>NC_064894.1:30600571-31285452 GCF_929443795.1 Astur gentilis | reverse complement strand
TTTTTTTTTTTTTTTCCGAGTGAGAGAATGAGGTCAGCTACCTCCATCCTTGGAGATGTTCAAAGCTTGCCTGAGCAACTTGCTTTAGCTTTGATATTGGCCCTCTAAGAAGAGGTTGGACCAGAGACCTTCTAATCCAGAAACCTTCCAATCTAGAGATGTTGCCCACCTCAACACTGCTGTGCACCTAGATCAGAGATCTCGCAACTAAGAAAGCATCATTGTGCCCAGATTACCAATGATCTGGGGCTGGAATAGCTAAGAAGTAGTGCACGTAGCCAGTAATGGTGTCTCCAGTGGGCCAGGAAAATGATCATCTCTAAACACACAACCAACCAACTGCTGTAGCCATCAGTAACTAGCTTGCCCATGAGAACATGGCATGCTGTTATTGCCTGGACAGCCAGACACTTATTCCTGAATGAACAGAGGGAACAATGCGCTTATGCAGCTTGTCACCCATCCAGCTTCCACTGATCACCCAGGAGAATGACATGAATAGCTTGGAGGACTTTCAACTGCAGATGCATAGTTGCAACATCCAGGGTAGGCAGTGGGGAGTGGAGTCCTGTTGCCTCAGCCCTGACCCCCCAACAGCCAAGCACTCCCCACCCAGAGGGTCAGCGATCCCGGCGAGAGAATAGCCGCAAGGGACGCACATTCTGGAAGTGACCTTTCAAAGCCACATCCGTTGGTGCTGCCCATTCCAGTACGTGTTCTCAGACTCCCGCAGAAAGCTGTCACTTTGATTTCTCATACATCTGCTTGTCAGCCAGTGACTTAATTAGCTGAAGTTAAAGCTTGCCACGAGAGACAGGCATGTGGTTTGGGAGACTCCCTGTCCTGCGCAGCTCATGTAAGCGCTGGGCAGTGCCTGTGCAGAGGGGCAAGTGGGCTGCTGTAGGGGATCAGGTGCTGGAGGGGAGAAAGCTCCCAAATTATCATCGGGGCTGGGCACCACCAGAACCAGCGGCCTTACTAGTATGTGCTTGTCTCAAAGAGTTAATAGTGAAGATCTCTTGTGGATTTAACATTCTTTCCACCCTTTTACTTAGGAGCTAAGGAAGTTCCCAAAGGACACCAGAGTTGGTTTAGAAGGGCTTGGTTTTCAGCAGAGGGTTTTAGAGAAAAGGAAGGTGAAAGTTTGATGTCTTTGAGATGGCTAACATCTGTGGCCACAGCGAGGAGTCTGAACCAGACCCCAGAGCACGGGGGGCTGGAGCCAACCGCCAAGACCAAGGCAGCTCCTTCTCTCCCCGTCCCTGCCTTCACTACGCTTTGCTCTCCATCTCCCTAGCTGTCCTTATCTGCTTGGCGAGCCTCCCTGGAGGCTGCAGGGGCTCGAGGCCCTGTCTGTGCTGTTCGAGATGCAAAGACATGTAGCCGCTCCCTGCAGCACACAACTCCTCCGACCAGGGCACCAGTGAGTGCTTTTATGTAATTAGCAGCTTCATTGCTCAAATTTCTGACAGCTACTTGAGGAGGGAAGTTGTCTTGCTGCTGGATGGAAAAGGAGCAGATCAGGCTTTTCTTCCACCAGTTGACAACAAAATTGCACGTGATGGTGAGGAGGTGACAGCCTCACGTGCAGAAAGACACCCGGGTCTGCGGTGGAGGTGTTCGTCCCAGCCACAGGGGACGTGTCTGGCAGGGGACACACGAGAGGTCAATGCAATGCTGGCTCAGCCAGTGCAGGAACACACCTTCCTGAGGGACAGAAGATGCACAGAAATGGGCCAGATTATGTGAACGACCTTGTGTCACACATGATTTTAGCTGTTACACAGTGGTCTCTGACAGAGGAGAGGGTTCATTAGGGTTTCTGTCCCTGCTGATGGGATCCCGTCTTTGTAAGATGTCCCATGAATCACCCATGCGGGTCCTTTGCTGAACCAAGCCTTGCTGACATGAAATGTCTGTACTTAATGACAATTTTGCCTGCATCATGCTGCAAACATGACATGGAGGGCAAAGGAAAACCTGCCTGAAGCTAAGCCTGACGCATGCTTTGGGAAGTGTGGATGTGAGCTGATCTGATGTGTCAGCTTGCTTTGCTGGTCCAGGAGCCCAGGTCTGCGTGGGGCTGCCCCATCCAATGCCTACCAAACCCATGACTGAGCACACCAGCCTGGGCCCTGCAAACAAAGGGAGGGGGAACCGGTCCCTCTATCCTCCCCCCACCTCTGGAGCCAAAATTCATCTGGCTGCTCTTATTTTCTTGGTTGCCCTCCACGTCTTTCTCCCAGGCTTGCTGAATCAATCTTTGTAAGACCACAGGGCTGTGTTGTCATTTCCACGGCTGCATAAACCAACTGCTCCCCTGGCCTCAGGATGCATTGAATTTAAATGGCAACATACAGCTCAAATACATAACACTGGCCTGCTCCAGAGCATCACTACCAGGAAAATCCTGGAAAAGGCGTCAGCCTGCTCTTCCCTGGCCTTGTGGAGATACAAGATGTGAGAGGTGGTTTGCAGAGACAGGAGGACTGAGAGCTGTTGCTGCTCAAATAGCTTCTGAGGCACAGCTGATGCTCAGTGCCTCAGAAAACACTTTTCAGGAGCGACGATTGCCAGGTAAGATGACTTCACATGCTAAACTGAATGCTGCTTGACTCTCCTATTGGGAAGACCATATTGGGCAGGATTTGTCAGACCAGAAATGCTTTCCTGGGGAATCCTTGAGGTTTGCTCTGATCTGACTGTGAATTTTGCACTCTGTCTAATGCAATTCTTCATTCAACTGCCAATGTCACATCTTGCAAGGGGCCAGCTACTCAAAGATACATGGCACTCTCTTGATCTGCCCCAAAACAGGGCCTGAGCCCATGGTCATGCTTAAATGTTTCACTGTCCCAGGACAGCTGAAGGTGTGACCTCCCCCTTCCTGTGGCTCTGGATGCAGTAACACCAGGTCAAACAGTGTTTTACTGTTCTTCCCCAATCCCACTGCCATGCTTGTCTAGTAATGGTCATCCACAGTCCTTATAGCTCCCAGAGTGCCTGCTGGAGGCAGAATCACTGGGGGACCAAACAGGAGAGACTCCATCTAGATCAGTATCTGGATCACCAAGGACAGCATGCACTAATGGTGCAATACAAGTGACAATGGCTAGGAGGGAAAACACATTTGATGTGAATTTGATCAAAACCACCCCCAACATCAATTGCTTAAGGCATCTGGGAAAGCTGACAGAGCAGAAATAACCTCCCCTAGCTTTGCACAACCCTGCCCATGCCAGCTAAAAACTGCCATTAGTCCCTAAAAATTCAGCCTGTGCTGCAGGCAAAGGGTTGACTGCCCAGGGCTGAGCCCAGCCCAACATCCTTGCTCAGTAAAAAAATCCTGCAAATCCCATTTCTAAGCCTCCAGGGTTCAGAGTCAAAACCTGGCATTTCCCCCCATTCTGCCTTTCTGGGATTTTTCTCCTTGTGCCTGGCTGGTCAGTCAGGTCTGTGGGTAATGCGGGTGGGTAACGAAGGGGACAGACACTCGGCTCCAATGTTTCATCGTGCTCCGTTGGCAAGATTTGCCCTGGTTCACCTGGGACCTGGGTGATGTGGGGGTGGCGCGTGGCAGGGAAGAGGCGTATGCTGAGCTGAGAAGGGGTCAAGGCTGGATTTGAAATCCCCGCTGGAAAACTTGAAATGGAAAACAAACATGGTGAGGAATAAAATCGCGAAGGAGTTCGGGTGGGAGAGGAACTCTGGGTCAACCCCCCATCCCTCTCCCCCATTGTCCTCATACACGTTTCCCCCAAGGAAAGCAACTGGAAACTCATACAAGAGCTTCTTGCTTCTCTACGTGCCCAAATACGCATGCGGCTTTTCTTTACAGCCAGGTCCTCCCTTATGACAATAATTGCTCTAGCCTTTCAAATAAATACAAGTTCCTCTTCCCTGTGTGCACCTGGCATAGTTGCCATGACAATGCTCCTCAAACCAGAGATATCGCTCTTATTGAAATGGCTTTGGCACTCCCCAAAATTAATTTCCACAAGCAACTGCCAGCAGAGAGTACATTTCTGCAGCCCTGTTAATCATTTAGCAAAGCTAAGTTAAAGCTGACTAAACAAAGCAGTGGGGACCATGCAAAATAACAGGTCCTTGTCTAATAGCATGGCTTCAGCATCAGAAATCGGGATTCAAGGAAGTTCAAAATAATTCTGTTGTGCATCAGCTGCTCCAACACCGCCACTGCGGCAAGATTTTGTATCACTCATACCAGCGCTTCCCTCCCAGGGAAGGTACATTTCAAATCTCACTTGCTGGGGTTTCAGGGCAAGGGAGAATGTTGTTTGGGAAGACACTGGCCAAGGCGTCTTGATTGTGCCCTGCCACTGTGCCAGGGCTGCTGACAGGTTGCTTTGCTGGTGGAAAAGCAGCTGTACGTGGGAAAAGCAGGAGAGGATGAGGGGATGTTCAGTGACAGCAGAGGGCATGCCGCAGAAATTCAAAGGGCAAACATCAATATCGAATGTGCAGGTTCCCTTTCAGGAGCAGTATCCAGTTTCATTTTAACTTCATGCTCCGTCAGGGACGCATCTGACTCCTGTTATTTGCTGGCTGGCCCCAAAAATCAGCCCCCTCTTCTCAAGGCACTGCCCCAAAACTCTTGGAGTGGTGACCCAAATGTAGGACCAAGGCCTCCTGATGGTGTTGCAGAAATAAGCACGTTTATCATCCTTTGCCTAATGATGCAAGCGACTGACTTCAAGACTCGGAAAGTACCTGTGACTGAACCATTTTGAGCTGTGCTGCTCACACCGGCCGTGCCCTGCTGCTCTCAACAGCTTCTGTGCCGACTTAGCAAAACACGTGTGCATGCACACACACATGCACACACGTTGCAGTCAAAGTGCTGAACAAAATGACATCTGCCTTTGCAGGCGCAGCACACAGCAAACATCCTACCTGCTCTCCCTGCGGGGGCCCTGCTGATGCTAATGGACTCCGGAAAAACCTTTTGATCTTTTATGAGCTTGTCGCTAAGTGTCACACCGAACTTTTATTAGAAGAAGTTGTAAGTAATCTTCTGTCAAGGGAAGTTCAAGTGCAATGCTCACATTTTAGCAATTTAAATGGCTGGCTGCAGAGCTCACTCCTGTCCAGACTCCCTTTGGAAAGTCACCCATGCTGGACCAGTATTGGGGGTTACCTAACTGTATAAAAGACATGAAGCCTTTGGGTACCAGCATATGAAATACTGTCATTATACAAGCTTGAAGCATCAGGGATGCTCATTTCTGAAGACCATATTCCAAGCTGTGAGCTACACCCCAGTGCCATGCAATGCCGTCGCTGTGCCACAAGGCAAGCCCTGCAAGGGAGGCGATCCAGAGCTACCCAGGGATGAGGCCAGCAAACTCTGAACGGGCTCCGCAAAGTACTCCCCAGCCACCCCCAGAGAGGGGCTGCTGCTGTGGCAATGCTGCCTTAAACAGTGACAATGTCTGGAGCATCAAGTTAACAAATGACCCAGAATGTCCGCTCTAAGTTCTGCGCTAAAGGTGCTGCTCGGTGTTTTCACACTGCTGTTTCCATCTTTTGGGGACGGCTCTGGCCAAGAAAGAGTGTGTGCTGGGGTTGAGTGCCAACAGCGGGTTCCTCTCCGCCCTGAGCCCAGCAAGATTCTGCAGGGAGGGGACAAACTTGGCCCCACGGCTTGGCTCCGAACACGGCAGAGCAATGGGGAAAGCTGGTCTGCCTCTGAAATTTGTGTCTCTGGACACCACTTGTTTTCAGAAAGAGGAAGTAAACGCAGGAGCTGATTTTACCTCCCCTGGCTGGAAACACAGCCAAGCCTTCAGAAAGTTTGGGAGTTGTTTTCATTTTATTTTTTTCTTTCCCCCTTCCTTTCCAATGAGTTGCCTCTCCAGAGCAAAGGAAAAAAGCATGTCAGCTGAGATGGGATTTTTTCCCTGCCTTTTCAAACACCTCCAGGTCTTTAGTTGCTGCCAGTGATTAATGCCCATCGCCTTGCAAGGACCTTTCTGAAACAGCCCTGAGAAGACCAGAGGATGCTAATGTCCTCAGGCTGCTGTGTCCTGGCAGAAGCAGGCGCTCGAAGATGTGCAGGGCTGTGGTACCCGGGTGGAGGGTGCTGCTGCAGCAAGGAGCCATTCCCCATCCCTGCTGAAGGGTTTTGCCACTCTGGCAGCTGGAGCATCCTGACAAGGGCCGCTCCAGTGGGGTTTCCCTGCTGCTGGACACACTGGAGGTTGGGAGCACGTGGGCAATTTCAAGAGCCACCGTTCTCACTGCATGACTGACACACCGTCTGTTTACTGCCAAATAAATTAAACTGTGAAATATGGCCCTCTCAACTGAAACTCTGTGTATAAAAACTCGTTGAAAGAGATACCAGGTCTCCTGAAATCCCCAGTGATACATGGGGTTGTGGTGAGAGCACAAAAGCAAATGCATATTTGCTAAGTATCCCTCCCAGTGCTGAGATAGGCAGGAAACCAACCCTACGAGGAGGATGAAAAAATTCTGCTTCTGTCTCCAGTTACCAAGGAGATTGTTTAAACAAAGCTAAAATAAGAGGAACTGAGTGGCCCAGGGAAACGGGAATGTGGAAGAGCACTCGAGTGCTTTGTGACAGCTTGCTGCCTTACAAGCTGGGCAGGGTCCCTGCGATGGGCTCGATCTTGGGCAGCAGCTCTTCCCCTCTTCTTGGGGGAAAAAGTCCACATTTCAGTTAACATGCACCCGGGTGAAAATGGCAAGGAGCATTTAAAAATGGCAATACAGAAAAGTCCTTGCCCACAGAGGCCTCCGCCATGTGTCAGCCCCATTTATGGCAATTGTGGCAGCAGGACGCAGAATTTGGTGCCCTCAGTCTAGACCTGTCTTTGTGTGTTCAGGCCATCCGAGGAGACCTCCCTGTGGGCGCAAACTAAATCCAGCTATATGTGGGGCTAAAAATGACTCCCTTTTGTAGCCAGCCCAGCAGCTCCAGTGCCAGATGGAAAATCCTACTGCAGAGCTCTGTGGACACACACATGCTGGATTTGCTCCTGTGACAGTCAAAGGTCAGAAGCCAAAGCCCACCAGATGGTTTCCAAAGATAGGGCCCTCTTAAGCCCCACAGGTTGCACACCCCACATCAGGGGCTGCCCCAGGTCCAGCTGTGCATTGCTGTTATGCTGGAAACTGCTGATGTTACATGGAAGCAGTGATTCCCACACAAACCCCAGAGCCCAGGAGCTGGTTTCCATCTCTCTGCAATCCTTAGTTAAGACAACAAGAGGGAAAAGTTCCCAGACGCTGTTTCTCCAGCTGATTCTCATATCTTACGCATGTTCATCCGGATGCCTGATGCCCTCAGGACTTTGAGTTAAAGGCAAAGCATGTCAAAGCGTCTGTCGTTAAACTTGCCCATGACTTTGCACTGGTTTAGAGTCTCTTTCAGTTGCTTGATACTTTGCCAGACTTCAGCCATTCAGTCTGAAACTTTCCATGTGGAGTGGCCACTGCTGAGGGAGTTATGAAAAGCCCCACCATCTTTGCCACTGAAGACTCAGCTTAGGGAAAAAAATTGTGCTGCTTTGCCCATGCAAAACATTTTTTTCCCAAACACGATATTGAGCAATTCTTTTTTCCTTATGCTTTGCTGCAGAGGATGAAACTTAGCAGAAGGATCTCTCCAGTGCTTAGGATGTGCCAATCCCATAAAAATTTGCTTAAATTAGACCAAGTTCTAAGACTCTAAAGACTTGCAAAATGCGTAGGCTTTCTTCGAACTGGCAGCTCAAGGTCTTGGAAGATTTCATCTGCTCTGGAAACGCTCCATCCTCTCCCAGTGCCAAACCTGCCTTTGCACAGGCTGTGCCCTCAGCAGGGCTTTCCCTGTGCCTGGGAGCCGCTTGGGAGCTGGGAGCTCTGGCCGTGACGGGGAAGCTGGCTGGCCTGGGTGCCCGCGGCAGGGGCACAGCCGCAGAGCCTGGGGAAACCCCAAATCCGTGCCCACCCCCCCCCCCCCCCCCCCCCCCCCGGCTCCCCCTTACTGTTGGCCTCTCAGCTATGAATATCTCCGAGCACATGGACTCCTGCTTGCTGCGAGGATGACTCCCCGCAGTAATTTTGGTAGCCCTCCTTCATCAGCTTGCGCTAGGAAAGCGATGAAGCTTGCTGGGGCACCTACACCTGCTCCCTTGTACTCCGCCTGGGATCTGCAAGGGACGATTCTCCTTTTTCAGCTGTCTTGATCCTGAGCTCGACATAGTGAGCCAGGGCTGCTGGGGAAAGCCAGAGGCACATGGCTGGAGTTTAACTCTGGGCCAAAGCGCTTGGCTTGGTAGGACCACGCTCCAACCTGCTCATTGCGTTGGCTGGCTGCAGATGGAGTGACGCTATGGAAAAAACCTGCTCCTCCTGGGAAGGGCAATTTAAAACCAGAAGACTTAGAAGCATTTAAAGCACAAAGAGATAGAAACACTCCTCCGTACCGTGCTCGGATGGGCCTGGTGGGAACCCCAGGGAGGGTTTAGGAGCTGTTGAGTGCAAGGAGGGCAGGAGGGAGGCCGAGGGAACAAGGCTGCCCGGAGAGCCCACCCAGGACAGAGCTCGGGAGGGGAAGAAAGACAGAGAGAAACAAAGCTAGCATTAAGTGCCTTTGGCTCCAGGATGCCATGCTGGTGATGGTAATTACAGCGTGAAGAAAAAAAAGGTGCTTTTAAGAAGTGTTCCAAAGACACTGTCTGTCAGGATTCAAGGAAACTGTAGCAAAGTGTAGTAAGAGGAAAACAAATTGACCAAAACAACCAGCCAGGAAATAAAGGCTGCCTTTTGTGTCCTGCCCCTCTTCCCCTCTGAAACTCATCAGCTTTTCGTTCAAGCATGGGAATAGGTGCTGTCGCGGGGATGTTAGTGCTTTCGAAGAAGAGAATGAAATCTCAGCAGGAGACTCCATTCAAAGAGCCTGTTTCCAGCAGGCTGAGGTACCCTTCCAAACACTCCGTGATGCAGCCCCCACTGCTGTCATTCATCGCACCAATTCACACCATCTCATCGTGATACCTAATTTCTGACCGAATATCTGGATGCCAAACTGACTGTAAGCATGTTTATTTATTACAGCCAGGTAGGGATCCTCTAGTAGCCACACATAATTGCAGTCCTATTTTCTCAGCAGAGCTCACACTTTTAAAGCTATTTAGGTGTTTAAGATTAATTCAAACCCTAACCACAATAGCTGTAGCAGGTCTTAAGCATGGTCAGGGTTTCTGGCCACGTGCCTGCAGGCTTCAGCCTGAGCCTGCCCGGCCAGAAGCTGTAAGAAGAACAAAGAACATCCATGGCAGCACAGTCCCAAAGACTCAGCTGATGGTACCACCATGAGCAGCAAAACGTGTGGGGATCCAGACCAAATCTGGAACGAAGGGCTGTGAGGCCATGCAATAAAGTCACATCTGCCCCCTCTGCAGTTTTCAGCATGTTTTGACTGCATTGCAAAATGAATGGGGAAAATCTAGGCAGCAAGCAGTGAATGAGCCTCCAGAAGCGCTCACAGGATGGCAGCCAGGGTGAGTCCCAACTCAATGGGCACGGGGCTGTGATTTTGGCCGAGCCGAGGTGCCCGGGAGCAGCTGCTGCAGCCTTGTACTCAGGAGCTGTCTGCAGAGGTGAACATTTGTTTACGGTTGCCGTTTCCCAAAAGGGACCTTTGCAGAGCACATTAGCAAAAGTCTCTAATTTTATTGGCACTAGTCAGGGAAGATGTCAGGGCATGGAAAAAGAAAAAAACAAAACAAAAAAGTCTTAGGAATTTGGAACGGTGCTGCATGCATTTGCTGAGAGATTTTTAATTTGCTGCCTCCTTTTCTGAGAGCTACACAATGTATCAAAGAACACACTTTTTTTTTTTTAAAAAAAGAACCCTCTAGTAATGGTCTTTATTATTTCCAATTCATTGCTGCCAGAGGGCCTGTAGGATTATTCTGCACAGAGCTATAAATGATGCCCCACATTAATGATTGCTTTCACTGATCTTCGGAGGAGGAAAATTCCAGGGTGACTTGTGAAGATGAGATTTCCATTTCTACACCTTCAATAAACAGCTTCATGTCAAAATCCTAGCAAACAGGCAGAAAAGTGTGCTTCCAAGCTCCCAGAAACCCAGATAAAAACGCCCTAGGTGTATTCCAAGTGGATGACAATTTACGTGCGATGGACCCTGCCAGAAAAGCAGCGAACAAAAATGATCTCCAGCTCAAGAGCAAAAAGGACCCTGTACCATGTCTGTGGGCTAGACAGCATGGTCTGGCATGAGGGAACACCACAGCTTTTCCTGGGGCCAGAAAACGCTGTTGTTTCCCAACTGAAACAGCTGTGCCACAAAAAACATCAGAGGGAAGCTGGTTTGAAAGCTGAAGATAATACAGATTTATGTCCAATTCATGCAAGATCTAGGTACCGGCACCGATTCCTCTGCGTTTCCTAAGAGGCACAGCAAGTCACACATCAGCCCGGTTGCTTCCCTGGTACACATATGGTGTCCCACAAATAGCAGGGCCATGTATATTTAATAGGCACTGGCATGCACACACACACATGCACAGCCTGGAGGCACGCAGCCAGTGCTGCTGCAGCCTCAGACACTCACAGCCTCGATGCTGGCTTGTGTTGGTTTTGCCTTCTAAAGTCCAGAGCACCGCTGCTTCCCTTCTGCTGCGCCTGTTTGCCATCATCAGTCAGCCACAGGTAAGGATTTGTTTTCCAGCCAGTGGGCACACACAAACCGTGTAAATGTAGTGTGTCAAGGAGGGAGGGTAGTGCCGCAAGCAGCACAAACCTGTTTGCTGACGTGAGAGGAGTTGTATTCGCGTGAATTTTGTCCTTTATTAGACCTCCTGTATTCACTCTATTATTCATGAATTCAGTCTCATTTCCTCAAACTGCAGGGGAAGCCAAGAGCTAATCGAGATGAATAATTTTTGGGCTGGCACCCTTCACCTGCTAGCACCCCATGGGGATGCACCCAGTGCCAGGGGAGCCAGGATTTCCATTCCAAGGCTGTTAAGAGCACTAGGAAAATGAGCAATATCCAGGCAAATCAAGACCAGCTGCAAAAGTTACTGCAGCCATTGGGAAAAATTTGACCAGCCCGTCGGGCTTCCCTTTTTCTAGGATGTTGATAGCTACAGGAAACAGACACTTTTTAAAGTTTTCACAACTGGGTTTCAGGAGGACTCGTCAGCCTTATTAAATATAATATTTCACTCTGCGAGTCCTTATTTATTTATTTATCTTGGCCCTGCCACCCCCACAAAGCTGCCTGGAAGTGAGGAAACGCGGCCTCACTGAATTTCAGGCTGAAGCAATGCTCTGGGTCTGCAAGCCAAAGAAGAACAGAAGCCAAGTTAGAAATATGCATGCATATATATGTATAAATATTTGCCATTATTCTTTGTGGCAAGGGTTTGGGAATTTCTTTTGTTGCTTTCATTGTGTTTTTAGATCCTTGTTCCAAATCTGACACTTAGAGACACATATTTTGTTACTATATCCAGCAACCATTATGGCATTTTGATTTGCAATGTGACAGGCTACTCCACAAAGAGGACTCCAGCCAGGCCCTGGTAAACAAGAGAAACAAGGCTGCGAACTGAGGTATGTGGAAGGCTTGTTTGTGTGGTTTGTAGCTGTTTATTTAATAAAGATCTTCACATAAGCTGGATTCCATGTATCGATGCAACCAAAACAGATGCCGCTCCGTAAGTGCATCCAGGCGACGGTTGATTTTTCCCACTCTCTCCGCGCCGTTTGCTTCAGCTGTGTGCTCAGATCACAAGTGGATTCGTCCTGTTCCTCCATGTGGATACTAAAAGACCCAAATGCCTCAGAGGAAATGAAAGTGCCTGACTTTGGAGCTGGCTGTGCACACCAGCCATTTGCACCAATTTGCATATGATTTGCATTTCATCACTAATCACTGCACAAATGTGCGGAAAATACCGTTTTAATCAGCTGACTGTGGGCAAACAAAGTAATCTCCCTTGCAGTTTGGAGCCGGTGACCTCCTGTCACGGCATCAGAAGTGATGTAAATGGCTGCTCAGATGTCCTGGGCTTTTCCCAGGCAAGCCAAGCCGCCAGCCCGCGGCCATCAGGACACCCTGCCCTGTCCTGCCCGTCTGCTCTCCTCTGGTTCCCTCTCCCTGGCAGCAATGATTTCTTCTAGGAAAGCGGTGTGACGCCCTGAGCTACTCACGCAGTTGTTACTGTCAATTATATACCAGCAGCCCAAAGCTCACGCCCGCAAGCAGAGGCTGGAGGCACTGAGGCACAGGACTCATCTCAGCCCTGCCAAAACTGATCGACTTGCTCTCAGCAACACCTTCCATCACTGGACAGAAACGTATCTCCAGGGGACAGATATTTTCAGGCTATTGGGAAGCCAAACATTGTGGAGAAACCTGCTTTCACACCTGGGGCTGGGCAGTTGACCAGCAGTGGGCTCTGCAGGAGCACCAGCAGCTTCTCCTCCTGACCCATCGGTTTTCCCGTCTTCGCGTTGCCCTTCAAGATCTTTCCAAAATCTTCATGTGGCTTTCAAAAGATGCCATATGAAAACCTGAGCAGCTCACAAAGTGCTGTGCCCTTGGACAGACATGGAAAACGGAACCACGGCCATAGAGAGCTACTTGAGGAGGAGAAAGGCAGGTGCCCGTCACCAAATGGGCGGTGAAATGCAGCGATTCCAGGGGGTAGCTGGGCCTGCCTGTCAAACTGCAGAGGCTGCCAGAGTGACGCACCTGCCCCTTACAAAGCCAGCTACTTTTCGGATAAGCATTTTAAAAGTTTTCTTACCAGAAAGAACTTCTTACCTCTCTTCCTGTTGCTTGGCACTGTGGGAAAAATCTCCTTTCTGCTATGGTAGTGGGAGTTGGGGCACAGTCGGGAGAGATGGCTTTCACCGATGCCGGGTGATCTCAGACACGCAGCCCCTCTCACCAGCACGGCTCTGCCCCTGCACCCTCAGAGGAGACGATGCTCCAGGAACGGCACTGCTGCCGAGGGGGACCGCGGGGTGTCCCAGGGGAGACTGTAGTCTGCTTGCTGGGAGGGTGAGGCTTACAGGATCACCAATGCACACTCAGTTCCCTGCCCTGCCTCCGTCCCCTCCCTCTCCTTGGAAAGTTCATGACCGTTTGGACATTTTTAGCCATGTTCAAAAATGCATTTTGGCATAGTGTGCTTAATAGACATTAGAAAGTTATGGCCTGCCAGCAGGCTTTCTGCTGCTAACCACGTGCAAACTCCACATGCAGCTTTTTCCGCAGCAGGGTCATGCCTGATGTCTCACTCCTGTGTGAGTTTTCGGGTGTCTAATACAGGGTTGAGCTACTCCAGTGTCCACCTGATTCACTTGAGACATCAGTCAGCCATGGGCAAACCAAGTCTCATCAATCAGCCAAATCACAAACCGAGCCTCATTCATGCCAGCACATGCAGAATGGCTGGTTTTCCTTCCTGAATCTCTCAAAACCAGGCAGACCTGTTCAATTCACCTTTTAAAGGTTTGTTGATGGGTCAAGACAGAAGATGGGAAGTTCTGACCGAAAGGAAATTTCTGGGCAACTCTGGTGTGACTGGGTTTCCTGAGGACAGAAGTGGATGTTCATGAGCCTGGGGCTGAGATATTCAGCAGAGAAATCCCAGCTCTGCTCATGACCCACTGTATGAGGTCTCAGGAGAATGAACCAGGCCAACATTTCAGCGCAGCGTTTGGAGGAGGATACTGAAGTAACCCAGTCAAACTGGCCCAGTGCCCAGTGGCCAGTGTCACCCCAGTGGGCAACAGGCCAGTTCAGCAGCTCTGTAAATACAGCCTTTTTAATGAAAGTACTGAACTGGATCTGGATGTCTGGCCTTAACAAACCCAGATTAACCAAGGACTGACTCCGCTCTGCTGCTATTTTTAGCTTCCAAAACCAGTCTGACCATGTGCTGCCCTACACCCTCTGCCTGTGAACACTTTCAGCATGATTCGACTCAGAAACTGATTTGACACAAGCATCCCTGTATCCGTTACTCATCTCCAACATCCCCGTGGTACTGATCTTCCACCTCTTTCCACGTCATGCCCGCTTCGGGCTTTATTTCAATCCACGTGAATGAGTGGGTGTCTCCAAACACTGGTGGACCATGTTCCCCAGAAGCTGTCTCAGAGCAATCCGGCTACCAGGCTCAGTGGGATGCTTCCCAGCAAAACCACCTGAACATGCACACGGTTATCTCCTCTGAGCCTCGGGTGCTTTGCTAATCTAACAAACAGGTACATGCGCTGCCTCGCAGGTTCGTTTTGCCACTGACAAAACACATCTCTGGAAGCAATACCTGTTTGGGCTCATGCACCAAAATCACTCAGCAGCTTTAGGGAAGGGAGACCAGATGGGGCCAAACTGGTCGTGAGGCAGAAACGGCTTAGCCGTGTTGGATATGATCAAGCAGCCTTGGTAGGTGCCAGCTGAAATGTCCCAGCTGGCTGGTGGCACGGGGAGGGCTGCTTGTGCATCAGGATGTTCAGATCTGCTTGGAGCATGGTGGAAAAGTGATGTCCTGCTGGGTCAAAGCCAAACAGATATGGCCCCAGCTGCCTTTCTCTCAACACTTCCAGGGCTGAGTGCCGGCACTCTGTGCAGAAATGCCATGTGTCTTTTCCTAGATAGGTGAGGCACTACACAGGCAGAAACTTGCTGATATGGAGGTGTGAAACCCAGCACTGAGCTCAGGCTTAAAAATGGAGGTCCTGCAGGACTCCTTATCTCTCCTGCTCCACGAAATGCACTCAGACAAAGCTCTGAAAAACAAGTCACATGTTTTTTCCCCCCCACTTGTGATTCTCAGAGGAAGACGGGGCCTTTAAAAGTGTAGGCAATTATTAGTGGTCTGGCTCTATTGTTTCCCAAATCTCAGACCACCAGAAGAGGACAATGAAGTTTGGATCTGGAAGTCAAAATCTACTTGAAAAAAACACACCCAACCCCACCCCAAACCTCTTCAATGTGAGCTACAAATCCTGCTGGACTGGGAGCTCTCCTTTCTAACTGCTGGACTTTATAAGTGGAATGAGAAAGTTTTTTTTCCATTACAATTCAGCGGGGATTTATTTTTTCTCCTTTTTTTTTTTTTTTTTTTTTTTTTTTTGGTCAGAAGGTATAAGATGAAAAATTATTAAAGGTAAATATTTCCTGGAACACAGATGGGGCCCTGTGGTGCAGATGTGAGCGTTAAGCCTTATCTGCATCACAGTTTCCAGGAAGCTGCTTGCTTTAATTCCCCAGTCCGCAGTAACACACAGCCCACACCTCACCCGTGGACACATCTGGTCTTGCCTTGCTGAGGACTGTGATCACCAGCAGGCCGTCCACAAGCAACAGCGGGGAGGGCAGCTGCAAGCAGAGAAGCTCAGCTCTGGCTCCGGCTCAGCCTGGCAGCGGTGGCATTGCCTGCCGCCAGCTCTGGTGGGGTTTGGTAGCCCAAGTGAGAATGCCGCCGCTGATGCTCGAGGCCGGACTGGCTCTGTTACCTCTCCCATCCTCAAAACCTCCTTCCCCTGGAGGAACAAGACGCTGAAGGAGGGGAGATCACCACAGACCTGTTTCTCAAATATGCTCTTTATGACCCAAAATACGTAGTTTCCATTTTTATTTAAAATTATGCATTGCTTTATGGCCTAGGATCCATTTAGTGTACCTTATGCTATTGGTTAAATGCCAATTCATTTCAAATCTTACTTCCTCTGTTCGTAACACGAAGGTCACAGTGCCCCTACAAACACCCTTATCAGATCCTTGCCGACACGGCTGAAGCTCTCGCTGGTTGTATAAAAGCAACCTCACTGTCCTAAACCAAGATATCTTTACCTCCCCATTTGAACACACACCTGTCCAACGGACCAGCAGATCACAAAAGCTGTTTGGCCTTCTGGCTCAAATAACAAAACTCAAATGCCTTTCCCCACGTCAAAGGCAAACTGTGAGATTCCCACTGGCGTTGCCCCACTCCTCGCGGTTTCCGTGCAGACGAGGCCCGACTCCATCCCCCTTCCATCACTCCAGCTAACCGCAGATGGACTCAGAAACCCCATCCGGCAGACATCACGAAACGAACTCCATGAGATGACCAACCCTCTAAAAATACTGCTGTTTTATGAGGGGGAGGGCTTGGGTGGGAAAGCGCCAGCATTTCTGCTCTGGCACATTTTAGTCTGGCCCTGCTCGGCTTTCAGCCTGTTCAGCATTACGAAACAGCAATCTCACATTGCACAATTAAACAGAACCCTCTCCTTCCTGCGTGGGGTCATCTGTCGTGGGGAGAACGTGTGTGAGATGGATCCCCTCCACACTCGCCATCTCCAAGGAACCTGCAAAAAGACGTTGCAAATCCCTTTTTCCTCCCCGAGTAGCCATCTCTGCCTGCTTTCTGCTAACAACCCGGCTTTTCTGTGGGAGGATAGCGAACTGTACGCAGGAGGTTTGGGGAGACCAGGCAGAAATTGCCGTGCCCCTGTGAAACCGGTGGGAAATGTGCTGCTGGTGGCAGGCACAGCAGTGCTCTGTCCCTTGCCTGTTGTTCCCAAGTCCCTCCTCGCACCTTCTCCCTGTGAAACGCACTCGTGCCGGCCGGCTCTTTGTTTAACCTCACAAGCGGCCGCGCTGAGGCTGCCGTCCCTGTCCTGGCACCGCGATCCTGCCCCAAGGGTGCTGCCTCTCTCCTGCCAGACCCGTGGGCAGTCTGCTGCACCCGTGGGTGTGCATTTTCCCCCCCTGAGCGTGCAGGATCAGTCATCTTACACCCATCCCTTCAATTAGGACATCTGTTTATTTCCCCTTTCTGATTCCCCACAATCCACGCAGGGAGCAGTGCCACTTGCCAGGTATCGTTCAACAGAAAGCCCCAAAGGCAGAGTAGCCCCGTTGGACGCGCACCCTTCCCCAGCGTGTTCACCCTCGAGCCCCAGGAGCTGGGGGTCTCACCTACCCCTGCTCCCTGGCACTTCTCCTCCCGCTGCCTCCATCCTTCCCTCCCCAGCAGCGCGGGCCATGGGGCAGCCCTGACACCCGTCCCGGGAGAGATGCTGAATTACACTGGAGTCAGCAGCGAGAGCCGCCTCCTTGGCTCATCCCCGAGTCTTGATCCGCCAAGACAAACCCCGGCCGGTCGCAGAGGGCTCCTGGCAGTGCGCCCGGCTGCTCCTCTTGCTTAAGTGCATTTGCTCTGAGTGCATGCCTAGTGGGAACCATTGCTGCCCCTTCCCTCTCTCAAGGAGCCAGGTACTTCCCACGTGCCGACCTGCCACGGCAAGGATTATCAACTGTAATTAATGCCTGGCCCACTTCCCAGGGTCATCTTTTCCTTCTTGGGAGGGAAGGGAAAGGGAGTTGTGCGGTCGCGCCAGTCCCACCAGTGCGATGAAAGTGCCACAGTGCAGCCGAGCCCGGGGACGTTCCTGGAGTCCAGCCTCGGGCAGAGGCAGTACTCATCCCTAGCCCTCATCTCCCGCTAGGCTGCAATATCGGGGAATGCCCAAAAACACACGCTGGGAGATGCGGTTGCCCCCACGCTCTGCCCCAGCCCTCCCCTGAGGCACAGCCCTGGCTTTGGGGAATGCGCAACGTCACCGTGGCAGTGGAAACATCTTCAGGCAAGGATACCAAGGGTAGAGGAGCTGTTGGGAATCAGTGGGAGTTATTTCTCTGGGAACAAGGGACAGTGCATGGGGACATGTAGAGGACTGCTCTCTGGAAGATGCATGCAACTTGTTTTCTCCAAGCGCGCCTGCATTCTGCATCCGTGGCGTGGTATCTTTGGAAAGATGAAAGTGACCTTGAGATGTGCTGGCGGAAGAGTTGGAGGACCTCGAGATGTGTTGGCTTTCCTGAGAAAAACTCAGGTTATCAGTGCGAAAACGCCCTGTCTGTTGGGCAGGGGAGGCGGCGGTGCTGGTGGCACAGGGGCAGGCCAGGCTGGCTGGCAGGGAAAATCCAAAATCCACAGCAGTGTAGGCTAGAGACATGCTGCCGTGCAGCGGAGACCACGCCGCAGCCTCTGCTGCTCCAGATCACCTGTCTTTCCTTCCTATTTTCGCCCCATTGCTCCATCCTTTTTTGCAGCAAGGGAAACCTTTTCTCTGCCTGCATCAGCTGTCAGCTGCCCCATGAGCGAAATGAGGCTAGAGTAGGGTCTGTGGAGCTGGGGGGTTTTGGCACAGTGAAACCGGGGGGAAATGAGCATGCCACAGCCCGGCCCCGAGGAGGGGATTATAATGCGCCTGTTGCATGCGGGACTTGACGTCCCACATAGTTAATGCCTCCTTAATCACTCATAAGCCACTCCACTCTGAAAGAGTAATAATAATAATAATAATAATAATAATAAAACCCCCCCTCTTTAGTCTCTTTGCTTTCTATTTTCCTGTTTGTAAATCCCAAGGCCTTCAACAAAACAGTGTCGCTGCTGAGTGAACTTAACCGTTAACCTACAAAGAGCCACCAATGATTATGCCTCTGAAAATAGATTTTATCCATTCCCTCCACTCCCCTTTACTGATCTAGACAAAAATGCTTAGTGATTGTTACTTGGCAACCATGGTAAAAATGTACTGAGCCACAAGTGGCTACAAAGGATGAAATCACTGTCATGAAATTTCCAAAATAAGTACTGTAATACCAGAACTCTTATTCCTAAGAGGAAGAAATAAATCTCTTCCTTCCTAATATCTCTTTTTTTGTTGTTTTAAAAGAATTTATTTTTTTTATTAGCAAAGTACAGTTTTTCTTTTTGCTTCTTTGTGAAGCTTCTTTGTGACCTGATTCAGCTTATTTTGCTGCAGTGAGTATCACACACATTTCTATGCGTATAAGGGCACACAGCATTTGGGAAAGCACAGATACACTCTCCTGAAGTCTGGTCAGAAATTCACAGTTGTAGGATATCTCTGTATAGATGTGTGCATGTGCACACACATCATCTGGCACACTTTCCAGACTCTCAGAAGCAAGCCCAGGCACAGAATAAAAGGTTAATCCATCTGAGACTGCTTTAAACTAGATATCACTAGTGCAATGAAAAACTGGGATGGATACCAGTTATTGATTAATCAACTGCCTGAACCTACAGTTGTCAAACGTCCAACTCGCATCTCCATAAATCCATTCTTCTATGGCTTAGCTCCTGTATTCAATGCTATGTAACCCCAGGGACTACCAAAAAGAAGATGCAGCTTGTAGGAGATACTTTTCCAGATAATGAACATCTGAGATCTAATCTTTGATAAAATATTTCACAGTGAGAAAATATTTGTCTCGTGGCTCTCATACGGAAAACTCTGTGCCTTTATATCTGATTGAAAGCTATCTTTGGTAGCCTTTGATTAATACATGCTTCTCTGTTCGTCTCTTAATAAAGCAGGGAAGAAATTAATGTTTTTGTTTTGCTCAAAGGTCCGGAGGCTGGCCAGCTTCTGGACAGACTGAACTCCACACAGTCAGAGAGATCTAAAACCAATGTACACCAAGCTTAATTTTTCAAACAGGAGCCTCTTGAAGTTGTCTAACTTCTCACCAGGGAAATATTTAATTCCAGAGATTAAACACTCTGTCTGGAGACTCAGGGGCAAAATGTGATGCTGAGTAGCATTTGTCTCAAAGCCTGATTATTCACACTGTTCCCCTTTTAGGGAACATACTTCTTTAAAACTCACGCATAGATTTGTGCCCACAGATCTGCCTTCTCCTCTGATCAGTACCCATTAATCACAACTTTTCCTAGATCTGAGTAGCAAGGGCATCCATTCCTATCCAGACCAGTGCTAGATGGGATAAGCAATCTGAAAGCAGATTCACCCCAGTTTGCAACCCAGCCCAGCCCCAGAGCCCTGTATGCTGCGCTGCTGCTTTGGGCAAGGATGAGGAGCACAAGGAGGTGCTTGTCCATCTCTGCCAGCTCCCCCGGACAGCAGGAAAGGCTGTGAGGGGGCTTCAGCTCCTGCAGCCGGAATATCTGCCCAGCTCCCTTCTGCCTCTTAGGGTGGAATTTTATCAGCAGCGAAGCAACCCACACCATCTCTTCCTGCAAGAAAGGGCTTAAGGAGCAGGGTCTCA
This sequence comes from Astur gentilis, assembly GCF_929443795.1. NCBI lineage: Eukaryota > Metazoa > Chordata > Aves > Accipitriformes > Accipitridae > Astur > Astur gentilis. Next base: position 31,265,339 of record NC_064894.1, on the reverse strand, counting down.
CTTCTCTAGGATATTTCTGGGCTGATGCAGGCACTCCAGTGTGCTTGCAGTGGACGGTGGGTTGAACGCCCTGGTTTGCAACAGAATAAGTCTTTCCCTGCTCTGCTGCTGCAAAGAAATGAAAAATCCTGGTGGCAAAAGCTGTGCTGTGAGCCCCGCACGTGGTCCAGGGTGGCGACCCATTGAGGATGCTCCCTGTGCAAAGGCAGCAGCGCTTGTTCAGCCTGTTGCAGCCAGTGCTCTCTACCCGAACCTGCTGGCATCCCCGGCTGAATCCGGCCCCTCTGAGCCCTGCCTTTGCGGTATGGCCTGAGCAAGGAAACCCGCGAGCCCTGGCTGGACCCTGGTCCCATGCTGACATCTCTGATCCACTCTCATATGCTGCTTTCCTATTTTCCTGTCTGGCTATAACACAAGCACAAGTCTGGAAAAAACAGCTGCGTCTCCCCAGCCTTCCCTCCACAAGGGTTTGGGACCAGCACCCAGAAATCCCTCGGAAGGCCCTTGCAGACAGTGAAATGGTGGAGGAAGCAGCTTAACAGTGTGAAATGAGACAATGCCAATAAACATGTTCTTCCCTCTTCTCTGGATTCACCTTCCCCACCAACCTACCCACCCCCAGCTTACACTTGGCTGGGGATTTTGGGCTCATGGGCCAGGCAGGCTGTGGGACACGGCTGCTCTGATGGACACAGCACCGGCTGCTCTGATGGACACAGCACCGGTGTCTGGCCCACCTTGCTGGGATTTCGCCCTTGGCAAAGCCAGGGACGAGGGTCCCCAGCTCCCTGCGGTTATTTCATGCCTCCTCCCCAAAGCCTTCAAAAAGCAACTGCCAGAAATCCAGTGGGCACAGGGAATAGAATAGCTGCAGGGCTCCCTAGCTCAGGGGGAGATGCTTTCATCTGTAAAGTAGCATGAAACAATGCTGAGAAGGAAAGAGATCCTCGCAAACAGGGTGAGTTTTTAACCAACCTGCCCAGGACAGTGACACAAAAGTAGCCTTAGAAAAAAACGTACTACAAAACCACACACAGCATTTTGCATCTGTTTCCTGAAGCCTGTGTTCAGCTGGGCTCTAAACTCCCCCAGGAAACATTTCTGCTTCCTACTAGCACTTTAGAAATGGGTTTGAACACTGGCTTTTTAATCGGTGAGAACTGCCGAGCCATATCAAATTTCCCATCCTTTTAAAAGATTCTTTCAAAAAAATCCCCTGGCCTGCTAAATTGCATCTACTTTCTAAATGTACAGTGCAGACATGCAGAGCTATGGCTGACTAATAGGTATTTAAGCTAGCTATTATTTTCTTCTGCAAACAGTGGCAAACCACAAATGCTAATCATATGGGATTTCATTATCTCATGTGCCGAAGACTTGGCACTCCGGAGAGCTGATGTGCAGGGAGAAATTAAAACTCTGCATCTCAAAAATGCAAGACCTAAATGAGCTGCTCTGAAGAATGACGACCCAAACCCACCTCAGCAGCTCTTCTGCAGGATCAACTTGTTAACATCGACTTGCTGGCAAATTCCCAGCACGAGCGGTTTGTGGGTATTTAATGCTTTGATTGCAAAAGAGGCACCCGGCAGTAGGGTGGTGTGACCGTACAGAGACTCAGCATCGCCCCTGACCCCACGGCCTTCTCAAGTGCTGTCTTGCCTCAAGCGAGTGCCCTTATAATTTCACACCATATTCTCCCTGGCTTGGCAGTAGCTGCATTGCACCGAGGAGACGTGTGTGCAGAGCGCTACATGTGCACAGAAGTGCCTATGGGCAGGAAAGCAAAGATTGTTCATATAACTGTAACTCTGCAGAAACGCATGTGATCATACATCTGAAGTTCAGTGTTCACGTACTACATCTCCAGCAGCCAAATGTAATGGCACAGCCTGCATAAATCATTTTGACCACACAGGAACAGGGCCAACGCATGCACCTTGACGGCTCCTGAGAGAGCATGTGTGAAACATTCATTTTAAATCATTTCCACACTCAGCTGCCATCACTGGGACCTCAGCAGCACTTTTAAGATGTAGCCCTAACTAAAACCCATTTTCTGGCTGACAGACAATCCTGGCATAAAAGCCAGGCCCTGCCTGCCCCTGTTCTCCCCTCCAAGGCAGACAAAGAGCAGGAGAAAGGAGATATTCCTTCTGCCCTACAGGCAGCAAAAGGAGCCATTTCTGTGAGATTTTAGAAGGTCGGGTTTTATTTTGGTTTTGTTTTCCCCAACACCTGGAACAAAAAAATGTTTCCTATTTTAATCCCCCAAAGCTTATGACCTCCCTGTCTCGGGGTCAGCACCCTCGCCACCTGCCAGCAAGTGACAGATTAAAACAGCCACCTTCACTGCGGTTCTCCAGTCTGGGAGCTTTTTGAATCAGAATGAGACAGGCTATTTGCCAATTCACTTTTAACTAAAATGTGGTTTTCAGCAGGGCAGGAGGGCAGCGGGGGAAATGGCAGCCTCCCCTGCCTCCCGCGCCGTGCTGGCAGCTGGTGGCTTGGGCACATCGCGCCAGGGCGAGGGGCACAGCAGCAGGGATGCAGCAAAGGGCCGACCGAGGTACCAGTGCCGGCGGGGGTCCTGTGCCCACCTTCTCCTTCCACCTCTCCCTCCCGCTCCCGTTTGGCTCATCTCGGCCCTCGTTTCTGTCTGCCTCAGCTTCCAGCTCTCTGAAGGACCAGAATCCCAGCAAGTCATCACGGCATGCAGCACAGCAGCAGCCATCGGTGGGAGGGGATATGTGCTTAGCTTGGACAAGCAAGGATCAAATCCCCTCAACAGCGGGGCATGGACACTGTAGCCTGTCCAAACACCTTCGTGCAGATGCCTTTCTCCATTGCCCTGCTTCTTTCTCCCTATCCGCTGAAGACACGATCAGTCCAGGCAAGGAGCTTAATAACCTGTCCCCAGCCTCCACTAAGCATAGAAGCCCTTAAATAACTACCAGTTGAGCCAAAAGAAGAGTGGCAGTTCTCACCAGCCTCCCAGACAGCCAGTGTGGGGATTGTACTGGGGAGCAACGAGCTGCTGCCCTGGGTGGGAGCTGACCGTGCCACGGGCAGCACTGGCGGGGGCTGGCACCCCTAACCCCGGCCCCACCGCAGCTTCGTGTCTGCGGCCGGCTGGAGAAGCACGGTGAGGCTGGCTATGCCATCGGTGCACAGCAACGTTTGAAACTCTGCCATCTGCCAGAAGAAATCGATTCTATTTTAACATGGGTTATGATTCTCTCCTCTCTTTTAAGAGCTCAGGGGCAGCCCAGCGGTCCACCAGGCTCTGGCCAAGGCTGGCTTAGCAATTTCTCTTCATGTCTGAGACAATATCCTACAGCAGGTGATGAGTCGCCCCGACCTCCACAGGCATCCCGAGACACACGTGGACTCCAGACAAAAGGACCGCGTTGCCTCAGCGGCTCTAAAACTGCTCGGAGATAAAGAAAGAGATAAAGGCAGGAGGTGTCAGGATGGCAGCGGCTGTCAGAGGAGCCAAGGGACGGATTAGTTTGCATAATTCATTCCCGCACTTCAAGGGGAAGCTCAGGAGCCAAGGTCTCCTCTTGCTGAAGTTGCTCTCCTCCGTCGGCGTGCAGCACAGACGCGATCAATCATGGCCACTGCAGCTCCCCGGTGACATTTCTAAGTGCTCTGCTGAGCAGAGATGAATTAGAGACGGTCATGGTGTAACTGTGGGGTGTCCAGGTCTCTCTCCCGGGCTCCTGCAGCCACCGAGCTCCATCCTCGCTCTCCTCTCAACCACATTTCCTGAGACAGATGGGATCAAGGAGATAACGCTTGTACATAGCGGCACCAGTCCTGATAACAAGCTATTAACAAGAGGCGTTTTCAGACTGTACCACTTTTAACAGGAGACTGACACTGCAGAGTAAATAACATAAAGCAGATAAAACCTGAGTGTTTCGCTGTCTGTACAAAGTGCTGCTCAGGGCCACACGGCAGCATTCAGGCTGCGAGCCACGTGCCGGAAAACTCAGCCATGTGGTCTGATTGAGCGCACATCACCTCTGTCTCAATCTTTCGGTGCCTCAGTTTCCCCTGCCTCTATGACAGCATGATACTGGTTGGGCTTAGTGAAACACCTGGGGACCTCTGAGCCAGAAGTGCTGCATAAGACTCTAGATGTTGCTGCAAATTTTATGCTGACAGCTTCCTTGGATTAAGTATGGGATGTGGATAGCAGCATGACCAGTTGCAATTTGGCTTTCGGAGCCTAAACGGGCTCTGGATTTCTTGCTTGACCACTTCAGCCCTGTTGGTATCAGCTGCCCCTCTGTAAGCAAGGTGAAATCTTTTGCCAAGCTCATCCTTGTGTACAGTGCGCTCCCCGGGGCTGCAGCTGCTCTTCACTCTCCGCTTGTCCAACCATCTTCATGTCAAGAAGCAAGCGCTGAGCTGTGACGCATTCCCTCTCAGCTCTCTCTGGAGCCTCAGCTCCTGCAATGAAAGGACGGGAGAGCTGCGTGTGCCCTTTGCTCCCACCAAGGGCAAGGACCGCTCCGTCCTGCAAGAGCCTGCTCATCACGTCACAGCCTCTGCCCAGGGGGACGCCTCCCCTGTTGGGGCTGTGCTCCCCAATGCCACGCACAGCTCCCAGCTGCAGCTATTTTTTAACTGGGTTGCTATTTTTACTGGGTAATGCTTCTGCAGATCACAGGACCTTCCACTCTGCCTCTGCCCGAGGAGACATCAATCTGTTGGGCAGCTGTTTCCACATCTGGGAAGGAAGAAAGGAAGGAGCCCTTGGGCTGAAGCAGTGCTGGGACAGCACAGTTTGAATGTGGTGCCCTCCATCGCCTGCTACATCCATTCCCTCAGCAGCTTGGGGGGACCTTTATTTCTCACCAGCGTTACCAGGGCCACCCGCCTCCCGCATGAGATCCAGAGCAGCGTGTAAAGCGTGGGAGCCCCTCCAGGGCATGAGGAAAGCCGAGGGGCAATTCGGCACCGCTGATGTGATGGCTGGATCCAGGTGTGATCCCACCTCGCCACCCGAGCTCACGACAAGCACAGACTTGCTCCAGCTGATGCAAAAGACATCCCCCAACAATTTAGGTGCCAGTGAAACCCTGAAACTGCTAGGCTGGACCAGAGGGTCAGCATGGCAGGGGCAAGCGAGACAGGCAGACATAACCTCGAAGAAGGTTATTTTCTCCTGAAAGAGGGAACAAGGTGTGAATTAATGAAGCCGCTGAGCGAGCAGACGATGGCACTGTTCATGCCAAGTACTGTGGAGGCAGCTCGCAAATGGAGAGCAGCAGACGTGGTGGGAACAGGCAGCGCTCGGGGAGCCGAGGGCCCCGCCACCGCACCCGGCCCCGGCACCCAGAGCTAAAAATACTCTGCTCCCAGCATGACGTCTGGGAAAGAGCGGGATTCCCATGGCACAGCCAAAAAAGCAGGGAGCGTGCAGGGGGTTGCAGCGGCACCAGGGCTGCCGTGCAAACCCACCATTGTCCCTGGGAGGGAGCCAGGCTGGGAAATGAGAGGTTCTGGGAGGAAGCAGGAGGAAAATGTGAAAGTCATCCGTGATTCCCATCCAGGGGACAATCCAGATGCATCAAAGGCAGGTCCAGCCCTGACACTGCAGCTTCAGTTGATGCCTACGGTTTGAGCTTTTTCCTACTTCCCATAGGAAGACCCTGCCTCCAACGCCAAACTTTTACTACCGTGGCCGACATCTGTCCGGGGTCAGCGTCAGCCCCGCATGGACCCTGCTGGGTGACTTGGCTCAAGCAAAGCACCGACACAGACATCTGGCACCGCACTGCTGGTGTGATGGAGCAGCCCCTTGCAGCCTTCCCACTCAGCTCTGCTGCCCACCCGAGGCCACCACAGATGGGGGCATGCAGGCAGGTGGGCAGTTGCTGCCTATAGGAAGCCAGCGTGTTTTCTATAGGGCCTGGGAGACGCAGTGTGCATGAGATGGGAGGTGGGCAGGGGGAGAGGGGAGCCTTGGGGACTGCTCAGCTCAGTGCTCCCAGGGAAGAGCACCCAGCAAAACTCAGCTCAGTTTGGGGGGGGGGGGGGGGGGGGGGGCGCGAGTTGTTGCCAATCCACAAAGCCACCTACCAGGTGAGGAATTTAAATAGATGACATCTATTGGACAGGTGAAGGGGTTGTTGCTTATCAGTGCAGGGGGTGAGATCTAGTCTCTCCCCTGGAAGAAGCACAGGTTTGAGTCACAGGCAGCGGAATTTTTGAGGTTGCCCATCTACCCGCCTGGCTTGGCACGAGGGTGTGCACGCTGGCTACGACTCACTTTGTTCAGAGACGATGTTCTTGCCAATCTCAGCAATACAGGATGATGTAAGTACATCATCCATTATTACTATTTTCATTCTTGACACATGGAAAAATTAATTTTCTTTTAAAAAGTGATGTATGAAGAACCCAGATTTGCCTGAATAATATACGAACCTATAATCTGGCTGTTACCCTTTGTCTGAAGCATTAACATTAGCAGAAGGCAATTTAGGATGATTGCTTTTAAGTTGTAAAACCAATGTTCAATTAGAGCATGAAATGAAAGACTTATCACTAGTGCTGGCATAGAGATTTATTCTCAAAGTATTTCTTTTCAGCCATAACGATGCTGGTTTTGTTGAAAGTGACATGTTTAGAACAAGCTGCTTTTGTCTAATATTACTATGAAAAATGGTTTGGAATCAAACATTCTTATATTTAGGATAATGACAGTGTTTTGTTAAAAAAATTTAACATCATGCTTTGAATTTCAGTTATTGAGTGCAGTTTGAGGAGATTTCCATGCTGCACCATGGGCTGTAGAGGATACTGTTCACCTTCTCTTTTCTATGGTGGTGGTAGTGGAAGCCGCGGTGACACCACAAATGTTTTAACGACCAAACAGAGCTCCCAGCAGTCTCCCGCAAGTCTGAAGCTTTGTGGGATCCCAGAATGAACTTTCTGTGAATCAAGTCTTTGTGAAACACTGGGGACCAGAGCCGTAGGCAGCCTTTCCCCCCAGCAAGCAAAGAAATAACTGCAAGTTTGTGGCTTGTAAAGACAAGCATGCCAAAGTGTGGTGTCAGAGGGGTACTCACAAGTCCTGCTGGCCCTTGGCTGCACGTGGGGAAAAACACGGGAGTGGGCAGCCAGGCTGAGCAGAGCAGGGAAGCCAGGGCTCAGCTTTGGTACCTGCCAGCGGTGCCTCGAGTGTGGCAGGCGCAGCTCGCGAACCCTTGTCTGTATGCAAACCCTGGGGCTTTTAGGCTGCTTCAAAATGCTAATTCCCATTTTGTCTGCGCCTTTGGATGGCCAAGACACCAGACTTTGTAGTAAGATCTCAAGAGAGGCATGGCGAGTGATGGATTTGTCAAGATCCAGCAGCTACAGCAGGAAAAACTGTGCAGGTAACACATGGGGTTTCACTGGGGAAATAAAAGAGAAAGGAGTGACAAATAGCCTGCTGGTATGTAACACCGTTACGCAGCAGCCGGTCTGCACGCTGCATAGGCCTCTTCAAGTGCTTGCTTTGTCCCAGATATTGCTGATTTTCTGCATGCAGTGCCATTTCTTTGCTGCATGCTGCCCAGGCCCCAGCGCCCATTCCAAAGGGAAGCGGTATGTGGTTGAGCCACTGGCTGCAAACTCTGGGTTTGCGCTGGACTAGGCACAGAGAGTAACTACTGCAGGAATTACAAAAAAAGGGTGCTTTGCTGCTTGCTGTGCCATCAGCGCTTGGAAATATCTGGAGGGCACTGATGGGGGTGAGAAAGCCCCAAGATACGTGCAGGGGACAGCCACGGTCGGGGGGCTCGGGCCACCCAGCACCGGCGGTGGGGGAACAGGGGGGTGCACATCTGTGCAGCCTGCCTCTCCCTAATTCCTCCCAAATCAAAAAGACCCCTGAGTGGAGTTTAAGGGACGCTGGGGCTCCCAGAGATGTGAGAGAGCAAGAGCATCGGGGCTGAGCTCTGCCTGCGAGAGGGGAACCCACCCCTTCGCTGGCTCCCATGGGGGGCAGCCACCATCTGCCTGGTCCCAGGGAAGCTTGCCAGTACGTCGTGTTCCTGCTCGGCACTATTAATTTGGCTAAGCAGTCAGAGCTGGCAACTGGTCTGCATGGAGTCCTGCATTGAATAATAAGCCCCGACGTCGAGACACAAGGTAGAGCCTGGACTGAGCCGCCAGCAAGCTCTGTGAGCTGCTCCTCTCAGTCTGGCGCTGCTCACCATGCCTGGGGGTCTGGCACTACCATGCTTCTTGCCCCTTCAAAATGCATCGCTGTCTCCCAGTTTCTTCCCCGTTTACAAGCTGTGATCCAGATGCCCATGTACCTGCTCTCAGCCTAGAAGCACAGTACAGACCAGAGTTTAACTTCCCCAGATTGCAGCTCACATCTTTCTCTGATCCTCTTGCAACATTCATGTAAGCATTATGCATGCAAGCAATAACACACAGCAGCTCTCTGCTGGCATAAAATGGCCAAGTCTGTCACGCTCAACGGAGAGACACCGATTTCTGCAAGGCGAAGGTCTAGACCTGAATTGCCTTTTCTTTTCTTTTTCTTTTTGGTAGAATCATTATCCAGCCATGCTTTCATGTCCTCAGGTTGGCAGTTGTTTAGTTTAACAGTATGATATGGCTAGTTAGAGCAAGACAGCTGAGTATCTGCAACTAATCCGTGCCTGAAACAGACTGAAAATGAGCGTTACAGTCTGCTTGGGTTTTAGGGCACTGATATGGAAATCCCAGGGAAAAGATTAAAGGAGGAAAAGGACATAATATCTCCAAGGGAAGTTTATTCCCAAAAAAGAAACCACTGGGTTCATTTATACAAAGCTGTTTCTCAAGGCTGTAGCGATTATCACCTTGCTGAGATATTTTCCAGCTGCACTTTGCAGAGGTCTGGATGGATCAGAATTACACCTTGGTTCTGGGCAGCCTCTGGCAAAAGTTTGTACAGCATCAAGAAATGGAAAAAAAAGTACTAGAAAGTTTCTCGCAGTGAGAACATTTGTCACCGAGATGTTTCATGGAATAAACCCTGGGCATGGGACCAAGAGAAGTAATTGGACTGGCCATGCTCCATGTTTAAGATACTTGTCTTGGGCCTTTCAAATGTGAAAAGAATATCAGGTCTTTCTTCCACAGAGCAAGGAATAGAGTGATTGATGGCATTTGTTTCTCAGGCTCACATATCCTTTAAGCCTTTACCCTAAAGCCATGCTGCTTTGTCCCTCCGAATGCTGCCAGAATGAAAACCTGCTATTTATTGCCGTCCTGAAAACCCTGCAACACACCAAGCCACCTGCACAGTGTTCCCGGAGCGGGCAGGAGCAGGCAAAAGGGGGCAGAAGCATGCCCACGTGGGAGCACGCCACGTGGGAGTCACGTTGCAGCACACAGTGAAATTAGCTCTGGAGTCGTGCAAGGACAGTGTCTCCAGAGAGGCACCTCGCCACATGCCTATGGCTCAGGAGAGCCAACAGAGATGTTTTCAGCATGCCTTTTGCTGGCTGCTCCCCCAGGCCGTCCATCTGCCACCTTGGTCCTGAGGGTGCCTCCAGACTGCCGAGGAGCAGGCAAACCCCAGCCCTTCGTGCACAACCCCCCGTCCCTCCCCAAATTCCTGATGGCTGGGAAAGGGAGGGAAGAAGATGGTGTGAAACACGGTGGTAAGACTGACACAGTAGAAAGACTGTGGCCAGAGCTACCACTGTGCATCAGGGGATAAGAAGACCACAGCTGGTTCTAAAGGAGCTGGGGACAACGAGCCAGCTCACACACTGCCAGGTCTGCACAGGGAGAAGCGAGCCTGTAAACACCTCTGCTTCTTGACTCCGTGCTGTGGATTAAAAGTTTGGGCTGGCACATGCAATGGACCCCGCTGCCTGCTGAGCCGAGCACCCACCCATCTCATTTCAGGAATGACCCCTGTGAGGACCTTGGGCTGGCCCAGCAAAAGGCCAGGAGGAAGCTGGGGGAGAAAAAATGCAGATCCATAGCTTTGGGGTTCACCTGGGACAGCCCCAAATCTATCCTCGTGCAGGCAACCCCTCTTGGTCTGCTGGGCTTGCAGCTGGTTTTGGGGATCCAGTTCCTGTTGCAGGTGTGAGGTGGCTTGGGGGGCCAGAGGTGGGATCCGCCTGGGAAATTTGGGGTCTTACAGATCTGTGTGTTTGGAAAGACTGAGTGCAGTAGGGGAGAGACCGTGCTGGTTGCGTGCAGCCCAGCCTGGACTTGGGAAGCTGCTTCTTACTGCACTAGACCCTCAACCCAGCGACTCCCCAGGCTCCTCTGGCATCACATCGTCTTTCTCAGCAGGGATCTGTTGATTTGCATTTTTTTTAAACTAATCCTCCATACTAATATGCGCCTGGCAGGTTTTGAAGTAAAGTAATAGCAACTGGAGCCACCAGTTACCCAAGCAGTAACACAGACGTAACAACAGCCCTGTGATTACAGGACCTGCTGCAGTCCCTGCTGAGATTGCCATGCTTCTTAGGGATGTCGTAAGGATCAGCATATTAAAGACTGCAGCTAGCTGATGCTGTATTGCCAGGTAGGAAAGTACTCAAGCACAGATTAATTGCTCGCTTCAGGAGGTAATTAGAGGGACTCTGAGCCCCCCTTCTACCCCTGGCAGCACAGACCACAGGTCTCAGCCCATGTGGCTGCAACTGCACAAACCCTCTACCTCCTGAACTGTGGCAGTGAGCTGAGACGGATAGATTTACACAATATTTGTTTGCCAACAGGCGATCCACCATCAATATTTAAAGCTGAATGAATCTCAAGAGTGGGATGAAGAGCCCTTCATAAGGCAGCATCCATCATTTTGGTTTTTAATTTTGCGCTTGCTCACTTGCTTCACAGCATTATATGCACATCAGGAAAATGAATAATGGATAAATAATTCACTGAATCTCTCACCCTCTTGGTTTTCCCAATCATCACGGAGCCTGGGTGCCTGGCACAGCGATCCTGGAAGTACCAAGTGCAGGGAGATGGGTTTCGGCGGGTAGTATCACATTGATGCATTACTCAATGTTTCTGAAATCCCTCTGCTAACAGCTGTAATGCCACAGCTGGCTCTACAGAGGCACGGCAATGCCTCTTGTCCTCCCAACACCGCTCAGGAGCTCTCAGGAGTCTCAGCATCCCCCAAGCCGTGTCTCTGCTCGTTCTGCCCATGCAGGGAGTGCCAGACACCTATCCCTGCTATTCCCAGTGTGCCAGCAGCATCATGGGCAAGTGCTTAGGACTTTTTGCTGTACCATCTTCATGCTCCAGGGGCAGCCAGAGAAATCCCAGTCCTCCTGAAGCCAGCGCTGAAACTGCTGGCCAGGCAAGCAGAAATGTCAGCCTCTGCTGCCACTGCTGGATGGGGAGGACGGGCTTTTGTTACCCCCCCTGGGTTGTTTGGCACAAGGTCCTTGGACACTGTACTTCACAGCCCTCATCAGCACCTTCCAAAGTGGGGCTTCCTGAGTCGAGGGTAAAAGGGAGAATGCTGCCAGTGACGGCTCTGGGAAAGGCAATGAAACCTAAAATGCAACGATGCTGGGAAGCCCTTCCTACACCCTCTTGTGAGGCTACAAGCTGGCTGCACCCCACTCCTCAGCCATCACACATTTATTCCTCCTGTCCCTTCTGTGTACCGGGCTGCTGCCCAAGGTCTGGCAGGTCTCTTCTGCTCTAACGCAGCTCTCTGCTCACCCTTCACTTTCCAGAATCGGCACTGAGGTCTGCAGGCTGTGTAGGCCCAGTTCACATGCTGCAGGATCATTTGCTGGAGCACCCAGAAGCCTTATCTGCAAGAAATGCTACCAAATGTGTAACTGGATGGTAAGAGCATGATAGGCGTGGGAGAGGCTGTGGAGCAGGGATTTACCACATGCAGCTTTTCTGTCAAGCTTCTCTGGGGACCAGACATTCATCCTCACCAGTTTGCCCCAGTCACACTGACGCCATTCATGAGACCTTCATCTGCTTCCACGCTGTCTCATCCACACAGCAATAACCTCTCCCAATGCTCAGCTGCACACAGGTCTTCTACCATTGGGCTGGAGCATCTTGAACTCTGGTGATGAACGCTCACAACCTAAGCCCAGGGCTGGGCCACCCAACCAGGTCCTACAAGATGCCAGTGGCCAAAAGGAGAGCCGCAAAACCCCCAAAGCCCCAGTGCCATGACTGGAAATGCTCCACCTGCCCGTGTTGGCTGGGTGCTGCTGTTCCCGCAGCGGGGACGCTGCCACATCGCTGCCCCTGTGCAGCATTGGCACGGCCAGCGCAGCAGCCCAGCTCCACCTCTCAACCATCAGCACAGCACCCACCTCCATTTTGAGATCTTAGCCTTAGCCTTGGTCAGACTTCCCCAGTGTACCACCAGAGAAACTCAGCTCTGCTGGGAGAGTCCCTCAGGAGACTGGGGAGAGCAGACCTGCCAGAAGCGCTGCAAAGATGCCCTGGTCCAGCTTCTCCTTCTGGCTACCAGACACACAACTGAGCTGCTCAGGACAACCTTGCTCCTGAGCCCCGCACTGGGACCTGTCTTAATTATGGTGGCAAACAGAAAATCAACTCCACGTGTTTGGTGCAAAGGGCTCAGCAGTTCCTGCTGGAGGACGCTGTGTGTGCAGGAGATGATTTTTCTCCAGCAGTGATCAGTGGCCTCTGAACCTCTGTAAAGCAGCTTGCTTTGTGCCGAAAGCTTTACAGTTACACCAGGACTTCTGTAACCTCTGGTCCCAGAGGGGTGTGCAGGTGGTGTGACCTGCTCCAGGGCAATCTCAGTCCCTCTCTGCCTGCAGAAGTGCTGGTCTGATGTGACAGTCATGCTCCAGGTCTGCTCTGGCTTCAGACTTGGTTTGTAAGAGAGTTGCCTCCCCATAGCTTTGTGCATTTCTGGGTCTCCAGATGAGATGTCAGAGCTCACCAGCTCCACCTGGTCAGAGCGAGCCAGTAGGATACACGACACATCTTAAAGTTTAGCAACCAGATTCCTAGAACATGCAAACAGTTTTGGGTTTCCTGTAACATGATTGCAGAAAACAGTAAATTCCCAATGCTAAACCATTTCAGCACACCCACAGTAATGCTTAGCTGGTGTTGGCGAAGGTATTTTGAGACTGCGGGCCACCAACATACAAAGCCCATGTACAAGCATGGGTCACAGGTACCCTGTGACACGAGGCAGCACAAGGAATGCACAGAAATGCTTCTGGCTTCCCCAGGGAGACTTCTCCTCCTCTCTCACCCCTCTTCTGTATTTCTCCCAACTGCAGCTGTCACACAGACATGCATGGAAACTCATTGCAACAGTAAAAGTGTTGCTCGGCTTCAGCAGGAAACATGCAGGAAATCCCTGGGAAGCCACATGAACCCGAGCAGTGGCAGGGGCTAGGAGAAAGCCTTTCCAAACCACCCCACCAGGAAAAGCCACAACCTTGGTCCAGTCCCTGCTGCACCGCTGGAGTTTCAGCACTAGTGGTTACAGGGGACACAGAGGTGAAATACCCAAGGGGTCAGAGTTAAGGCAAGCAGCAAGCTAGTGCTGTGGCAAGAGGGGATCTACAAAGCTCTGGTACAGCCTGGCAGTAGAATTTGACTTTTTTTTTGGACAGTTTTTATTATCCTGTGGTTTTTTGGTTCGTTTTTCTGGTGTGTTTTTTTTTTTCTTTTTAATAACAACAACAAAAGTCATTCTTTTGGCAGGTGCATGGAGCTGTGTTTTGACATGAGAAACGGTTCAGCATGTGGTAGTTGAGTTCATGAGCAAGTGGAGCGGTGTCTTTAAGACACTGCATGGATACCTCTTTAAACAAGAAAATTTGTGGCAGTACAAATGAGCAGAGAGCAGAAAGCAGTGGTGTAAGAGACCCCTCACCAGCCCCTGTGGACAGGGCTCCCAGCAGTGACTGGTCTCTGGCCAGCACTGTGCCCAGGGCGGACACACAAGGGTACAAGCAGAAGATGGGGCAGTTCACTCCTGTTCCTTCCCCCCACCACAGTCCAAGGAAGAGAAACAAGAACCCAGCACCAAAGCAAAAGGCGACCAGATCCCTCTGCCTCCTTGGTTTTCTTTGTGCTGACCTTTAATAATTGCAGAAGGGGAAATGGGCTGGTCAGTTTGCATTAGGAATTCACTGAAGTGTTGGGTGCTTTCTCTTGCTTATCAAATCCAAGCCGCTTGGATGAGCCCAGTGAGCAATTAGTGCTACAACCTACAGCCAGAAATTTTAGAAGTCTATTTGCATATAGTTAGGAAGGAAAATGTTGATTAATTTGTTCTGATACACTCCAGAAAAAACTGCTCAAGTAGCGTCAGGGAGCTCAGGCAGATTATAAATTGCCTTGCTCAAGATTGTAAATATTGCATCCGTGCCTCCCTGTGTGTTTTAAAGGCATCTTCATGGGCTGTGCCTGTGTGGAAGAGATTTGTTTTAATATTTTACCAAGGAATGCATATTTCATCTGTGTGGTGCTTGCAAGGGAGGGATTTTTTTATTTTGAAAATCTTCAGCTGTGAGAAGAGCAAGTGTGGACGATACACAGGCATGTAACTGCAATAAGCCAGGATGCTGCAGCTGCCCTGAGCTGTGATTAAAAATGCACAGGGCAAGAATGAAAAAAAAGAAAGAAAAAAAGGAAAGAAAGAAAAATGGAGCAGGTGATGCCTCAGCAATGAGGGAAACAAGGCACAAACCATGGCGCTGAGCCTGGAGCTTCTCATCACCGTAACTGCAAGTGCGCCCAGGGCCAGCCGAGTCCAGGCAGAGAAGGACCTTTAAACAGCAGCTGCTGTTAATTCATGGTGATCACCTCTCACCATCGATATCCAGGCATCTACTGATCAGGGCTGGCATGGCATTAACATAAGGGATCTTATATCTGTATTTGCATCAGGGGCTGGTCAACAAAATATGTTGATCCCTCCAGTGCAGGATGACAAAGCTTTAAGGCACTTGGACCTGCTGATGGCCTCTCGTGCAGTATTAGCAGCTGGTTGCACGTTTTCTCTTTTCCTCCAAGGAAGAAGCTTCAAACAACTTTTTGACCATGAGGGTAACGGATTCAAACTTCCTGGCCTTGTGGAGTGATTTTCACAGACCCCCTTAGAGGTCATCCATGGTCCCTCACAAGCCAAAAGCAATGGTGCTCAGCATGGGATGATGTCCAGGATGCCCAGGGCCTCATTTCTAACGCGCGGTGCTGCAGCCAGAGTTTGTTTGCAGGGATCTGTGCTGTGCTGGCTGATGCTATCCCAAAGGTCTGGTCTCCTCCAGCCTGGGGGCTATGGGAAAAGCTACATTTTTCTTCAAATATAACCAAGGTTCACCCTACACATTTGCAGAGGAAAAACTGGAAGCGTGAACTGGGTACTAGCAGATCCCACGGCCAATGGAAGAGCCTTCCATTGCCACTAAACCAGCCGTCTCATTCAGGTGTACGCTGACCCCGGAGGCTTCTTGCAGCACCAGGGCTGTCTGAGTCGATACTCTTGCAACAAGCTGTGAAAGCCGGCTCCTGGGGAAAGTTTCTGTCTCCTGCAGCTCCTCGCCATGGCGGGCTGCAGCTACAATGTGCTCAGCAGTGCGCATAGCCAGCTCCCAGGAAGATATTTGCTGGGGGAAGCAAATGACACTTTCTCAAATCTCCAGATGAGACTGGAGTCCCATGCATCTGAAGACAAGAAAGCGACCCCCTTGCCTTGCTGGAGCAAAGGATCTCCCTGAGCAGAGGGCTCCTCTTCTCAAACAACAGCAGAAATGTCCCCGGGCCCTGCATTCCCAGTGAGACCATTACGCTCACGCAGGAAGGTGACAAAACCACACGAGACCCTACCACAGCGACAGCTCCAAATGCCAGCAAAGCTGCAGACCTCAGCTGCGGGTCTGAGAGAAAATGGGGCCCATTCTGTGCGACAAGCAGTGTTTTAGGGACAAAGTTAGGAAGACAGACTGAAAGAGCTGCCTTTTAAAGAGCTGCTAACATTTAAAGGATGCCTTGAAAAATTTTGTCTATTTTTGTGCTGTGAGCTGAGCTGATCTAAATCCAGATCGGCTGCACTTCACAAACACAGCAGCTCTGAGTTCAGCCTGGTTTAGCTCTGGCCTTTTATCCCTGGGAAACGTGGCCTGCTCCAAACACGGGAGGAAGCACATAGGAGAGAACAATGCTATCAGAAATGCCAGCAGCTCAGTCCTTGAAGCCAAAGAAACAGGCAAGTGCTTGCAGGGGGTAAAATCCACGTGCAGCTAACTGCAGTTATCCCGAGGCTCTGCAAGAAAATGGCTAATTCAGCAGCCAGGCCATCCATCCAAGGCTGTTAAGAAGTGGAAAGACCTAACAGAAATTATACTCTCACTCACTCACAATGCTACCAGGGATGGGCTTGGCTTGGATGGTGATATGGTTCGCCAGCGTTCAGCCTGCCACTAACAAGATGCAGGACATGCTGAAGACCTATGCCAAAAAAGGGCCCCTTAGCTCCTCTGAGACCTCCCCAGCTTTCAGCACCTGATCCCCTCTGGCCTCGCCAATGGTACCTGTGCAGGTGGCAGCGATGCTCGCAAGCCCTCTGCACACTGGGCTTTGCGGAGGATGCCCGCCGCATGTCACAGCGGTGGCTTGGCCAGGGTGGTGACTGTCCCGCAGGGTCTCTGCAGAAAACCAGACCCTAGGGCTGGGATAACACAGAGGGAGGAGGCAGGGATCCCCTGCCCGGCTGCCAGCGGGTGGGTGGGAGCACCCAGACCCACAGGCTTGCACCGGCACCTGACCTCTGTCAAGGTGTTCAATCTGGCTGTGCCGGGCACCGGTGAGGTTTCAGAGCAGCACGAACACCAAGCAAAGCCTGTATGCCGCTGGAAAGAGCCCAGCACATCGCTCCTTGGTGCTTACCCAGGCCTGTCGCTAAAAACTGTCTGTTGTTTTTATCGCATGCTGCTGCGAGGTGGAGCAGTGCTCTTATACAGAGAGGAGACATGAGGCAGCCAATGCTTGTCTTCTGCAGGGGTCAGGACAGACCTCAACATGCTCAGAGCTCCCTCCTAATGCACCCTCAGACACATCCCTCTGGTGAGCTGCCCATGGCTGAGCTGGTGGCCTGGCTTTCAATTCTCTGATTTCAACCACAAAGCACCGAAGCAAGGCAGAGCGTTGCTCCACGCTGGAGTGGCTCCAGGCTTGGATCAGTATGCCCTGAAAACCACTGCTCTGGGTGCCCAACTGCACCTGAATCAGCTGCTTGTATTAAGTGGGGCTGGAAGACCCGCAGCTGCCTCCTTGGGAGCAGTGGGAGAAGGAAAGGTCTTCTCCTGCTGCACAGTGGCTGTCCTGCAGTGTGTTTTCTAGGTACTGACAGCTTATCTAGCAAACGTAATCTGCCTGAAATTGTCTGCATTCATCACCTCTGCCATGGTATTTGCATGCCTCGCGATCTTTACCAGCTCTCTGCGATACAGGGAGCTGCTGCTACCTGCTGGGAGCTGGTGGGGACCCCACGGGGATGGCATGCTTGAGTCCTTGGTGTGGGAGACGTCCCCCCTCAGCCCCTTCCCACCAGGCTGCCCAAAACCTGCTCCCCACTGCCCGCGACTGCTGGCTCCGGAGCACGACCACCTCCACCCTGGGGTAAGCAGCAAGGATGAGGAGCTTGGTTTTCGGTCCTCTTCTCCTAATGTTCTCCCTAGTGTTTTAAAAGCTCCCGCTTCAATGTCCTCTCTTTAGCTGCCAGCAAAAAGCCTGCAGGGCACGGGATGGGCAGCAGGCAAGTGCCTCCAGGTGCCAGCCTGGAGCCTTTTTGGGGCACCCGCAATTCCCCCAGCTGCTGGCTGTCAGCAGGAGGACCCCAGCTAGGTGGGATGGCAGCGGCTGAGCTTGCCGCCTCCTCTGCCGAACGCGGCTGCCCCTGAGCTGTGCTACCCCAGCTCTCCTTTTCTGCGAGAAACCACGCATGGCGTCTGACCCCAGATCTTTGGGTGGCCACACGCCCTGCCTGGCCTCCAGCAGCCAGCTCCCGAGGGGAAAGCCGAATTGCTCTCCCAAACACATAACCTTGTGTCTGGACGTGCAAGGGAGGTCTCCAGCAAAGGCCAGGCACTGCAGGCAGGGTGCTGCAGTGACCGACTATTTAGTTGTTGCATCTGCCTCTGGTTTCATCCCTGTCAAGTGGCATAAACAATCAAATCAACATTAATGAGGGCATTTGGTGGAGGCTTTTAGGTTCTTACCTCGCTTCTAATGATTCATTTGTCTTCCCTCGGCTCTTGCAACCCAAGCCCTCTCCATCTCTCCCTTCCTGAACAAAACCTGCCGGGAGGCACCCCAGGACCTCTCAGTGCTGTCTGGAGAAATTAAAGGGGCTTGGGCTACATGCCAGCTGTGAGGACTAAAGGACTCATAAGGGCAGGATGATTTCTCTATAGAGGGGAGGATGTTTTCTCTATAGAGGCACACAGAAAGCCGTTGTGTTCTTGAGCTCGTTATTCTTAATTAGCAGCTCCATGGACTGGAGTAACCAAGATCCTCCTGCTGCCACCATGTCCAGCCATACCGTGTTTTGTGATGGCATGCTGGCATCATCTTTACCAGCCCCCAGCCCCCT
Source organism: Astur gentilis (assembly GCF_929443795.1). NCBI lineage: Eukaryota > Metazoa > Chordata > Aves > Accipitriformes > Accipitridae > Astur > Astur gentilis. The sequence continues at coordinate 31,246,735 of NC_064894.1, read as the reverse complement.
CCTGCCACCACTACGGAACGGGGATGTGCCACCGTGCTGTGGCCCCGTGGCCAGGCTGATGGTCTGCTGATGCTGTAGCCATCACAGAGGGGATGGGGGAGCAGAGGAGGGAGGTTTTTTCCCCACACTGCTGCCCCCTCCATTTTCTTCTCTTCACCAAGTCATGGTGGCGCAGCAGGGAGAAATTCCCCGTGGGTGGAGGGCTGGAGCCAGGGCATGCCCCACACCACTCCTGATGGCACCAAAGGTGGGAGGGAGCTACCTTCACCTCTGCACCATGTTGGCCTGAGCAGCTCTCACCCTGGTTCCTCCTGAGTGGAGAAACCCTCTAGCGCATCCCGCATCCGTCAGGCAGCTCTCCCTGCTCCTCGACGCTGATTTATGGTCTTCTTGTCCAGCTGCCAGAGGAACCCTTTATACCAGATAGCTTTTATCTCAAAATAAGTCCTGGAAAAATACCACAGGCTTTATTTGTCATTCGCTCTGGGAAAGTTTTGAGCTAATAAATAAAGCGAAGTTATTTTAAAGGGCAGCAGCTTTCCTGAAAACTTAAACTCAGAGCTCTTACAGAAACGACAATACCTCCATTGCCTAAATACCCATAACCTCAGCTCCTGCAAATTAGGTTTCTTAGGCTGCAAAGGACAAAACTTTGCAAATCAAATTGCTTCACACTTACGTAATTAGCAATTATCTCCCTGGTGGAAAATGATTCCTCCACCCAATATTTGGGTGAATCATACCCAAATGGGTTTTTTACTTGTTTTTCGCATGCGCACACACACAAACACAGTTGCATCAGGATCTCGTCCAAGTTCTCCCGTTTAATCTGCCATTCATTTTAGTACAATTCAGACCACAGGTCTCAGATCTTAAACCACAGGAGACTTCCAAGTGTTAATGTTGGTATTAGCAACCCCACTGCCCCGCTAACAGTAAAAGAAAAGTCAAGTATGGGTCAGGGACGTGGTCTTGCTCCCTGACGTGGTCTTGCTCCCTGATGTGGTCAGGCCAGGACTCCCGAGGACAGCTGAAGTTTCTGAACAGTTTTGCAGAGCTGTTAACAGTACTTCGGCGAAGAGGTGGGGGTGTTAACTCTCCCATGGAGGTGCGGACATGCAGGAGGCACAGCATCATGCAGGAGAAGGACCCTTCACCGTGAGTTGGATTTTGCACCCTGATTTTCACACGATATATCAGGGCTATCACATCCTCTACCAGGACTCGCTTTTGCCTAAACCTCATTGGAACAGCAGCCTTGTGAGACACCCCTTTAGGAACAACCATATTTCTCCTTATTCTCCTAGTACTGTGGGAGCAGACGTGGCCTTTCATCACTTTCCCAGCTGGAAAAGTTGGCAGGATGATGAAAAAATGAACGGACCTCGGTAAATTCACCTAGTGATGTTGGCCAAGTTTAATTGATTCCCCCTGCTCAGGACTCTAACACAACCATAAGCACTCAAGGCAGCCATTAGAATAATGTGTATCCATGCATGTATCTATATTTTGATGGCAACCCATGAAAAGCTGGGCTTCAAAGCCATTTAAACTCTTAAATTAGTTCAGCTCCCAAATCAGCAAGAAGAACACAAAGAACCAGACCACATACTAGTATTATAAACCAGCACTGACTCCACTGTCCCCTGAAAAACACAGCCTCAGGGTTTTGCCCTGATAGAGAGGGTTTATATACACTTTGGACCTAATCCAGGAGTCCTTAGTCACCTCTCAAAGGCAAAATCCCCATGGTCCTACAAAGCAGCATGGCATTGGTACCCATAAGAGAAATGCAGAACAGGAGCCACAGGAGGGTTTTTGCTTTCTGGCTGAGACAGGGACCTGTAGGAGTAGTGGAAAGCCGCCTGCACCCAATAGCGAAAGCAAATACAGCTCTGGCAGGCAGGGCTGGAGGGTGCTTGGAGCAGGAGCAAATGACATGCAGAGCTGTCCCCAGACTTCATTCGTCTGCAGCCTGCACTGGCCATGTCCTATATTATTTCAATACGCATCTTGACTAGGACGGCTCACTTTAGGTTGCTGTTGGCATTTCTGCGCACAAAGCGAATGGTTCGTGGAGTACCTAGTGCTTTTTTGTTGGGACTGGTTTCCCAGTTTGAAGGGAAACATGACTTTATTGAAATGTGTGAGAATACTGAATTCCACCCCCAAACACACACGCTGGAGCTGAGTGAGGCAGCCCGATCTGCTCCCCGTGTAACAACCAGCACAACTAAGAAAAGGCGATGGGTGATAGTAGTCAGCAACTCTTCTGAGAGGTATGGAGGCACCCATCTGCCCACCCGACGCAGTTTCTAGAGAGGTGTGCTGCTTACCGGGGACTTGTATCAGGGATGTCACCAAGAGACCACCAAGCCTCGTACAGTCCACCGACTTACTATCCGCTGCTGTTGTTTAACATGGGCACCAGTAATACAGCCGGGAGCAGTCTGAGGAGTATCCAGAAGGATTACAGAGCCCTGGGAGCAGTGGTAAGGGACTCTAGAGTGCAGGTAGTTTTTTCATCAATCCTCCTGGTCAAAGGGCCTGTCAAATTTGGCGAATCAAGAAATGGTTACAGGACTTGTCCCACAGCCAGGGGTTCGGCTACTTAGACCATGGGACTCATTTTGAGAATGCTGGTCTACTGGGGGCTGATGGGGTCCATCTGTCAGAGGAGGGGGGTTCATCTGTCAGAGAAGGGGAAGAGCATCTTTGGTCATAGGCTTGCCAAACTGGTGAAGAGGGTTTTAAACTAAAGATGCTGGGGAAGGGGAACCTCAATCCATCCCACTCCTACCAGTTTGATGCCAGTGCCAGGAATAGATGCCCAGAGCCTGGAGAGGGATCACAGGTCAGCAGGAGAGCACCCAAAGAGCAGCACAAAGGAATTCCAGCCCCTCCAGCCAGTAAGTTGGCTTCATTGAGGGCCCAACTTAAATGCCTCTATGCAAACACAGGTAGCATGGGGAATAAACAAGAGGAGTTAGAGACGTGCGCATGCCTGCAGGGCTATGATCTTATTGGCATCACGAAGATGCGGTGGGATGGCTTCTATGACTGGAGTGTTGGAATGGAAGGAGACAGGCTCTTTAGGAAGGACAGGCAGGGGAGATGAGGAGGGGGTGTCACACTTTATGTCAATGACCAGCTGGAGTTCATGGAGCTCTGCCTGGGGATGGATGAGGAGTTGACCAAGAGCTTATGGGTCAGGATTAAAGGGAGGGCAGGGACAGGTGACATTATAGTGGGGGTCTGCTACAGGTCACTTGACCAGGAAGACCAAGTAGAAGAGGCCCTCTATAAACAGATAGGAGCAGCCTCACGTTCACAAGCCCTGGTCCTCATGGGGGACTTCAGCCACCCTGGTATCTGTTGGAGGGACAACACAGCAGGGCATAAGCAATCCAGGAGGTTCCTGGACTGCGTTGATGACAAATTCCTTCTCCAAGTGATAGAGGAGCAATGAGGAGACTTGCTATGCTGGACCTTGTCCTCACCAACAAGGAGGGGCTGGTGGGGAACGAGAAGCTCAAGGACAGCCTTGGCTGCAGTGACCATGAAATGGTGGAGTTGAAGATCCTTAGGGCAGCGAGGAGGGTGCACAGCAATCTCACTACCCTGCACTTCAGGAGAGCAGACTTTGGCCTCTTCAGGGGTCTGCTTGGTAAAGTACCATGGGATACAGCCCTGGAGGGAAGAGGAGCCCAAGAAAGCTGGTTAATATTCAAGGGTTACCTCCTCCAAGCTCAGGAGCAGTGATGCATCCCAACAAAGAGGAAATCAGGCAAAAATGCCAGTAAGCCTGCGTGGATGAACAAGGAGCTCCTGGACAAACTCAGGCACAAAAAGGAAGCCTACAGAGGGTGGAAGCAAGGACAGGTAGCCTGGGAGGAATACAGAAAAATTGTCTGAGCAGCAAGGGATCAGGTTAGGAAAGCTAAAGCCCTGACAGAATTAAATCTGGCCAGGGATGTCAAGGGCAACAAGAAAAGCTTCTATAGGTATGTCAGCGACAAAAGGAAAACTAGGGAAAATGTGGGCTCTCTCCAGAATGAGATGGGAGACCTGGTTACCTGGGACATGGAGAAAGCTGAGGTACTCAACGACTTTTTTTGCCTCAGTCTTCACTGACAAGTGGTCCAGCCACACCGCCCAAGACACAGAAGGCAAAGGGAAGGACTGGGAGAATGAAGAATTGCCCTCCATAGGAGAACATCAGGTTCGAGACCATCTGAGGAACCTGAAGGTACACAAGTCCATGGGACCTGATGAGATGCATCTGTGAGTCCTGAGGGAACTGGCAGATGAAGTGGCTAAGCCACTATCCATCATATTTGAGAAGTCGTGGCAGTCCAGGGAAGTTCCCACTGACTGGAAAAGGGGAAACATAACCCCCATTTTTCCCTTTTTGGGAAAAAAGGAAGATCTGTGGAACTACAGGCCAGTCAGTCTCACCTCTGTGCCTGGCAAGATCATGGAGCAGATCCTCCTGGAAACTATGCTAAGGCACATGGAAAACAGAGAGATGATTGCTGACAGCCAACATGGCTTCATTAAGGGCAGATCATGTCTGACAAATTTTGTGACCTTCTACAATGGGGTTACAGCATTGGTGGATAAGGGAAAAGCTACTGATGTCATCTACCTGCACTTGTGCAGAGCATTTGACACTGTCCTGCATGACATCCTCGTCTCTAAATTGGAGAGACATGGATTGACAGATGGACCACTCAGTGGATAAGGAATTGGCTGGATGGTCATACACAAAGAGCTGCAGTCAACAGCTCAATGTCCAAGTGGAGACCAGTGACAAGTGATGTACCTCAGGGGTCGGTGTTGGGACTGGCGCTGTATGTCTTTCTCAGGGACATGGACAGTGGGATTGAGTGCACCCTCAGCAAGTTTGCCGATGACACCAAGCTGTGTGGTGTGATCAACATGCTGGAGGGAAGGGATGCCATCCAGAGGGACCTTGGCAGGCTTGAGAGGTGGGGTTGTGTGAACCTCATGAAGTTCAAGGCCACATGCAAGGTCCTGCACATGGGTTGGGGCAATCCCAAAGCACAAATACAGACTGGGCAATGAGTGGATTGAGAGCAGCCCTGAGGAGAAGGACTTGGAACTGTTGGTTGATGAGAAGCTCAACACGACTTGGCAATGTGTGCTTACAGCCTGGAAAGCCAACTGTATCCTGGGCTGCATCAAAAGAAGCGTAACCAGCAGGTCAGGGGAGGTGATTCTCTCCCTCTACTCTGCTCTCATGAGACACCACCTGCAGTACTGTGTTCAGCTCCGGGGTCCCCAACATAAGAAGGACATGGACTTGTTGGAGCAAGTCCAGAGGAGGGCCACGAAGATGATCAGAGGGCTGGAACACCTCTCCTGTGAAGACAGGCTGAGAGAGTTGGGGTTGTTCAGCCTGGAGAAGAGAAGACTCTGGGGAGACCTTACAGCAGCCTTCCAGTACCTAAAGGGGGCCTACAGCAAAGCTGGAGAGGGACTTTTTACAAGGGCGCGTAGTGATAGGACAAAGAGTTATGGCTTTAAACTGAAAGAGAGTAGATCTGGATTAGACGTAAGGAAGAAGTTCTTCACTGTGAGGGTGGTGAGGCACTGGAACAGGTTGCCCAGAGAAGTTGTGGATGTCCCATCCCTGGCAGTATCCAAGGCCAAGTTGGATGGAGCTTTGAGCAACCTGGTCTGGTGGAAGGTGTCCCTACCCATGGCAGGGGGGTTGGAACTAGATGGTCTTTAAGGTCCTTTCCAACCCAAACCATTCTGTGATTCTATGACATTGCAATGCTGTTCTAGGATAAAAAAACCCTCATAGTCTGTTTTGTGTTTTCCCTTCTATATTATTTAACATTGTTTCACAACGGCTCAGTAACAGCATGCGTGATACACTCCCTTTTTCCCAGCATGATGAACCAGAATTTTATGTATAAAGCTATTAAGAGAGCAGCTCCTTGTGCTGAATGAGACACCAGACCTCACTAGAGCAAAACACTCCTCCCTTGGCTTATCATCGGGTAATCCTTCACAAAGGGACTCACTGAACATGAAATTAGCTTATAATTTTTTTTTTTAAACTTCATAAATTGAAGGAATCTGGCTCCTGTCAAGGTGGGTCTAAAGCTGAAAGGCTACAATGCAAAGCCAGCGATGCAGCAGCCCTCACCATGTTCACCAAAGGGGCTACCATTTATCTTATTTCAGGACAAAGAGTGGCCAGACATCCCCACTGCTTTACATAAAACTTGCTTGTGTTGTTCCTGGCCTCCTTAAGGATTCCCAAAGATGCTGTCCACCCTCCTCTGCTGACGGAGGCTGTCTGGATCTGCAGGGGTGGTATCACTTCATGGCCCACCTGCAAAACAGAGAGTCTGGCCCAGACCCTCCATGGACAGCTTCATCGGCTTCAGCAGGCAGTGGTGATTTACACCCCAGGAGGAGCTGGCTGTTTGCTCCTGGGTGGGTTGCTGGAGGGAAATTAGATCTGATTGCGCGCTTGCTTATTTGGGTTTCGGTGCATCAAGTGGGGCAGCTGCTCTGTGGAGTGGGCACGTGAGGTGGTGCAGCTCTGAGCCCTGGATCTGCTCAGCCTCATTAGTTTGCTGGCAGAGCAATAACAGGCCTTCGACATTTTGGCTTCCTCTCCTGCCCCCAGCTCACATGTGGCATAAAAATGTCCAACTTTTTTTTTCAGTGTACGAAGTGGCTTTGTGCAGTAACCAGATTAAATTTGGAGAGAGAGTGAGCTATCAACCGGAGGCGTCTGATGTCAGAGCAGGAAATTTGAGGATAAGCATCTAAGAGCACTCCGTACAGCACTATCTCATGTGTAGTTCAGATGGCTTCAACCTGGTCCAGGCCTCACGAAAGGATGGCAATGAAAGCCAGTGATCAATAGTTAAGAGATCTGAGAGGGGTCACAGCTTTGAAAATAGCTCAGAAGTGAAAAACAAGGAGGAAGAATAAATGGTCAATTTTCAAGAGAACAAGCTCACCAGCAGGGTGCCATACAGTTGCATGAGAGGAGTACAGGGCTTTGTAAATTCTTTAACAGTCTGAGAAAAAAGCCACCCCCTCCCGCCGCCATCCCTCCATATATGTATACATATATGTATATGCATATTTGACTCAAGCTCAGAGAGAACTGTGGGAATCTTCAAAGCACCCAAGAAGGGTGAGGGAGTGGGAAAATGAAGTCTGAAGAAATTAATGCAAAGCAACGCACACATTGATGGGAAAACCCCCAAACTACTCCTACATGCCCTACATTGTAAATCAGCTGTAACTGCTTGTGAAAAGGACTTTGCAGCAGTCAGCCTGGTGAAGAACTCCGCTCTGACATCAAGAAAACAAAAGAAACCCTTGGACACACAAACAGTAGATTGGAAAAAAATAGTATCAAACCAGCACGACGACATTCAGTAAATCTGCTGCGATGGCACATACGTGGTTTCTGTCATTCCACTTCAGAAAGGGAGAACATCAAGTAACAGGGTGACAACTGATAAAGGGGTGCAGAGATTTCCATAGTAAGCCAGGCTGCACACAGTGGATTTGTTTAGCTTAAAGATAAAGCAATATATAAAAGGTCTGCCTGACACTTCTCATTTATCCTTCCTTGACACGAGAACAAGTGATTTCTTGGTGAAATTAAAAAGCAATGGATTTAAAAGAAACAAAAGGATTTTTATATTCTCACATAGAGCATGCCAAATTGTGGCACTAACTGACGAAGTGTTTTTGAGGTCAGAAAATTAGTATGATTAAAGACAGAATCAGTTTAGGTGGAAAATACAGTTACTTTAAATGAAGGTTTAGAAAAAAGCATGCAAGCCCCCGTGTTTTTATCAACAATATGCTTTCTCATTCAGTCCAGGTCAAACAGCTAGGAATAAAGCAGCAGTCCAAAGGTGCTGGAGGTAGGTTCGTAGCCCCAAAGCAGTGACCCTGGAAATGGTGCAGCTTTCCCACCACGCCGCTGTGTGTCCTGAGCCGGGTGCATAGAAAGGGAGATGCTGGCTTATGGCAGGGAGTCTGGGACATGACAGCCCAGCACTTGTGAGACCATTACTGCAATATCTTCCAACTCCCATGCCCACTTTTCAGCATGGTTGTTGGATGGCCTCATAAAGGCTGAAGACCGTCTGAGGACTGGAAAGCTCACCTGGCAGAATGGATGCAGGATAGGGAGGCACCCTTCTGCTTGTTTGGGAGAGACTGATCTAACCTGAATGGCCAACAGTGTAATTTGTGCTAAGAGGAGCCTGAGGAATCCAGATGGTTATTGAAACATGTGTAAAGGCATGCAAGTAAGTGAGATGAACAAAAAAAATTTGCTATGTCTGCAAATGGAAAAAAGGGTTGAATTTACTGGATAAGGGGAGTAATTTAACTCCCTTTTCTCTGGACCATATAACACTCAGCATAACCCCCTGAGGAGGGTTTCCCCAGGGTCCCAGTGGATAGGATTTCATCCATCAGCTGTTTTTATCCTACAGCAGCCTTATTTCTCATCCTCCCTCCTTAGCTTGGCTCCTCTCAACCTTGTGCTTCACAGCTGCGCACTTTGGTTGCAAGAGATGGGTTTGGAAATTAAATTACTTACTGCAAGATGCAGAGGGCAAGTAGGCAGCCCAGGGTGCGCTTCCAGAGGTCACGTCCTCCTGGCCTTTCCTATGGGAAAATGCTCCCTAAACCTGCTCACACCCTACTCCGACAGGTTCAGAGCCTGAAGCTGACCACCCAGTTAAATGCCTGTGATGCCTTTCTCCATCGGGGTTACCCTGGAAGGACCGCTCTGCTGCAGGGAGCAAAAGGCTTTTTCCTCTCTCCTTGCTGGGACCCTGATGGTGTTGCTCAGAGTCAGAAAGTGACTCTCCTTGGGGAAACGCAAGCAGTTTGTCAGTGGTGGGGATACAGAAAGAGATGAGATCTCCCCATGGCGGGCTCAGCTTTGTGGTGGGAATGAAACTCCAGTTCCTGGCTGCTGTGAGGCAGGATCCACAGACCAAGCCCAAGCAAACCACTCGCCATAGTGGGGGGATGTTTGCACAGTGAAATAGCTTCATTTTTTAGCTTCACGTGCCCTGGGATACATTGATATTTTTCTCTTGTGGCACAGAAGCATTGACAGCCTTCATAAGGAGCGTGCCTGGGATGGCAGACAGGCGAGGAGCAGCATTGCAGAAACAACAACGACTCTGCCAAGGTCCTGCTGTAGCTCGGCACCTGGACTGAGCACAGGACTAAGTCTGTTGGTGCTCAGTGGGCTCTGGCCACCAGGCCACACTACCTCCTTGCTGCAAAGTCCCAGGTGTGCTCTGCAGCAAGAACAACAGTGACTGTAGCTGGCTTGGGACTTCCCAGCAACAGAAACAGAATTTGAGTTTTGCCTGGTACTGAAAAAGTGCAGCCAGGGCTTGGGCGATGCCTGCAGCAGAAGAAGGGGTGCACAGAGGTCTGCAGATCACTAGACTTGATTACTAGCTCCCTTTCAATGGTCCCACCAAGGGGAAAAAGACCGTAATGCTGTTCCCAGCCCCTGCCCTGACCTTGGTAACCCCGGTGGGCCACCATTTGTGGTGTTCTTCTGTTTGCTATGGTGTGATGCAAAAAGATGAGTGACGTGTAAAAGCCAGCCTTCTCCTGGGACTGTTCGAGCACACATGCCCCCAGGAAATCTCCATTGCAGATCTCCCTTTGGCCTCTTTATACTCAGAGAAGAGTGGAGTGATAAGATCTATGCACAGTTTTCAGCTGCTGTTTTGTTTTCGAAGGCAGCATGGTTCATCAGATCGAGGAGATTTGCACCCTGGCTCTCTGCGAGGTGGTTTGTTTGTGGGAGAACCAGCACAGTCACCCATCACAGTTACACCATGGTCCCATGCAACCAGTTTAGGGACCATCTCGCAGGGGACCCGTGAAAGGTGATAGCATGAGCGTGTGGTACCTTCCTGCACTGGTGCAGGGGGTACCACCTGCCTGACATTGCTCACCTTTACAAATAGCTTAGCTTACCATGCCTGAGCCTGAAAGCCCCAGTGCATGTGTTTCCTTCTGCTCATCCTCGCCATCCACAGCTCCCACGGGCAGGCGTGGGGCAGCCAGGTGGGACAGTGCTCACAGCCATTTACCCTGGCAAAGGGCTTTTCAGTGTTGCTGAAAACAATAAACTTAAGGATGCCGGAGCTGGAGGGGAAGGTGAATGGCTCCTGGTCCTAGCAAACCACTGCTCTTCCAGTGCCAAAGCCCAGGCTCCCCAATGCAGGTGGGCAATGTCTGGAGGGAAGGGAGCACTTGCACATCCTTGATTTCTTCCTGGAGGACTCTCTTCATCCTGGTTGCCATCAATAGGCTTAAACTGGCTTTCAGACAATTTAAGTTTGTGATTTTTTTCCCAGAGGTATGTCATGGAAAATGTTTAGAGGTCTTCAGCCCCAAAGCAGCTGCCAAACACTACTAAAGAAGGGCTGGGTAGTTTCCTTCCTCACCCCCCATCAGGACTGTTTCACCAAGGGGCAGTGAGAAAGCCTCCAAGCCCTTTCACCCACCTCTCATTGCCCCTGTGAGACAAACAGCCCCCCTGGTATGGCAGGGGGGAGATATAGCGGCAAGGTATAGTGGCGAGGGGAATCATGCCTGACCAAGACCTGGTTTCACCACTGCACCGGGGCAGGGAGAACAGATGCAACACATCCCCATGTTAGTCAGCGGGGCCTGGGGACCCCCCATGGTCTGTGAAGGATCCGAGGAGAGAGACTGGGCATGGTTCATGGAAAAGGGAAACGCAGAGCTGGAACACTGCCGAGGAAGAAAGAGGGCTCTGGGTTTTGCAAGGACGGTGAGGAGGCACGCAGACACAGATAAGAGGAGGCGAGTTGGACAGTCACGCATCTAAGAATGGGCAGAGAAATCATAGCGACTGGAGGCTGCAGGGTCCTCCCCATCCCATAAAACCCTGTCAGAAAAGCAGGGGAAGGGGGCGGATAGGAGGAAGGTGGCAGAGCTGAGAGTCTAAGACACTCAGCTGGGATGTGCAGAAGTGCAGCTGGCCCTGTCTCTGGCACATCCCCAGCAATTCCCCCAAAGCCAGGGACCAGACAGATTTAAAAATAAGGTATCTTGATCCTTACACAAGCTCTAACCCTACACTGGAGTCCTTTGGGAAATAAAACCAAAAACCACAAGACCCTTCCCTTTGGAGCAGGAGCTATGGCTTTGCATCCCTAAGTGCATCAACACACATTGGACATGGTCTCCTACAGCCCCAGCTACTATTTCTGTCCCCAGGTTTCTGCAGCTTCTTCCAGAGATGCCAGTGTGGTGTCCAATTAACTCATCAGTCACAGCTCCACGAGCTTTGCTGGGTGTAAAGTCTCAACTACATAAATAATAAATAGGAAAATTAACATCTTGTCCCTGTTTCTCTGCTCCTTCCAATTGCAAATGTATCCGGTGCAGGCACCTTAGTGCATACACACGTGCACGCATGCGCGCGCACACACACAGACATATGCACATGGAGAACCTAAGTGCCTGCACTCCAGTTTGATTAATTCTGCATTTGGTGATGAGTTCAGATTGTGGCAAGGCTGTACACACAACTAGAAAATAACACTGGCTTTAATAGACCTAATTTTCATTAACCTTGCTGCTTCTCTCTCTGCCTCACCAGAGAAAGGAACTGAGGTTAATCAGAAGAAAGGAGTCTCCTTCGCAGAGCTGGTGGGAGTTTGCAACAGGGCTGTGTTAGTTATTTTCCATATTCCCCTGAGGCCCATGTAGGAACAGACATTTAGTCCAAACTATATTACTTGGCTAACAAGATTTACAAGCAGTTTGAGATAATGCAATCATTTCCAAAATGAAGGAAAGGCATTCTCTAAAAAGTAAAGCTGGGAGGAGGGAGGCCAGGGCTCATTTTCTCAAAATCCATTATGTGCAGCCTTGGCTTTACGTATGTGAGCGTGTGTGTTGCTTTCAGATTATGAAGACTGAATTAAAGGCCAGCTCTGTATATTCACCGCTAGCCTTTATCTGCAGCATCATTTTTCATCTTCATCTGGATTTTTTTCCCTCCCTCTGCCTCTCATGTATCTTATACAAACAAATAACAAAATCTAATCAGGCTGCCCAACCTCACCTCTTCACTGCTGCGTGTTACTCCACGCAGCCTTTGCTTGTCAGTGGCAACGCAAGAGCAGACCATGTATCAATACAAACAGGAATGCTTAGCTAATGCAATAACGCTCTCACAGACAGATGCCTGCTTTGCAGTGTGTCAGATCCCCAGAGATCGTGCCTGCTCCTTATTCATATATGAAACTGTGGAGTAATGTGATTAGCTCTCCAAAATGACCAATGGTCATTGAATCATAGAAATCAGAGACAGAGAAACCAGCTGCATCGTACTGCTGTCCACCAGCTCACCTATGTATGCATCCATGCATGTACACACAAACTCCCTGCTGCCGATGCAGGATCTCTCCCTAGGGCTGAGTACAGCTGGGTTTTAAATTACTCCTGTGACGGGGTTTCCAGCATCTCCCTGGGAGTCTGTGAGCTAACCAGGCAGACGTCACCCACTGTACTGACAGTCCTTCCTCCCCAAATGCCTAATTTCCACTTGCTCCATCATCCTTGCTATGCATCCTGCTGAGTTCCCTGCCAGAAAGCAATCTTGTCGCAGCTCCACCAAGCTCTGCACACACATTTCTGCTGTTTCACTACAAGTGAATCCCTCACGTTTTCTCCACCCCCATGTCCATGGTCCTCCTGGGGATGTGCACCGAGCCGTGCCCATGTAGGCAGCTGAGGTTTCACTGCAGAGGGATGAGGAGATGTGGGTGGCCATGGTGCAAGGGGCAGGATGGCCGGGGCAGAGGAACTGCAGGATGGGTCAAGGACCGTGCTCAGCATGGGAGGGGATGCACTGCCATGCAGCTGGAGGAACAGGGGAAGAGCAAGGGAGAAAACCTTGCCCCCCCCCCCCCAAAAAAAGGAAGGTGTCACATTAGAAATCCTGCATGGCTTTAAAGACAAACTACCTTCATGTCCTTCATTTGCCAGGTTTCACATGCGCAGTAAGGTCTGGTAAGTGCACAGGCTGTTTAATATTAAACGTACTATTTATTATTTACACAGTAAAAAGTGCATGCTAAAGAGCTCTTCCAAGGCAGACACGCCGAGCCTGGCCCCAAAAAACCTCCCTTGCTCCTTCCGGCAAGGCCAAGAGGAACAAACTCTTTAAAAGTCTGGGAATACATCCACCGGCAGCACGGGTGTATGTAGGTCATGGCGATGCAGCGGAGCCTGGGGCCGCGGCCAGGCTGGGCCACGCTGTCCCTGGCCAGCGCCGTGGCTGGGGGTCTTCCCCCAACCTCGTCCTGCAAACCAGGTCTGCTCACAGCGTGGTTTCCCTCTGCGCCTTCCCTCCTGAGCTATGCTGCAGGGGAGTTGTCCTGCCCATGGTATTTTCTGATTTCTGGCAAGGCGAAGTACACAAGGGGAAAAATAAACCATTTCGAAACAGGACAATGCTGTACATCGAAGAAGAAAAGGGAGGAGCGAGGCTAGACTGGGAGCTCGGCAATCTGGGGTGTGAGCGCAGGGGGGTTTCTCCAGGGGCGCTGGACATGAGCACGGGGGGACGGGACTGTGAGGCTGGAGGGTTTCTTGCTGGAGACAGTGGGGAAAAGCTGCGGATCTCTTTGGAAATCCCTCTCATTTCAAGTGGTTACACAATAGAGCCAGGTTGCCAGTTAAATACAAGAGACGGTAAAGCTAAAAGTACCTGCAAAAGCCTTAGACCAAACCCCAGGCAATGCTTCTTTGAAAGAAGAAAGCGTGCTTCTCTTAACCGGTTAATAGTTCAGACTGGCTAAATTTGTAGCAGCCTACAATAAATGTGGGGGTCAGCTAACATTGTTGTCTGCTGGCCATCCTCGGGGGAGCACGGGACGGCCCCTTCCTCCTGCAGCAGCTTTCTTCTGGGACTGCCGGCTGCACCTGGCGTCCCCAAACCCAGCCCTGCCATGTCCAAAAACACGCCGCGGCTCAGGGCCAGGCAGGCAGGCTGCACCCCCCATACCCTTGAAACTCCCAAGTGCTTTATTTTGGAGATGCTGATAGCAGGAGTCATCTTCCGAAGCAATGAGCGGGCTCCTGGATTATGCCACCAGCAAGGCTTGTCTCCCAGTGTGCCACTGAGATGGCTGTGATATTGATGATCGTGATGGCTTCGAGGGGGTTTCGTGTCGATGCATTCAGAGTACCTCGCTGTCTGCCTCCCAGACACATGAGCACTTTAGGAGGCATGATGTTTTAAAGAAAGCAGCTGTGATATTTTCCCCTTGCACTGAGCAGTTTCTGGCAAGTTCTAAAGAGAAAAAATTAGCAGCAACAGCCAGCACACAGCGTAAGAGACTTTCAGATGATACCCTTATCCTCACCACACCGTGATGAGCCAAAGTTTGACACTTTCATATCAAAGTTTCTCCCATGTAGCTTCCATCAGACTCTTCTCCAGCACTTCAGTGCTTTTCATTCCTGCACAGACTTGTATTTGTTAATGAGAAAATGGAAATCACAGCTCCAGAAAATACATGTACAATCCTATTGCACCCAAACACCCTGCAGCTCAGACAGAGCCTGCACCTCCTCATGACCAACACATATGTGCTTAGCCCCAAAACACAGACAGATAGCTGGGGAAAATTCCCTATCCAAATCCCACCATGCTAAAAAGTGCCCAAGAAGCAGCAGGCAAAACACTGTAACTCATCAGATAATGTAAGATATCATAAGTAATAAGCAGCAGCAGCAGTCTACAAAGTAGTTTATAAAGGGCTTGATGAGTAACTCAGCTGAGCCTCTGGATTACACACAAGACGAATAATTTCATTTCTGTCCTTATGCAGCAGCCCATCTGCAGTGTGCAAGGAACCATCCCTGCTCCTCACATCTCAGGGGCTTCACATAAAAGGGTGAGAATAGCTGCTAAAACCAGGCAACACAAGGCAAATTTTTCACTTACTCCTGAAAGAGATGAGTGATTTTGCATGCCTGATCTCTATAATTGGGGAGTACTTGATATGCACAGATGTGCAAAGCCCTGAATGGACACGCAGCTGTGAGAAGTTCGAGAAGTGGGCCGTGCTGGCTGATAGCTATTCCCAAATTCAAAACCAGATTTGGCCAGAGGCACTGACTTACTTACACCTTATAAAGCTGCACTGATTTCTGCCCTGTGCAATGCTGTTGAAATTCAGGAACAAAATATCTGCAAGGGGGACCCATGGTGAACCTGCATACTGTCAGGTGCAGAAGCTACGAGCACCCACTTCTCTGACCCCATCCAGCCACCACCTCCAACGCATCAGTCCCGCTTCCTCAGCAGAGCCTCCCTGGCTGTCTGCCCAGGGGGATCCTACTGCTTCAGCTTCCCTAATCTCCCAGGAATTTTCCCCAGGCTGTCTCCATTCTGGCTTCTCATGAAGGGTCCCAGAGTAACATACTCTCTGCTTTGAATTGTGTGAATCACGCGGAGACATGGACAAGCCAATAAAGAACTTTCCTTATTCTCCTGAGGGATTTGGGTCACCATCTTCGAAGCGTTTCCGCTACTTGCAGCAAGGAAACCTTCTGCTGCACATGGAGCATGCGTGTGTGGGACACATTACATCTCAGGCATGTGCTTCCTTGCAGATTCATCTGCAAACGCACAGCGAGGCTGATGTGGCCAAAAGGCACTTGGCTCCTTGCAGAGCACTTGTACGGTCATACCAATAGTGAGCTGTGTGCATTCATTCCCCAGGGACTGACAGGCCTCTGGGACCTCAGCGCCGATAGCCCTATTTCTCTGCTGGCACAGAGACAGCGTATTGTGAAGGTCCTGTCCGGAGAGCAGCAGATTCCTGCAGTCTGGCTACAAGAGAACCAAGGGGGAAGATGAACCCCTACGAGAAATGGCATCTGTGATTTCAGAGTCAGGCAGAGATTCCAAGCATTTGGAGGGTAACCACCCCAAAATGTTGCTCATCGAAGCAACCTTAATTAATTAATTGCATTTGCAGCAAAACATGCAGATGCGTCGATCTTGCCAAGGGAGCTGGGGCATTCCTGGAGGGTGCTGACTTTGGGATACAAGCGTGGCTCGCTCCCTAGCGCAGCCCAGGCTGTGCTGCGCGGGGGCCCAAGGACACCCTTCCTTTCCCCCTTGCATGATGGGTGGGCGAGCAGCTCCTGTCCCCAGCCGTGGGCTCTGCCAGCCAGCTGAGCTGCCCAGCTGGAGGAGCCTGGGGCTTGCGGCGGGGGGGCAGCCGAGCACAAGCCAGCTCATCCCCGCGCTCCCCACGAGGTGAGTCCTGCTAGCTGTTATCCAGCGACAATGCGCTCCTGGGCTCTTCCCAGGTGACATGGGTTCACGTCAAATGGAAAGACATCAGGAGGCAATGTCTTCAGAATGCTTTGGATCGCTGCCTTGCATCTCCCCGGCTTCCCTCCGCTCTGTGTCCCTCTGTGCGGTGGGACTGCTGCCACCGCCTGCGACAGCCCCCAGCTGGGCTTTGGCATCTCAGGTATGCCTCAGGCATGGGGACGGCAGGTCCCAGCTCACCCAAAGGAGAGCCATTCCCCAAAACTCATCTGTCTCTCACGTAGCACTATGCTGCGTGATAGAGCACAGACAACCTTCTTCAGCCCCCACAAGCTCGCTTGGCTCACGCTCGGCAGCAGCCGGCAGGCTTTCGGCTGCAGATTTCACCAGCAGCCCCAAAGTGGAGGTCTCCATACCATGATGTTTCAAGGCAGCCCTGCCATTCCTGCACCTCTTGCTCTAGATGGTTTGGAATTACCCAGAGCTGATTTTAAGCCTCAAAAGGTTGCTTTTCACCGTGCCACAAAAAGCCATATAACTGCACCCTAGGAATCACCTAGTTGCTGGAGGAGAAGAGTTTGTTATGAAGGAGGACAGAAGTGCCTGGGAGCCTGCGGTAAAAAGATAACTTAAAAAACCCCACAGCAATCAAATAGTTAATGCTGGTTTTTATTTTCTTAAACCCCGGGCTGCCATTGCTCCTGGCTGGTTGCAGGTCTGCCGGCTGTCTGGTGCTGCTGGAGCGTGGGGTGCGGGAGAGGACCGAGCAGAGCTTGTGCCGTAGCTGACATTTCCAAGCATGGTTGCGTCAGCAAGGCTGGCGGGGTGTGAGACTGGGAGCACACTGAGCCATACCTAGGGACCAGTCTGGCTTCCCAAGGCACGGCAAAATAACAGCACAGTCCAGTCTTCCCTCCGAACTCATGACCACGAGACATCTGCGCTTTGCTGCCTTTATCCATCTGCTTCAAAATGAAAAGACCCACATCTCTAAGGGCGAACAACAAAGCGCAAACAGTTCCCCTTCACCTGAGAACTCCCAAACTGTCCAGGGAAGTGTGCAAACCCTGCTTTCTCCTGCTCTACAGATGGTGGCTTGTCAGTACGGCGAGGGGAACAAACCCTTTCTGGCTGAAAGATGGCTTCCAAGAGGGCTGTGGCGAGGGAGAGTGTTTCTATTCTGAGCCACATCTCCCAAGGTCTCCAGCGCCCGGCTGCTTTCCCAGAACTTGCTTTAATTTCTCAGGAATGAAGGGAGGGAGGGGCAGGCCACAGAGACCCCCTTTCTGGGGGGCTGCCTCTTGGCACCATGACAGTGGGCTTTCAGCTTCAAGGCGGTCACAGGGAGGCAGGGGCATGAGAGTATGTCAGAGCGCTGCGGGCTCTGCTGTTTGCTCAGTTAGGTACGCCTAATCCTGCACCGTCAAACATCAAACATGTCAGGCTCTCCAGTTCTCTTTATTTCCTAATTTATTCTCCCAGGCTAAGATGTTGGCTGGTTTGTTCCAGTGTGACTCCTCTCCAAGGCAGGTTCGGAGACTATCCCAGCTTCCACCAGCTGGGTAATAAACCAGGATAATAATGCGTTGCGGCAGAGCAATTAGCAGGGGGAAAGGAAAGCAGAGTGAGGGAATGAGCATGAATGAGAGCTGGCGTGAGCCACCATGTCTGCAGTGATTTATTTTCAATTTCACTTATTAAAACCACTCTGGGTACAGATTTCCTTTCCCCACTTCATCTTTGTTATTGTTCCACCTGCCTTGAGACTGGGCAACATGGGTGTTTTGATGGACTAATTGGAAGCCTGGCTAATTTCCCTGGTGCTTCCTCTGTGGTGCGACAAAACTACCGCCCCAGAGAGCCGTGGCAGCCACACCAGGCAAAGCCCTTGCTTTCCCTGAGGCAGGTCTGTGCTGCAGAGCCCTGAAGCACAACTCTGTCCCCCACCATTGAGGTGATCTCCTTTTGTACTGGCATCCACAGGCTAAGAAAAGAGCAGGCAAACATATTTCTCTTCTCTCCAGATGTCCTGCCATCAGGATCAGGGGACAGGAGGATACAGGTGGGGCCCTCTGACTTGCTGCTTCAGGTATGGCACAGGGACCCATGGATAAATCAGGCTCCAGCAGAGACTTCTGCCCAACACAGAAACTGCCCAACCAAAGCAAATCCACACTGTCCCCCCATAAGGCTTCGCCCTGACTGAGAGGCTGGTGCTGGCATGGACCTGAGATCAGCAGGACCCCCTGTTCTCATGGATGCAAACGAGTCCCAAGGTGGTTACTCCAGGCTGATCGCTTGAGACATTACAGCCCTCACGAGCTGAGGGTTGATGTAGGACAGATTTTTGCTCCCCTTAAGACCCCCATTTCACTCCTGCAGAAGAAACGAGCTTTTGCTACCATAACCAGCATTCCTTCCAGCTTGCGGGACCTCTCCAAAATAGGATATGGGATGCTCAGTACAACATCTCCCACCGGTCAGAGACATACCCTCGTCTTCAGCACTTCCTTGAGTCATACTCAACAGGCAGCAGGGCTTGCTCTGCTGGAGGAAATACAAGACAAGGACAATTTCCAGCACCAGAAATTAGGGTGCTCAAAGCTATCTTTCCCACAGAGAATCAAGTCGTTTCAGAGGCTCATCTCAACCCCTCACCAGTGGAGAGTCTGCACACCAGCCGGCATGGGATCTGTTTGTGTTGGAAGCAAAAATCAAACAGGGAGTTTCTCCCTCTTGCACTGATGGAGACCACGACTATCTCCCTTGCAGGTGGCAAGCTGCTAATGACTCTCAAACATGCTGTGGTCTGGACCATGCTCAAGAAACCAACCTGTCACATTAATAGCTTCATCAGTTATCAATCAGCTTTTTTGTCTCCTGCCTTTAGGTCACCAAAGTGTTGAGGGCTGGTGCTTCTCCAAAGGGGTTGATTTCCTTCCACAATGGTTTTGCATCCATCTCTTCTCCCCAATTTGCTCGTGTCTTCCACATCCCCAAGGGTTTGTGAGACCTATCAGCCAATTCAAAGGTGTTCATGGCCAGATCCAGCAGCATCCACCACCCTGCATTTTGGACCCTGAACAGGACATACTGCAGCAAACCCAAATAAAGGGCACTGATTTCACAAGTCAAAGACTTCTTTGGAGCAATGGAAAAACACCTACTTTCCATGCTAAACTAGGATTTGCGCATCTGTCTTCGGTGCCTTGCACAGGGAATTATGGCTGCCTCATCAGCAGGATTTAGAGCTGCAGTCAGCTCAGAAAGATCACAAGGCTGTATTTACTTTCTGACAGATGTACAGATTTATCACATCCTTTCCCTTGAATATATATGCCCTTGAGTATATATACACCCAAGGTGTCTTTGGGCAGAACTCCGAGAATATGACTGAGAGAAGATCCTGGCCTTTTCGTGGGCAGTTAAGCTTTCTATCCAAGCACAGCAGGATTGATAGCACAAGGCATGCCAGAGGGTGGGTTTCCTCACTTGTGCAATGTACCAATTTGGGTCTAATTTGCCCTGGCTGCCAGCTACTAATACGACAAGTACTTTAACCAGACATGTTCTTAGAGGGTTCCCCTTGCTCATGCGTGCTGGGCTATATGGTTGCACACTGTGATTGTGCATCTAAAATTATGGCAGCTGATAAACTGAAGGCAGAAAAGGAAGTTAGAGCTCAAGCAAAAGTCTGCCAAGTTTCTAATAAAATTCAAAACACAGCAATATTTAAGAGCGTACATGAAGCCAGCATTTGTCTGTGTTTCAGTCTGCCTTGAAATCCCCTGAGCAATCAACCCACGTGGAGGCAGCGTAAGGAATGGAAAAATCAGTCACTTCTATTTCTCATGTCTTTTTTAGTCTGCAAAGTACAATATGCAGTGGGAAAATGAGATCCAAACCACTTACTCGGCAACAAAAGCAATTTTGGTTGTTTTCAACTCTAAGAAAACAATGATATCTCTTCCTAAGGTGTCTCATGACAGAAGTCCATGGATACTTGACCAATCACCTATCCTCAGATATGAAAGTTTCTCAGAAAAGTGCACTTGTTCACTAGGTCCCCAAATGATCCTTTAGTTTCATTGTCCATGGGCACGTGTATTGTGATCCGAGAGGCTTCTTCTCAAGTCGAAGTAACAAAAAAATCACTTCCTCCCACTATTATTACTGCGGTTCTAGCTACTTAGTGCTGCACTCCCAGGCGCAGGTTTTTAGTCAGTTCTTGTTAATTATCCAAAAGGGAAGAGGCCCCATGGCATTTGTGCTGGGTCTGCGGTTGTGTTCTCCATCTTGTACAGGAAAGGTTTGGGAGATCCCAGCTGCCAAGGTCTCTGTTCCCCCAGTCTTGCAATGAAAACAGTTCCTGTAGTGGTGGGAGATACACACAGATACCCTGGACGAGTCAGGAGGAAGGTGAGGGTCCCATTTATCTCTTGCGTATCACTCTGTGTCAGCACTTCCATGTGCTCTGAGCTAAGCCTGGGAGGAGAGTGCAAATGTGATGCCCTCCTAGTTTCCCACCCTGGAAATGCCTCAGCAAGGACATTTCTCTTCTCTCAAGTCCAAGCGAGGAAGACAAGGCTGTTCTCTCCAGCGTAACCAGTGTGTCTGCAGGCATTGCTGTGGTGCGGCGCTGGGCCAGCATGAGCCAGAGGGCCACTTACACAACTTGCTGCCGTGCCATGGACACCGTGGGTACAGCTGAGTGAGCGAGGACGGAGAGGCCAGTCTGGCCTGGGGCATCTACAGAAGTATCCTAAGCAGTTATTCTCTGAGTGAAAGGAGGTGACAAGATGTTCGGATCAGTCCCTACCCTGGCAACACGCAGAACAAAGTACAAGGACTACGCTATAGCTAGCTTCCCCTAGGTGGGGAAAGCTTCTTGTAAACTCTTCATCCCAACCTAACCAGGTTATGGCTATGAGGAGTTCCACCCTACAATATGGGGAGCACGCTCCAGTCCCAAGACAAGGTGGGACATTGCAGTTGATAACAAACTAATACTGGGGTCAAAGGAGACCCGAGTCTCCTAAGCAATATAACCTAGATCAAAGTAAGTATTTGGTGGGTGGAGAGGGACAATCCTGCAAGGAAGTATGCAAGGAAAGAGGCTGCAAGGAAGTATGAACCTGGAAAAAGGCAGACGGGGCTGGAGTCTCCCACGGCTGTGCGGAGACCCCATTTCCCCTTCCATCGGGGGAAAGCTCTTCATTGACATTTTGACTCCTATCAACATGTTTGCAGCTTTCCCACTCTTGGAGAAGAAGAGAAAGCTCATGAGAAACAGCTCTCGGCTGCAAAAAAAGCGCCTCTCAGAGGCCATATGCAGGCCAAGGTGGATAGCTAGAGAAATCCTTATGAAAGCTTTCACTAAAGAAGATGCCAGTGGCCCTGAGTTGCAGCTGATATTTCCTGAGCTCTGATGATGTTAAGTTGCATCCTGGTGTTTGGCACAACCTCTTAAAATCACCACTTTGTGCAATAAGACCAGTTTTCTAAATACTATAGCTCACATTTTAGCTGCTTGTTTTATCAACTGTAATACCAGCTCACATGATACGAGTAGTAGTGCCCTACAATCAGAAATACCTTTGCTTGTGACAGTTTTGGCTCTAAATTTCGTCTCTGAAGTACTAATTGCCCTTATGGTGGGAGTTTTTCCCAGTTTTCCTTTTGAATACAAGGGATCTCAGACCCTTAAACAAGGCAGAGTAAATCACTGCATTTGAGTAGAGGCCACTTGCTGCTCTGGCTTAAGGCAAAATTCTTTATTTCCTCTAAATGTCCACAATTCTCTTCAGAGGAATAATATTTACTCTCACAGCTGTCCAAAAATGTCTCATTAAGAATTTTTTTTCCCTCACAAAACTTATCTTGTAATTATTTTCTGAAAATTTCAAGCCCTCTCTAGCCTCCAAACAAAATGTTTGAATACCACATTTCCCCTGCGTACTTTTTATAATATTATCTTTATTATTATTATTACATTTCTTTTATTCCTAATTTTTTAATTATTATTATATAATAGGAAATACCTATTTCCCTGCTGCTTCTTTAAGTCCTCACTGTTGCTGTTTCCTAACCATTTCTTTGACTTTCCTTTCAGTGTTCCATTGATTTTTCAAAACTGTCAAAAAATGGAGGGGAAAAAAAGAAAAACCGCGCTCTCACTTTTTTTTGCTAAACAGACTTTCTAAACTTGATGAAATTCTGAAATGCTACAAAGTTACCACATCCATTGTTTTACTCTTCATTTGCCATATCAGAGATTTCTTCCCATAAACCCAAGGAATTCTGGAAAAGATGGAGTATAGGAAAGGAGAGAAGTTTAAGAGAGAAAGAAAGAATTTCTTCCCCAAACCTCCCTGTGACTTGACAGTCACCTATAGTCCTGTTTGGAAAGACGGAATAAGAGCCAGAAAGCAAAAAAGGTGAAGATTCCAGGTTTTGCGTTGGTTTAGGGATTTTTCCTGGATTAATCTAGCATTTTCTTATTTCAACACTGTGAGGTTTTGTATTTTTTCAGTTAAATTTCTTTCCCCCCTCTTCAACCAGCTCTACCCTTCAGACTATATAATAATTTTTCCTATTTAATATTTCTCTAGCTCATCTTGCATTTGCTTCCAAAAATAGGGCTCAGCACTAATTATTTTTGGTTCTGGGAATAATTAACTCAGACAAGAGCCCTCCCCATACGCAACCTGCATTGCTCTTGCCCACACAGCGCATTGTGTCTACATTTATTACATCCACAGTTCCATAATTCTTTGTGCAAAGAAAACTGTAAGACGCAGGACACCATCCCCTGAAGGGAAATTTTGGTTTCCCGCCGCCCAAGTTGATACACCCCAAAGCCTCCATCCCGGTGAACTGCTGTCTCTTAGGTCATGCTACCCCTGAAGTCCAGGGGCAGGCAGTTTCCTAGTTACAAGGTATTTGTCTTCCGCACCAAGTCTCCATTTATTGCTGGTGAGATAGGGAGAACGAAGCTCTGGGGCATTATCAGCCTAAGTCAACACATACTATTAATAACCATTACTTCTGCACTGCATATTGCTTGGCACCCTCAGCCAGATTAGCTCTGCTTTTTGCATCACAGCTGTACACATGCTTATTACCACATGGTTTACAACCAATGCAATTACTTGGGCGATTACCAGAATCTACAGATACGGCAGAAAGACTTTTTTTATCTCTTGATCCATCAGAAAACCTCCAGGGCTAGAAAACCTCCAGGGCTAAAAAAACAACAATAAAGTGACTGTCACAGGGATTAAATTAATTTTTTTTCTCCCCATACTTGCTTGAGTGTTTACTTTTTTTCTGGTTTACATTCAGAACTGCTCTAATCATCCTGGCAGTAGCATTGCCAGGCCCCGTTTCTTATGGTGAGAAGGGAAGTGCAACCGCCTGCCTGGGGGGAGATCCTGCCGTGGGCACAGCCAAGCTGGTGGAAACCAGCATCTTGGGTTAGGACGGGTGAGAGGTGCTGGAGTGACCAGCTCAGACGGGGACAGAGGGAATCGCTGCCCCACAATTGCAAACTTCTGGCTATTTGCAGGGCATAACCAAGTGAGTTTGTCTGCTTTTAATTCTGAAGCATAATACTTACAGTCTTTTAAACTGTCTGAATTAAGAGATGGAAAAAAAAAGAAAGGAAAACCTGGAATAAGGACAAAGCAAACAGAAATTATGTTCAGAGAAGTCTCCTGATACCTCTCAACGTCCCGTGCTGGAGAGAAAGATAAATCCTAAAAATCTTAAACTTTCCTACTTCCAGCATGTGTCATAGACAGAAAATCCTGGCTTTGCAAGGGGACACCAGGGACCCACACTGTTTTGGCCAATTACACCCAGTGTTTCTGCTGTCCAATATGCTGCCTGATACAGATGTGCCCTTGTGTGGATCAGCAAATCAATGCTTACAGGTTTTTGGAAAGCCCCGTGTCTCCTGGGTACATGGCTCAGGACCTCCAAGCTGTGAGCAGCTGTCCTGGTTTTGTCCTTATAATGCACATTAGGAGACAGAATGACTAGGAAGCAGGTGACAAGCAAGATGAAAAAAACTCAATGAATTATTTCAGACAAACCATGCCCAAACCCATGAGCTTCTACTTCAGGTTTGGAGTGCAGTGTGGAGAGCTGAATCCAGCCTTTCAGTCCAGCAATAGCTAGATCATATTAGAAAACCCGCGAAGGTCCATTGGTTTCCCTCAAGAGCTGCCTGGCGATTGAAGCTGGCAGGAGACAGCTGTGGGCAAGACACGGTTGCTGTTTTCTCCTCCCAGCAGACTCCATCCCACCTGTGGGTTGCTGAATTGCAGAAAGCTCACCCCAAAGCCCACAAGCTGGCAGGGGAGCTGGAGCAATGACGGACACCAGGAGGTTCCCACGGGCTGGTCCCAGACCCCCTGTGCCTCCATTTCCCACCTGCAAGGGCAAGATTTATGTTTTTTTTCTAGGCGTGTACAAAGTCTGCAAAGTCCTTTGGGCAGGATGTGGTGTTATCAGGTGCTGGCATGGCAGGGCACGGCTTTTGGTCCCTGGATGTGGAAATATTGCTCTGTCACGAGAACCAATAAGCTGCTGTGGGTGCTAGGGGAGAGTGAGTGGAGAGGTGGTGCACAGGAGGGAGAATGCCACAGAGGTTGGGGACTGGGGAAAAAAGCATGTGGCCTGCACGGTGACAGGTAGAGGCACAGCTGTGGGCTGCAGAGGAGGTGAAGGACAGCAGAGCCAAAGCAGGGGCTACCCGTCCGACCTGGGTGTTCTTGGGAACCCACACTGTGGTTAAACCACCCAAGGGCAGCTGACAACACACTGTGTACAAAGCATCCTGCACGTGCCAAGAGGACTGGCAAGCAGTGGGATTCCCAGTGCAGGCAGGATGATTACATAGCTAGGAGAGCGAGGCTGGGCAGGATAAATCCCAAAGGGCCACTGCTGTATGAGCATGGGAACACAAGCAGGAGCAGGGTGGTTTTCCCTGCACGATGCCTGTGCTGGAGAACAGGAGCCGAAAGAAACGCTTTCGGGGCAGCAGCCCCCACACATGCAGGTTCCCATTCACAGAGTCTCAGGCAAATGGGAGATGCTGGATGCTGTCTCCAGCCACACACAGCAAGACAAAGATTTTCCTCGCTGCCCTGAGACATCTATTTTTAAACTATTACATATGTTTCCTTTCATTACCAGTCATACTCATTTGCTTTGAAAGGAGGTTACAAATAAGGAGAAAGCCCCTTGTTAATTAAGTGACTGGATGGGCCCATGCTTTTGGCTGAAGTGATTTATTGCCTCCTCCTTCTCTTAGCAGCCACACAGGCTTAAAGGCTGCACGAGGAAGAGCTGCTCTGCTCTCGTTTGGAAATGAACGGGGTGAAGACCAACGTGGAGGAGATGGGATTGACCCCAGTCATGGGGTGCCTGTCTTTTAACCTCTAGACAGCTCTTTGGAGGGGAGGTCCCCAAAAAGGGGGTCCTCCCTGCATCATGCTGAGCGCAGCTTGAAACCTGTCCCCAGCTCTGCCAGCACTGTGTTTGGTGTTATTTACTCTGGAGCAGCAAAATTCGCTCCTGCTTGGCACTTATGAAAGGTGCCAGGACACAGATAGGATAAAAGGACAGAGATTTCCTAAAATCACATCTACAGGCATTTTTCCATGCGCAGAAATACCCCTACTCTCTTCTAACCCAGAGGGCAATTTGTACCAGCAACTGATTTATCAGACAGGTTTCTGGCTGCCTTTGGAGAGGCGGCCAGAAAGTACCACTGGGAAGTGGGCTTCCTTGGGTGATGAGAGAAAGGGAGGAAAAAGGTGAAAAAGACCTAAAGGAAAAAGAAAAAAGGTATAAGGAATAACATAATGGAGGGGGAGAGGGAAAAAAGAAGAGAAAGTGGAAACAAAGTTTAAAACAAGCTTCAACAGCCATCAAGGAAGCAGAAAATAAAATGAACACCTGGCCTCCAACAAGGTGTTCAAATGCCTCAGTCCTGGGTATCAACAGAAGAGCTCAGACAGGCAAACCAGAGGGATGTTATTTGGAGCAGCTTGCTGGCTTTCCCTAGAGTTTAATAATAGCAACTGTATTTATACGACTAAAATGTTTTTGTTAAAAGGCTAAGTACTGGTATGTCACGCTAGTCACTTTAATTTAAAATAAATTCTAAAAGTTCTCACTGGAAAGGCTTGCGGCTAACTATAAATATATGCAATATGCAGATGGATTTTTTTGAAAGCAGATTTATTCTTCTTCAGAGGCACTAAATTGCACAACAGTGCAGCATTTCTGTGGCACAAATTTCCAGAGGCCCTGGGAGTCAGGTTTTCCAACTGGTCTTGCTGCAATTTTTTTTTTAGCTCTTCTGCACAGAGCAGCAGCTCTGTCTGGTTTGATGTGGGGTTTTTGATATGTGAAGAGATTTTAAAACATAGAAGAGGGAGAGAGAAAAGGGAATATTTAAAAGGAAGAGTCCTGGGCAGGGTGACGGCCCTCATCCTCCCTGTTACTCTGAGCGTTTGGAGGAAAAACCTGGTCAGTCAACTACGGGACTGAAAGCAGCTGCCCAGACTCCAGTCCTAGGGCTTCTCTAGGTGAGTGACGATGGCCCCCAAGCACTCACTGCATTCATCACTTTTTCTTAAATGGAAATGGCAGAATGTTTCCTCCAAGGATGTCCAGCCTGTGCCCTCCGCTGGCAGCACTCGCAGTGAGACGGGAGGGTGCTTCGTCCCCATTCCCTCCCAGACACGGGGAGCTCTTTGCTGGCGGCCAACGGAGAGCAGAGCCCGGTGAATCCCTTGATTCCCGCGGCGCAGAGAGCGCCCAGCCCCACCTCCCATCCCCCCTGTGGCCACACCAGGAGATACCACAGAGGGATGCAGGCGGCCCTCCATCTCCTTTGCAAGCCTCAGGACAGGCCAAAGGAGGTTAATCTGCTCCTGCAAACTGGCCCAGCCCCGGCCACTCCACCAGCCCCTCACCCAGACTCTGGCCAGCAGCCCCTGGCCAGGACAGGGAAAGCAGCCACCCAGGTTGGAGCCTGCAAAGGCACCAGCAGCCTCCCCTCTTTCTGTGCTCGCAGAGAGCCTGAAAACCTCCCCGACGGTCTTCGCACATGCTTTCTTTGGCTCGTACGCACTGCCGGAGGGCGTGACATGGTACATTTGCATTGCCCAGGCAGCGGTCCCCCAGCGAAGTGACGGCTGTGGCACCGGCTGCAGAGGCCGGCAGCACCGCAGTGTGCTCTGCGGCGGTGCCCTGCCCTCGCCTGTGGCTGCGGCTTCGGCTTCGGCCCGAGCGAGCCCGATGACGCCTGGCGCAGCCTCATCCCCGCCATGGGGCACGCTCCGTTCGGGGGCCTTTGGCGGGAGCAGAGTTTTCATGGCTGCTGTTAGAAGGGATCATTATGGGGAGCTCTTTAGGAGGGACTGAAGTCAGCCTGCTAGCAGATAGCAGGAATTATTTATAACAATCACTTCCAACTGCAGCCTTTCATCTAAAATCTAAACAGAAAGCTGAAATCCCCAGGCCTGTAAGTTGATACCTTGGCTATATATGGTCAAAGAACTACACGGGGGAGAAAAAGATGCAAAGTCCCAAGCAACCCTCGTACACGCGGCACCAATGAGATCCATTACCCTCCACAAAACTAACAAGCCCGTATCGTCAATCAGCTTTGAAGTATGATTTTCACACTGTTGCATTAAGAGCTCTGCTCTCCCCAGGATGTCTCAGCATGCCACGCTCACAGCTACGTGTATGACAGGGAGCAACATGCTGCAAACGCACAGAGATGTCCGCCGGCCTCGCGTGCCTGCGGCCGCAGTTCTGAGTTATAAAGCGCTATTAACTATAGCAAAGTCATGGGGTGTCCCACTGCACTCTTGAAGTAAAGCACCGCCAAGCAGAGGCAGGGCACTTCCTGAGACACTCACTGGCGAACAGGGGAATGGTGTTTCCTGGTATTCAGGCTTGCAGAAATGAGACAAAAACAACTCCTGCCTGCAAATGGATCTAGAAAATAACAAGGCATTGAAACGCTTTGCTTCAGACGCTAGTAGTGACTTTGCCTTTGCAAAAAAGTTCTTTTGATAACAAAAGTCCACATTTTCCACTAAAATTTCCTATTTTTTTAAGAATCCCCCACGTGTCCTTCTGCAGCAGCCTGAACCGAGCTGCAGAACTTTACTCAGAGAGGTGCTTCATGTGTCACCCATGTTTCCGCAGCTGCCCGGCCCCCCATCCACGAGCAACAGCACAGGGGTGCCTGTGCCCCCAGCGCGGGGCACACGACCTGGCACAAGGTCCTCCTTCACTACTTAGGGATTAACAAACTGGAGCCTGGCTGGGACAGCGGTGTTTTCTTGTCGCCCTCCTCTGCTTTTAGCTGAGTGTTTGCTAACCTAACACCGCAGATGTCAACACTGTCCTCCCTTCCCCTTCGGCTTGCAAACTGTTGCCTACCTCCCAGCTTTCAGGTTTACTGTAATGCTGGAAGAGTCGCTATTTCTGGCTTTGCTGTGTGGTTGGGAAGGCAGGGATGTTGCCTTTTAGGTAAGACACAGAGCAGGGATGTACGCTCACAGACACACAGGCTTGAAAACCGGCATTGCAGGTTTCCCTTGGGGGGGAAGAACGGGTTCATAGTCCCTGAAGAATCAATGACTTTGGCCCTGTGATACTATGTGCTTTCTCTCTCCAAGACACTGCTGTGCACATGCACTCCATCATGGAGATGGTCTCATGTTCAAAAGCAAAGAGCTGGCATTCCTGCTCTCAGTCTGCTGCATGTAGGCTTTGAACAGCTCACCCGTAACATTAATCGCAAACCAGTCAAGTGAATTCGCCAACACACATAAGCCTTGAGCCGGAGCTCACAATGCTTGGTCCTCATCAGGAGATCAGCCTCTGCACAGGACATCTCATAAAGCAGTCTGACAGGCAGATGAGCCCATGTGCCTCTGGGGTAGCCTGTTTCTTTTTCATTGCAGTTGAATGCCTTCCCACCCACCCTCAATTCATTACTTGCAACTCAGTTTCAAGAAAACAACAGTGAACATCTGAATTAGAAAAATAGAGATTATGAAAGAAAAGTAATGTTTCCTTTTGTGAGATCTAACATACTGTCTCAACCTGCTTATTGTTACTAGGCAAACAGCAGCAAATTAATTTCTGCATATGTCCCTGCCATATGTGGTAACAAAAACATGAGAACCATTGCCATTTAACTACAAACCCTCTTCTGTTTCTCTTGCTGTAACTCATGCTGTATCTCAGCAGGGCATGGTCACAAAACCGCCAACCAACCAAATTTTGGTCTCAGGCAGTGCCAAAGCAGCAGTAACGCCAGCTAGCTACACCACTGCAAATGGTGACTTCGCAGGGTGAAAACAACCATCGGACCCAACAAACCTCTTTGCAGTGATGGCAAGTAAGAAGACGCAGGCTTGAGAGCTGCGGTTTGAAATACAAACCCCAATAGCTTTTGCTGGTAGTTATTATGTGGGCTGCATCACAGCGCACACTCGGCTGATGTAACTGGCGCCGGCGCATTCGCAGTAGGAGGTGACCCTGCAGGCAGCGCCAGGCAGTACGCACATGCACCACCACCCATGCCGGTGCAGCCTGGGGCACGTGCCCAAAGGGCACTGAGGCATCCTGGTTTAGATCCCAGTAAAACACAGCTAATTTATTGATTTTTGACACCTGAGGAGTAAGCCCACCGGACATCAGTTGTCCCTGCAGGGAGCCTGTGAGGCCAAACCAGGAGCAGAATTATGCCTGTGTAGGTGCCCACAGCGCGCTTTGGGGCAGGATGACCCAGGCCCGCCTGGTTTGAGGCAGGGTACAAGTCTTATTCCACGGAGCCCATGACACTCAGAAGACAAGCAGAGGAAACTGGAGTGGTGGGATAGAGGGGAGGCTGTGGTGGAAACAGGGACAATATGAGGAAAGACAAGAGTTCTCTGGGAGAAGAAGGGGTTTTCCAACCCCAGAGGAGGACTAGGTGTGGTGAGGAGAGACCTGGATGGATGCCTGCGGACCCTTCCCAGCTCCCTTATGTGCTCCAGAGCCACTTTGCTATCAATCTTCATTCTGCGTGCCTCAGAAGCCTGGTTACCTCCGACCACCGGTCTGCATTGCTGCCTGCCTGTGTGCCACAACCCAGCACGAGGTGCTCACAAACATGAAATGTGGAAGGACAGACCTGAAAAGGAAGGTACATCTGCTAGATGTGCCCAGCCACAAGGTTGGAAAGGAAAAGGACCAAACCCCAAAACAGAGCAGCAATATTTGCATGGAGACTCATGCAGTTGCAACCCACCCAATTACACTCCCTAGCTGACAGGCAAGAGCTGTATGCGCTCTTTGAGATGGGCGTGCAGCATCCTCGGTAGAAATCTGACTGTTACAAATATTTGTTGAATCTTCTCTCAGCAATTTCAACAGATATAACCCAGGGGTTTAGCTACTGAGGAAAACTCTTCAGGTTTATCTGCAGTCTTTTATACTCCTCTAGACTTTAAAAATGTGCTGCCTTTGTCTGCAGCTGGTAGCTTTGAGATTTGAAAAGAGCTCCTTTGCCGAAAGAGCAGCTGTGGAGCCTACCAAAAGAAGCAGTGGCCAGATGATTAACCCTCCTGCTTCAAGGCATTTTCAGCCACAGCTGTGGCTGAGCTGGCTTCCCTCTACCAGGCTGCAGCCACCCTTGCAACTCTTCTGGCAGAAAAGGGAATTATTCTCCCTTCACCTGGCGGGAGCTGCTCCCGAGGCCTCAGTGCCCATATCCACAGGGCAAAGACAAAACGGCCTCGCGTTCCCCGCCAATGCATTCTCCCTCCTCCATTCCATGGAGTCAGTGCAAAGAAAGCTCCCATTGACAAGATAATGAGAAGGAAGAAGTACAAGCCTGAAAAACACATCTCTGATGGGAGCATTTCAAAAGGCAGCCAGCTTCTAGAAGACAAGAACTATTCTCCACCACATCAGTTATCTACAGAGATGTGAGAAACTGGCTGACAATGAGAAATTAGATAATAAAAGCTCTGATTTAACTGATTAAGGTTTCCATTATGGCTCCAGGTATGTGTAGTCCCAGTGTGTGCTCAATTTTATTTATGCCTGCATCGCAACCACCTTTGGAGAGTGCTGCTACAGGGCACAGAGCAACAGAAGAAGAAATTGAAGGTAATTTTGTTCTGCAGCTCAAGAGATATGAGCCATTTCCACTGTCACAGCATGCAAGCAAACCTCCACCTCCCTCACAACCGAACCTTCACTGATGTGACTGCACCCCTACAGCAGGATCATGGCCCAGGGCCTTCCCAGCACAGTAAGTCTCTGCAGGTCACTCAGTGTTAGTGTCGTGATGTGGATTTCTGTCATTGAGGACTGAAGTAGGCAAGGGTGACATTTTGTTTTGTCCCAGGTGTCTTCTCTAAAAAACAAGCCTTCTCCTCCTCCAGCTTTTTAAATGAAAAACAGGTACGCTTCTGTGGAGCTTCCAATTTTCCTCATTTTCACTGAGAGGAGAAAATGCAGTGAGGTACTTCTGGGAAAAACCCCTCAATCTAACATTTTCCCAGTTCCAGCTGTTGTAGGAATGACAACCAACAACCTTGTACAACCTCTGTCACACAGAGAGGTAAGCCAAATGACCTTTACAGGCCATCTCTCACAGCTTTGACATACATAGCTATGTTGTCATTGTAGTTTAGACCAGCTTTGAGATGAAGCCTTTCTCTACAGCCTATCATTTACGTTTAAAAAGGGATGGCCTCCATCTTGACCAAAATCTGCCTACAGACAGCAGAGAGACCCCACAGAGCAATGAAGAAAACCTCACTGGAATGTCAAGGTCACCCAGGCTGCTTGGACACACCAGTAGGCAGAGAAGATCCTCAGGAGATATGAGCTGGGTTTTCCTGGAAAGGTTTTACCCTCACCCTCCTGGGTTTTGCCTCTGTCAGGGTTTAAGCCCAGCCAGCAACTAAACACCCGGCGACCGCTCACCCACTCCTCCCCCTCGGTGGGATGAGGAGGAGTAAATTTAATGAAAAGCTTGTGGGCTGAGACAAGGACAGGGAGGGATAACTCACCAGTTATGGTCGTGGGCAAAAAACAGGCTCAACTTGGGGAAGAAACAAAATCAATTTAATTTACTACCAAACAAATAGAAAACAAAGATAATGAGAAGTAAAACCAAACATCAAAACACCTTCCTCCACCCCTCTCTTATCCCTGGGCTTAACTCCACTCCCGTTTTTCTCCACCTTCTCCCCCCAAGTGGTGCAGGGGGATGGGGAATGGGGCTTGGGGTCCGCTCATCCCACCTTGTCTCTGCCGCTCCTTCCTCCTCAGGGGGAGGAGGACTCCGCACTCTTCCCCTGCTCCACCGTGGGGTCCCTCCCATGTGAGACAGTTCTTCACGAACTGCTCCACCGTGGGTCCTTTCCACGGGCTGCAGACCTTCAGGCACAGACTGCTCCAGTGCGGGCTCTCCCACGGAGTGGCGGCCATCTTGGGGGTCATCCCCCTGCTCCGGCATGGGCTCCTCTCTCCCCGGGCTGCAGGTGGACATCTGCTCCCTCGCTCCCCTCCACGGGCTTGGGGGGACAGCCTGCCGCCTCCCCGTGGGCTGCGGGGGCATCCCCTCCTCCCCCGCTCCTCCTCCTTCCCTGACCTCGGGATCCGCAGAGGGGTTCCTCTCACGTCCCACTCCCCCGACTCCCTCACGGGGCGTTCCCCTTCAGAAATCTCTTCTCCCAGAGGCGCTACCGCCGTCGCTGAGGGGCTCGGCCTGGGCCAGCGGCAGGGCCAGCTCCGAGCCGGGGCAGCTTCCAGCAGCTTCTCCCAGGAGCCGGCCCTGCGGACCCTTCCCCGCTGCCAAACCCCACCACACAAACCCAAACCAGCCTCTCCTGGCAAAATCTGAAGAGAATTCCTTCTGCTGGTTCCCCCTCACCTGTAAGCGCTGGGGCTGCATGACCTGTTTTGTAATGGGACTGATGGAGAAACCAAGGGAGGAGCAGGAGAGAGCAATGCTTGTGCTGGCGCGTCTCCAGACCCACTTTGCTCACCCTGCAGCATGCCCCCATCCTCGGGACGATGTCCATGTGGGAAGAGCTTCCCCTCATGGGTCAGCAAATGTTTTGGCTTCCAGCCTCCCGAGGGTTTAAACTCAGCCAGTTAGTCCCAGGTTTCTTACAAGCTCATCACAAACTAGTCTGCCTCAGCCTCTCCTTTTCATACATAGCTTCACACCACCCTATTGCATTAATGACACACTGTTCTTTCTGCGCTAGAAGTCATTAATGCGGTGGTGTTGGGGAGATAACTGCTGCCAAATCAAGGCCCCTGCTCACAATAACTGGTGCAAAGAGAACATTGTTTTACTTAATTTTTAATGACCCAAATGCAAGCCTAAAGCTACCCGTGTTCAAATGCGTTAGCAGAACTCACCAGTTCTCCTCTAATTAGTACATGTGCTTAAGCACAAAAAGAAATAAATGAATAAAACTCATGCCACAAATCAAAGGGTGCTGTACCCCAGCAAGGACTGGAGGGCAGGCACTAAGCCCCACTCCCCATGGTTGCTGGTGGAGATCACCATCATGCCGAGCTCCAGGTCCAAAGCTGACATGTAGCCTTGTGACTCCCACCTGCTCCCTTGCAGGATTTTCCATCATGTAACTAGGGTGCTAGCAGCAAATCCCTACTTGCAAAGAGCTGTTGCACAAGTTGCCTGACTTGATATATACCTTTTCAAAGTACTGGCTTTCACAGAGAAATTGAGATGACGTGTTGTTGCTTCACCTTCCGCCACAGTTGCTGTTAGCAGGGGTTTTCAAAACACTTGGCCTGAAATCCATCCCGTTTAAGTTTCCAGAGTTAATGAAGGAAAGTTTGGTTCAAAATGCGACTTGAATTTTCTGTGAAGCAATAAATAAAAAACCTCCCCACAGCCCCAAACATCAATTAATTTCTTCAGACCTTCAAACCAATTTATTCAGTTGCAACTTTCCTTAAAGGTAAAGCTTTCTTCCCTAATTAAATAATGTTCACACAGATTAGTACATTTTCCCTCATGTCCAGCAAAGGAATTTTAAACTGCCACTCTAGCTGGGAGGGAAGGGATTAACACAATATTAAATATGGAGCTCTTCATGTTAACTTTTTTCCTTCCCTCTCTCACAGGTGTGTACCCATCCACAAAGAGTGTGACTACCTTGGCACCAAAATGCTGACCAATAGCAAGAAAATTCAGATCAATTTAGTTCTTTCTTTGCCTTGCACAGAGGTCTTTTTTGGCAAGGCCAGAAGAACTCTCTTTTCCTCATTGCTTTTACCTTGGCTGCCTACTGCCAAGCCAGGGCTCTCCCTACAAGCACACTGAAGCTGAAACTTGTGCAATTATCAGCTCAATGCATTTAAGACATGGATGTCAAACTCATGCTGTAGCAAGAGCCAAACAGCTTTTTCCAACCAGCTGGTGCAAACTTGAGCAGCCCAACCTTGCTCTAAGCTTTGATGGGACTAGGGGCCTCTGAACATGACCCTGAGCATGTTGTAGCTCTGGAAGTGCTCACCAGCAGCCAAGAGAAAGCACTCATATGAACCATTGTAATTTTGGCCCCTCTTTCATTTTCCTTCCACCCCTCCTTTTCCAATTTTTATCATGCATTCACCTCTCTTTTACCTTATCCCGCCTCATCCCCGTACACACACTTCTCTGGTCTTTCACCTACTCTAATTGTTGAGGCATAGGCATATGTGACCCTTAGGTATACAGATACCTTGAGGTATATGCATCCCTTTTGGAGATGGCTATAGTTGCTGCATGAGTAAGTCCATCTACTCACACCAAGGGGAAAGGGCAGTGGTGCAAATTAGCTTTGTAGCTGAGCTGTGCAATAGCTGAAGGCAACAAACGTGCTGTGTCCATGAAGCAGAGCAGTGGCTGAGCGGTGCCATGCTCCCTTTGATGTATACGATTAAGTGCCTGGTTTTTAAACCCTGAGGGTCTGACTGTATTTTCCAGAAGGTCTCTTTTTTACACCATGCGCATGGCTAAGTGTCCGAGTAGGCTGCTGTGGCTCTCCCTTCTCACTGGTGCTGGACTCTGCTCTCCTCTTCTCCACTTCACATCTGAGACCCAAGACCCCAGCACGATACCACCGTGCTATAGCCCAGCCATGGGATTACAGCGACTGGGGGTGGAAATCAGCACCTCTTGTGCCCCACCTACATGGCCCCATTGCAAGGCAACCCCGTGCTCGCGCCCACGGAGGTGGCAGACGACTCCTCTCACAGGTTTCCTTCCAGCGCTGCCAAGCCTCTCCCCCCTGCATCTTAGCCAGCAGCTAACGCTTTCCCAGCATCTCCACTAGAAATGCACTACTTTAGCAGTTTAATGAGCTCCCCAGGTTGAGTCTTTTACTGACTCCCCACAAATCACTGAAAGGACAAGCTGCCGGCTTGGTTCATTAGCAAGTGCTTTGTAGAAATCTGTTTGTTTGTATATTTGCAAGAGACCAACATGCTCATTCATAGTAGGTCTAGGAAGACTTGAATTGAGAAGTAACTTAAGCCTCCCACCTTCCCTTCCAACTCTGCAGGACTGACAAAAGAGGGCAATTTTCTTCCCAAAGCACGGCAAATTCTCCCCTGGCACACCAAGGGCCAGACAGGGCACTCTAGATACTAGTCAGCATTTTTCTTAAAACCCCAACTCTTGGAGCTCTGGGATTCAACAAGAAATTTAATTTTCGCCTAAAACACAATGAGTGAAGAACCCCCTGAGGCTTTAGCTCTTGGCACGGCA
Source organism: Astur gentilis (assembly GCF_929443795.1). Classification (NCBI taxonomy): domain Eukaryota; kingdom Metazoa; phylum Chordata; class Aves; order Accipitriformes; family Accipitridae; genus Astur; species Astur gentilis. The sequence continues at coordinate 31,210,511 of NC_064894.1, read as the reverse complement.
GAGGAAAACATCACCAGAAAGGCTCAGACAAATAAAATGAACCTCAATGGCATTGGCATCACTTTCAGGTCTTGTAACACTTTAAGCAGCTGAATCACCAGGGAAGCTGTTCATGACAACATCACAGATGCAACTCATGGGTTCTGTGTATGGACCTAAAAGAAAGTGGGGGCAAAGACCAGGCAAAAGAGGAATACCAGGAGACAAGGATGCACTAAAAGGAGCTCTAGCCTGTTGTTTGTACTTTTCAAAGTTACTGCCTTCAGGAGGTAGAAGCCCTCTGGCACTTTATATTTAAAAATTAAACAGGCACCAACTCCTTTGGCACCCAAGGCTGAGCTAAAGCCTTCCTTAAGGGTTTGAAGTTGCTGAGGAAGAGGTATTTTGGAAAACTTCAGGCTGGTTCTGCAGTTTTACTCTGCCAGATGATATGAATCCATCCAAGCTTTCCCTCATCGTGGTTTTAATACATTAACACCCAGAAGCAGCTATGGGATATAAGCTACCACTGCAGTCCACAAAGCTTGCTGGCTCAGCTGGCACAGAGTGCAACAGTGAATGCTTGAACACAAGGCAGGCACTTTACGGGGAAATCAAACTGCCCTCCTGGCTTGGAGAGGGCAGGCTAAAGGATCAGAAGTCAGGGGCTATATATGTGCTGTGGCAAAGGAGGTGGGAGGGCAAGTAGCTGCTTTAGTAGCTAGAGCAAGCTTGTGGGAAAATAACCTAAGATAACTTTGCAGGATTGTGGAGCAAAGGGGAACATCAGCATGGTGCTCCCTGGAGATACCAGGAGGTCCCTGGCTGGCAGGCACAGGGGCAGGAGCTTTGTCTCCTGTGCATTGGGAGAGAAGGGCATGAAGACTGTTTCTCTTTCTCAGGCTAAGTATTTACAACCCTTTCCAACTTCCCCTACGTTTTCAGGATAGCCTCTCCTTGCATAGGTGTCTGCAATGGTCTGTGCCCAGCTGCATGGGAGAGCAGAGCATCCCCCTTTCAGTGCCAGAGCTTTGGGTTCCCATTACCTGCTCTGGAAGAGGAAGGACAGCACACAGAAATAAGGGACCCGTGGTCCACGGGAATTTTCCTGGCTCTTCTCTTCAGATGTGTTTCCCAGGTGAAGTTTAATAAGCATAGCCCCTAGCCCACCGCTGCCTTCAGATCTGTTCATTAGCACCTTTGTGAGGGCTTTCCAAGACTGCCAGTTCTCAGGGGGCTGAGATGCAGTGTTTTAATTGTATATAATTAAATACTGCTCTCTTATCTAGATTTCAAAGTTTACTGTTGGGGCTTCAGTACCAATGTTCTCTTCCCCTCTAATTAGCTTCCTTAATCTGTGCAGCCTTGCTTCTTCCCCATGGGGACAGGGCACTCCTGCAGGGAAGCTTGGATTGCATCTAATTATTAGCAAAGGAGACAGACGGCAGGCGAGCACTGGCCCTGTCCCAGATATCCGTTGGGAGCAAAGAGCCCAGATTGGGTGGCCACAGGGAAGCTCTGAAGGTTGCATGTGTATGCACGCATTTGGTCTTTCTGCTCCATCTGTAGGTTGCTTTTGCATGTTACCCTTTCACGCACTTGTGGCAGAAGACAATGCAGGACAGAGGCCACCTGACTGAAGCGCAACTCACATGATGAGTGCTTTTGCCTGGGTAGCACATAACAACAGGAGAGGAAGAGTTCCCAAGACCTCACCTGACCCAATCCTGTCCTAAAAGAGACAGTACACCTGAAATCTTCAGTAAATTTTTTAACAGTATCTCTAAGCTGTCCTCTGCTGTTGACAGAGGTCACCCATTCCCCCAAGCTACTCCTGACTGGACCCATCTGTACTAGGAGGAAATTTGCCCTCCTGTCTGATCTGAATTGCCCCTGTTGCTTCCTCAAGACCCTGCAGACACAGAGAGTATCTTATTGTCCTTTATACAGCTCAAGGCTTAGACCTTCCCTACGCCTGTGTCCTAAATTAAACGGCCCCAATTCTCACAGTCTCTCACACCTTGGGTCACATTTCTCAGACCACCAGTCATTTTCTACGCTTTCTGTTGGACTCCTCCCAACTTCTTCTGGAGTTAAGCGCTCAGAGGTGAGCACAGCAGGGCAGAGAGCATGTAAAGATGGCTGCACTCCTCGTGAATATCTTCAGGATGACGTCTGTCTCATTCATTGCAAGAGCATGACGTTGTGAGCTCAGATTTGGCTGCTGGACCACAATGGCACCCCCTGACTCAGTTGTTCCCTCCCACTTGAATTTGTGCTTGTGACTATTCTTGCACAAGCACTTTACAGTGTCGTGCTTCTGCTCAGGCTATTTCTCTGTAAATCCCCATCCTACCCTTGATAATGCTTCCAGCCTCTCCACTCTTTCTATCTGCAAGTTTAAACACCAGACTTCTCTTTTCCATGCCCAACAAGCTCCAGTTCAGGACGAGCACCTGCTGAACACCTTTTCACCCGATCCAGCGTCATGTTTCTCTTTGCAGACAGGTTTGACCCCGTCACCCCAGTGGCCCATTTAACCAGTGCTTCCTTACAACAGTACCGAACAAGGCGACATTAAAGGCCCTTCTGAAGCTCAATGATATGACAGCCACTGCTTCTCCCTTACCCAAAAGGATGGCATAAAAGGAAATTAGGTTGCCTTGATAAGATTTGTTCTTGACAAATATATGCTGGCTGTTATTCATCTCCTTGTTATCTTTGAGGTACTTACCAATAACGTGTTGATTTATTCTAGGCTGTTTTAGGTACAGAAGCAGACCTAATCTGGCTGAGCTGCTTTTGAAGGCAGCTCCTGAGCTTGCCTGCAGATCTCACTCATCGCCCAGAAAACCTAGCAGCTCGAAGAGCCCCTCAGGCATTCCCCTAACAACACGAGGTTAGATTTCAATCTGCAGACAGGTAGGTTACATCAGCTCTGTCCTATACCTGCAGGCCTCATGAACACAGACATCCACAGAGGGACCTGCTTCTTGGTGGAATCTGTTGTTCAGCTCTCTTCCCCCTCTCCCTCTGCATTGCTAAGGCATGGACAGGGCATCTCCTTCCCCTCTAATTCTCGTCCAGTTCATGCTTGGCCTGACTCTGACCCAACACTCCCACGCTGCTCTGTTATGATCCTCCCTATTAAACTGACGCATTTTCAGGTTTTTGCATGATTCTTTCTGAGTTCCAGGTCACTGGAGAGCTCGTGAGTCAGGTAAATCTCCTGTTACACTTCCCTCCCTTTCCCCTGTGGTAGGATCATTTGTGGCTGGGGCATTAATGCTAACTTTGTTTATTTTATTTTTACCCTATGTAGGAGTGACAGCTTATCCCTCTAGGTCCCATCACGTATCCAGTCGCTAAGGAGGAACATAAATTTCAATAACCAAACCTAAAGTGTGAATGCAAATCTACCGAACTAAGCAAATACAAAGCCCTGTGCAGACTCTGGTGCCAGGTAAAACCTGCTCCTCACCTGCTTGAGCCAAAGCAACAGGTTTCATCTCAGATCCAGCCGCCTGTTCTCAATGAAACCGGTGCATCTCTCCCCTGCTCGTCGCAGCTCTCAGCTCCATTTATTCCAGACTCCCTGAAGAACAGACTTTGTTTTTCGGCCTCATAGGCTGTGACAGGGCTGCGTATTCATGCAAGAGCTGTGCAGCATTAGGACAGCCGAGCCCGGGCTGCGCAATGGCATTGCCGAGAGGGAAAGGAGGGCTGCAGCTGAGGACACTCGGAGCACTACGGCTGCAGCCTCTGGACAGGCATGCCTCTTGCCTGTATCTAAAGGCACGCCAGGATACGTCATCTGTCACGACATGGGCGAGAGGAGTGTTCCAGCTGCCCGGGTAAAGTCTTGGGTGCAAGGACGGCAGAGCCAAGGCCGCGAGCGCAGCGCAGGGACGGGAGCCATCAGCCCTGCAAAGCTGAGGGGCTGCCTGGGCAGCCCGAGGGGCTGATGGGCGCTTTAATGGCTCAATATATTCCCACTCCAAATTGTTTGCAAAGGCCCAGCACATAGTGATTTTGTTCTCCTGGAAGCCAGCAAGAGTTTGGAAAAGAACTCAGAGCAAATCAGTCCTGGTTTTTTGTTTTTTTCTGGACCCAGCAGGAAACTTCATGTCCTTCTTATGTCCCAGCCAGCGAGACAACAGCCTTGTCACCTGGTGGCAGTGCATCTGGCCTCTGGGACAAGGCTCTCCTCAGGGCATAGTGGGCCTGTGGTTAATTTAGAGCCACGTCGCGTGGCCCCAAAATAGCGCAGTGTGTTACTATCGCACACCAGCATTGCAACAAGAGCAAATAACCAGAGGGATAACTCAAGCACTTCAAAGAGCAAAGAAGCTTCCTGACACCAATACCACCTCCGGAAAAAGCCAAAGGTAGTATCTCTGCACAGGACTCCACTCAGACCATCTCCATCCCCGTCCTCAGCCATCTGAGAGCACATGCACTCAGAGGACCTTCCCCTGGAAAGGACTTTGCTCTGATGGGGCAGGTGTATGCCATTGGCTCCATCTCTCTCTTTCCAGCACCCCATTCACGGGGATCCAGTCTGTGCCCCTGTTCTTCATCATTGCTTTGTTTCTCATTGCCAGACACATTTTATTATTACTTTGATTGTGTAGGAAGGAGTCCAGACACTATGGAAATGGAACCATATAGGGACTGGATGGAGGAGGCACACGCTGGTCACCCTCTTACTTGCACAGCAGTGGGAATATTTTCTCTCTTACGCTAAGATATTTTTAAAACAGAGAATGCCATTATTATTTGTTGTCACCCAGGATCCAGCATTGCCATTCTTGGAAACCAGCGCAACGCCTCCGATGTCAGTGTCAGAAACATTATTAGTAGAGTTTTTGATATCTCCCGAGATGTCCTAAGGCTAAATGGCATTTATGACTTGGAGAGGGCCGACCTTAACTCCAACCATGCCCGAGACTGCAAAGCAGAGAACGTGCCCCCTAGCACCAGTGCAGCTAGGCCATGCACCTGGCCATCACAAACGCTGTGGCTGTGAAAGACTAACTTTTAATCAAAGCTCCTGATCTGAGAGTACTGTAGAAATACAGGTGGTTCAGCAAGACCAGCCTGTGAAGGTTCAGCTAACACGGTTATCCTACGGTGCTGGAGAACAGAAGAAGGAGCAGAGACAAGGAGTAGCATCAGTGTCTTCCCCCTTGCACAGCAGCGATGCACGTCTTTGCTAGTGAACGTGCAATTTTTGTCCCTGGGGTGAGCAAAGCCGGCAGGGACACACACAAGGCAGACCCAGACATGGAAGACGGTGCATCGCCTCTGGTACACCTGCCTGCCATGGGGAGAGAGACATCACATCTCCCCACTGCCGGCAGACAGCCGGCTGATAGCACTCCATCCGCCTGCAGCGTGCGGGATGATGTCTCTGGGCTCAGCCTCTGCCCCCGGGGAGGGTCTGTTTCTGACTCAGCCAGTTGTCTGCCAGGTCCAGCTTCTTCTCTCAGTTTGGCTTTGGATGAGAGCAGATGTTTCTCTGCCCATCTGCACAGATGCTTGGATGCTGGCTGTGGTCAGCTGTCTGCTTTTTGTTCTGTCATTCCCGTTTTAAGCCCACAAATGCAGCCCTGCTGCTAGAAGAAAACTACCGAGTGCCATCCACCGAGGTCAAACCTGGGGGCAGAGTATCAGAGGAAAGGAGCCTATTCCCAAGGCAGATGCACAACTTGAACTCAGCACTTGCATTGGTGTCCTGCGTACCAACTATTTACCTCTCCCTGCTCAAGGGTTTGCCACAAGTAAAGGATCCCATGTGCATAGGAGAGAGAGGGATGGATCCCTGCTCTCTTGACAAGACCTGCGTATCCTCAATGGTGGTGGTGTTAATGCTGCTGCCAGCAGTGCTCAAGCACATGCCAGGGAAAGAAGAGATTCTGCAAAGGGGGACAGGGCTTCTCCTAACCCCCACTCTTGTCTCACCAGCAAGGAGCTGCAGAGCAGCGCTTCAGTCCAAGATAACTCTTTCCTGCGCCAACAAGCTTCACTAGGTTTGCTGCTTTAATTTCTTAAAACAAGCCTAGATCCTGTGTTTTATAAATTACTACAATGCATTTAATAGGTAGCCTTTTCATAAAGGAGCACAGCGGATGTGTACACAGGCCCTGATGAAGCTAATAACTGCCTCTCAATGGCTTTCAGAGAGTTATTACATATTTAAGAACCAAGCTCCCTTAATCAACCACAGAGATGCAGCTGGCAGCAGTAAATTGCTAACAACAGCTCATTACAAATAAGGAAACATTGGTTTTTCAAGGACAAAAACCCATGTCAGTTCTTCAGTGAGAGCTTGTCCTCACCCTTCTCCCCCCACTCCCCCCAGTGATGTGCTGGCACAACTTGCTTCGTCCAATAACACAACCTCACCGCCTAATCCGCTCCACAGGGGACATCATCAAATCAAGTTCCTAGATTTCATGACTTATTTGGGCAAAGGGCACAGACTGCATCCAGTGCTGACTCTTCCCAAGCAAGCGACGGGCAGGACTAGTCCCACGCCACCGTGATGACATGCCACAGAAGCACACCCACTGGTCTTACTCTGGGGAGGAGAGGACCAGATCAGGCCATAGGACACTTAGAGACACAGTTGCCAGTACATGCTTTGCCGGCTTGAGACTTGACGTGGCACTTGGGAATGATTTTTTCAGTACCCACCATGTCTGTGTCAATCTGTATGCTGCCCAGTCTGTATGCACAGGATAAAGGCAAGAACCTGTAGGCATTTGGGCACAGGAGAAAGGGGAAGGTCTGTGAACACCACATGGCCTTATTTCCTTGCTGCCCCCTAACAGAGATACAGGGGTTGTCCAGTGCAAATGAGACGAACACAGCAGTTTAAGAGATGCACATAGCTAGGAGATATTAAGGCTAACTTTTTAGGAGCGTTCAGGAAAGACTACACATCGTGTGAATGAAGAGGAGAAAAAGAAAAGACAGCTCACCCTGTTATAGCTATATCTTCCCTCCCTGAAGAGGGGACGACCAGCTTTTGGCTTTCAAGACCCAAAGCAATGACACCTTTCAGGCCCAGGGAACTTCTCCTCCCCAGAACTCCCCTGGAAAGGGAAAGAGGCCCCCATGCCATGCCGCAGCCCGCTGCAACACATGTACTCAGATCCCTGCTGTGGGCCACGGCCAGGGCCACCTCCCGTGAGATGGACCCAGGGCACTGGGTGCTCCGGCCAAGGACTCAAGACCCAGATCCTGGTGGCCGTATTTTGAACTGCTGGCAGGTCCTGCTGGGCCAGGCGAGACTGCCAGTGGCAAGGGGAAAACATGCTCTAAAACCCAAGCTGGGCGCTGGAAGCAGGCCGAATAAGAGTTTAATCTTTGTTTGGTCTGTTTTGATATCTCACACTGTGCCTCCAGACATTAACCCTGCACAAGCCAGGGCTCGTGAGGGAGGAGAGGCACCCTGACACACACAAACCAAGTGGGACGGACAAAGAGAGAGATAATGTGTTCAATGATGAAACATGAAAAGGGGAATGTTTGTTTGCTTCACCTTCAGCCTGGTTTACAGCGGTATCTCTGCCCTATGAGATAACTCTGCTCTTCGACTGCGTCCTACTGCAAGGCTGAACACGCTGGAGGTTTCATTTTCTTCCCTGAAGCTGCAGGCCATGGATGCAAAACTGAGCTAGAGAGGTCCCAGGGCTGAGTCAGGATTTTATTTTTGCTGTTTCTTTAGAAATACCTTACCCAACTTCTTTTGGAAAAGAAAAGGGGAACTTAAAAAAGCAGTACCACTTTGTTCCCCCCTGCCACAATCTGTATTTATTGACATTGACAGTTTTAAAGGGCTCTTGGAAAGGAGGTTATGTGGTCTCTAGGGTCACTTTCCCTAAAAAATCAGAGGATTTAGCTGATGTTTGTGTCACTGTTAGCATTTGGCTCCTAGATTTATGCTTCCAGAGAAATGCCAAAGCTGGCTTGGACAAGTCAAATCCAATGGGCCAAGAGTGCCACTTCCTAAACCTGCAGTAGACACCTTTTATAAAAACAGCTCAACTACACATATGAACAGCCAGATCTATTGACATAAGATTCTCCATGCATTTACAGGTGTAATGGCATAGGTGAAGTACCAGTTTAATCAGTTATCCATATAATTGTGTGTACCATCTTCCTCACTGACTTATTAATGCAGTAAAAAATTTTCTTTTGGGGGATGTGGGTGCAGACATTTGAAATGCAGATTGTAATAGATCTCTAGTTGCAGTGTTACCTCCAGAAAAACTACTAGTTTTTGAACATGAACGAACACACAGTTTTCATATAGCTTTGCAGTCACATCTGGAAGCAGTGCCCCTGCTGATGTTTCAAGACAGCAAGGAGAAGAGATCGCATCAGCTGGGGGAAGGATTGCTTCCTCCTCTAAGATAGGAGGCTGGACTTCTTTTGAATTATTTGGCATTCAGTCAGGAGATAAAAATACACTGGCTACATGAACCAGTGACCTCTTCTATGATCACAATAGCTGTGGTAGATGGGTGGGCAGGAAGAGCCTGCAACTACACATCATCTTCATGTTCTCATCGAGAGAAAGCTTTAATCATTAATGGAGATGCAAGACAAGGCTGGAATCACCTTGTTGAGGATGGTCGCAGAGGGAAGGCTCTCTCTTACACTTTAAATCATAGCACCTTCTCCTACACCAGTGTCTCAGAGCCCCGGGTACCTGTGCAGTATCACTGAGACTGACCTTGCTGAGACCCAAGTCAGGCATCTTTAGCTTTCCCACACAGCTTGGACCAATCTATCATACAAACCCAGCTAAACCCTTTGCAAAACACATTCAAATGCTGTTTCTTTCACTTGCCAGCATGCACCCATTGAACACAGAAGCTGTGCTTCAGGAGCAGGGAGCAGAAAAGCATCACTCCAAGAGGCCACCAGGCAGTGCTGGGATAAAATTTTCCACAGGAGGACCAGCTTCTTCTCCATTATACGTCTTTTTTGGTAGCATCAGAATGAGGTCCTTGTTTAAATGCACAGGAGAGGCATGACTTCAGCAGTTACACAGATATTTTGTGTGCTCTGGGAAAGGGGACATCAACAGATTGCAAAATGGGAAAGTCTCTCTGGACGCTGCAAACAAACAACATGTTACGTAATTGGGCCTTTTGGGAACTGGAGGAAGGTCTCCAGAAGATCAGGGCCCTCCCAGTGCTTTCTAATTTTACTGGGACTTACCAGCAAGCCAGCCCTCTAATAATAGAGGCTTGTATGCAGTTTTCTTTCATCCTTGTGTCCCCCTGCACTGCCCTACCTTTGTTGTTAGTGCCACAGAAAAACACATCTTACTCAGTTTTACCAAGCTAATTGATACAGCCTAGAATGGTAGAGCTGAAGAGGCACTAAAGACCCTTAGAAAGGGCAGCAAAGCCATCTCTTGGCCACCAGAGCATGGGAAAACCTGGAGTTTTAGAACTTTATTGAATCAAACGTGCTGGGGAATTGCACCATTCTACATAGCTGTGATTTAGCTGAAGCACAGCACTAACAAGCAGTGACATGGCAAATAGGCTTTAGCTCTATAACCCACACAATGTGCTAGCACATCTTCTTTATTCCCAAGAGAGCAAATTCTTCCAAGGGAGGATGCCTGTAAGCAGCACCTCAGCTTCAGGACCACACCGCCTTTGTGCTATAGGGCGGTCCTAAACTTGTGCCCAGGCAAAAATGGACCTGCAGGAAATTTTCTGCAAGTCAGATTATACCATCCAACACCTGAACGTGGACAGTAGCAGCTAAGTTTTAGATGAATACCTACTGCCTTTCAGACACGTGAATAGACTGCAATTTCTACAATCAGTTTCACCCTTCTCCCAGAAAAATAAGGTACGTGCATGTCCTCTCCCACCTGAATGGAGCAAGCCCCTTGGTCAACATAAGGCCCTGCAGTTGCCACCTCCTCCCACCCCACTCCCCAAGCCCTCATTTGTACCAGGCTGTGAACTCCTAAAGTGGTGCTTCCCATGTACAGTCCCTCCTTGTGATTCCAGGGAGAAATAGTTTAAAGGCAATAGAGATATGATAGCAATGTCCTGGCATCTGCACAGAAAAAACACAGTTGGATTTCGAAGAAATCTGTTTTCCCCCCGTTTCTTGCTTGCTGTGCACATGCTGACAGCCAGTAAGAGAAGGAAGGAGAATGCTTGCTGCCAGGGGAGAGCACACCAGCATGGTCCGGGGAGGCCAGGCAGCAGCTCTGACAGGATGCGGTCAGCCCGTTTCCAGCACACCTCTTGGTTACTGGGCTGTTGGCAAAAGTCAGCGGTCAACAGCTTGGTGGAGGAAAGGCGGTGGGCACAGCAGAGCGGGGAGGAGGCACTGCTGTCCTGCTGCAAAACCCCACATCACAGACCGACCGAGCACCAAGACCATCACAGCGCAGACGTGGGTGATGCTACCTGTCCTTGATGAAGGACAGCACAGAGATCCTGGCCAGAGTGACGGATCCAAGACAAGGGGGAAGCTGAAGGCCCTCTGAGCACAGAGCCTGTGGCCACGTGTTTGGCCTGCCATGTAAACATGTCACATCCCAGGGGAACTGAGATCAAACATCAAAGTTTTCCTGCCAGTAGCCCAGTTTTGCTAGTGCTGAGTGACCTGGTTAAAAAGTAAAGAGCCTTCGGGGGATATCCTTATAGCCTAGTTCATTGCATCTCTGCAGACAACTCCCTGCTTCTCCCCCAAATGAGAAAAAATAATAATAATAAAAAAAATCGAATAACTGCATTCCTCTCTGCTACAGTTATCATTCAGGAGCCATGAACAATGGCATATCACGTGCTCTCAACCCTTGTGTGAACAACATGCATGTTCTGGCCTCCAGGCTGCTGGAGCTATGAAGTTCTTGCTTAGTTATTCCTGAGAAGTCAAAACCCCAACTGGTCTCATATGCCTGAGAACTACAAATCACTTTTTTCTTTCGCCCTACTTCAAGAACTTTTATGATTCCCCTATTTGCCTCATTCTCCTTATGCACACAGAGCTGATACAAGTAACAGACAGAAAATAAGGCCCGCTCTCGGCACTCATCGTGGGTCCTTCTCAGCTCCTAAGAGACCACTTGTACGGTATGCAACACTCAAGCCAACATTTAGCTCTCCCTTGACACAGCAGTGCCCTTTATCAGTGACTGCTCCAGGTTCTACACAGTGGTTTTGTGCTACAGGTTCTGTTGTTGGCCAGGACTGATCTACAGACACAGACTTCACTGCAGCAAGAGCCTGAGGCCGGAACAACGCAACTCCCAACCCTTGCTCGTCCCAGAGCCCCAACTGGGCAAGGAAATGTCTTCATGACCTACCCAAGGATAGATGTTTTCAACCATGATTTACTGGGCTAATTTATATTCTTCATAATGTAATAAACAAGGCTACGGCGCTAATAGTTTTTGCACCATCCACCTAGCAAGTCAGGAGTAGCGTCCAACAGCTTTCAGCCTCTTTTTTATTTGCAAGTGGCCAAATGTGGCTGCAGTTGCATCCTAACCATGAGGCTTCTCTGCATGACAGTTCTTTTTCAGGCCATGCATTGGACAATGACCTAGGCCTGCAGCCTTTAGAAGAGGAGGAGGTGAAGTGACCTTCACCAAAGCCCTGAACAGAGCATCAGTGGAACAGGCTGTGGCCCAATCCTGGATGACCTGACCCTCAACAGGCAAGGGGAAGTAGGTACCACAATTCATACACTCAGTTTAGGCCCTTCGCATGACAGGTCCTTGTGACTGGGCGGTAACAGCCAGCTCGGTTTTGTTCTCTGCTCCGCTGTAGTACCGAGGCTATAGAGATCTGCTCAGTGCATGGGTAGGGCGCAGGAGGCTGGGCTCACAAACCAGTCCCACTACCCTGCTGCTGGAAGGGTAGAGTGCCCCGGAGCAGGCATCACCCTCTGGTCTGTTAGCAAGGCAGGAACACAGCATTTCAGGCTCCCCAAAGCACGTAAGGCCATTCATGGCTTATGGCGATGCACTGGCACCCAAACACCTCCGGTGCAGCTCTGGGAGCCACGTGCATTTAATTTCAGGAGAACCAGAGACTGTAAGTAACAAATAAAACCTTCACTTACACTATCTCATCGTTCTGGAACTCCAGCTCCCCGCAGGTGTCTTCAAAGTCCTCTCCTCCACCTTTGGCTGAGCCTTCAATGGTTTTGTAGGGCACAATAACATTTCCTCGCGCACCAGAGGTTCGCAACACTTTCACTTCCATGGTCCCCACACTTTCACTGACATGTGTTACTGGCTCCTCAAAGGTGAAGATGCCAGCGTGGTCATCGTCAAAGATGGTGACGGTGGCAGTAGATGGTGATCCCAGGCAGGCAAGTGTTGAGACACGACTGGCCTCAAGAATGCCCTCATCTGAGGCCTCAGTGCTCACGCGGATGTTGCTGAGATGGACCAGGAAGTTCTCATCCTCCTCAAATATGTCATCATCAATTATGCCAACACGGATTTCCTTCTGGGTCTCTCCAGGCTTGAAGACCACTGTCCCTTCAGTGAACTCATAGTCAGAGCCGGCATTGGCCGTCCCATCCTCTGTCCGGAAGTCAACGTACACCGTGTTGGTCAAGTCGCCTCCCCGGCGAATGATGGTCAGGGCGACAGTGCCACAGTTCTCCAGACACTGGTAGGTACCCTGCTCAAAGTAGAGTTTGCTGATGGGATCATTTTCTGCCACCTCACTGTTGACCTCATGCATGCTGACAGCTTTACGGGCCTGGTCTGCAGCATGTCTCTTCAAGATGTTGCCAGCTCCTGTCATGAGCCGAGTGGCCTGAATGCGGTAAAAGGCCCTGCTCTTCTGCTGCTGGCTCAGGACCTGGTAGTTGGCCAGCTCTATAAGCTGTTCAATTTCCTTGTCGGGGTGCTTTTGTTTCAGCTCCTTCAGAATCCGAGCCATTTCCCTCCTGGCTTCCTCATCATCCTGGTCTTTCTCATCCACCTCCAACACCAGTGTCCCATCCAAAAAGTTCTCCACATGAGAATTAGCAACCTTTCCGTCCATCTCAATATCAGCTTTGGAGGAGGGCCGGTCACCCTCATGCTCAATGATCATGCCTCTCTGCTTGCCAGCTCGGTATTTCTTGTAGACGTACTTGTAAAATAAAAGCCTCCTGTCAGCTATCCAGGCAAACACCACACAGATGGGGAAGAAGAAGAAGGTGAGCAAGCCTTCCCAAACCTCCACAATGCCAGGAGAAGACACAGATAAAATAATGTAAAGCCAAGTGTAAGCAAAGATGCTCCATGCCGCTGTAACAAAAAACACTCTCAAGTGCTTGATCTTCCTTATCTCTCCGTCTGGAACAACGTAAACACAGATCGCAATGATGACAAACATGTTAAATGCAGCACTCCCCACAATTGTGCTTGGCCCCAAGTCCCCTGCCGTGAAGCCATGGCCACACACTTCAATAACAGACAGGAGGATCTCGGGGGCAGACGAGCCCAAGGCCATCAGTGTGAGGTTGGAAACGGTCTCATTCCAGATCCTCACCGTGGTTTTGCTGGTCTCGCCGTTGGGCTTCTTGATGGTTATTTCCCGCTCTTGGGATGTAATGACTTCAATGGAGGACATGAAGCGGTCAGCTATGATAGATACTCCCAGGAACATGTACACCATCGCTACAAAATACACTGTTGCCCGAGCAATTTTGTCACCGAATGAGGGGTCTTGGGGTTCCCATATTGGTAAAATCACACCCTTTTTGCAGATATATGAGCCAGTGCACTCCTCGGTGTCATTCACAGGCAGTTCACTGGGGCTCTCCCCATGTATGCCATCTGCATGGAAGAGCAACATCAGCAAAATGCTCAGAAGTTGGAAGCTCACTGGGAAGGTGGGTGGGTGAGTTGCTTGCGACATGGCCGCTTCCACCGAACAGGTCCCAAACGTCCTCAGCCTGCAGAGACAAAAGGAAAGATGCATTAAGTGAGGCTGACCAGAGATAACAGATTTTCCTCTACACCCTGTTTATTTCCCATCTTTCCCAAACATGTAATCAAGTTACTCCATTACTTAAGAACACCTGCCTAATAAGACCATTTGTGTTATGATTACTGCAGTTTTCCATGTACAAATCATCTAGTTGAGTTATCTGAACAGGGACAGATTCATGTGGGCTAGCAGTGGGCTAGCACCTACCCCCCTTTAGCTACTATGGTGTTTAATGCCACTTTCTGTTCGCTGAAAGCCTATTTGTTCAATTGCATTTTCTTGTTTCTCATCTAATTTAAGTCCATCAATCTACTTCTCAGCTGGCAGAAGTGTTTCCCATTTCAAAATTACAGTACACTCACTCACTCACAGGGTAAGAGCAGGAGAGGACAGGGAAATCTGCTATTCCCCTATTATTTTTAGAAAATATTTTTATAGTTGCTGGTTTTAATCACTGTAAACTACATATTTCACAACCTTTTCTTGCTCACAGTCCTCCCAAGCGTCTACTCCACATCAGAAATCTGCATGAAGTGAGCTCAAGCCCTGGCAAAGCCTTATTCTTAACAGTAACTTGGTCATAAGGTGCACCAGAAGGGCAGTCTTTAATTAATGATTTTGGAGCCATTCCTTCCACAGTGCATCCCTTTGCACCTTCCCAGAACTGGAAAGCGCCCCATATGCATCCAAGCCTGGCTCTCTTGGCATGCTTCGAGAGGAAACCTGTCCCTGCGCTCTTTTCCCACTAGGTCAGCTTTGACGGCTTCCCCTTCAAGGGCCTTTCTCACTCCATTTACAACATCAGTCATCAGGCATGACAGCAGTACTTGCCCTTATCCTGCCTCAGTATTTTCCAGCAGTGTAGAGGAGCTGTTAAAGAGGTTTTCAGTTAGTTAACAGTGCATAAACCGACAGAACAGATGCCTTTAAGTACATAGAGATGCTTAGTGCAAAAACCTGAGCATGCTCAGTGTTACATTCTCAATTTTACTAGCCAATAAAAGCCAGATTCCTAGTTATTAAAGCTATATTTTCTCCTCAAGGAGAGCCTTTGCCATACTATGCTTCTCCATTCCAAGTTAATTTAATCACACGGTACTTAAAAATGTTTCTATGAAGAGAGGAAAATGAGTACGTCAATACCTTTACTGCACTGGAGAATACAAAAGGCTGAACTGGTTTTGTTCATAAGAAAACAACACTCCAGAAAGAAAAAAACCCCAATGGGTCCAGCCACAAAAGGTTTTGACTTGCAAGAGAAGGATGGCATTCCCAGGCCCGTATCAGAGATGGGACACAAGAAGGAGATCCAGTCAGCGCCTCCCAAAGTCCAGCCTCCCCAACGCCTGGCAGGTCTCACCCTACCATTTGCCATCTGCCTGGTCTCCAGCGAACACTTTGCCAGGTCTGACAACTGCACGGCTGCACGTGTGGGGACACACTGACCAACCCGTCCGTGCTAAAGGCTGCGTCCAGTGACAGCATCCCAGCTGCCACCTGGGGCCAGCCATGGCGTGACCCACGCAGGATGGCTAAGCACACTTTCCCTCTTCCTCCTGAAAGAGGGCTTGTTTCACAGCACCGCTGGGAACCAGGCTGACTCTCCAGCCACGCAGCAGGCTCCACATGCTGCATTGCTGACTGCAAAACTCGGGCCAGGCAGGTGTTCCTGGACCCTCCAAAACGGGGACATGCCAACACCTCCTTGAGGAAAAGCACCTGGTCACCACCACCCATGTCCTTATCCCCCACGACACAGAAATGACCTCTCCTCATTAGGGCAGGGGCATATCATGCAGGGACAGGGCTGTGCGCAAGCGAAGAACCAGCTGGAGGAAGCAATGGGTACCATCCTGCACCCACATTATGGGATCTGTTCCGCAAAAAGACATTGTAATGATGGATCAAAGCCCTCTCCTCCATTTGCTTTTATTTAAGGATGCTGTAGTAGGATTATTGGGCTGAAAGAATAATACTGAGAATTTGTCAAGACAGTTTTATATAAATGGCATTTCCTCACCAGGAGCTGTTGGTCTGCCTCCTCCCCCCCCCCCCCCCCCCCCAATTTTCTAGTTAAGAAAAAAAAAAAAGATACACAGGGCAGGAAGTGAGCAAGTCGGAGAGCTGGGTGATAAGAACAGACAAGATGAACAAGAAAAAGCAAGTCTCCTGTATGAAGACAGATTTAAAACAAAGGACTTGTTTGCATTGGAAATCCTGCTAATGCTACAAAAAACTCTTACTGCTGGAGTCAGAAGCCCTGAACATTGCTCCCCTGATCACAGTCCCTGGGTACCTTCTGCTTCCCCGAACGCTGGCTGTAGCCACCGCTTACAAACCTGAAGTAAAAAATTGAAAACATGGTATTTGTAGAGTACCTTGTTGCAGGCCATTTGGCGGACAGCTAAGTTGAAACAGATGTGTGTTCATGGTCATTGAAGTTTAGCCAAAGCATGAATTAGTCACCCAACATCTGTACCCCTGTGTTTCACACTGCTCCAAACCAAGTCTCGGAGATATTTGATAAAGGGGCTGTCAAAACACAGACTGACTTGGTATCAACTCTGTTTATCCCAGATAGCTCCTAAGTGTAGTTTTGGGGTTTTTTTTAAATACGTAGGCTTAAAAAAAATTTTGGTCAGGGCATAAAATATTACTCAGCTGCACGGTTTTTCACCCTCTCTTTCTAAAGGGCAGTAGTTTCAACAGAAAACTCAAGAGCATCCACCTGCCCTTGTTCAGTTATTTTCTCCCTGTGGCAAGTCATATCCTTGCACATGTACAATTATTCAGAGCAACCAGGCATTGTGAAATCCCCTTGGCAAGAAGAGGAAACAGATGGTTCTAGAGAAAATATTATGCTTTGGGTCACTGATTTAGGTCATAAAGAATGGGAGAGTCCCATCACACTTTGGACAAACTCTACAGTCTTAAAAGGATTCGAAGACTGGAAGCCTCTGCCAGAAAAAAAGACACACACTAAATCAGATTAATAAGTCACTTGGACTTCATTTGCCATGTTCTTCCCTTTCAAACATTCCAATATAAGTTGGTTTTGGTTTGTTGGTTTTTTTTAAAAATCAAGTCCCATATTATGCTAAACAGTAGGAAAAAAGGCCTAGAGGTTTGCATCTGAGCAATCCGTCTTTCTGGCCTTCCCATCCAGCTCTCCATGTACAAACAACATTTTTCCCTCAGATGGCAGGAGATAAGAAACTTCTGGGGAAAGGCTGGAACTTTGGGATAAAAACCCACCGGCCTTGGCAATGTGCCAGGACCCCGCTTTGAGCAGCAGTAGCATCCCCCAATTCTATGTTGGACTTTCTCCTGCATTTTGTGGTGCGGTCATCGAGCAAGATTCACGTACCCTCACCAGCTTTCCCACTTGAACCAACTCACAATGAGTGTTATTAACACCAGACTCAGGAATTATGGAGGGCTAGAAAATGCTTGGCCACAACATGCTGGTTACACACACACACACACACCATCAGAGCCTGACACAGTATCTCTGAGAAGCCGCTGCTATAAAATTAGCAGCATTTCTTTATTTGTACAATCCAAAATAAACAGCTTGGTCCCCAGAGACACTCTTACTCCGCATTTGCATAGGGTCTCGGCCCGTGGTCAGCACAGTGCCGTAGGCGCAGAGGTAGGAATATTCCCAGACAAATCATTCATATTATTCTCTAACAAGAAGCAAGGCTACCAGAATGCCAACCTTCCCTCCAAACCCAACTTTGTTAGCTTTTCATTAAGGTGCCTCAATTGCATTTCCCATCCCGGCCATCAACAATAAAAGCAAATGCGGTAGCTGATTCAGCTCCCAGGAACCGGCTGCCAGAGAGCTTTCAGGTAGAGCTGGAGCTCCCCATCCGGAGAGCCAGGAGTCATCACCCGAATTCCCGGCTGTGCCCCTCGCCTTTGCGGACAAGCTCCCCCAGGGTGCTAGCAGTTGGTTTTGCACAGTCACGGAGGAAAGCCTGCACGAGGCTGCGTGGTCCCTTCGAGGCAAGCGCAGTTTAGATGCAGCTTCTGGCCAAGGGACGTTGGTCCAGCCTTTATTCCAACCCTTGGTGTTGTGAAACACCAGGAGGGCAGTTGTTGCCCACAGTGGGGCTAGGAGGGTTGCAGAGATGTTTGCCTCCCCGCTGGACACAGGAGCTCTAGGTTTTACAAACTGGTCAGAGAGAGCTCCTGCTGCCAGCTCGTGCTCCAGCCCCCCAGCTCAGGAGCTGCCAGATGGGGAGAACGCAGCCTTTTAGACTCTGCTCTGACCTTTCCCTGGCAGCAACGCTCCTTCAGGCTGGCTGGTTGCTGCATGCAAAGCGAGCCCGAAAGCTGCTCTGCGTTTCAACAAAGCACAGCTTTTCCTTTGCAGCAGCCTCCCCAAAGTCCCATCTCCATTTGGGCACTTCGCCCTTGAAATATCCACTCTAAGACCCTTCCTGTTATTTTCCTATACCTTTGTATCACACGCAGGTTTATGACCATCTGCAACGAGCTGGTAGCACCTTTTTTTTTTTTTTTTTTCAGAGTACTGAAAAAAACACCACTAGCCCAGGCATTTTCATTGCAAAAGGATTGGGCAAGGAAGGAAATGGCCTGGGCTCACAAGGAATGAGTGGCCACGCAAAGAGAGAGGGACACTTTCCACGGGGAATTTTTTTCCCCAGCATTTGACAGAAAATCTGCACAGACCAGCTGTAACACAGCAACGTTCACACCGTTACAGCCACCACCGACACTATCTGACAGTGCCTACCCCCCTGCGACATCAGCCTTGTAATAAACATCATTACTGTGAATTTATTGCCAGCTTGTATGGGAGAGGGGGTCCCCACACCGTGTCACTGGTGTGCCAGAGGTGGGAGCAGCGCCGTTTCCACACAGGGCGACCGGTCCTGGGTGGGTGGCAGTACAAAGTTGCTCTTCACACCAGAGCAGCTGCTCTTCAGCATGTGGTGGGGGCACAACCAGGAGCATGTTGCAACACCATGGGGATTCCCAGCCACCCCTTCCCCATCCCGTGGTCAGAGCTAGACAGAGAGGAGCTTTTGCCTAGTGGGAGTGCAGTGCTGCAGGGGGACAGGGAAGGCAGCTCTAAACCCTCAAACATCCAATTCCTGATGTCAGCAGCAGGAGAAAGATGGTCTCTCTTCAGCCAGAGGGGCCAAAAACTTTGACAAAGCAGCAGCTACGAGCTACTGCAAGGCACAGTGAGCGTGCAAGCTAGAGAAACAGAGCCTCAAAGCAAGCCAGCTACTCGCTCCCCTGCCAGCATCCCTGGAGAAAAGACAGCAACCCCCAAAAAGGCCCCAAGTGAGAGGACACGCTCTCCTAGCCAGTGAGTGTATCCCCCTGACCTTCCTCAGAAAAAAAGGCTGTTTCAAGTTGCGTGCCTTATGCTCCTACCCCAAGGTCAGACCTGAAGTCTCGCAAGTCACAGCGCCCCTCTCCCAGTTTCTCTTGCAGAAGAGCAGCAGTTCAGAGGCTACTGCAAGCAATAACCAGCCTCCCCGGGGGGAAAGCGCTGCGCACCTCGCCTCCCCGGGTGGGACTCCTCATACCCACTGCCCCAGCTCCGGAGGGCTAGCAAACCTCTTCTCTCCTGCTGACCCTTCCTGGCCAGGCTGAAACCTCTACACCTGTGCCTCATTGAAAGCAGCAATCTGCTTCACAGCAGGGCAGCTTGAGCAAAGCCTGTAGTGGGAAAAGACATGACTGTAGGGGGGGAAAAAAAAAAAAAAAAAGCCCAAATTGTCTGGTCTCTGACCATCAATCAGTAAATCAGCCAAGAGCCTAGGTCCAGCTTCCTACAGCTGAGGGACACAAAACAGATGCCACAGCCCTGCAAGGTACAGGGTGGTTGGAGATTTGTCTAGGCAGCCACAGGCGCCGCTGGCTTCGCTTCTGATCTTGACGTTGACCCGTGGCACAGCTTTGGTAAAAAGTAGCTCCTGCCAGCTGTGATTTTTACCCATCAAAGCAGAAGGACCCTAACTGCCACGCTGGCTGTACATCCAGACCTGTGGAGGGAAGCCACTACGTCCAAATACCGTGTTGCCACTCAGGGCTGCACAGCGTGACAGCACTTTA
The DNA here is from genome assembly GCF_929443795.1 of Astur gentilis. NCBI lineage: Eukaryota > Metazoa > Chordata > Aves > Accipitriformes > Accipitridae > Astur > Astur gentilis. Next base: position 31,190,439 of record NC_064894.1, on the reverse strand, counting down.
AACACAGCTTGGAAAACCCTTGGCTCACAGCCCTCCTCTGGCTCTGCCCGGCTCCTTCTCCCTTCCACCCAGCTCTGCCACTCCAAAAGAGGCATAGCCTGTTGGCATCCCCTGCCCGTGACCTCGAGATCTCCACATCAGGAAAATGATTTCCAGGCCATCAGCACCCTGATTGCATCAGTACAAAAAACCATCAAAACCTTTCCAAATATAGTCAGAGGCACAAGCCCTCCATGAAGCCAATCAAGTAAAATACACATCAGGCCACCCTGTTTTCTGTAAAGGACATTAAAAAGTTAGAACAATTATCAGTCTGCAACTGATTTGTCCAAGTATCCTATCTCTTCAATGAAGCATCCAATCTCCTCCCACAATCTCCCCAGCAACTTTCCAAAATAAACAGATAAACAGAGAAAATAAAACACCCCCGATATAAAATTTCAGCCAGATTGGATGAATTTGGGGGCAGCTTGTAGAGATGGAGCTTGGAAGTGTTTGTCAGGGAGATTCCAGCCTTGCGTTCTAACGCATGGAGACTAAGTGGCAAGTCATCCCTTTCCCCCACGATTCAAGATCACAGTGAGGAAAATGCCAGGAAATGAGAAGCAAGGGAGAAATACTATATTTCTTTTGGGGTTGTATTTTTTTTAATTTTATTTTTTTTTTTTTACATCTGCCCTCCTACTCGCTGCTGTCTCCAGACCGTTTCTCTATCCCTACCTCCTGCTTTTGGTCTCTTCTTTATCAAGCAGCATCAGGCTCTTCCCCATTATTCCTCCTGGGCTGTCAATGCCTTCCTCTGCCTGTGGATCTCCCTCGCCGATTTAAGCCTGGGGCTCTCTGCCCAGTCTCCATGAGCCGGCTTTGAAGCTGCCTTGCCGACAGACTCCTGTGATCTGAGGGCAGCCCTTCACCTCCATGTGCTCTGTGTGTCCCTCTGTAAAATGGGAAGAGCACCTCCCGTGAGTGCTGGGAGAATAAATACTGCTAATAAGCCTGAGGCTCCTGGGTAGCCTGGGGAGGAAGTGTCTGCCCAGAGATGCCCCGCAGGGGCCAGGAGAGAGGAATTAGCAGGCTTGTTGCTTTCCTCTTTGTCTGCCTGTGTCTGCTCTTCCCTCCTGGCCCATTTTTGCACTGGGTTTCTAGCTGCGTGTGGGTCCCCTGCGCAGTGCGATGCTCTCCTGGGGTCAAGGAGCAGAAAGCTTCAAGGGAGCAGAGACAAATCCCCAGGCCCAGCTCCCGGTGTCCATCCAGGGACTAAGAGGTGGGAGATGTCCCTGGGAATGTGTGTGGGGAAAGGCTGAGGCAAATGCAGGTTGTGGAAGCCAGGTGATTTGAACACAGTCCTAGATAGGAGCTGGGCAGGTTCCTTCGGGCCAGTGGCCCATCCTGGCACGCTGCATCCATCAGCTAGGTGCCTAGCCCTGACCGGCAAAGGGTGGTAGCATCTCCCAGAGGAGTTACTGTCCGGAGGTACAGCTCTCACACCGCTGACTCTAGAGGGAGCTGAACGCTAGTGCCGAGCAGATGCCCAGTTTTTAGACCACCAGATCTCAGGAAAGGGAGTCTGAGCCCAGGTGTGTGCCCGGCCTTGGCTGCTTATCTCAAAAGCGAGGTTAACCACCCCTCCCTCCTCCCCAGTCTCCCCCGCCTTCTCTGTCTTCCCAGGAGCTCTTTGCAGCAGCAAATCTCACTTCTATTTGTAGCCAGGTTTCCTTAGGAAGCCAGGCATATGAAATCACAGTTTCCATGTCTGTCTGTCTGTTCACATTGCGCCCCCCCCCCCATTTCAGCTAAAATCACCAGAGGGATAGAGATAGCACAGAAAGCCAAGTTCCTACAAGCTTCCTGAAAATAGCTGGAGAGATACCACTCGCGCCCTCAGCAAGGGAAAGACCGGTCAGTGAGCTCAGCCCATATTGGATGCCAGAGTCCCGACGGCACAGCACCCTCAGGACCCTGAGCACCCTGCAACAGACCTCAGTGCAGCCAGGATTTACACAGCTGTGGGCACCGATGTCCATGAACTGGGAGCACATGCAGATCACGGCACCCTGAGCTTGAACAGAGCTCCAGGTTCTTCACTGTACCAGTCGCAAGGAGAGCCAGCATCACAAGCCATTTGTGTTGTCTATGACCAACCTGTTGGCTGGTTGTCCAGTGATGCTCGTGCCTTGGGGGACACTGGGCTTTTTTATACTATCTGAGCTTCATTAGGATGCTGAAGATCGGTGGATTTTCCCTGGTAAGCCAGCAGGACTGTATCCCCCCCAAAAAACACAGCAGAAAACTAAATTCTGTTCTAGATGCACTGCCAGAAAACTGCAAGCCTGACAGCCCTGAGCAGATCAGGACCCTACCAAAGGCCCAAACAAGGCAGAGAAATGGCTGTGCCTATATGGCATCATGCAAGGTGCTGTGGAGACTCCCAAGAGCAAGGACATGAGACAAATTCATGCCGTGCCGTGTACAGCAGTGCAAGAAGAGCAAACTAGGTGCAGCCTAGGCAGCTGCAGGACAGTGAATATTTAAGCCTCAGGAGCAATTCACAGACAAAAGATCGCAAAAAGCTTAGTGAAAGTGATGGGGAGAGAGAAGCAAGCAAAGTTTCATCAGCTTAAAACTGTGCTACTTGGTGTTGGCATTCAGGGATGCTAGGCGTAAAGAGGACATCCAATCTCCCCAAACGTCTTGAACACAAACCCCGATACAGAGGAATTTTTGAGCGACACAGCTCCCCAGCACTGGCTTAGGAGTTGTTTATGCCTCCAGAGAAATGGTGCTGGTGGGGTATGAGAGGAGTCAGGCAATGCATCCAATTCCCTGGGGAGACGGTGGTGGGGGTTCATGGCTTGGCTGGTAGGTTATGGCTCTAGGAATGCTAGATTATTTCCCTATTTGGGCTAAATGCCTCTGCTGGAAAAGGGGCAAAGCTGCTACTGAAAAACCAATCGGAAGGAAAAGGGGAAAAAGAAACATTTATCAGATGCACCCAAGGGAACGCAAATGCCTTTCTTTGGCGATGTCCGCTGCCCCAGCCAAAGCCATACAGCACAGCTCTTTTTTTCCCTGCCGCCTTCACCCCATCAACATGCAAGTGTCCCAGCTTCCCTTTTCTAAATAAAAGCACACCTCTTCTCTTTGTGGTGGTGAGAAAAAGCACATGAATGCCTAGGCAGGTGTCAGGAGAGCACACAGAGAACCCCAGCCTCTCTCGGGCCCCATTTCCATTGCCTGACTCGTGGATTTCCAACATCTGGGACTGGAGGAACAGCTTCCTGCGAAGCACAAGCAAAGAGGAACCCTGAAATCAAACACTCGCACCCACACGCCTGTGACCTTGTGGTTTTACTACAGCTTTCATTTTTAGACTCCAGTTCTCCCTAGCGCTTGCTGCATTTCTACAACGTTTCGGCAGTTTGCTTTCGCCCTGGAGACAGAGCTGAGCCCGGGGTTGCTTAGCACGGCTTGGTGGGAAGGGAAGCAACAAGGCTACGATTAAAGAATTAAACTCGAGATGACGGAAAAGCCCCAGCCATGCTTCCACCTAGACAAAGCCTACGTGATGAGCGCTGCTTAATGCCAGCCCTTAATAACACACGCCGATCGAGGCAAAAACGGGAATTTCGTCGCGGCTGCAGGTGCCTCTGACCACTCACCTCGGGAACCGTTTCAAGGCACAAATCCCCGGGGCTGGAGGAAAAGCAGCCCTGCCCGGAGGCACGGCCACCCCCGCCGGGCGGAGGCACCGCACCCCCGCCGCCGCGCACGGGGGAAGATGCCCGTAACCCCCGGGGGGGGGGGGGGAGAAGCGGTTTTCTCCGGCCCCACCTGCTCGGCAATGCCCGAACCTCGGGGTGGGGGAGAGGCAATCCCCCCACCCCACCCCCCGTCGCCGCAGCCGCGCCTCCCGTCGCGACATGTCGCGACTGGCCGGCGGGGGAGGGGGGCGAGCCCCATCGCCTGCCTAAAGGTGCCGCGGCTGGGTTGCAAAAAAGCATTACCGCGGCGTGGGGGGGTTGTGGGGGGGGGGGAAGAGCATCCTACCCCCACCGCCCCATCGGCTCCCGCACGGCTCCGGGCCCCCCATCCCGCCTCCCCCATCCTCCCCCGGCTCTGGGGACCCCAGCGCAGACCCCCCCCCCCCCCCCCCCGCGGTCGGGGTGGGGACGGACGGACACACGACTCGCCGCGCCGGGCAGGGGTGGGGGCCGGTGGCTGTCGGTCCTACCTGGCGGGGGGGGGGGGGGGGCAGGAGCGGGCGCCGCCGGGGCCGGCTCAGCAGCGGCGGGGCATCGCGGCGGGGCGGGCGGCGGAGCCCCGGTGCGCGGCTGCGGCGCGGCGGCGGCGGCGGGCGGGAGGGAGGGGGGAGAAGGGAGGGAGGAAGGGAGGGATGGAGGGAGGGAGCACACACATACGCGCACACTCACTCACACGCACTCACACTCACACTTCCACTTCCACGCAGCGCCCCGGGGATGCGCTCAGCCGGCCCGCCCCGCAGGCAGCCTGCCCTCCCTCCGCATCCCGGGAGAAACCCGCCGTCCCTCCTCCGCGGTGGCAGCTTCAGCCCTCCTCCTCCTCCTCCTCCTGCTGCTGCTGCTGGAAATATTTCCCGATTTCCTCCTCGGAGCGAGGGACTTTGAAAGGCAGGGCTGGTTGCGGACCCACCCCCGGCAGCCCTGCCCGCCCCGCCGGGGGCAGCCCCCGGCCGAGCCCTGCCTTTGCCCGGGACAGTCCCCAATCCATCCTCTCCCTGCCCCCAGCCCTGCCCGCCGCATGCCCCCCCGGTCGCCCTGCAGCCTGCCACGGCAAACCCGGCCGGGAGCATCCCGGGGGGGGCCCTGGGCGCAGGTGGGGTCCCCTCCCATCACCAGCGTTGCGGTGTTTGCGGAGGACAGCGGGGGCCGGGGGGTGGGGGGTCGGGCAAAGGGGTCATCTAGGGCCCTCCTGGGACCTGCCCCCCCATCTGGCTCTGTCCTGGTCACCCCCCGAACCCACAGAGCCTCCTGTCCCCACGGGAGGGTCACGGGAGCCGGGGCGGTCCTGGGGGGAGCCAGCAGCCCGGCACAGAAGGACTCGCTGCACCTCGGGCTGCCCGAGTGTCCTTCCCGGGGGCAATTCCCCTTTCACCACGCCCGAACGACTCCTCCACCCTGTGCTGGCTCCAGCAAGGAGCAGATGAACCCATTGTCCCCCCCCTCCAGGCAAAACTCTGGGGCTTTGGGAACTTAAAGTAGGACCAAAGCTAACAGCTTACACGCTGGTAGTTGCAAGTACCCAGCGACCTTGAGTAGCCCTCTACACCCCCATCCTCAGGCGCAACAAGAACCGCGCAGAAGCAGAGCCGTTATTCCAGCTCCTGCACCCTCTTACACCTTCTCCCTCTTACCTTGTTGGCTGTGCCTGTAATTGTTGTCACCACTGGCAAGACAGCAAGTCAGAATTTTACCTTTGGATTTCATTTGTGCTTTTCTTCCTTTCTTTCCTTTTTTTAAAAAGATTTTTGCATTACCGTGGCCTTCAGCAGAGATGGAAAACTGAATTTCTCTGTTCAAGATGAGGTGTAAGACATAGACAATGTCACAAAACTCTTTTGTAGAGAATGTTGTAATGAGCTGACCAACCAACAAACCAGCTACTTGTTATTAGTGTTGCAGCTGTTACTGATATTATTTAGATTTGGTCTCACTTGCTAATTGCCTACACATGAGATGAAAGGTATTTCCAAATAAGAATTTGGTTTCGGAAAAAACATGGGTTTAAGTCCAGTAGCTAACTCTGATTGTCTGTCTCACCTCTTTTCATTTAAAACTCCTCAGAGGAGGGATAAGGTTGCATCTGGCCATGTGTGGTACTTTGATGGGACTCAATTCTCCCAGCAGTGCCATTGGTATAAAATGAGGACAACTGAATGTGCACAGCATGCACAGTGCCGTGCTATGACCAGGACCCGAGCAGAGCAGTGGACGTGTGTCAGTGGCGTTTGGTTTGGCAGTGGCTGCAGGACGCAAGGCGCTGCACAAGCTGGCATGGCAAACGGATAGTGTGAGCAGAAAAAATTGGCATGGTTGCAGCAAACACAATCCCTGCTGTTGCTTTTCACCCTGCACACTGAAATTTAATCATTGCAATAGTAAGCAGCGGAACTCAGATTTTAATTAGCTGTCAGCCATGAAGTTCTCCCTAAAGCTCCCCATTTCCCTCAGTCATGTTGCTGACCTACTTCCCAGCTCGTTCGCTGAATATGGTACACAACTCCTCTGGAGCACCAAGACATTAACTCTGCTAATGGGGATCCACTCTCTGTAGAGCCAGGCACGTCCCCAGCTCCTCCCAGCCCACCTCTCTCTGCAGCTTGCAGCGCGTGTTCCTCTCTCCCAGTGCCTCCTTCGGAGACCTCGGAAAGGCTGCTTCAGCCGAGGGATTTCTGTGACATTTGAGGGGAGCTGAGGAAAACGAGAGTTTGTCAGTGTTTGTGGTGCCGCTCATTAGTCCATGCAAATGAACCCTTTGTATCACCCAGCCTTAATGGCACTGGGACAGAAGAGGTGAGGCAGAGATGCAGCATTAACCCGCCTGCATCTGAGAGCGGCTTTCATCTGCTTGAAAAGGGACTGGTTAGGAGGGATATGAGGCTGGAAGAAGGTGTCTCCCACTCCGTCACACACCCCTTTCCAGGCACATTCAGACCTTCATCATTTACAGCCTCCAAGAGAAAGGCGGAGTTGGGCTCTGAAAGAAAGAGTGGATGGCGAGGAGTAGGGGAAAGAGTGAGCCCAAATGATGGGAGGAGATGCTGTGTGCTAGGACTGCTCCACACTGCAGTGGCTACGGTTCACACTGCTTTTTCTCAGCCAAGCTAGCTGAAGTGGTAGCTGTTACAGCTTAGAGCTCCACCTGGGCTGTGAAATCTGCTGGACAAGCTGAGCAAATGCTCCTGGTTCTGCCTAGTGCTCCAGAAAAAAAATGCAACAAGACCGCTCATGTCCTGACACAACAAGTTTGTCATGGTGTGGGGTACATCCACGCTTCATCGTGATTGCAGCCTGGGCTGTGCTGGGAGAGGTGGTCCCTTGCTCCGGCTACCTTTCCTTCCTTGTCTCTCTTTGCAGTCATGCAAGTGAACACCTACCATTGCAAATGTGCTTACAACCACTAATTGGTAGTCTAAAAATCATGGAGGTTCTCATGCCAAAGCTAACGAATGGTTCATTCATTCATTCATTCATGCACACCCACAGCTCCCTCCAACAGCAGCCTGCATCTCTTTGCACAGTTGGTGGAGGAGGTTTCTGGGTATTGTCTTCGTATGCAGAGCAGAAAGACAATTCCTTCCTGCAAAGGCTGGGGTTAGTGGACTGTGGAGGCTCGAGCACAGGACAGAATGGTGCAGGCCAATTATCTGCTCAATGCCTCGGGAAAACAGACATATGAGCTCCTGCACTTTTTAGAGGAGAGGGACACAAACCCTCAAGTATTTCTTGGTTGAAAAATTCCAGCCTTATATTTGCTCTAAAAGAGACAAGTGGTCAGGGCAAGGTCAGCCTTCAGCTCAGCCACAGCATGCTCACCTCCGAGCAGCTGTCCTACCACCCTTTCTTGGCCCTGTCTGGAACATCTCCTCAGTGGGATGCTTTGGTCTCTGCTCCAGCTTTTGTGGGTTCCGATAATGCTGGAGTGTAACCAGTGAGTCCTCACTGGTTAGTTGTCTCTGGTCATGGTTTTCCTTGAGTCCCACAGGAGATGGCAGAGAGATCCTGCAGGAGCAGATGGGATGTCACCTCTGGCTTGCCATCCATCTGTCTTTGCTCCTCACTGCAGCAGACCTGAGCATGCGCCCACTTCTCTGGCTCTCCTCTGCATGTTCTTGGCAGAGACCTGGAGATCCCTGAGAGTGGTGTTTCTAAAAAAGATGCTCAGAAACATAGTTTCCAGCAATTTGAGCATTCACTTTCTCTGTCACCTTCAAATCTGCCTTTGCTGTTAGGAGGAGAAATCAGACATTCAGAAATGTGGCAGATGGAGTGGGTCACAGCAGGGAATAGGAAGGGCAGTTCCCTGTGCTGGACATCGTACACTTCTTTTTGAGCTCGCCAGGCAGTAGGTCCTTAGCTGTTTCCAGGGTCACAGGGAGGTCTGAGCATGTGACAGTTGTCCATTGGCCAGCCAGAGGTCTTGGATGTGGAAGGTGTCTCCTATGCCTGGAAAACGGAGAGTAATGACTATACCCCAGGGAGAAGGCAGTGCTCAATGGGATGTTTTGGCACGCCCGTGAAAAATTGGCATTGTATGGTTTGCTCTCACTGCAATGCTTTGGGAGCCCGCAGAGGTAACTGGAGAAACCATGCTTGTGCTGCTTTCGAGCTTTTCCCCAAGTACTTGCTCTATACTGTGTTTTATGCAGGTTTAAACAACAAATCCGGAGCACTAATTGATGAGCATAGCATTTAACAGCTTGGGAGTGAGTTTTCCTGGAAGAAGCATTGACTGGCCAAATTTTGTAGACCACTGCTTGCGTGTGGCAGACACAAAAGAGCATTTGCACTGGAAACCACCTGCCACGTGGGGCTTGAAAGAGGAACCAGTTATAGGGGCTGGGCATGAATTTAGGGAGCTTGGAAATGGGGAGAACTGCATGTATTTTGCAAATATCTAGTCTGCAAAACAAGCCACACGCTCCTCTCTTCAAATTCTGCTTCAGAATCTCACTTCTCTTTTTGAAAAACTGCTTTCTGGTCATCAGGGATGTACAGGAAAAATTCACTGTGTGCGCAGAATGACTTCAGCATCTGGGCTTAATGTAAGCGATGTACAAGGTGCAAACTGTCTCCTTACTCGTCTTGAAGGAGTAGAAATTCAAAAGCCTTCCGGCAGCTGTCATTTGTCTCAACAGCAGAGCATGCTAATACTAGCATTTCACTCCCATCCCCATTTCACAGGCAAAAACCAGTTCCTAGACTGAGTCACTGGAAAATGAAGGACCAGATGTCCCTTGCTGAACTGCCTGTCCCTTAGCATCTTTTCCCACCAAAAAAATGAAGCTTTGTTTTCCTGCTACAAAACTGCAGAATACAGGAACTAAAAATGCAGATGCAATGTCAACTGAAATGCATTTCCCAGTGAAAGCAATAGCCTTGGGACTCCGCTGCCTCAAGATGAAGGTCCTGCAAGGGGCCATGGAGCTGCAGTGTGCCGGCCCCGGGGCAGCACTACAACTGAGCGGGCACTGGCACTCTCCACTTGATGCTCCAGCCCTTTTCGCCACCATCCCAAGGTTGCCCTGGCCTGGAAAAAATTTGGCTGGAAAAAACCATAAAATCCTCCCAAATCCAGAATTAAAAAGTAACAAATGTGTTCTCTGGATTTGCCTTCTGCTTTTGAAACCTAGAGGTTTGACGTTTTCCAATTTACTTGGTAATCAGAAGTAAGCTAAAACAAGAAGAGAGATGAAATAGTAATATGTAATCATATGACTCCAGGAGCTGGGACTTTAAGAGAAAAGTGCAAATACCATGATAATGTGGCAATATCTGGGAGCCGTGTCCTGCAAACTGAGGACTGTGCTCCTTCTTCAGCAGCTCCCGTCTCACATGAGGCCATATCCCTCATTTGATCTGTGTGCAAGGTTCCCATTGCTGTCAGCGCGAGACACAGGGTGAATTGGATGTAGTGCATGACTCCGGCTGCAGCCCCTGATTGTGAAGGTAATTTGGCCTCCTCTGTACCATCTGTTTGCCAGCCCTGAGTGAGGCTGGATATTCCAGGGAAAATAGACTTTTTTATTAAAAGTGAGAAGTGACTGACCTCAGCTGCATAAAGCACCTTAATTATATTTTATTTATATATTACAGGTCAAGAAAGCTGCTGGAACACCTTGCAAAAACCAAGCCCATTAGGCAAGAAGATGTGAAATGAATTCCCTTAAAGGGAAACTTGTCTTCCCTATAATGGGCTTTAATCTGTGCTGTCCTTGCAGAGTAGTCAGAAATCTTGCCTCCTTGCTGCTTTGACTTTACCACCGTCTGTCTCAGCTCTGCCTCATTTCACCTCCAAGTGTCCTTGCCTGGCTGGGTGTCCCTCCAGTGCTGACCATCTCCACCAGACATTAGCCCCTGAGTCCCGGGGATCGAGCGGAGCCAAGGAACATGCTGTCCACTGTTATCAGCACGCAGCAGTCAATTTTAGACCACAAGGACCCGTGGCACTGGGAATTTCTGTGCTCCTCAGTCTTCCCCAAGGCACCTTGGAGAAGGCATGTGCCCTTGCTCCTGGCTGACTCTGTCCCTGCAACAGCTGAGGCAGCAGCACGGTTCTTATCCTGGTTCACTTCTCCCCCCACAGCTTAGATGCGAGTCCAATGGACTGGGACTCCCACTGGTGCACACACAAATCTTGCTATTTTGGCACAGTTTGCTCTATTTGCACTTCTGAAGATGTATAGACTAGAAATGCTTGTCTTCTCTGTGCTGCACGCTCAAGCAGCAGGGAGGCAGTAACCAATGCTGTGTCTTCTCAACATAGTAATTGAAGCCCTGCGTGTGAAGAGAATTTAATGAAAAAAGAGAGAGACGTAAGAAAACTAGATATAACTTCCAGATTACTGAATGGTTATAAGTTTGGGTTTTTTTCTGGAGGTTTTGGAGAAATGAAACTGCACCGTTTGTGAGACCGGATTCTCCTTTCAAATTCCCCGTGCTGTCACGTGCCAGTCTGTTCCCCCCCTGGAATTTCAAACATGGTCTGTTCAAAAGCTGCTCTGAGCTAAATGGATTTTGCACAGCTTTCTGGATTGTGATGATGCTTTAAAACAATTGAAGAGCATCCTTTGCCACCACCTGCCTTGTGGTTAGAAATCCACAAGTCTCTTATAATAATCTTCTGCTCTTATGCGAAGCTTCTGGCAAAACTGTTCAGGTTCTGAGGCTGTAACCCTGTGTTTCTATGTGCAGGAGGGACATGGATGCATGTGTGCGCATGCATGCAGATGTTTCCTAATGCAGGTTGTGCAAGCTCTGACTTCTTCCCTCTGCGTTTCTGCTTATTCAGATGAACTCCTGCTCTTCTGCAAGTGTTCCTATGTCTTCAGCGGGTGAGACAATTTCCTGACTGTAGCCGTCAGCCCGGGAACACGGGCTGCTGTGGTGTTTCTCTGTGTGTAGGCTGGAGATCAGGGAGACGGCGCAGAGCAGGGACTTCGGGCTTCAAGCGTTCCCCGGCTGCTGCTGTGCCTCCTGCTCTAGCAGTGCAGACGGTGCGGTGGCAGGTAGGGAGGGAATGGCAGGGCTGGGAAAGCGTGACTGTATGGGGAGAGAGCAGAGATCTGGCAGTAGAACCAGTCCACTGTTGTGGACATATTAGCTGTATGTCTAATAGACCAGTGTCTTAGCAGGGTTGATGGGAATACAGGCCTTCGTCTTTCATTCAGCTCTCTTCCATGTACACTTAAGTCATTAAGAAAGATTCTGGCCCCTGCACCTCAAGACACCAGTGTGATATTTTGGTATTTGTGCCAGGGCTGTTAACAGTATCTGGCATTTTATTTGCCATCAGTAGACTCCAGAGTTAACAGCTGTATTTACATGACCAGTGGCATCAGGAAGGCAGGCAACAGCTACAGAGCCACCAATAGGGAGAAAAAAGAGAAGTGAGAGGTCTAGAAGACACGATTCAAGAGGAAACATTGCAGGAATGCAGACTGTCAAGTCAAGAGAAGACATATATCCTCGCAAATCTGAAAGAATAGATGTTTCCCACTCTTACTGTCGATAAAGATAAGCAGGCAGCAGGTTAAACTACAGGCAGGGAGACTGAAGTTTGACATGAGGAAAAACTTTCTGTAGCCATGACAGTAATGGTATAGACAGCTGAATTGTCTGCAGAGAGGGAGAAGTCTGTGTCATGGGAAAGGCTTTAAGATCAGGACGAGCAAACCTCTGCTGAGTTCAGATCAGGAGTAGGTGACCTAGCTCTCAACATCATTTCATCAGGAAGATGTATCTGAGAGATGAACAATCAGGAGACATTCAGTACATCATAAAAAGAAAACCACTGTTGTGGTTAGTAGGGTGAAAGAAAAGAAAACCTGCCTTCAGGCTTTGGTCAAAGATTTGATGTAGGAAAACAGTCAGACCACTGGAAATGAGGCCATGCTGGGAGAGAGCAGATCTAGGCAGCAATGCTATCCAAGCTCACACAACCTGGGAGCAGACCAACCTTAGTTCCAGGCTGGTTGCCAATTTCCTGGGCAGATGAGCCATTTAGCCAGTGGGACACTGGGGAAGAGAGCTGCTCTGAAGCCTGTGATATATCCCACCTGGGCTTTGTCCTGTCAAGGTTTGTTCCAGTCTCATAGCCATTCAATTCACTTAGCAACCTCTTCTGTTAGTTTGTCGTGCTCAGCCATAGGAACCTTGAAGCTTACCCAAACGCTCTCAGGAGCTGGCTGTACAGGAAGGCGTGTGTTGGAAACATTGGTCCTGCCATGGCCATCCCTTGCCCTAGCCCTTCTCGGAGCCCGTCCCAATGTGAACTGCAAGGTGAGGTTTGCAGACAAGTGGCCTGCCCTGACCAAACTGCGACACTAATGCGAAACTGCACAAGGACACACCTGGGCACTCCTCATAGCAGTGACAAAATAGTGTCTTTGGTTAACCCTGGCTTATGGCTATATAAGATACAACATGAAGTAAGGGTATGAGAAGCTACCCGAACCTGCAGATCATAAGAAGAGGAGTAATGTATATGCAGCTGACCATCCCTGACCAGTAGTTACACTAACTAGACAGCAGCATGAAAAATAGTAGAGAAGAGAAACCTTGCATATAACAAAAGCAAGGTACTAGCTTAATTGCTGACTGAGGTAGAAATTACCAAGGCAACCGTATCGTGAGTACCAAATAAGTGTATAAAGTCAGGAAACCTGGGGCCAGCGAGGGAAAAGTAAATACAGATGGATGGCTTGTCTGGGAGGAGAGAGACTTGGTAAAGAAGCAGAACCTGGGAGGAAAAAAGGGGACAAAACCAGAACATAAGGTAAAGCAAGTGACATACTCAGAACTAATTGGGGGCTGTTGGTGAGCTTGCGCTTAATTCTGACACTTTGAAGCAGGACAATAAACCTGCTGTTTCCACCCTTCTTGTGTCCAGCTTGCCTTCAGGGTCAGGAGGGACTTGGTGTGCTTTGGGATTAACGAGAGTTGTCTCCCTGCCACTGGCAAGGAAACCCCTGAAGGGTATGACCTAACCACACCGCCCTTCCCTTCCTTGAGAGCCTGACTCTGTCGTTCAAGTCCCTATTTCTCCTGACTGACTCTACAGAGGATCTTAAGAGTAGACATCAGCACCATAAGAGTTCAATGGCTGAGGACTAACACAGGAAGCCACGCGACAAATGAGGTACGTGTGGACGTGGCGTGACCTGAAGTCACTCAGGCCACGCGCATCTGCCACATTCAGCGTACCTCCAGCTCTTCAAAGGACCTGACTCACCACAGTCCCTTCCTGTAGATGGTTTTGGGGGGGAAAGGAGTAGCTAAAGTGAAGTCTCTGCACAAGTCACAGCCACAAAAGAAAGGACACGTGTCAAATAAAATCCACTTCGAAGACAAGAAATGAAGCTGCAACTCAGGATGAAGGCAGGGAGTTTGTGCTGGCAAAACATCAGCTTTATTAAGGTTAGAGTCTTCATACTTGTCTTGTTCTGTAATTTTCCGTAGGCTGCATACATCAAGGCATGTTTCAAGATAATCAGACTGTCTGTTTCAAAGAGAAGACTGTTAAAATTGGGTATGTTTTTATCAACAGGGACAGAAAATGTCTAGAAAACATGAGTAGTGGCACAGCTTGTAATGCTTACAAACTTGTCCTGTTTTGTAGCATTCCTCTAGGTCTGTGCATCAAAGCATGCTTAAAAATAGTCTACCTGGTTATTTTTAAGGTAAGAACACTGAAATAAGGGTCAAGGGCCAAAAGTTTTCTAGTGCATTATCATGGGGGTACGTCTTCAGGCATTTTAACACATTAAGACACTGTCCAGGCACACATGAAGCAAGGCACACACCTAGACAGGCTTGCCCCAGCCTCTGAAAATGCAAGGACTGTCACTGAATTATGGATCCTCAGGTGGGTCTTTGGTGATTTATAATGGAGATTCTCAAGTGCCTAGAAAGGGACCAACTATTTTTTTTAAAATACTCATGATTTGTCCTGAATCTTACCCAATGATTGGTAGCTGAAAAGACAAATCATTGCCCCCTGCGCAGATTTTCAATGGCAGGCAGTACAAAATTTTCTTTTCTCTGATAATAAAACGTGCATGTTCTGGACACACTGTTCTCCTCCACAGGATCATAGAGATTCTCATACACACTCACAGCACAGAACCTTCAAGATTAAGACTTTTGTCTAGGTTAAGTTGGAGATATGTCACACTTCAGGGGAAGGATGAGGTTATCATCAAGGCTCTAAAATGCTCTAAGTATCGGTTACTCTTGTTCTCAGAAATTTGCTTCAGATCAAATCAACTCAAGCCAAAAAGCAAATCTCTCAGTTATTGAGAAAGATGCTTCTTGGAGCACTTATTTTCCACAACTAGTGGCAAAAAGTATTTTAAAATGAGAGAAACTTTTTAATGCATTTGTTTTCCAAGCCGTGCTGTGGACTAGGCCCAGTTCAGAACACGGCAGAAACAGAAGTGCAGGACATCACATAAGGGTCCACTGTGATGCTGGAGTTCCTTGTGTTAAACTTTTGAGTACTGTAGCCAGAGAGTGCAACGAGGACACCTTTCACAGCTGCATATCTCTCTTTTTGCAGTATTTTGTCCATCAATTAACGCTACCAGGAAGATTTGGAAAACCTGCTAGAAGGTTTCGACAAACATTTTTCCAAGTTGCTGATGAGCAACTTGGAAAAATACACATGGGAGGTAAATGCTGGAAGTTAAACCTATTTTAGCTTCTTGGTCAGGATATGGCTTCTGCCTTGTGCCAGAACATTGGTATAACGTGTGGCTTATATCTGAAAGGTGTCACAGCAGGCAGCAGAGCAGCAGTAAACATCAAACATCACTGTTCTGGACAATCAATAAAAATGGAGACCTGCTTATCCAGCTAAATATAGGGCAATCCAGAACATCTGTCTTGCTCCTGAACTGGGCATTTATCCTGGACAGGAGATGCTTTCACAGCCCAGCTTCAAATAGCTACGCTCTGAAAAGCAAGCTAAATCCAGGGGGTCATCTTGAAATAATAGTTGGCAGGCCAAAATGACTTAACATTTTAAATGCTTTAAAGGACCATATGGAATAAGTTACACCAGAGTAAAACAAACACTTGTCTCTCACATCCAGTGTTATTGTTAGCAGCTTATTCGACTGTGTGTATTTCTCAGCAGCGACAATGACTCACTAAATAACAGGATAATACCACGGATCACTAGCATGTTGTGGTCTGTGGCCACAGGAAGGGTTTACTTTTACTGTGTACATGTTGGCAGTCTCAACACGCTAGCAGCAAATCCAAATGTTTATTGCCGCATCTAGCGCAGAAGCACAAGATCTCTGCTTGGAGCCTTTCTGTAAGCCAAAAAGGTAACATGGGGCATTTCTAATATCATGCTTGCCAAACTGCAGCAAAAGCAATGAGCTGAGAATTAGATGCTAGGAAAGCAGATGTCACCTTGGTTTTGCTTCCTTGTTCCAGTGTGCGGATATGGCAATTGCTGATGCTGGGAATCAGCATGGGAGGGGGCTGTTTCAAAGAGATGGGCTTCCTATTCCCACACTAAAGCCTAAACCTTGATGCACGGTTGCCACTTGTGGAAACAGGCATCAAAGCAAGTTGCTTTGGAAGGGTGAAGAGGCTGTAGGGCAAGAGGTAAGACTGGTCCATCAAGCCCTAGGCCCCTTCAGAAAGCTTGAGAGTGGTCAGAGCTGCCTCAGGTGGATGAGCACGTCCCCTCAGATGCTTCAGGACTCTTCAGGCTTCTGCCTGAGGCCTGACACGCTGAAGCCCTGCCCAAATCACTGCGGGCCAAGCTCCTCCATCACCTCCACTAAGTTCACGTCCTGTCCCTTGCTTCTTAGGCTTGTTGAACATTACAGGTAAAACTCAGCATCTTGGTGAGATCTCCCTGTAGCCTGGGAGACCTAGCTGCCTGGAGGAGTGTTTTCAGGTAGATTGCATCTCCCAGTGGCTTGGAGCTGTACAGGTAGCCCCAGATGGCAGCATGCCATTTGTCTCCTTTGCTGTCCAGGCAGTCTGCAGGGACCCATCTAGCTGACAAAGAGGAGACCACAACCCCATTCTAGCCATGTTGCAACAGAAGGGTGTTCAACACACCTCAAGGTAGAGAAGAAAGCAAAAAAGGAACATGTCATGTGCAGAAGTTTCCAACAGGGACTCAAGGAAGCCTTGCTGGGGGGATAGAAAAGCAGCAATAGTTTTGCAGGCCACATTCCTGCACTTTCCATGTTTTGTTATTCTTCCATTTTCACATTTTCCTCTAGTTTTCTGCTTTTGCTTGCATAAGAGGGAAAGAAAAGCCAATCTGATGTTCTGATGAAAGGAAGGACAACTCTCTGGAAGAGGAGAAAATGGTATGTGATGGTTTCATGCGGGATTAGTCTGGAACCTCCAGGGCACGCCATGGTCTTTGGGATAACCTGGGAAACATCCCAGGGACAAAACTTATGGTGAAATTCATCCTACACGGGATGAGGGCCTTGAAAACACTGGCAGACTGAGGGTAGGAAAAAGGCTTTATACACTGTTCAATATAGTATATTCCCACAGAGAGAAAAACAAGCCAAGCACTGAATCTCCCAGCCTGGTAGGGGAAAATCTATACCTAAACAGCACTCCTTGGCAGAAGAAGTTCCTGAGTGTTTGTCCTCTTTGGGTATTTACAGACAGGTCATTAGTCATTGTTAAGCTGAGTAGAACCCAGACTAGTCTGGGGCATATGTTTTCCCACTGTACCTTTACCCAAATCCTGGCATTTTCCAGAATCCCAGTTCTGTGAGTATCTTCCTTCTACCTAGGCCCAACTTTCTGCATAAGTAAACTGATGCAGAGTTTTCCAGAGTGAAATGTATGCCTCCTCTCCTCTCCTCTCCTCTCCTCTCCTCTCCTCTCCTCTCCTCTCCTCTCCTCTCCTCTCCTCTCCTCTCCTCTCCTCTCCTCTCCTCTTTTCACCTCATGCCTCTGGAAAAGGCTCAGCTAGAGATACCACAAACCAAAACCTGCATTTTATGTTAGCAACGTCAGAGTTCAGCATTCCAAGGATTTGGGAAAGATCCTAAAAACAAACATCCCAAACTCAGGAGGAAGTTCAGCATTAAATATAAAAGAAATCCAAATATGTTGAAGTATGGAAATCAAAACAACTTCAGCTTTGCCTTGCAGTGACCCCATGCAATAAGAATACATTTATGATTAGATCACAGTGACGGTTGGAGCCCTAGATAAGAATAAACTGAGTTTTGAAGACCTCCAGATTTACTGCATCGTTGCTATGTTTTTCCCTCATGTGTTGCCAGAATAATGCTGAGTTTCTTAAAGGATCAACTCCAAAATGAATGTCAAGTCATAAATTGCCTGCTTTACCTATAAATTGGCAGAAAACACCACCACTGTTTAAAGCTGTCCTGTTTTTGTCTCTTCCCATAGCAGCACAGATCAGCAGATGGTGGGTCTGAAGAGCGAGGCTCACGGCTGGAGTCTGTCTGAGGCACACTGGAACAGCAGGAGATCTCTGCAGCCATGTCCCTAGCCAGCCTGCTGGCACATCTTGCTGACCGCTTAGGGAAAACAACCTGGCCACCTCTAAAACGGAGCCTTTTAGCTCAGGGTCATGCAACTCTGAATTCAGGTTATTTTTTTCCTGCATTTATAGAGGCTTTCTCCATTTGCTGAATGCCTTGTCTGCAAACCCCAGCACTGGGTTTCCTCCCATGTGAGCACAATTCAGCAACACCATGGTGCAGTTTGCTAGTGAGATGCTGAATACCTGAAAACTTAGTATCGTCCAGAGCTATTTTATAAGAGCTAGACTCCAGCTTGGCATTAAAGGCAGCTTGTATCATGGGACGGAAATTTAGGAGTAGTTCATGTCTATAAGTAAGTGACCAAAAAATGACAGCTGGATTTAGACCAGCTGAGGCTATTGAGGGTTATTTACTCATCTCTCCATGCTCTGCAGTTAGTTATTATACACAACATTTTTATAAAGAGCAAAAAGTTTGTGAGGCTGGATGGCTGAATCTAACACAGTGAAACAAAAATGGCAGCACAGTTTCTCTAAACCACAGGCTATTTTCATCTCCCATCTGAAGTTCTACTCTTATTCAAAAGGATTATGGCCACGTGCACATAGAAGATACTGGACATACTTGTGCTGCTTACGCATGAGACTGCAAGCAGTGAGTGCCGTGGTATGTGCTGCAGTATTTACATGTGGTGCTTGCAGCCTGCAAACACAAACTTTTCCTAAAATGCCATTCCCTCTAGAAAACTGCCTGTCTTTGTGAGTCCTCTGGTGAAACCCTCCCCAGATAGATCATTGTCCCTTACCTTGAAGGAGGAGAGACAAGGATAGGAAGATCATGTCTGGGGAGCAAGAAAACTAAAGAAGCAAGTTGCCCATTTTCAGATTTTTTTGGAACATCATATTCTTCAGGCCTCAATTCCTTGGACAAATCAGATTTGAATTGGCAAATGGATCTGCAGGTTTCTAGGCTGGGAACAGACAAAGCCATCACATGAAGCCCATTTCTCTAGAACGTAGGCAATAAAATGTATCTGGCCAGAGAAGCGGATCAGTCTGTCAATGTGTCCCCAGAATCTGCTCCAAACTTCTGACTTACTAGGGAAAAGACAGAGATAGTGTCCAAACTGCGTCCTTTGGGAATCACCACAAAAATATTGAAGTTGTCTGGAGGAGGAGAAGATACAAAGGGCTTACTTCAAGCCAGAGTCAGTCTGCAAAATCCTCGCTGAGCGAATTCATGGTGTAGCTCTCCCCTGTGTGATTTGTTTTGAGGATGCTCTCTTCTTGGGCACACTACAAACCACAAACACAGCTTTCCCTTCTCACAAGAAAATCTGAATTCAGAGACCAGTTGTGGATCTCTGGTGCAAAGCCTTCTTCAGACCTGATGTCTGACAACCAAGTGTGTTGGGTTTTTTTGAAAGCCACTAAGATTTAGGAACACAAAGTGCACCTAGAAGTCCTGCGTGCCTTTGGCTCCTTGCATGAGACACCCAAGTGCCACCAGCGCGAGGGCAGCTTTACCCTTGTCCGCAGCTAGCGAGAACAAGCACTGAGCTCAGCTTTGCCCTTGTTACTCAAGTCCTGGGTTTCGTGCTGCCCCGACTCAGCTCGCAGCCTCGCTCTGTCTGATTGTGAGAAAGAGCAGAGCTCCCCCTTCCCCCTCTCCTCCCTGCACTCTGGCAAAGAACGCTGCGTGGGAGGACCTCGTGGCGGATGCTCGGAGACTGCAGCACTCATAATGACTAGTCACTTATAAAAGACACGTTAGTGATACTATTGCTAATGCTTTATATGACTATTTATATTCATGTCTAGGGTCTCCGAATGAGATCCGTCAGCTTTGCACAAGGGACCAAACAAACACTAGCATTACCCATGACTAATCAATAGTAAATATTAATAATAGCTAGTACACTGATAGTAATAATTATAAACATTAGTGATAACACAGCCTGCCTGAAAATGCTTCTGCTAGAGGGAGGCAAGGAGGGGGTGCAAAGGACGGTCTGCCCTGGGGCTGGGAACCCAGTGATGACTCTGCTACCAGGGCTTTGTCTATTGGGCCACTCTGCCTCAGGCCCTGGGCCAAGTGGGAAGATCAGATTAAATAGGTCCCAGCTCCATCCTGCTCCATCCTCTTCCCAACCTGCCCAGGACAACAGCTGGGTAATGCCTTGCTCAGAGACCATGTACATCAGCTAGTCTTTGTCTCTGGAGAAAGGGAAGTGCATAGCCTCAAAGAGATGGGGAAAAAAAAGGGAAAAATTGGGCAAAAGCTGTTATCTATCAGCAGGCTCACAGCAACCTATAAAACAGAACCATATCCAACAGAAAATAGAAGCAATCTGAGTGTGAAATGCAGAAGTGTTTTTCATAGCAATAACAGCAAAAAGGTTTATTTGTTAATGACTCAATAGCAATTAAAAAGCTATCTATTGACCCCAATTACACAAAGATTAATTTCTGTGCTAGCATTTCTATGGACAGATTATATGGATTTAAAAGGTACCTGTCAAAAAAAATCAAAGTTTGCCTAGCACAGACAAATTTCAGCTGCAGCTTAATTTTGAGTATTTTCTTTTCAGCACTTGAGAAGAAACCAGACAAAGAGAAGATTTATATTTCAGTGAGTGTAAAAAAGAGAAATGTGGCAATATCGGTGGGAATGCTAGCTAAACAAGGGGAAATGAGGGCCATACCTATGGGCCCTCTCGATTGCAGACTCTACTATGGAGTTACAAGCAAACATTTTCCATTAGGTTCTTCTTATGTAAGGACAAGGGAAAGCATTTTCATTCTTGAATGGGAATGTTTACGACATTTGTGGTCTAGTAATTTCCCTTTACAATCATCCTTCATATCTCTGGAAATCTCCTACAATTTCAGTCATATTCCTGATATTATTTTCAGTTCTTTCTGTATAATTTCACTTCACCTGCTCTAACATTTTTTCCAGTCTATTAACCACCTGAAAAATGAGAAAGCTTTACATAGCACTTTGCAATGAGAGTATGAATACTGTATTATAACACCTGAAAGCACATGAACTGTTACCCAAATGTCATTCTGTAGCATTTAAAAAAAAATATCATGTTTAACTGTACCACTGCAAACCAACAAGATTTTAAGCCAAGGCTACAAAAAGCTTTCTTTGTGTTCTTTTTAACAAAACATTTCTGTGGAGAAAGCCTTTCTGCCAAAGGTATACTCTGCTTTTTTTGACAGTGCCCAGCTAACAGGGCTAACACATTTCAGTGCAAGTTGGAAGGAGAGCTATTACTTCAGTGCTTTGGAAATATTCACAATAGCACACAGCTGTTTTCGCTGGGGTTGACTTTCACAACACTGTAATGGCAGTTAAAACTGTACCAAAAATCCTTGCACAGGATGTAATCAACCTCAAATCTACAGAGAAACATTGAGAAACTGCCTTCAAGTGCCAAGAAAAACAACAGTCGTTTACAACAAACTCTTCCTAATGTCCAGTCAGCTCAACCCAAATGAGACATGTTTCTCAAACCGAAAGTAGGACAGACCAGAGAATAAAAAACCCTTGACTATTTTTATGAATTTTTCTAAATAGAAACACAAAAAGACACAGACACTGGAAACCACCACTGATCCCTCCTGCCCCTCCGTCCGCCGAAGCTCTAACATCAGTCAGTCTGTAAATCCAGTTCATGAGTGATAAAATGCTTATGCTTGTATTCCAACATTTTTCTTTTGCCTGTTTCAGACACTTGGAAAGTTTCTGTCCCTCCAGCGGCAAAGCTGTTATATGTCATGTTCCTTACTCAGAGAGCTTAACTGCTATCCAGCTATTGGAGTCATCCCATAGCCCCAGATTTACGGCTTTTCTCAGGATGTCAGTCTAACTGAATACCTAGGTGTTCTCAAGAAATGCTTGAATTGCTTTTCACTTACCCCAGGCGAGTCTCAGCAGTTGTGGGTAAAGCAGAATGGAAAAAAGCCCTCATATGATAGTGTCTCTAAATTTACCAGAAAGGAAGGAGCTGGGGTGCTTGTCCTTTAAGTGTCTCTAAAGATGGTTTGCATAGCTGGATCTCAGCTTATCTATGCTTTTCTGCTTTTGCTTCCATACATGGATCTGTTCCCAACAGTAACTTCAAGCTGTCGAAAAGAAGCTATCTGGCAGCTTTCAGCTTCATCTGACACATAAATGAGCGAAAATAAATAAATAATGATCTTTTCTGCTGTCTCCCTTTTTTTTGATTTGCACCTCAGAACACCTTTTCTTTTTTTCCTTCTCCACAGAGTAACATTTGCTATTTTTTGCAAAGTAATTCCTAGGTGAGGGCAAACAGAAATAACCAAGGCAGATTTCTCTTCTCCACTTCCTGCAGGTTCACATAATTTTATTCTTAGAAATACCTTTTTTTTTTTTTTTCTTTTCTTTCCTTTGCTTTGCTTATAGGTCAGGGTTTTGCATGTTTGCTACTTGGAAGCATGTCAAGGCAATATACATCATGTCTGTAGTGAGGGAAGGTTAAGAGTCAAATTTTTGGAGAGAGGGAGATTATAGAAGAGCCACGTGACTACTCCCAGATTAGCAGCAGTAGCAGGAGTAAGCATTCCTCTGATATTACAGTAGCCACCGTGGGACATGCCTGAAACACTGAAGAGTGGAAGCTGCAGTTTAGAAGCTCCTTGCAGATGTATTTATGAATAAATCACTACTTGTTCTCCTTCCTAACTTCCATTCTTCCTTGGTTTCAGTTTCAGAAGGGGCGGATAAAGAACAAAACAGTGCACAGGGAGCCCTGTGTCACAGGTCAGGAAAGTAGTCATATAATTAACCTTAACTCTGCCCTTTGTTCTCTCTGCTGTGCAAATGGGAATGTTAAGGTCTCCAGTGAAAGGGCAAGACTAAGTATATGTCATTATTATTGTATGCTATAGTGGCAACTGGGAGTAAAGAAGATATTAGGGACCTAATCGATTGCTTCAGACTGGGCTCCCTGGATGAAAGAAAATGGGTGAAAGACATATTCAGGCACTTAGATATCTAAGGCTGAATGTAGGTGTCCATACTCAGGCTACTTGCATTGAAAATGTCATCATCAAACTTGGTGGTTTGGATTTATTGCGGGAGAAGGAAATTCCTTGTATATTCCCACACACAAATGACCTTGACTGTTTGAGATTTTTCCTAAACATCTGTTGAACACTTGGCAGAATAAAAGTTTTTGTAAGGGCTCACCAGCTCCACCTCTACAATTAATGATAAACTACATTATTTCATTATTATGTTACAAATTGCCCAATTAGAGATACTGCTTCAAATGGCATATTTGACTCCAGCTGTTGTCTGTGTGTGTGGATGGGGATCCTGGGAGGTCTCTAGCATCTACCTGGCATCCAGAGCAAAGACAGCTGCCCTGGGAGCACACCCCTGCATCCCAGAGCAAGCAGAAGGACCATGGAAGCACGAAACAGGCTGCAAAAGGAATCACTTGCAAGAGACAAGTAAGTATTGAAGGGGACTCTCCAGTTTCTAGCAGGCCAGCCAAATGATGGGTGTCTGTCATTTGGGGTGGTGGGAAGTAATGCGAGGAGAAAAATCCCTTCTGGAAAGCTGTCCTGGGGTTTCTCCAGCCTTTCCAGAGCAGAAGCCAAGCCCATCCTAGGAGGGTACTTGAAGGGGAATATATGCCGCTGTTGCCTGTCAGTCTCTATACTGACATATGCTGGCATACCTCAGGTCTATGCTCTAGTACGTGTAAGAACATGATTCAGCAAAGCAATTAAATTCCTGCTTAATTTTAAATATTGAATAATACTTTCGACTTCATTGGGGTTATTCATGTGATTTTATTTCTATGCTTTACTAGGTTGTCCAGATATGGACATGAAGCTGCCACAAAGCATCATAAAAAACAAAACAAGATTTGGCACTGACATGTGAATGTATTTGTATTTCACAGGTCCCTTGGCTTCCATGTATTGCTCCTAAAAAGTCTTAGGGTCTTGCTAAGGAAAGCAAGACTGTTGCTTCCATTCACTGCAAGTGTCCTCCTTTTCTTGAAGGAAATGTTGAACACCACTGCAAACCACAGGTGTGTCTAACCGAAGAAAACCACGCGTGGCTTTGCAAATAACACGATAATGCTGCACTCGCAGTTTTGGTAGCCACAAGGCCAAGAGGGTACGCTGTTTTCTGGCTTTGATCTGCCCTTCTACACAGCTGCTGTCTGTCACCCTCTGGATGGCCAAAGAGCTTCTCATATTTTCCATCGAGAGCTTTTCCATTCATCCCTGCTGGGAGAGGTGAAGTTTGTATCCGGGCATGTGGGTGATAAGGGGAAAGACATTTTCCTAAAGCAAAAGAAAAAATGCCGTGGCCTCGACACAAAATGGGCCCTTGGTCTTCAGAGCCGCTAGTGCTCTTTCCCATGCTGCGTGCTGCAGTTCCAAGCCACCAAAGAGGTGCTGAAGTGTCTTTTATGAATATCAATGTGAATTTCGCAAGAGTGATTTAAATATAGCTGCCTGCTTTCCTGGGAGACCCTGTAGCTGTATTCTCACTGCAGCAAAAGCTGCACCATATGCCCAGCATTCGCAGCCGTTTCCCAAAGACCGCCAGGGACTCGTTATTCTGCATTTGGCTTGTGCAGGGTTCCAAAATAAAGGCTTGCTGGGGAGAAAGGGTGGAGGGGCAGACTGCAGCTGACGTCTTCAACATGTTCAGATGTGCTGCTCAGGTGCATTTATGTAGCATTACATGCTACAAAAGCTGGATGCAGCTCTGAGCAACCTGACCTAATGTGGAAGTCAGCCCAGCTTTGAGCAGGGGCTGGACCTCCAGAGGTCCCTTACAACCTAAATTATCCTGTGATTCAGTGAGAAACTCAGGTTAGGATATAGTCATATGGCAGAGGAACAGCAAGGAAATCTGAACTCCTAGGGCACCTGGGTCATTTTCTGTCTGCCTGTTGTTTTTTTGTGACTATCTTACAAACTCTCTGAGTGCGGTCCATCTCTCATTCCACATACATGGCTTGTCTCCAATGTTGCTTGATCTTTACTGCACTGCAAGTGAAAATCCACGATTTCACCCCTTTTTTAAAGGAAAGTGATTAAAATGCAGTTGGGCCTGTGCCCAGGTAAAGCACAAGAAAGTCAGGTAGACATTCTTTACTTGTGTTAGGTATGTAAAGCTTTGCAAGTCAATAAGACTTTCTGTTTAGGGTAAGCAAATACATCTCAAACCTGGGGAGTGTCCAAGTCTTAGTGATTATTAAGTGATTGTTTATTTCACCAAGGTATAAATTGCTGTGCCTTCAGGACAAAGCTAATAGAAAAAATGTTAATTAGTGCTGGTCAGAAATTTTCCAGTGGAAAATTTTTCTGTCAGAAACTCTCCTGATTAGTCAAAGTTGAAATGTTCCAGGAGAACATGTTGATTTTACTGAATCTCCAATACCACACAGTAGGCTGAGGTGGGTTGGGGTAGGAGTAAGGAAAGAGGGAATCCATCAAACTCCTCTTTCAGGTCCCCTGCCAATTTATCTGCCTGGCTGCAAGCAGTTTGGGGCAATCTGCCATGCAGACAACATGCTGGTGGACAAGTCCTGAAAATTCCTAGTTCCTGGATGGGAGTGGTAAATACAGAAGTCAGGGAGCCTGCCACATCTCCCCATCTCCCTTTCACTGGACACCAGGCTGGGAATGTGCATGCAAAATGGCATATCAACATTTCCAAAAGAGATATTTCAGTCAGCTAAATCAGACCTTCTCCTTTGCTTCCAAAAGAGAAGACTTAAATTTTGTTCTGGGATTTCTGCTGGAAGCAAAGGAGGATCTGGTCTGATACTAGCTGTGTTCATTTGGACTCAAGTTTCTACAGGTGTAGCTTCTCCATCTCTGACATGTAAAATCCAGATGCAGTGCTTTTTTTCATCTCATTCTTTCCTGCCTTCTGACAGAGCCACCTCTGAGGCTGAAGAGATGAAGATTGCAGCATCCTAGTTCCTGTGATATTCCTAAATTCAGAAACAGCCACATAGGCTCCAATTTACGTGTAACTTGAGACACTTGAGGGCTCTATGGCCAGACTGGGACTGAAAAGCCCACAAGCACTGGGCTTCTGTGGTGGTGATTGGAGGAGTCTGCCGATATCAGCTCACCTTGGACCTGCACTGCAGGACTTGGAGATCACGCATGCAACCAGCAGCATGCTTAGATGGTGCATGCATCGTTGTATGTTTGGTCCTGGCTCTGCTTGTGCCTGCTAACTCCTTTGCTTCGCTCCTGCTGAAACTGTCCTAGCTCTTTGGACTGCCACATTTCCCTCCTGCAAAGAACAGCTCTGGAGCTGTGCATACATGGCGGCGGTGGACGTGACCCTTCCCTTAGCTAGTATCACCTCTTCAGATCCTGGGGCTGGCAGAACATGGCTCTAATGCTGATTAGAATATTGCAGTAACCAGGACTAAGGATACCCTGAATTGCCAAGCATTAATATTTGATGCATTTCAATATTTAAAGAGCTTGATAAGATAATTTAAGAAACACTGTCACTTTTTAAATTATTTGTAGACAATTTATAATGGAGCAAATCCACTTGGAATGAACAATATTTTGGCTAGGATAGATGTATGGCTCAGACAGCTGCCGACATTTATTTAAAACATCAGAGAGATGACGATTTTGAAATTCTCTGCTAGAAACCTCAGGTCTCAACAGGCCAGATTCCCAGCCAGTAGATGCAAGCAGAGGATGCAGGCGGTGTCTTAACACTGGTTGCAATTTTGTTGAGGGAAAGTTTTGCCTTTGGAAATAAAGTAAAAGAGACAGAGGGTTTCCCTGAAAGTTTTGTTTTCGGTGAAAATATTTGGGTTGTCATCTAAAACTTGAAAACCACAGCTGGGGAAAAAAGGAACTGCTGGCTGCCAAGAAAAGAAATAACCCTCCTGCCTTCTTTTCTTGATTTATTTGTTTTCCTGGAAACATCCTGGTGTGAGTGGCTACAGCAGTTTACACCTGATCAGGATCAGGCCCAATACCGATAGCATTGTCACTTGCTTGATAAAAGCCATATGAGTCTGCACAGAGTTCATTGTGGCAGTCACATCTCTCATACATATCATATAGCTGCTGTGTGCCTGAAGCAGAGGGCAGGGAGTCGATGGCACAATTCATGCAACGTTAAAATGAGCTGCTTTATGTAACACAATATGCTTTAAATGCACCCAACGCACCATGGAAACTATGCGAGGGAAGCCAAGAAACCTCTGTACAATAGCACAGAGACAAACAGTCTGTAAAGGACAGCACACTTGGTTCCCAGTGAAGCAAAATTCTGCATCAAACATCCCCTTTGCTTTTGATTTTCCCATCCTGGTCATCAAGGGGGATCTCCAAACATGCCATCAAAACATGAGCTTGGGAGGAAAAATTCATACCTGCAGCAGATGCTGGAAAACAGGAGGTGCTAGTTTTACAGTGCATGGGAATTTTCTCCAGCTGCCCCTCGGTGGTCCAGAGAAAATCACCACACTTTCTTTTCTTCCCTAACCACCACTGGGGTCTAAGCCACTTCTTCACCTTCTTCCTCTCTGATGCTCCTGCCTGCCTTCCAAACACCACCCTTTTCTCTCAAAATGTATGAATCTGGGTAATTAAAAAAAAAAATAATCATTCTCAACCTGCAGTTGATGTGAAAGTGGAAAGTTCTCTTTTGCGTGGCTTTTCCTACTGCATTCCTAGCTTAGTCCAACTCACTGCCTCTGCCTATAAACCATGCCTTGCTTTTAGCCTCAGGTCTTTGCCAATCCTGCCATCCAGTTGCTTTATACAGCCAGCACACAAGGGCAGTGCAGGGAGAGGATTACTCTTTGGTGGTGCTGACTATTACCTATGAAAACCAACCCATTGCTCCACAGATGCCTGGGCCAGGTGCGTTAGCAACTGGAAGCTTGGTTTACAAGCAGAAACTGGGTGTCTCATTCGGCCTTTCTCTGTTCTGGTTCCTTCCTGTACAAAACAGAAATGATAAATTCAACTGTTGTGTCTCTTTGGATTTAGGGGGCAAGTTCTGTCTGTAACTGGAGGTACAGAGGGACTTCTTAGAACAGAAAGGTCTTATTTTGCTGGGTTCCTAGGTATGGCTATAATGCAGTTAGGAAAAGCAATTCTTTTTTTCACCAGTGAAGCAGGTGGCATATGCAACAACTGCTATGGCAAAACCCCTCATCTGTCCCAGAAAACATGAGCAAACGTGACAGAAGTGTAGCAATGCAACAGTTGAAGGTTTCAAAATGTTCACGATCTTATGCTGGATGAAGGGAAGAGAGAGGCAGAAAGAATGGAGTTGCACACTTCCAGTCATGGCAAATCACCTAGGAGCAGGCACCCAAGGACAGGTTTTGTTCAGCCATGACTGAATGTCACTTGCACAGCTCTGCCAGTCATTCTGCAGCCAGAGGGGATTTTGGAGCCTTGAATGGTTGAATATTGCGAATTTCAGAAATTTCTCTGCTCTACACTTCTCTTATGGCCTGATACTCCTTTGTCCTGAATAGACAGGAGACCCCATCTTTTGGTTTCTTTCCTGCCATGAAACCATGACCAGATCCACACAGGCCAGTGGAGCTGCCAGGATAAAAGTGATGCTTTAGCTGCAGAAAGCTTGGTCACAGAATTTAACCTGAAGGTGTCCGTCATTCTGGGAATCCCAGAGGTCTTTTTTAGCCTTCTGGGATTAGGAAGGAGTTTTCCGTCCCGTGGGAGGAGGTGTGTGGCTCAGGGGCTCCTTTGCTTCTGCAGTCATGTTGGGGTGATGGGATTTTGACAACTTTTCTCTGGAGTGTTTTCGTTTCTGTTCATCAGCTTGTTGGTGTGATAACATTAATCAGCACTTCTGTGGAAACAGTGCTTTTGGAGACGAACATTGTAATCAGGATGAAGAGACACTGATGAGTATTGCTAAAATTAAAGAGTCTAAATTCAGCAAAATTGTTTTCACTGGGAAAATGTATTTGGATGCATAGCCGCCATTATCCACTAGCTCCATGCTAGCTTGACAAAGCCAGGCATGCTCGCAGTCAGAGGGGGTGGCACCTTGGTGGGAGCCCCAGCAAAGCTGTTCCTCACATGTTACGTTTTCCCAGTGGTACCTTCCTCAGTCTGTCAGTGGTCTCCCTCTTATGCTGTCATATCGCCAGATACTTGCAGCAAGCAGCTTTGGCTCCCGGCAGGAAGACAGTCCAGAAACAGAAAACCCGTCCCATGCTTGTGCTGGAGGAACTGGCAGCTGTCCTCTGCTTGCTGCAGTGCCCCTCATTCCAGACCATTCCAGACCATGCTGCCTGTTGAAGAGATTTGGGGTTTCTCCCTGGTGTTGTCAACCTTGTATGGTCCATAGATGTGCTCTGTGACAGTATCTCACCTGCAGGGTAGGGAGAGAAGTCTCAGGGTGACACCTGAATGCCCTTGAGACAAGAGATGTCATGTGCATTTACGCCATTGACCTTGCTCTTCTGATTTCTTACCACCACCAGAGATGCATGTTATTGACTCCTTAGTGGAAGAAAGGCTTTTCCTAAGGCAGCCTGAGCCCTTCTTCCAACTCTGACAGCCCCTCAGACAGTGCCTGCCCCTCTCCGTTCATGGTGCCCATGCTTCTCAGCTCTTTGTCGGCATGAGTGTCTTGCTATAGAAAAGCAGCCATGTTGGGCATGCCACACAGTCCTGCTCCTCATCCCCTTGAGCTCTCCGGCCTGCTCACTGCCCTGCTGACCCTTCACCACACACTCCAGCAGTCTCATGCCCCACTCCATTCAGGGATGGGTAGTAGGTGACACCCTCCCAGCTTTGTTCATCTACCTTTTACCTCAGTCAAAAAAATGTCCCAATTTGGCATGCTTGTGACTTGCGGCATGTGACTGAGCGCAATGAGACCATGCACATGTTTGAAAAGGGCAAAACTGATAGCCCCTATTAATGCTTTCCTTTTTGAAGCTGCAAACGTCTCCCAGTGGATGGGGTTGTCTCTTTTCCCTCTGGCAGCTCTGCGCCTCAGACTCTGATCTCTCCTGGATGTGCGTAAGCCTTGCTGGAGGCAGCAGCTACAGCTATTGGGGCTGGAAAAGGGCAGTTCTTTGCACCCGCCTGTTGCAATAGTACAAACTGGAGTAGCTAAATATTTAAATCCAGAGAGTGATGCAAGGGTATAACATCAGTGTTAGTGTGACTAGAATCAGGTAATTTGTGCATGAATGTGACCAATATTAAAGGAAGGTATCTATTTGTCCATAAGCCTGTCAAGGGTGAAGCATTTCAGAAGTATTTCATGGCCTATAAAACTGAAATGCAAAGCCTAAAGTATCACTTCCCACTGAAAATCATGAAATGGCTCTCGCTGCCAATGCTGGGGCCACAAAGCTGCGAGTGCACAGCTCTGGGGCATCCCAAGCCTCTGCTTTCCTACCCTTACTCAGGAGAAGTGAGAGTTGCTTCAGCCTCCATGAGTGGGTTTCTGCTTTACCACCTCTCTGGAAAGAGTGAGGAAAGCAGAGGAGAAAGCAGAATTTCTTACTGCTGGGTATTGCTGCTTATACTTCACACATATTGCCACTTAATATTGTTAATACAGTTCATACAACACAGGACAGATTTAATATGTAATTAATATAATTACTAGGTAATTGTTAATAATTTCCTGCATGTTCTCAGGGGTCTGAAAGCAAGCCCCAGCCTGACAGAGCAGCAGTCCTACACATCACGTTCTATCAATGGCTACATTTCCTTTTTTTTTTTTCCCCCTTCCTCAAGACTATCTGCCCAAAATGTTTGTTTCACTCTCAGTTGGAGGGCAGAAAGGGGAAGGGGGCTGATTTTGCCTGCTGCTTCCTTTGGTACTGTCAGAAACTTACCCCAGCCATTTCTTTTTTTGTGAGTTGATTAAATGGTGGCTTCTGGGCCCTCAGAAGTGAAAGACCTGCTTGGCGCTGGGTGAAGAAGTGGCTCCCCACACCTGCCATGAACCACGCATTTGTGGGTGGGAAGATATTGTTCAAGAGAGGACATTTCAGGAGCATCTCAGGCATCAGAGACAACTCTCATCTTCACACTACTGCTAATCAGTAATGATACTCAGAAGACCCTCACCATGTGAGGCTCAGCACTGGCCTTCACCATATCAGCACTGGCCCCAACATCCCCACTCTTTTCTTGAGGCATAAAAAAAGGGATGATGTCAGCAGCCAGAGGAAAATAAGAAGATATGCTAGGAAATCTTTTTTGCTCATGGGAGTGATCAAACATGGGTGTGGAAGCCCAGGAAGCTGTTGGATCTCCATGCTTGGAGCCATTCAAGCCTCAGCTGGACATGGCCCTGAGCAACCTCATCCAAACCTGACCACAGTCCCTTCCCACCTCAATGATTTTGTGATCCTCTGTATTTCCAAGATCCAAAGGTTTGATAGAGAAAGTTTTCTGGAACTGATGACTGTCGCTTACCCACCAGCAGGCCCAGGGCAGAGGCAGAGAGTCCAGCGTTTCTTTCATGGGAGTGGGCTCCCAGATTTACCCCCCTGACAGATATCCTAATCTTTGCACTGTGTTTTGTCTTCTGCTAGTTTAATATTCAGGACTGGAAGGCAGTGGAGACAGAGATTGATCACTTGATACTTTAGCAGTGATTATTATGAATTCATTCATTTAAACTAATTTGGAACTTATTTTTCTTGCTTTTGAAGGCTGCCTTTGGATTGTTAAATAACATTACTTCTAGTGACTGCAAAAATAAATATCTGACAGCTCTAGTTTAGCAATGTCTCCTCTGTATGGATGTTTTCTTATGTATAATAATAAATACATGCTTGTTAGGAATATATGATCTATAAATCAAAATTTCCAAGGTCTTTGATTAATCTTTGTGAGTTGTGTAAGGAAGATTGATCTCACCCTGTCACAAGCAATCCCTGCTCTGGGCTCTGGTAGCAACCACTGGCACTGAGGTCACAAACCAGTTTCTATTCAATCCCTTTTGTTTTCTTTTCCCTATAACTTTCTGAGACATTCACCTCTGGGGCTAAAATTTCCATGCTGAGCCTCTGCCTGAGGAGGGCTTTAGACCGCTGTATTTTGGGAAGGAGCGCAGAGGACAGTAAGAGGCATTATTTTCCCCTCCCTCCTATGGCAAGAACAGTGGAATAACATTTGCTAAGTGGCATGGAAGTTCTCCTTCTCTCCAAAGAGATGCATATAACCCACAGCTGGAAGGAGCTGACAGAGGCAGGCTCACAAGCACACGAAAAATAGTGTATCAAGCATGAACTCAAAGGAGTTGCATGGGAAGTAGTGTGGTATAGCCCCAGACCAAGATTCCATCCCTACACAGGCAATGCCTATTCTCATTTGTGGGTTGCTCCACTCCCCAAGCATCATCCCCAGGATGGAGCAGGGGGCTGGGACATCACCAAAAGAGCCTAAAAGTCTCAGAGAAATGCCTGGACCTCCCTGATACTAACAGGCTTTCTGTTTCTGTTTTACTGTAGACCATGAGTATCCATGCCCTGTTCACAGCGCTTGAAAAACCTTTTAACTGGGGCTTTTGGAGCAATGAGTTTCCTGGAAGGAGGAAGCATTGTCTCTAGACCTGTCAATCCCTGCATGGTCATCTGCGTGTTATAATGGATGTCACAGGGGTGTGAAGGAAAGACATAGTGCTTTCCAAAGCTGTATTTGCTTGCTGCCACACTACATGTCTGCTGTGTGGCAAGAGAAGGTGGGGGCTATGGGGCAGGGATCTTGTGCTGCAAATGTAGGTGCTGATGTAGCACAGAAGGAAGAAATGGGCATATATCTTGCTGTATGCAAGCCTGCCTGTGCATACAGATCAGAGCTGCAGCCTGGAGGTTTATCTAGATGAGCTCTTATTCCAGTGTCCTGCCCTCCCTTCCCCTGAGTATGTTGTTTCCACTAATGAAGGTGATGCCAATTAATAAAAGCTCTTTGTAAAAGTTAGCTCTTGGTTTAGAAATGGCCCACCATACCTCCTGAGAGCATTCATTTCTTCAGAACTGTTTTAGATTTATTTTTTTTTTTCTTCTTCTAACCTTGTTTTTGTGCTATACTCTGAAAAAAACTGGTTCAGTCTGGAAAAACCTGGCTGGCAGAGATGACATCTTTGCTGATACCCCTGCTCTCTGCTAGAAAAGCAGTTGCAGCTTGATATTTGTCTCCCTGCCTGTCCACTCCCCACAATTATCCCTGGTTAACAGTGCTGCTGTGCCACAGCCTCCTTGGTGTCATCTCCTGACTTGGAAGACATAAAATAGCACAAGCAGCTGAGGATGCATGGATGTGCGCCAAAGAAGGAAAATGGAAAGAACTGGTTTTTATGCTTTGTTAAGTACAGTGACATACTGAGGCCTGTCTAGAGAAGCTGGAACAGCTGGCTTTTAGATAACTTCAGTCATTTTAAGGCCACCTTTTTGCAGAGTTTAGTTGCCTGTTTTAATTCTTGATGTTCTGTTGGGTGGAGGCCATTGGCTGCCCTCTTGTATAGCATGAGGTGGTTGGTCCAGGTACACTCCTGGATATGCTGGTGGGAAGGTACCCGTGGTGTGTCTAGTCCAGTGGGTGCCTTAGTGAGGAGTTTGACCACATCTACAAAGTGCATGTGATTCCTGAGTCTATCCATTTCTAGCATTTATGGCTACCTATACAGTGCCAGAACTGCAGCAGGTCCATTTGCAGCCCATTGTAACATCTATCTGATGACCATCCATCTCCTATGGACGCCTCCTGATTCAGTGCCATGTACTCAGATTGGGTTAGAGGCTAGGTACCAAAAAACCTCCTGTGGTGCGCAGCATGTTTATGACCATGGGTTAGTCTGCCTGGAAACCTGAGTGACCGCATAGCATGTTTTATTCTACAGCATTAGGTCTGCCAGTGCAGATGAGAAGATGGGATATCTTCAGACATGGATTTAGCAAGACAATAAAAAAATCTGCATAAAACCCTACACTTCTTGCAATGGAATTATGCTTTTAGCTAGACTCTAGCCTTAGCTTAAAGTGTAGCAAGGTCTTCTGGCTTAAACTTGTCTTTTCAAGCCCATATAGTTATTCTTAGTGGTCTAAGCTCTTAAGGTTGCCCAAAGTATAAGGATTCTGGTTTAAAAACATCCAAGCAATTTTATGTCTGTGCTTCCAGTGTATCTGGAAGCAGTGACAGATTCTTAATAATTTCAACTCCATTGCAGAGCTAAACTGCAGTGTGATCCTGCTAAAGCTTCCTATCTGCCTGGAAATGAGTCAACTGGTGCTATGACAAGCACGGGGAGCAGCCGGTGTGCTGTTGGCGTCAGCTGGGGTGTCTCTACAGAATGAACATATGTTCTCCAGTGCAGCCACTTCATTTGCTGTTCCCTTGTTAACTTTTATGGTATGATTTCCCCTCCCCCTCCCCCCCTTAATTAAGAATGTTGGCTTTTTGAGAGGTTTTTAAATTTTCCCTTATCTGTGGGGGTGGGGAAGGGCAGATGCTAGGAGACAGAAGCTTTCATTGATGAAACTAATGAGATTTTTCATGTCCTACCTAAGAAGGAAATTGGAATAGAGACACTAGTAACTCAAGCAATGTTCTGAAAGATGTTAACGATTGGCAGGTTGTTAAATTTGCATCCTTGCTATCTGGTAAAGAGCGAGGAAAATTAGATGGAGTTACATTAGTCTGGTGAATAAATCTCTGAAGACTGCAGAGTCCTCAGTTTAGCTCAGAAATGTTCTGCAAACTTGGTGGTGGCACTGGGTATTGTAGAGGACTAGATCCAGCAGGCACATTAGTTAAGAAATCATAATAAAGAACAGAATTAGTGGGGACATGGCAATAAGAAATGGAGTTGTGATGAAGCCAGAAGGAAAGCATATTAATAAATGTTTTAAAAGGTAGAGGAGGAATAAATGCTTATTTTCTCCATGGGGAAAGCTTGCCTGTGGAATCTCATGCATGTCTTTGAAAGGGATCTAGGAGAAGATAGCCAAGCTTGCTGCTGATACAGACCTGTTTTGGATGGATCAAACTTACTGAGGAGCTGCAGAATGGTCTTGCAAATAAAATTCATGTTATTTAATTGCAAAATTATATTTGTGCGTGGGGGGACCCCTTCAATATGCTTATGTGCTGTTTGTCTCTAAATTATCATGTACCATTTACAAAGAGGATCTGAGGATTTGTGAGGCATTGTGTATAGTGCTCTGAAAACATCGATTCACAGCTCCGCATGGTCAAAAAGGCAAATGGGATGTGAGTGATTATTAGGAAAGATACCCAGAGAAGAGCAGACAACATTGTTATCCTGCTGGATGAACTCCACATGTGCCTCAGACTTGCACATGGTATGAAGCTTTGTGCACGCAGTCTCAGAGAATATCATGGGAGCAATGAAGGGACAGGAAGAGGGGATCTGGGAACCGAGGTATGGGTGAGCGCTCTTTAAGAAGAGTTTAAGTATGACTGGAAAGAAAACAACTGAAAGGGCTGTGATCAAGTCCTCCATGTTCATGAATAAGAGTGAGAGCAGGGAAACAGTAGATGCTGCTTCTCATAACTGAAAAATGTTCAAAGATTTTTTTAAAAGCAATATTAAACAGGCTGAAGGAAGGATCCTTTTGCATGGATCCTTTGTTGCATAACAAAGTTGTGGAGCTCCCTACCAGAAGATGCTGAACAGACAAAAAATCTAAATGAGAGAAAGCTTAAAAAAAATAAATTAGAAAACTCTTCCAGAGTTGATCTATCAAAGGCTGTTTAACACGATAATAGCTACTATGGCCTACACTGTGGGCTAAGATGCTGGGCAAATATGGCAAGGAGGAGGTGTCTGTGTGGTGTCTCCCCTCGAATTTGTCCCTGACAGTATGTGATCACACAAAGTGCAGACAGATGTATAATGACTATGCCTAGTCTGTACACCTGCTGGAAGAATAACTTTTCTCCCTATGTATTTTCCTTCCTGCCGTTGAGTTTTCTGGCTGTTCAGAAAGGAGCTGTGTCACTATATGGATTTACAGAAATAAGCATGGTGGAACCTTGTTTGCGTTGGACTCTCCAGTTTAATTCCTCCAAAGGATAATGACAATGTAGCATACAAGGTGACGGTCAGATATTTGCAGTATATTTGAGACAAGAAACTCTATTTTGTTCTACATCATCCCAGGAGCCCAAGTACAAGGTGTCTTGCAGTCATTTCCCTGAATGACTTGGAACAAGAATGTGAAATGTGATTTAACAGTTTCAATGCTTGTCTTCAAAAGTGGTGGCATTTTGGTGGTGTGGGATCCCATCATGTGTATTTTTTCGTGAGTCTGGGTATCTTCTGGAGTGAAAGCACTTTGCACATTGTGAGCTACTCTAGCAGTGATTGCTTTCACTGCTAGAGTGAAAGTGTGAATACTTCTTTTTATTTCTACCACTTGCTAATCCTGTTTTGGCTGGTGCAGCCCCTGCAAAGAGCTCTCTCCATGGGATGTGTTACTCAGAAATGATCCGTACTATTGCTGAGATTCAGGAAGTGCTTTGATCTGTTTTATGAAGTGCCTCACTTGCAAAGCAAACCTGGTGAGCTTTTGCTGTCTGCCAGTTTGGTGGAGAAGAGAAAAAACAGCTTTTATGTTATCCCCTTGCCTGACATGGACAATTTTGCCTGGTATATTTACTAGTCTTCAACCTAAGAAGTTTTAAAAGTTGGTATTTCTTGGTACAATCTAAACTCCCATGGCTCAGCATCAGGTGAATACGTTGGGGATGCCTCCCAGAGTGTCCCTGCTCTTTGTGGTGGGTGGCAGATGAGCCAGGAATGCATACAGAGATCAAGTGAGTTAGTTGACTGTTTAAAGAGGAAATTGGGAGAAGGATGGAGCTGGCTGATGAGCTCACAAATGAACCACATAGGAGTTGCTGTATCATTCACTGTCCAGCACCAGCTGCTTCAAAAGGAAGGTCGAGTTTGCAACTGTGGACTCCAGCAACTTCTCCAGCCTGGGAGACACCAAGTTTGGGGGAGGGCTTTTGAAAGATGGGGGCTTGTGTACCTCTGAGGGAGGAAATTGCCCTTTTAATCCCTTGGATGGACAGCAGGTGAAATCAGATCGCTTAGCGCTTTCTGCTGTAAGGCTGTCCTTGACTGTTTGTTGTTTAAGGAATTTGGTCTCAGTTTCTCCAGGCTACCTGTCATATTCTGAATGTGTAATCATATTCACTGGTCTCTGTGCAGCACAGCATTGCTCTGTCAGGGAAGAGTTCAGCCCTGTTTCTTGAACAAGGCAGACAGTGGTGGTGATTTGTCCAACCTTGGCCTGGCAATGAGCTGCTCCTTGTAGTGCAGGCAGGGCAGTTTAGCAGCTCCGCTACCATCTGTAGCCACCTGCCTCATGTCTGTAGCCACCTGCCCCATTCCTGGCTCCTGTAAGCAGGGCTGCTGGGAAGGCAATATGCCTGTGACCCAGGATGTAGAAGACAATCCCAGGGAGGACAGAAGATGTGTGGACTTGGTTCTCTGAGAAACAGGAAAACCAGGACTGCTAGGGGTAAGCCAGCTGGTGGACTGGGTCTTTATTTACCGTCCCCTTTCCTCATGTATGCTGTGTACTGGCTAATGAGAAACAAATACATAATTAAGATAGATACTGCAGCGGTTGGTTAGGGTGGCAGGTAGCATGTCTTGTTACTGAACGTGAGCATGGGCATTGGTGGTAGGGGTAACAAAGTCCTGGCAGACCCCCAGAGAAAGGGAAACTGTACTGCACAAGTTGGGGAGAGAGATAGGGGGATAGGCTGGGAAAGGATGGGGAGAGGATTTTGGGTGGGAAGCAAAGGAGGGGTCTGGCTTTGAGGTGAAGGTGAGGAGAGAGAGCTGGGTAAAGGGCATATGGGTAGAGGAAGAGACTGGCTTACCCGGGCTAGTTGGGAAGGAGGCTAGGATGGCTTGAGAAAAGAGACTGAATCAAAGTATCACAAACAGAGATCAAATAAGAGGAGACAAGTCATGTGGAGGTGAGGTTAGGTGAGCCTGTACCACTTCAAATATGTTTTTTTCTCCCTGTAAACCTGAAAGGAAATGCCTCTTTCATTCGCTGGAGTGGAATCCATATTATAGCTTCTATTTGATAAAATGGGAATAATACCACCTTGGTTAGCAGTGGTGTGGTGAAAACAGGTTGCATTTGTGTGGTTAAGGACTGTAATGACAAGCTTTAGAGCTGGGGGAAATGAGCAAATTTGCCTGCAAAGTTGGCTTTGTGCTGTTTGATAAGTAGCCTCTAAAATTGTGGATGATGCAGAATGTTGAATTTTAGACTAGATGAGAGACCTTCATCTGTCTGGTCTGAACAAGACAAAAATCCTGTGGACGAAAGAAATGTTTTATTTAAAAACTTTCAAAACCCATCTAATACACACAGGAGGTGGTGACTTAGGGATGGACAGACTTGCAGATTAATTTCTGGGGACTTTTTTATTTGTACTTTGAACTGGGAGAGACGCCAAGACTCATAGCGCCTCTTTCCATAAGCTGTGTTAGAAATTTAACTTAAAATATGCTCTAGATATAAGAAAGGTTAAACACTTTTGGGATATCTAAATTTCTCTTATCTTCATGGTACAATAATTTATTATCAAGTCCTGCGCCTGGAGACAGAGGAACAAATTGTGCTGTTTCTGCTTTTCTGTTGATGGACTCTGATTTCTGTCTGGTAGCTGTTCCATATGGCTTATTACTTTTACTACCTTTTCCATATTAATAACATCCTTGCTTTTCTGACATATATTTCTTATGAGAGCTGTCAATTCCTTTTATCTTCATTAGTGAACAAGTCTGGCAAACATGTTTATGCACTGGATCAGATGCCAGTCCTCCAGAGCAAAATGAAACTAAAGTTACCACAGCTGGTGTCTAAATCTGCTGACACTGCATTCCCTTGGGAACAAACTAATTTACTCAGTCTTTACAGAGTCTTGTGAAGCAGGGAGCTGAGCCCAGGTCAGGAAACGGACAAGGCAGGACCAAAGCATGATGCTGTGTGTAGGTAGAAAGGATTGTTTAAATGACAGCCCAATCTCATTGGCACAGAGGAAAGGATTCCTCAGTTCCCCATTGGAGTTAACAGATGAAATGTACCCAAGGGCAAAGGCAATTACTCCCAGACACATTTGGATTTTAGACTACTCTTACACTTTGTTAATGGTCTAGGCTCTTTCTAGCACTGAATTGTGAAATCTTTGCAGACATAATTCTATCAGAGTTTCTTTACAGTACAGCAATTATGGTGATTGATATGGACAAATGTGATCTTGAAAGAGCAGTAACGAGACAATATAGCTCGATACTAAAGCAAATGCATTTTGAAAATCAATTTTTGAAATGAGAATTGCAAGAAAAATCGTGCAAGTGTGTGTCTTTGTGCCTGGCACTCTCATTTTTGTCTGGCTTTTGTTCTGCAAAACTTTTAGCAATGACCTCAACCACACTGACGTGGATTTTTACTCTCTCAGAAGGCCGTACTGTGACAGATGTGCTTACCTGCTTCTACCAAAAGGCTGGAAGTTAAAGTATATTTTGCTGTCTAGTATCTTTTTAGAGGAAGTGAAAATGTTCTGGAACACTCTTAGCAGTATCTAGAGGAAAATGTGAATCCATTATGGATAAAAAATTCTCACTACAAGTTTGTGTGAGCAAAAGAGTAGAGAGCAGATACTTCACAGAAAAGCAAAACAGGCAGAGTTAGGCTGAACAGTGGGTCTGACCCAGCAAACAAGTTTGCAAACACATTTTCCAAGTATTCACTTGGCGCTATAAACAACCAGTGCAGAAGAGAAATATGTGACCAGTTCTTTGTAAATCTTTGTAAGCAGTGAACTGATCTGTAGCAATTTTCTCATTTATCACCAGCTTCTTTCCAAACTTCACTACCTCTGAAAGTTTGCTAACTTCAGACTGCTTTTTCCTCCAGTGCTGAGTTACATGAGAAGGAATGTGGTGTTTTTTACTGATATTTGTACAAGATGAAATCATCGTTACAGGCTCTTCCCTTCTCCTGGAGTTTCTGACAGCTCCGGCTGTAGAGGCTGCACTCCCCTCTGCTGGAAGGAAACTCGGTGCTCGGCGGGCAAGGTGCCTTGGGTTGCCAGTGGAAGACAAAAACCATGCTCTTTCTTCAGCGAAGGAGGTTTTCTTTCCATTGACTGGTGAAAGGCTCAGTGTGAGGCAGAAGATGCTGTGTCCTGTCCCTGGCAATGCACATGTAGGGTTTAATGAGTGTATTTTGCTGGCATGGATTTCTTACTCTTGTCACTGTAAGATTTTTCTCTCTCAAATACTATATTTAACCTGATGCTTTGTCATGCTGCTGTCTCTGAACAACAAGCACACATCTTTAGTGAGCTAGCTGCAGTATTTCCCAGATCCATGCCCTTTGGTAACCTTACTAGATTTTTCTTGCTGGTACGTATTATTATACCTTTATCCAAATCATGGAAAGAAGATTTCATATGATTTCCATCTCAGTGCATCTGGATGTGTTTGGAGCTGCAGTGCTCCAGAATTTGAACTAGCATGCATTAGTGATAGAGAAGACAGAGGCATACTCGGGAAATAGAAGTACTTCTTTCATTTTAAGTTCTCAAGAAACTCATGTGTACATCAGGAAAAGGTGATGCAACATGGGCCACCAAAATTTACTCTGTTACCAGACACTGGGCTCTCAAAAAGTCTGCCTGACTCCAGCAAGACATGCCAGGTAGTTTTGAAGGTGCCAAGCACTGTAGATTTGTCCATTGACTGTACTCACTGTAAGTGCCAGGGGAAAAAAAAAGTTTGCAAAAAAAGGCAGCATCAGTTTCTAGTTTTCTGTTGGCAGAAGGATCTTTAGGCTGCTGGAAGAAAGAGCACAGTAGTACCCACTGTCTTCTGGTGATGGGACATCTAGCTAGCAAGGGTGGGGACCACTTCACACAGGCTGTCTTTCCCCATGCATCAAGATTTCTAGAAGCATCCATCACAATTGCTGATTCATTATTCGCTGTGTCCACAGCTGCCTTTTCTGTGATTACAGCTGATCACTGAATGTCTGAGCATGGCTGAAATTCCTGCACAGGGACTAATACTAATGGAGAGGAGGCTAAATTGTATCCACTCACACTAAAGTTTCACTTTCTTTTGATTCAGACGAGAAAGCTCTATCTCTTGCCAGTGGGATAAAAAGGGAAAGTCACAGCAGGACAGTGTATTTGGGATTTGGCACTGGAGACTGAGTCAGGAGAAGGTGGCCTTAATGAACAGATGTCTTGCTTTTGTTGGTACAGCTCTAACCATTTGATTTATTTTAATGATGGCGTTTTTCATTAATGGTATGCCAGCAAACTGTGCTGGAATCTATTGTCCTTGGATCACCTCTCTGAGTTCAGGTGTTAGAAAGGACCGACACTACAAATAGGAAAATGGTGTCATCTCACCAGAGTGATGTGCCATAGCCTGACATTGGGACTTCCTGGAGCTTTCCTTAGTGTATTGCAAAAGATCTGTGGCATTAAAATAATTATTAAGGAATTTCTTTAACCCATGTTGGCTTTCTGGTGTTGGAAGCTCATCTGACACATGTTGAATTATATTGGAATATTGCCATTACTTTACTGAAAACTGGATTGGACACTTTTTTCTTAAACATCCATTTTGATAATATAAGAAATGAGAGTACTATGTGACTAATTACAAATGAATCAGCACTTTTTACAGGTTTAGTAAGATGGCTGTGAATTACAAGAACCCACTAACTGCCTGTTCTGCTTACTTGCACTCTATTAGTGAGGAATTGCCTGCAAAATTGCTTCATTCAAACAAAACAAGAGGGAAAAGCAGGAAGAGAGGAAAACAGTAATCATTGGATATTTTCAAAACTTGACTGGACAAGGGCATGATCAACCTGATGTGGTTTGAAGTTGCCCTGCTTTGAGCAGAGAGTTGGGCTAGGGACTCTTGAAGCTGAGTTACTCAATGATTCTGCACATTTTTCTGAATAACTTCTCAAGCTAGGGTTGACTTTTTTTTTCTAAAAACACTTTCATGCCTTTGGTTGTCTTGGATAGTGGAAGGAGTGAAGCAGAAGGGAAGAGCTGTCTCAGAAAGCCAGGTTCAGCTCAGTTCTAGGCTGGGGAAATCATAAACTTGGATATGATGCCTGTAATCCCACTTCTTCAGTGAAAGGGAATATGGACCTCTGGCCATGAGGATTGTGCAGAATCCATGGCTGGAATGAAAATAGCAGCACTCCTGCTTCCAAATGATCCACAGATCTTGCAAACAAAGAATATTCCAACCTTAATAGCAAACATTACTCAGCTGCATGTCATCATCAGCTACATCTGATCATGGAGTTGTCAAAGCTAAATCAAAATTGGTCCCAAGAGAGAATTAATTCTGGGCTTTCCAACACAGGAAAAGAAATGAACACCTAAACATCCACTTACATAAAGTTTGACTTGGACATCAAAAGTCTTCATTCACAAACATGCCACAAATATTTCTTAACAGTTCTTAGTATCTGTTGGAGGTTGCACAGGGGGTCTGTAAAATGCTGAGAGCAGATTTCAGAGGATGTGTGCCATACAACATGCTGCTTTACTATTCTATCAGCCTTTTCCCTTCTAAATCCTCCCAAAGCCTCCATAGTTTTGAAGACTGTCTACAGGAAGGAAAGCTGAGCTAAGTTCTAGTTTTTTGGTGACACTGATGTCTTCAGGAGCTTTAATGGACTTACCTCAGCAGGTGTAGGAGCTTGCCAGCACACTGAAGTACCTTTGCCTGTCTAATTTACTTCTTAGCATTTCCAATCTTATTTTTAAGAGGGCAAAATGTAAGATTATGGTGTCTAAATACAACAGTATTGGAAGTCTCACGTGGGACCAAAAGACAGAGGATGTGCTCCAAGCATTAAAAGCAGTGAGCATTCACTGAAGTCAGTGTTGGGCCATCTACATAGGCCACAGGGCTATGCAGAAAGTAGTAAGAGACCAGTAGTTCCTCAGGAGAGCATTTGGAGGTAGAGAGTGAAGGCATGAGAGTGCAGCCTGGCTGGGTAGATTTCCAGGCCTAAGGGTACACATATACCAGCTTAACAATCAAGATGTGTAAATTCATTTTAAGGCGGGATATACCCTGAAACACCAGCAGTTCTTTCTGAATATGTTCAAGTGCAGGAAAGGGCTCAGATGCCTTTGGAGTGGACCATGCTTTTGAAACAGCTCGAGCCCAGCCAAAACATGATGCCTGGGGGACTAAAAGAGGACAGCAGTGCAGTAAAAGGCACTAGCTGAAGTCTGGTCAGCGGTGTGAGGTTGGAAATGGTCTGTTTGGGGTGCAGAAGTGAAAGATGAGCCATGCCTGAGCCCTCAAAGCCATGCAGAGAATGAGAAAGCAGCATTCTCCAAACATCAGGGAAAAATTCCTCCTGCCACATCCTTGGACCCTTCACACTTACTCTGTTTCCTCCTTCTCTGAAAACCAGCCACCTCTATTTTCCTGTGTGGCTTCTCTGCTCGCTTCAGGAAGTTGAAGAGAAGTATCATTAAATGACCAGAAGTTGAAGAGAAGAGCCATTAAATGACCAAAAGCTCAAATTTTTCAGAACAGCTAATCCCAAATAAATTCAGATGCCAAGTCATGATGTGTAAAAATCAGCACCTCCCTAATTTGCTTGAAAATTGGAGCTTGTCCCCTGTAAAGGAAAAAGGACTTTCAAATTATTGAATAATCCGGATTGGTTTATTTATTTCCTCC
The DNA here is from genome assembly GCF_929443795.1 of Astur gentilis. Taxonomy (NCBI): domain Eukaryota; kingdom Metazoa; phylum Chordata; class Aves; order Accipitriformes; family Accipitridae; genus Astur; species Astur gentilis. The sequence continues at coordinate 31,146,860 of NC_064894.1, read as the reverse complement.
TGCCATTTCAAAGGGCTTGAAGTAGGCTTGTATTGTGGATTCTTTTCTCCTCACTCTTCTTGGGAACTACTGTGGAAATACGTTACCTACTAAGTATTAGTCTTATTTTTTTACGGTAGTTTGCAGGTCCTTTGCACATACCCTTCCGCAGCTCCTATGTGCACACCACACCCTTTCCCAGTGCAGGGACCTGGGATGATTTCCTGCTTGCCCTTCCTCTGCTGTATTCTTCACAGGGTTCCACTAGGGCTTGCAAACTTAACACAATGGAGTGTCCTGTCCTCAGACTGGTATGTTCCTGCAGCCTACATCATCCTCTTGAATTTTGCCTAGAATCACTCAAGCAGTTCCCAAAATAAAATCTTGATGAAAGTTTTTTGAAAGGCTTCCCTCCTATGTAGGAAGCTGCCTGTACCAAATTATTGGCTCTAGAAAAGAGCTTCAAAGACTGTGCCAAAACATGAAAATGTGTCACCACCTGTAATATCTGCATTTCAAACTCAGTATCTGTATTTCAGAAAGGACTATTGCTAGTTTGGTGATAAGTTATCTAGTGGTGCATGTGTGGTGCTTTGCTCCTGAGCCCTCTTCCTGGTATTGCTTTGTAAAGGGTCACTTTGAGGAAGATAGCAAATTGAATTAATCCTCTGAGGAAACTACATTTGGAGTGTTCATTCACTTATTAAACCAGAGACAGTGTTTAACTTTTCTTCAAGACAGTATTAGAGGGAAGTGAATGAATTATTGAATGAACTATCTTCAAAAGTTCCCTGAGGCTTATATCAGCCTGCACTTACCAAAAGTATGAGGCCTGCTGTGCTCAGATAATCCATTTACAAAGCTTTTAAAAATATTTAAGGGTGAACTTTGTAGGTTTCCTATTTCCAATTAAACAAAGCATTGACTTCTTTTAGAAAAGCCTTTAAGAAGCACAAAATCTCATTGCTTAAAATAATTTTGGAAACTTGTTCCCAATTCCCAACAGCCCTCTCTATTCTTTGAACTGATTTTTTCTATAGTGTTATTTTGAGTAAGTCAGTTTATCCTGAGTTTGCCATCTCTGATTACCTCATGTTGTTCAGGATGCAGTGTATACCTAGAGATCCTGCGACTCAGGATGTGTTGAAATTGCTGGTTGCTGGAAGGTGTGTGGGGTGCTAAGGAAAGGCATTTTTGCCATGCTTTATAGACTCCCAGCAGTGTTGGTGGGAAGGACTGCTGGAGATCAGTAACCTAACCTCCTATCACCAACACTAGATCAGCGTGGCTGCAGCTTTGTCACGACTCAGCAACAAAACCTCCAGTGATGGAGATTCTCCCCATCCAACCTCCCTGGTGACCCAGATGCTGGGGAAGACGTGTCTCCGAATGCCCAGCCTGAACCTGCCAGGCTGCAGCTTTCCATTGTTGCTCCCTGTTGCACCATCTTGCAGGAGAGTGGCTCATTGCTTCATGTAGCTATTAGAAGTCTCCTCTGCCTCTTCACTGACTGCTGAAGTGTGGCTTGCAATGCTTTTCTGAACTATGTGCTGCTTGGCCAGCCCTATGGATAGGGTGGTGAGTGTTGCCTCCTCCAGAAGTTTTTGTTCTTTTTCTGCAACCTACTCATAAAGGCCAGCCCCCAAACTGACAATAAGTTTTAGCTCAAAGTCTCAAATTTAACAAAACACAGTTTTAGGGTCCAATGATCTAGACTAGATGTTGCTCCTTGGTGAAATTTGAAGTCAGTTCTGTGACAGTGAATGAAAAATGTCAGTAATTTCATTAATACTGGTTTAAAACAGATGTAAAACTTACCGATTGATCCTGGATTTTTATTTAAGCTGGATATGTTTCAAACTTTGTAAAATAAAGTTTTTTTCTTATTGATTCAGGCCTTTTCCCTCTTTTTGCCCTGTTCTCACAGAATGAGCTGTAAGTATTTGAAAGTACAAAATTTAAACTACTTTGCTAGAAAGGTTGAAAATGTGGTCTTGGAGGTTAATCTACCGCAGCTGTTGTGCTATCCAATGGGAACTTTTGCCTTAATGTCCTAGTGTTTTTTACTGTTCTAATAGGTGGTAGGGGCTGTGACTAATTCATGCTGCTGCAGAGGCAGTGGACGCAAAGAAACACCTTCTCCTTTACAGTAATGGGCTGCTGGATGAACCACTTGCCAGGTCTCTTGTGTCAACATGTTACTTGCATATGCTGGGACTGTTCTCCCCCCTAGCAGGAGGAACAGTACTTGTCTGTTAAGGATAACGAAAGGTGCTTTTATAGCAAAGTGAGCAACACTGATATTAGAGCATGTGGTATTAAGCTAAAGGTAAATGTGACTTTTAAGAGGCTCTAAGTTATCCCAGTTCCTGAGGGCAAGTGTCTAAATGACCGCATGACTAATAAATAATTTTCAACCTAAACTGAATAATAAATCCCATCACGTAAAATCTAATTTTTTGTTCTATATATATTCTGCAGTCACTCCAGTTCTTGCTATGGTCCATCAAGTTGCAAAGACATCCAATACAAAGAGCTAAGAGTCATTTGCCTCAATTTAGAGTTTTCATCTGCTGCACAAGCTGGGAAATTAATTGGAATGGGTGTTCACACTTTAGGGGAAGCAGATCTGAGCTGACTTGAAACACACAATGACAACTTCCAATTTGTAAAGGGCAGCCTTCAGATGACTGTGGCTTTTGGTTCCTCAAGTGAGTAGCCCAATCCCATTTCCACAGCCTCTGTTTGATATTTTGCTCCTGGGAACAGTGGAGAAATGGAAAAAAGGTGTTGCATAGACAGGGATTTTTCAGTGCTTTTGGGCACTGTTGTAATTTGATTCCTAAAGGAGTAGAATTAATGAGTCCTGAAGGTGAACAGGATCAGAAACCTCTATGGGAAAGTCTCCCAACACCTCTGTTAATTCTGGAAACATCCGTGACAGTGTGATGGATGCTCAGGTCTACTCAGACTCTGGTTCTGCTTGTGAGCACACAGGTTTGGCAGTCCTGCAGGTGCTTGCATGTCAGTCAGTACCTTTCAGATTCCTCTGAGACTGTTGACATTGCAGTCACCAAAGACCCTGAGGTAAAAGTGCAAAGAGAAGGGATCTCCACAAGGCAGGTGATAAAGTTGATTTGCTGATGAGGAAAAGACGAGTAAGTCTTGCAATGCCATGATTGTGTTGCATGGGACCAGAAAAGGTGTCTATACCTTCAGAGACATAAAAAATGTGCTTCAGAGGAAGAAGGTGGAAAGAAGTGCGTGGTAGATCATGTGGATGCCTTTGAATATATGAAAAGCCTCACCACATAGGATACTGCTTTCTCACATAAGGTTGTTGAGTGGATACAACTGGAACTGTATGCCCCGCTCAAGCAGAAAAACCTGATGAGGAGTTATAAAACATAACAATTTGTTATACCCTGGGTGGCATAAGCCATTCAAATTGCCTTCCTCTTGTGGTTCAGAAGGTGATGGTTTAATATGAAGTCAGAGTACAACCTGTCCAAACTAAGTCTTAATGTTTTATTACCAATTTTTGGCTCTCCATTTAGCTTTCAGATACTGGACTTTGGCTTTGGATGAAGACTTGATATGTTTAGCTGGAAACCAGACCTTTTTTTGAAAAACACCATTTAACTGAAACCCAATTTTTTCAGTGCAAATCACTTAATACCTGACTGTGCCCAGCTAGGCACTTCTGATGTCCCACTATGCCTGTTTCATTTGTGACCCACAGGGTTCCTCAGCAGGCTGAATAGCTTCTGAGTCATTCACATCTACCTGAGCTTTGCAAAGCCAACCAGAAGTATCCACAGATATTTTGCAAATAAAACACATGGACTCCAAGGAGACCAAAGACACTCTGTAAACTCCTAGCCAACTTTTGGGTAGTGAGGAATGCCAATTGAAAGCAAACCCACCACTGTCACTCAAATCATGTGTTTATACCTTCTATTCTGGAAGATTTTTGAGTTGTAATTTGAACATGTAAGGAAGGCAGCACTAACAGTGAAGCAGGGACAACAAAACTCTCACAACAAACAATTCCAAAAGTCCCAATTAATCTGAGCAGCAGGGATGGTGAGGTAGAGAACTCGAGTGTGTTCACAAGTTTTCTTGCAACTCACCAGCCCAACAGCACTTAGTACAGGGAAAGGGACATCCATACCCCAGTAGGAGAAATGAGTGCTGGGAGGGCTACTGATCAACAGCGATTTCCCAGGATGATTATCATCTGCATCGCCTGGAGAATGGGGGTGATATGTTGTTGCAAGTCCTCTGTTACAGGCTGTTAAAGCGTGTCCCTCAGGGGTTATCAGAGCGTGAGACACAGCAATGCTGATGTGAAACCAGGCATCAGGCTCCATGTACTTTTCCTCTCCAGCATCACTTTTTACTTAACAGCTCACATTTCACACTTTTTCCTCCTATTCATCATGTCCTAGGTCTGCTGTTGTGCAACTAGACCTGCATCCCTCTGGCCATTGCCCCTCCATCTCTTTCTTCTTATTGGTCTGACCAAAGTCCTGTCACAGTCTTGTTAGTTTGACCTGTCACGGATATGCCATATGATATGCAAAATCCTGCCTCTCTTGAAGGCAAATTGCTCTTCTGTTGGCCTTATTGTTGTCAAGAGTTTCACCTGACGGTATGGGCTGTGCATGTCTTTAAGGGGAATTTCCCATCAAGTAGTCGGTGGGACCCAAGTAATGCAAGAGGGTATTGCTAGTATCAAGTGGGAGTTGGGCTAGAGATCTCCAGCAGTCCATCTCCAGATCACGACTGCAATTTGCTGCTGTAATAGTCAAGTCCATTACAATAAAAGAATAAGCTTTCTGTCTTTGGACAGAAAAAGTCAGATGATCTGCTCCTGATAACTACTACTGTAAGTCTGGAGCCATACATTACAAATGAGATCCTGTGATGACTCTATTTGCTCTTATGGAGAACTTTGCCAGATCTGTCAGTGCTAAAGGAAGCAGGGAAATGAACATATCTGCACTGACTGAGACTGTTTTGAATTAACTTTCTATTTCTTTTTATTTCCCTGAGGCAAGGTCACATGAAGGTATTGGAAAATTTCAAGGCAAAGAAACTCAACACCTTAAACTTTGTATAAAATAGAGTTTTATATATATGAAACCCTGGGATATTTGGCAGTCTGGTTAATCTCTAAGCAATAACTAAGGTTTTAAATGCTTTTGCAGAAAATCTAAAGGATTTAATTCTGGCAAAATGATGTCAACACACTGTCAGTTGCCTCTTGGTAGGTAATTACAGAGAGCAATAAATGTTTTTGAACTCATAGATGTGGGCTACATCAAGGGGAGAAGGATAAAGCATTGAAGTTGTTAAAGGTAATCCATCTCCTGACTTGGAAAGATATGAATCTGGCAGATGCTTCAGCTGCCAGGTCACATATTAGCACAGCGCATCCAAGAAGCTCTAAGCTTTGTGCAAATAGCTTGTCTTCATATTGTGAAGCCCAGGTGGTTTGGCTGAAGTCGTGGAAGGGACTCAGCATTTGTTATGCTGAGATCTGTCCTCTTGCAGCTCCTCTGCACCTCACCTTACAGGGTGAATGGATTATAAAACTACAGTTAAGAGAGTTGTTTAGATGGAGACAAAATGGAACTTTTAACTAAAACACCTGTGTAAATATAATGATATAGTGCTGTGGTCATAAATATTCATCTTGAATTAGATGGAAGACTGCACACCAGGAGGTGCCATGGAGAAGACAGCACTGTGCAGAGACTGGGTTTTAATTTGAGAAGTACTCTAGTCATATTTAAGATGTATTTTTGCTTTTGTATACGCAGAAAGTTCAAGAAATCTGGGGGAGGGGTTATTGGCCTTTCTAAACACTGGTTTACATTTTTAGCATAGTTTCCAGTGAGGGGAGCAAGAGGACATAATGCCATTTTTTTCCTGTTCACCTGTCTACTTGCTCTTGAATCCATTTGCCAAATTCAATGAGATTTGACCAAAGGGAAGAGATCTCAAAACTGCCAACTTAAATTATATCCCAGTGACCTCCTAGCTGCTACATTACTTTCTGTATGGTAAATGAAAATTGGCATTTACATGGAGGTAATAGCTCCTTTGGGGCTCATATTCAGTTGAAAAAAGGCAAAGAGCAGTGCTTGCCCCTCCCACATAATCTGGGTCATCCTTCCTATAGAAGCTGTTCAAAACATTTTTTCTGAATAATAAGTTTTTTCAATCTTGAAAATTTCTGCAGTACCTTTTTGTAATTCACTAGTATTAATCATAGATGAGACTATTCCACCCTGATGGTGTGAGAGGGAAGAAAGACCTTTATTTGGCTGAATGCTGATTTTCTTCCCTTTCAAGAGCTGCATTTGTTGTGTGTACAGTGTACTGTCAGAAACGTAAGCTAGAGAAATAGGCACACAAGAAAACAGTGAGAAAAAAGGAATAGAAAACAATGTTGCCAGGGCAACTTTCTTATGGTTTCCAAAGACTTTTTTTTTTTTAAATCCATGAAAACATTAGTCATACCTTTTTTTTTAATACATCATTTTTATCTATTAATTTGGAGTTTGCTTTGCCATAGCATGGAAGGTGTGGAGGTAGAAGACCACCTCTCTAGGAGGAGAGTTGATTTGTCAGTGAGGTCTCAGGGCTGAGTTTGCAGTTAGCCAGCACTGCAGCAGCCTGATGTACCCATAAGGAACATGCTGAAGCTGCATGGACTGACATGTTGTTATGCACCAGGAGGTGCTGCTTCGTTATGATCTCAGTAAGAAAGGCATTCAGATGCTGTGAAGTATAATTTAAATGCTGTTTATTAGAGCTAGCACTGTAAAAGAGAAGATAGTAGAGACAACGCTGTGTCCCTTCAGATTCTGGGAACCCCTAGCTGTGTGGCACTAAGAGGGTCTCTGGTGAGGGCATAGTGTGCCATGCAGACCCCATCCATGGAGAGGTTCTACTAGTTCAGTCATTTGAGCTATTATATGATTTTCTTAAAAGAAAACAACTCCATGCATCATTTCAATCATCAAACAGAAAGGATGTTGCCATGAAAACTTCTTGCTGCACTTTTAGGTAAGGGCAAGGCCACACAGGTGCACAGCTGCTGGTACTGTGTGGGAGCTAGCAGCAAGCTCCTCCATCACCGTGAGCTGGTGAAGGTTGTCCCGCGGCTGAGGGCCATGCACAGCACATCCTGGAGGCCACGCTGGGCGTGCAGCTCAGCGCAAGCCGTGCCCACCAGGGCCAGCTGAGGATTGCTGGCTCCTCGATGTGCAGGGGTTTCCAAGTCGGGACCATGATACGTGCATCCCTGTAATGATGGCTGTGGGAACACATTGCAGGGGGCATGTGGGAAAGCGATCTGGGACAGGCCCTTCCTTCACTGTTGCACCCCAGGGAGACTCCGCAAACCAGAAATGTTAGTTTTCCTGCTGAAACCGGTCCAGAATGTGCCATTTACAGATATCTTTGCACTCTCGTTTTGCAAAAGCAGCTGTGATACTTTCTGTAACTGCACAGTGACTGCAATAAAGCTGTACCAGTTATTCATTTATTGTCCTCTCAGATACTTAATCTAAACCAGAGTATTTCCAGCATACCTCACAAGAAGAGTGATTTTTGTTGATGAATGTTTTCATCTTATCCTAGCATGCTTAAGTGCAGTTAGGAAGTCACCATTGTTCCTTCTAGGGCTGTGGGAATTTATTTATATTTTTTTTCCCCAAACAGGGGAGATTCTAAAGCCATAAAAAAGGAAAAAGTTTGGCAAATAGAAAATTGAAATAATATTTTCATGAGTAAAATGAGATTTTTTGCTTTGATAGCAAGTGATTTCTTTACTTGAAACAATTAGCTTGCAGGAAAAATACAGAAAAAATGATTGTGACTGAACAGACACATTTAATCCTGAAAATGCAGAGAAGGGAGCTTGGCATTTATCTGAATTATGTAACCAGTCCCTCAGTGGAACTGACAAGATTTTCAGGACCATGTCAGTCCCCAAATTCCTTGCAAATCCTCATACCATGTGTAGGGTCACAGAAATTTTCAAAGCCGCTGAAGATGTTATGTGCCCTTTCCCTTGAAAGTGCACATGCTGTCTTTCTGCTCTGACCCATAGATGTTCACATGCCTCTTCACACCAGTGTTTTGAGGAGTCTGTGGTAACAGAAACCCAGGCTGTCATTGATGAGAGTAAACCCCCTACTGCAGTCAGTATATTGCAACAGGAACTGTGCTTCCTCATCTCTCTGATGCACTCCACCTTGAATGCAAAACTAGTTATTTCCCAAGCCCACTGGAAATGTAGAAGTATGGGGCCAAACTAACTAGTAGCTCACAGTAGCAAAGCAACTTGCTTACCTTGCTGAAAAGTCTTGTCTCCAAATTTTGACTATTCACTTCCTAACAACAGCTAGGCATAGTCAAGAAGAGATGCTGAAACCAGAAAGATTTACATTAGTGATGGAGACCATCCCTAGCCTAAACTGTGTGTATGCAAAAGCACTCCCAGCTACAGAGCACCAGGAACCAAAGGCAGAGGCTGCAAGGGATTTCAGAGTGGAAAAGGAAGACAAGATTACTGCACAGTTGCTGTGCAGAATAGTAGCTGGAATTATTTGTGAAATGAAAGGAAGAATAGGTTGCAAATTGGTCTCTTGCTCACAGTATTTCTGAAATAAAAATTTATGTGGTCCTTGCAAATCCTGTTGTGCACAAAGAAAGCCCTGGTGATTCAGGGTTGCCAGCTGCCCGATGCTCCTTGTGCTTGCTTTGGAGTGGTTGTGGTTTTTGGTTTTGTTTCCTGCAAGAAAAAAAGTGTGTATGGGCCACCCAACCGGGGTAAGCTTGGGTTTCCTGCTCTGAAATGGAAGCTGCTAATGTAGGACCTCTGTGTGGCCTCAGTACCTGCTCTTAATGGTGTTTGCACAGAGAACACTTGCAAAAACCGACTGAACCGAGACACAGCAGTTCCCAGCCATATCCTTCAGCTTTTCCCAAAGTATATACAAAACTTTGAAAGCAAGTGAGATGTTGAGACAACAGTGGGGAATAAAATGTTCAGGCAACCTTAAACATGTAGCAGATTGTCAGTTTATTCTCTAGGCTTTGGAGTGGTGGGCTTCAGAAATAGTGTCACTGGCAAATGTGGTCCCTTCCAAGGGCTGACGTTCATCCTGCAGGAGTGAACCTGCCTTGTTTGTTTGCTGAATGAATTTATTTGCTAAATGGTTTGGACAAGTCATTTTGTGAGTGAGGGCGTTCAGCCAGCTGTTTACATCCTGGCTGCCGGTCACCTGAGCTGCGTGACATTATCCCTGCTCACTGCCTGGAGGGTGGCAAAGAGAATAAATGGAGAGGTATGCCTCAGGTAAACACCTCTGACTAGGAGTCACAAGCTCTTGCTAGATACATGGACACTTATTGTGATCCATAGGATAAGCCGCGACTCATGTGATTTCAGGCCGGGTATATGTATTCATAAAAGTAATCCAGGAGCAAGTCCTATTTATTTATACATTGTTAAGTTACACGATCTTGTCTCATGAAATTATGAATAATGGAAACACAAGCATATCTGGGATATGGCTTCAGGAATTTATTCCCTGCAACAGCTTCCTAGAGCCTTTGGCTCCAAACTTCCTTCAGCTGGCTGATGTGGAGGGAAACATCCACCCTTTATGCAGGATGAGGGACAGGCAGGTAACAGCCAGACTGAGAGAAAAAGAGAAAGATTTCACCAGCCCTGGGTCCAGCATTGGTCCAGTCAGCCAAGGGGTCCAGTTCCGGTCAGTTTGTGCCCTTCTATCATCTCCTTGCCCCTCCTCCAGGCGGGCACTCAAACTCGTTAGGCTAATTGGGTGCCATGTGTGGTTTGTGCTTCCAGAACCTTCCGGAAAAGGGGGGGGTGGCCCTGGGGGTTGTTTGGGGAGTCGCTCCGCTCGCAGCAGGTGTGACTGTTCCGTGACCTCTGGCCATATATGGCAAACTGCTCGGCTCAGCCTATCAGAACAGGGAACCGCGCCCCCTCCAGCCCGCCCTCGGCCCCCTGTTGCCACCCTGTGGTTGGGTTCATTGCTAGGCAGCGTTCGTTGTCACGCTGAGGGTGCCATTTTGCAGATCTTAGCTCACCGCAGTGTTTGAGACGTTAAGTCCTTTGGGCCCTCACAGGGACAATGTTAAAAGCCTTACTAAAATCTAGAAAAGCTATATCCACTGCCTTCCCTTCACCCACTGGGCAGGTGACCTTATCGCAGAAGGATATCAGATCGGTCAGACAGGACTTTCCCTTTGTGAAGCCGTGTTGACCATGCCCGAGGATTGCATTGTTCTTTAAACACCTTTCAATAGCACCTAGTATGATCTTCTCCGTAATTTTTCCAGGAACTGAGGTTAGACTAACAGATGTGTAGTCTCCCGGGTCTTTCCTCTTGTCGTCCTTGTAAATTGGAATAACACTGGCTTCCAGTCAGTGGGGACCTCCCCAGACTCCCAGGACCTTTGGTAGGTGATCGAGAGGGGTCCTGCCATAACACCCGCCTGCTCCTTCAGCACTCTGGGATGAATCCCATCAGGCCCCATGGACTTGTGAACATTCATTTGATACAGCTGGTCCCTTACAATTTCAGCATTCACAAATGGAAAGTCACTGTTCCCACACTCATGGTCCTCCATCTCAGGGGACGGGGCAGCCCAAGGTCTATCAGACTGAGGAAAAAAATGCATTGAATGCCTCCACTTTTTCTTCAACCCTTTTAGTCGGATGACCATGTTCATCAAGTGTCAGACCAGTGTTTTCTTTAGACCTCCTTTTGCTATTAATGTGCTTAAAAAGCCCTTCTTGTTATCTGACACAACACCGGCCAGTTTCAACTCTTAGTTGAGCTTTGGCCTTTCGTGTCTTCTTCCTGCATGTATGAACCACAGCTCTAAGCTTCCAGTGAAGCCTGACCTCGCTTCCAGAGATCATATAATTTATTTTTCCACTTGAGCTCCACAAGGAGTTCCCTGTTCAGCCAAGCTGGTCTTCTGCCCCTCTTGCTTGACTTATGACATAGTGGAATTGCCTGCTCCTGTGCTTCTAAAAGGTGGTTCTTAAAAGCTGACCAGCACTCGTGGACTTCTAAGCCCTCAAAAGCAGATTCCCAGGGTACTCTGCTAAATAGCTCCCCAAATAGCTTAAAGTTTACTCTCCTGAAGTCCAGGGTAGCAACTCTGCTGGCCTTTTTTTCTCATTATAGTGAAAACTTTAAACTCAACCATTTCATGATTGCTGTGGCCAAAACAGCCACCTACCATCACATTCCCCATGTGTTCTTTTCTATTCACAAATAGCAAGTCTAGGAGGGCATCTTTTCTGGTTGGCTCACTGAGTATGTGTGATAACAAGAAGTTATCTATCATCTCCCACAAATTTCAAGGATTTCCAAGACCTGCTCATCACAGCAGTATGATATTCCCAGTTGATGTCTGGGAAGTTGAAATCTCCCATAAGGACAAGGGCTACTGATCCAGAAATTTCTCCTAATTGCTTATATCCTGGCTGGGGTATCGGTAATAGACACCCACGACATCATCTCCTTTGTTTTCCATCCCCCTAATCCTCACTCAGAGGCTCTCAACCACATCATCACTAAATAAGGGCTGTGCAATTAAACCTCTCCCTTGCATATGGAGCAACATCTCCACCTTGCCTGCCCTGCCTATCGCTCCCGAACAGCCTGCAGCCCTCCATAGCAGCACTCCAATTGTGGGACTCATTCCACCAAGTCTCACTAATACCAATGACATCATAGCTCTGGGAACAGACCAATGCTTCCAGTTCATCCTGTTTGTTTCTCATACTGTGTGCGTTGGTGTATAAGCATTTCAGATAAGCTCCTGAGCCCTCCATGCTCCCAGGAGCAGTGTAAATGTTCCCACTAGCATTGCCACCCTCAGGCAACGCCATGCCAACCCTCGGCTTACCTACTGCAATCCTGCTGGTATCCCCTTCCCCATCGATTCTAGTTTAAAGCTCCCTTGATCAGGCCTGCCAGCTTATGCCCAAAGATGCTTTTTGCCTGTCGGGACAGGAGGATCCCCTCAGGCTCCAGCATACCTTGTGTCTCGAAGGCTCTCCCATGTTTTAAAGCCCCAAAGTTTTGGCAGAGGCACCAGTCCTTGAGCCAGATATTGATATCCTGGGCTTGCCTGTTACTGCCAGCCTCCCCCATTACTGGGGGGATTGAGAAAAACACTACCTGTGCTTCTGAATTTTTTAGCATTCTGAAATCTCCTTTGATCAACCTCAGACTTTGTTGCAACATCATCAATACCCATGTGAAACAGCAGGAATGGATAGTATTCTGAAGGTTGCACTAAGCTCTTCAGTCTTGTGGTGACATCCCTAATTCAGACCCCAGGGAGGCAGCAAGCTTCCCTGAAAAGAGGGTCCAGTCTGCAAATGGGTGCTTCCATTCCACACAGGAGGGAATCACCAGTGACCATAACTCACCATTGTTTCTTCTTGGCACGAGGGGTTAGTCTTTCTGACCTTGGCGAGACTGCTTGCGCAGGTTCCTCCTCTATCTCATTACGCACTTCATCTACCATGCCCAGGGCCTTATGCCTGTTCTGTAAGGGTATCTTGGATGGTAAGGAAGGGTTTCTTTTACTGCTCCATGCTGTAATCTTCTTCCATCTCTCCTCGGCCCTTGTGACACTGCCTTCCTCCTGGCACGAAGCAGATCCTGGACCTGCCTCCATAGTTGGTGTGCATGCACCAGCAATGGCAGAGTACAGCTCCATGGATCAACCTCCCCCTCAGACTCTCCAATACTCCTCAGTCTGCCCACCTCCTCCTGTGGCTCAGCCGCCAAGCAGAGCAGCTCATCAGTCTGGTCATGCCTCCCACAAGCTTGCTTGCTGTCTGTCTCCACCCCAGGGAATATCCCTTTGCACATCCTACAGCTGGAAGCCCGGGCAGTCACATGCTTGACCAGGAGCTCTGTGTTGGTTCTACCAGGTGCTAGAAGCTTAGGAGAAGCAGAGGACACTGCTTTTTGCTGGGTGGCTGCCATGCTGCCCACTGCTGCTGCTCCTGCGGGTCCAAAGATAAAAACATTGTGTCCGGGTCCTCCTTGTGCTTTTCTGCATTGTCTGTCCGGCTGCTTCGGTTGGGTGTATCTCCCGGTGCTCGGAAGGCCTGCTTTGAGTCTGCTGTTGTGGGGAAGGGCCTCAGGGAGCAGGGACAGCCAAGCAGTGGGCTGCGGGGGACCTGCCAGCCCCCCAAGGAAGGAAACAGGCTGGGGACATCAGCAGTGTGCTGCCAGCTTTAATCCAGGCAAGGCCTTGCCTGAGAGAGAAGTTTGTTGGATGCTGGCTTAAGCTCAGCACTGGATCGATCGGAAGAGGAGTAGTCACAAAACTCATACAGCTCTCGGTGAAACCTGTCAGGTTTCAACAACGACAGTGTGGTTTTGTGATTAATCCAGTGCCTGAAGTGTCCCAGTGCACCTTCTGGATTCTGTTATTTTGGACAAAGACACTTGGGTTGGTCAGGATGCTTACTCAGCCAAGGCTTGGCCAAGTACCTGGGCGGGGGGAGCAGCTTTCCTCACCTTGAGGAACATTGGGTTAGCTTGTAGGGGCCTTCAGGAGAGACTGTCCCTGACCCGAAGAGTTTGCATGTTGAACCAAGGTGAACTGGAGGAAAAGTGAGGAAGAAGTGTTATGCCCAGGGCCAAGTGTTGAGCAAAGCCCAGAAAATAGATCTGCAAAACCTGACTTTCCACACCAAGTTTTGCTGCTTCCTCAGCCAGCTAAGGTGATGCCATGCCCGGACCTTGTCTCTGTGCTTCCACACCTTCCCCATCCTCCAGCCTGCCACTGCTTTTGTTTGTTCTGTGCTAGCAATTTAGCCTAGAGCAGAAAGTCTTGTCCAGGTAGTCTTTGGCAGTTTATGCCCCTGTTGCCCTGGCAGTAGGGATACTACAGGGTGCTTTCACAAAGTGCTGTGAAATAGAAAACTACTAGATAAGAACCAAGAAAGTAAGCTTTCTTGGCAGTTTCTGGACTCAGAGGGTTTTGTGTCTTATAGCCCTTGCTACAAAATTCACAACTGCAGTACTTTGGGAATATGAAATTGGACTATTCTAGGACTCAGGGGCATCTTCCTTAAATATAGGGCAAATCCCCAGACCAGCTCTAATGTGAGGTACACAATGGCAGGAGGAGTTTCTGCTGTCCCTACAGCGGGAGATGGACAAAGCCTGGGATGACAGATTTCTGTGTGTGCACCCACATGGTGCAGGGCACGTGAGCAACGGAACACAGAGGAGAAAGCTAGTGGAAGGATGTTATTTGAGCAAATGTTGCTTCACTCAGGTAAAGCGTATTAATTCATTCATGATCTCAATTGAGCAATACTACATCTGTCTGGGAACATCTGATTTAGAAAAAAAAGGTATTTCAGGGCTTTCCTACACACAGCTGCTAGTCCCACAGTGAAATGGATTTAGTTAAACTGGCAGGGTATAGCCAGGGCTCAGCTCTGAGCTATTTTGTTCAGGGATAGTTTGGCATATCTGAAAGACTGAAAGAGTGCCTGTGTTATCTCATTTCTCTCTGGGAGATTGATGCTGAGTTTAAATTTAAATGAAAACATCTGTTATTCTTCAGAGTAAATATGTTCTGATATCCTCCAATTGATTGAGAATCAGACAGTTCTGAAGACAGAAACTGAAGGCATTTTAAGTCATTACTGTTTATACTTGGAGCAGGAGTAAGTGTTGTTTCCCACTCTTATGAGTCCTGACTAGAGGTAATAAAAACTCCTTCACAATGTGATGATGATTGAAAATGAGTTGTAGATGTTCATACCTTTTCAGCAAAAAACTGAAAAAAGGATGTTATAGACTGGCAGGATTGTTATGATCTTATGAAAAATTCACATTTGCCATATTAGCTGACTAGAGCCTCAAGCACTGTCTGTAATTGGTATTGTTATGCTAATTCATTATTTACATTGCAGTTGTGCCTGGAGACCTTAAGCATGCATTTGGGTCTTATTGTGTTTGTTAGGTGCAGGCACATGGAAATAGTGAAGTGAAATGTCATCTCACAACTTGTTTCACTTACCCTGCTCCTGAGCTGAGAAGGGGAGGGCAAAGGGTAGGCTATCCCTCTGGCAGACATGTTGGGCGTTCCCAGTCTTGGCTTTTTAGAATTAAACTGTGGGTTCAAATGACTTCTCTGAGGGGCTGGGTGCCATGTGCATCCTTTCTGTGTAAGGCAGCTTGTAAGGCAGCTTCGTTTGAGCCATCACTGAAGTGCTAACAATGGCCTAGCGAGGCTGGTTGCCTAAAACCAGGGCTGATGTGAATCAAAGTTTGGGCAGCATTACCTGCTTAAGTCAGCTTAAAGCTTGGCCTTCAATCCAAAGAGAAATTTTCTTAAAAATAAAATTTGAAGCGTTTCTCCTGTTGCCTTATTTTCTTATGGCAATCATATCCTACCCTTTCCTCTTCAAGGTGTGATTTGCAGACTTCCTTTGTTTCCTTCTCCCTCTATTTGTTTTCTGTCACAATCAGCTAGTTTTTGACCTTTGGAATGTCTCTGAGAGCTGACGGGAGACTCCCATGCAGCACCATTGAATGTGGTAGGACTGAGCTTTGCCACTGTGGCTCAAGCATGGCTTTTGCCTCCTTAAAACTTCCTCTCTTCCTCCTGACCACTCTCCCATTTGGTGACAACTTGGCCCAGAATAATTTGTTTGCACTTTTGCTCCATTGGCAAATTTTATTCATATAGCTATTATGAATACACTTTTTTTTTAGTATGGATATTATGAATATGCTTTACATAGATGGCTTTTGCGCTGTAGGGCCTTCTGTCTGTGATAATTCATACAAAGAGTGAATCTACAACCCTGTGGCACTAAGTGGGTTCAGAATTCAGTAACTAAAAGGCAGTCACAGTGCAGCTGGCTGGTTACTGTATGAACTGAAACAGGGTGAGACTAGTTTCAACACTGCCCCTTATGAAGGCTGGTGTCTCAACTGTCCTTCCAAACCATTATTACACTTAACTAAAATGTTCTCAGATCCAACTGGTTTGGTTTCAGTTCCAGTTCCCCCTCACAGTTTGCAAACTTGACTATCGCAGAAGGGTGCCCAGTGCTGAGCAGGCCTGGGGTGTTTTTCAAGTAGAGAGGTGTAAATCCATAGTGAATAACTATATGCCCAACTTCAAACGTGTATCAGAACTTACAAAGAAACCTGCCATCTCCTCCAAAATATGGAGTAGAGCAAGTTTCAGTATACTGAGGATCTAGCTTCAAAGAAACCCCAGGGCAATCTCGTTCTCCCCTGCTCTGGTGGAAGAGGTGACCAGAGACCTAAGGCTGCTCCATCCTCGGCGGTTGCCAGGACCCTGCAGATATAAAGCCATGGCCTCCCTCACCTAGTGTTTGGGGATACTCCTGCTCCAAGCAGGAGCTGGTACGAAGGACTGTGGATGTCCCTTCCCTGTGCTGTCGGGTGGATGCCCTGGGCAGAGCAGAGCAGCATTTCTGCCTGCCTGGCAAGGTGTAAGAGCATGGGCAGCTGCCTTCTCAACATCTGGAGCAAGAACTTATTGTTTCCAACTGTCCCTGCTGTCCCATGGCTACATGGAGCAGGTATGTGTGTAAGCACTTAGGTTGTCTGTGCCCCATCCCCATGCAGCAGGATCCCCTTGTCTCTCTATTGCTGGCAGGTGTCTACTGCAGCTCACTGGTTTGTTTTTCATGTGGCAAAGCCAGAGTCCATCTGAGTCTTTTCACACCTTTCATCTGGGTCACTGGGGTGCATTCCTGAGCCATCTGTGCTCCACCAAGAGCTACACTCAAAATGTAGCTCTGGCATCCATCTGGAATCCATCTCCCGTGCCTCCTCTCTGGTTCCCTGGCTCTTCCCTACTTTGTGTGCAACTCATTAATCTTTGGCTGTGCATTTTGAGATCACTATCTTTTTTGATCCGGTAGAGTATTAGGCTGTTGGTGGGTTTATTTTTTTAAGCCCTTTCTGATTTAATGAACCCCTCTGCTCTGCTTCACTGAAGGAGCTGCTAACAGATGGCTGGCATTTGCTTTTCCATTTAAAAGGTTCAAAGCAATTGTGCTCCCTGAAGGGTTAGCGAGATGCCTAGGTGCCTCGGCTGTAGCTAGGTTACTTGGTTGCATTGCTGTTCCCCCTTCCAGTGAGCTTTGGACATCCTCGCTGTGCCATACCTGCCAGAGGCTGCTCTGGCTTCTAGCAGTGTCTGATATTTTGCACGCCATGCAGCCAAGATTGTGTGGGATAATGCTTCTAACTGGAGCCTTTGCTCAGCCCCTCAGGAATTAGTTCCGCTCCTTGGTCTTTGGCTAGTTTTTCAGTTGACCTTGTAATGTTTCTGGGCACGAGCCCTACCTGGCCGTTAGGGCAGCACTGTTTGTTTTTCAGCAAGGGTTGTGGGTCACTGTGGATTGTTAAACCATTATTTGCTTGCTGGACCTGCATGGACAAAGGTCAAAAGCTTCTTTGTGGCAATGGCAGATACGCCTTGCTTCCTAAGAAAGATCAAAGTGGTGTTACTCACCATGTGCAAAATGAATGTTCTGGCATATTAAAAAAAAAAAAAAAAGGCAAATGAAGCAAGGTAGGTTTTTTCCAATTACCTAACGATATAGTACCTTCTGTTCCATCTATGAAAAGAAACAGATAATGTGTGCACCCCTCCCACACTGAACCAGCACATTTTGGATCTCCACAGGTGAAATGTGAAGACTTTCTAGAGAAAATCCAAACACACGACAGACAATTTGTTTGCTGCTCTGTAGGCTGAGGAGGTGCTGGTGGTATGACTGATGTTTGCTTCCCCTCATGGTCCCCTGAACCTACCATTATAAAGAGATCCTCACTAAAAGAGTTGCTGTCCTGTAAAGAACTGTGTGCTCCTGACTGCGCTGGTATGATATAGTGATATTGTATTGGTAAAGAGTTCCCTGCTGCCCCAGAAATCAATTTGCATGTGGCTAGCTTGTTTTGGAGGATAGTATTTCATGATATGAATGCAGATATTTAATCCAATTTGGCTTCAGGGCCAAGGCACATTTGATTCATTAGCTGAGGTGCAACTTTGTCCCTTTTCTTTTTGAGATATGGCATGGGGTAACAAGGAAGGGTATCTCTGACTGGGGATGCTTTAAAGAGAGCGGGGACATAAGGCACATAAAATACTTCTCAATCAGATGGTGGAGTGGGTCATAACTAAACACGGGTAGGTTTTCTGACCACCCACAACAAAGCCTTTGTTAAAAAGCAAATGTTTCACTGAGTCAAAAATATTTTTTAATATGGTATCTGCCTGCACAGAGAAAATGGTATCACTGCTAGTTATTTCACATGTTCTTGAATCCCTCCTGTGAATTTGCTCTATCCCCTTTTTTGACCCATGGCTGGCACATTTACAGGTTGATTACTTATTGTTGTGTATTTTTTCAGTTTTGCCGCTCAGACTATGGGGGTACAACTGAAATGTGAAATGTCTGCCCTGTAAGGGCAGTTATGCTGCTATGAGTCTCCTCCAATCTGTTTAATTCCAGGCAGGTATCAAAGTTCCTGTCTATGCAAATATCTGGTCATCAGGGCTTTTATTGCAGTAAGCAAGCTACTAAAAAGTCACATCCTTAACATATCATTCAAGGAAAAAAACCCAACCCAATAAAATCTGGCCTCTGTACAGTCTTAGTTTACATGATATACTTTCATTCTTCCAAGGAAAACCAGCCCCTTGGAAAACAAATAGCTGCTACGTCTTTTCTTATTTCCTCATCAAAGGGTCATTACCCACCCTGCAGGAACTGGTCACTAGAGCTGGGGATCACAGACTCACATTTGCACTCCATGTGTCTTACTGTGTGTGTTCCTCTTTTTCTGAATAATGCTGCCTCATGAGACAGGACACACCACAAAGATTTCAATGTTCTATAAAACGAGGTGTTCAATAAGCAGAAGAACTAATTAAAACTAATTTCCTTCATAAACCTGGTTCCTGTCCTGTTTCCTTTATAGGAAGCTTCTGTTCTGTCATCTATGATGCCTGTAGGTAATGAAGAACTACATCCATGCTCGTTAGCCAGCCAGCAGACTTGTGCTGATGGGTTGCCAGCTGCTGCCAAGCACAGTTTATAACAGACAGCAAGAACACTTTCTGGACTGTTTTCCTCTAGCCAGATGCCAATTTTCACAAAACCTGTAAGGATATAAAATCCTGGAAACACTGCTCAGTGAGATTGATTAGTGAGTTAAAATTTATTAGTGGAGGATTGAAAGATAAATGAACAATGTGATCTCTTAAACATCACAGACGTAAGGAATCAAGCCAAAAGGGAAGAGAAGCATATATTGTATGTGCAATCAGGAGTGATTACTTGTGTCTTCATCCCCTTTTTCTTTCTACAGCAGATCTAATGCAACATAGTTTAAATTCCATAATCCTTCCAGGAAGAATCAGAACCTGACTTGATGTTTTCACTTACTGCTTCTGCTGCAGAAAAAATCTTAAATGCATGCTCTGCAAGAATTGCATAACTTTACCTTGCTCTGAGCTTCTCTAAAATGCAAGTTTCATTTGTGAGTGACCTGCAGCATCTGCTACAAAAGTTATCTTACTTTAACGGGACAGCAAAGAACATGTTCTCTGGAGGATTAGAGAATACTGTTTTTGTTAGTTAATCAAAATCTAGATGATGACTTACAATAGACTGTTGAGCCTAAACTGCTGTGATTTAGTGTGTCATATTTGCAGTGATACTTAAAACTGACTACATAAAATACACCTAGTCCTTTTGAAGGGTTGGATGGAAAATCCTTTGCCTTGTACTGTGTTGTAATTGATGGGATTACTTTGTCTAAAGGTTTTTCCTCTGTGTAAGGCATTCATAACCTGATCCACTTGCATGTCATTGGCTGTTCATGGGGCACCTTTGCTTGCATGCAGCACCAAGTTTATGCACCTTTTAGCCTCTGGACCAAAGCTGGTGACTTCTGGCCAGCTTAGACAAGCTCTCTTCTGGCTCCTGCCCTCTTTTACATCATCTGACATGTGTCTTATACCATCAAAATTAGGTATAGCCCAATGTTGCAGAACTTTTCAAAGCTTGCACGCACATCATCTTGAATCAAGTGCCTTCCAGGACATTTGGGCTGCTTTCCTGACTTTAAGTGCAAGTAAAAAAATTCCTTCTGAGTGTCATCATTCCCAAAGCAGAGTTACAGCATCCCATGAGCATGGCTCTCAGTCTTATCTCACTACCTTAGTTCTGTCTGGACAGCACTCCAATATGTCCGTTACTCTGACTTGTCTGGGTTTGGCTAGTCTTTGTCCCATCTATGTTTTGAGGCCTTAGAAGATATTCCTCTTCCTTCCGATAGTCTCAGTGGAAAAGTTGTCCTTGCCTTCAGGCAGACACAGCCTCCTGAAATGGCAGTGGCATTTGTTTTCTATAGCAAAATGTCAGTGTTTGCAACCATTATGAGAATACTTTTCTATGCAATTTCTGCTCAGAATACAGTAATAAGTGAGAATACAAACTGATTCAGCATGGCACTGCAGTCAGCCCTGCTCTGATATGAATGCAAGCCAGTGGATGTTCAGATGCCTCATGAGGTTCACATCCAAAATCCAGAGTCTTTCTTGAGTTTGATTTTAAATTAATTTTGGAAATTGCTTGGTAGCTGCAAAATGTGCATGGCATTTGCTTATGGTCATGTCCAGGATTTTCAGAGAGCTTCATGCCAGTAGGATGTGTTGATCAAAACCATGATGTAGAGTTGCACAAAACATTAAATCCTGAGTTAATATATGTGATATAGCAAGGAAGAAACCAACAAAGTTAAACAATGAGCAGTTTCATTTCTTCCTTCCATTACTGTGGGCTTCAGAACACTTACTGTGCTTTGTTTTCCACTGCAGAGTCTAGTCTAATCGCTAGACATGTATTGAACATCTCAGTGTTCAGAATAAACAAAGTGTTTTTTCAAGTCGCCAACTTTTCTCTCCTTCTGTCTTCACAAACCCAGCTGAAAAACAGGTAGGTTTGTGCCAAGATGGGAAAAAATTGCTAGTTAGATTCTGTTTTTCTGGATAACACCGGAACCCTCTCCCTTTCCTGAAACCTTTGCAAGTACCTGCTGTTCTTTGTCTGGGTTAATTTCAAGCTTTCCTGAGGTTTCTGAAAGTGTCTTCAGATTCTCAGCCCTTGCCTGGGGATTCCAGCATGCACAAACCCATTTGTCTTGTTTTATTAAAAAGCCAAACAAAACATCCTTCTTCCTCTGAATAGGATTGTGTTTGAAATATGTACTTTCCCAGTTTCATTTTGTAAACCAAGTATACAAATACACTTGGTTGTCTTCTGGAGTGCCTTTGGGATGAAAGGGAAGACTACAGCTATAATAGATATTAAATGATGAAGAAATAACTGTGTCAGTCCCTGAAGTATTGTAAGTAAGTGTCTAATTGCAACACATTAGGTCAAAAGCACATTATTTTGGCAAAAGTAAAAGGGTGCTGTGAGAGCCCTCCTTGTATGTGTAATCAGGATTTCATCATATCTCTCTCTAACATTACTGGAAAACAACTGATGTTTCTACTGAATTATTTCAAATGGCAAAGCAAAATCTTATTTTATTGTAAACAGCTGAAATTATTAACCAGCAGAAGCCAGTGTCACAACCTCAGCCTTGGTAAGAATCAAGAAGCACATGAGCTTTGTATCGCGTGATTCAGGGTACCGAGAAGGATGAAAAGTCTCTTGCCAATCTGAATCATTGTTCTGGCACCTGTAGCAGAAATGGGAAGCTCTTAGTTCAGGGTGTCCATCTCACTTCAATAGAGGAAAAAATATATGTTTCAGTGCTATTGCTCAGATTTGCTTTATGACAAAGTTTTCACAGGCCCGGGAGATTCCCTTCTGTGCTGATAAACATAGTATTAACTGAAAGATCTCTAACAGTTTGCCTTATAAAACAGATATACATGACAAATTTGAAAAGGTGGCAGCTTAACTTACACAAGACAAATGCCTCAGTGCTCATTGAAAGTACTTCAACACTGAATTTTGGAAAGAAGAAAAAAAATGAAAATATTTCTTTGAACAAAATTAGAGACATGCAGCTTTCTGCATTTGATTTGCTAAGGCAATAGATTGTTCTTTGCCGAAAAAAAAAAGTGATCCCTGAAAGACAGTGTGCCTGCTCAGCTTGTTTTAGATGGAGTTGACGTCCTCTAAGGATTAGACAACCATATATATTATATATAATTATATAAGCAATCATAGACAGAATAAATATGAGGATTAAAAACTTCTGAGAGAGTGTCTTGTCACAGCCTCCTCGCACTTTGAAGTGGCAGAGCAAAGGAAAGGATACAGCTAAACCTTGTTGTTTTCTTCATTTTGATGATCCAGCAAGGTCTGAGAATGTTTCATTGATTTTGAGGGGTTTTGGATCAGACCCTTGCTTCCTCACAATGGCAAGGTCATGTATTTTCAGTGCAGCACTTAAAATATGTTCCTTATCTCCAGCCTGTGAACTGTGCTCTGTTGCAACCGTCGCTCAACTTGGAAGCCCCGCCGCATAGCTCCTTGTAAGGTCAGCCTTTCTCTGGGTACTTTCACACTAACATGTTTTTGCAGATTGTTGTGGTCAAAGCTGTCTGCCCTTTTGTGTCTCCTGGCAAAAATAGACTTAAACCAGTAATATGTTCAAGCTGACTGGTTGCAGGTAAGCTTCTGTCTGATGGCTTTGCTCCTGCCACGCCAGTGCCTGGATTTTTGAAATGGCAAGTTCTTTCTCAGGCTGGCACTAACATCAGGTTCATTTTGATGGAAGGAGAGGCAGTCAGGGACTTTTGGCACCAGTGTGGTACTCTGAGTGGTCTTGTGGTTTGCTGCTGATTGACGGAGCTTTTGGGGGCTACCAGGGTGCATGTGCTGGCTAAGCTGCCATCCCATCCCCCTTGGCTGAGACAGCAAAGTCTCTTCTGCAAGGCTGGTTGCTATGCCTGTAAGGGAATGGGGGAGAGGTTTGAATGAACTTTGATCAGGAACAAGTTTGAAGATCTCCAGTATTTATCTTCAGTTAGAAGATACACACTTCTAGGAAATACATCTTCCTCATCATGCTCCGATGAAGGCCAGACCAGGGAAAAAAGAAACAGCTCTATTCAAACTGCTGCACTTCCCCTCTCTTGCAGTCCACTGCCAAGCACAATATACCTTGTTTTGGTATAGACTGAAGCATCACAGGCAAAACTTGATTTCATTATTACATTTCATTTGTTTTCTTGGCATTGTCTTGCTCCTGTCAGGCTCCTCGATAATCCATTTTTCTTTTCATTTTGCTGTTTTTTTCCATCCACTTACATTTACTTAGTGCCCAAATCAATCTCCTGTTACCAGTCATTCATCTCAAATCCTTCCACTTTATAGAGACTACAAATGACTTGGAAAAGTCACTTGCATTTTATTTTTAAAGGTCATTTGCCAATAACAATGCAACATCAAATCTGGTTTCATACTTAGAGGAAATCAGCAAAATAGGTCATTTTTCCTCCTATAGATGAACTTCTTACTTGCTCATTTGGACTTCAGCTTTCTCCTTGGACTCCAGTGAATGATATTTCCAAGTGCTCCAATGGCACTTGGAGTAGCAAACTGAATGAGGAGCTTGAATTTTAGCTGTGTTTCTTCTTTTGTTTTGCTCTGGTTATGATAGCGGACGCATTCTGACAGGATTGCTTTAAATCAGAATGATCCTACTAATAGTAACTGACAGTTTAATTGATGTCTTGGCTTTCCTCTTCATTGTTTTTGGCAGCAACACCCCTTCTACTGCATGATGTCTAATCCAGCACTATTAATATACTAAGTTCAGCAGCACACACCTGCTATCCATTTCATTAAAAGTACATCTTTAAATGACCAAGCAATGGGATTTCTTTGTGGGGTGGCCATTGGTTATTTGTACAGTCAAACATATGCTCTTGCAAGTGTCCAGGTTGAAAGAATGGCAGTAAGTCATTGGAAAGAAGGGGACAGTTATTACAATAGCATTATACGTTTTAATGATAATTTTGAAGGGTTGTTAGTTTCAGCATCCCCCCAGTTTTTTGGGGGGGGGAAATCTTGCAAATTTTTTTCTGGTAGGCAAGGGCCAAAACTTTGGAACTGGACCCATCTCAGTGAAATTTGACACTGGAGCAGCAGATGAAGAGAAAACAGGGCCCTACAAACCTAATAAAAACAGAGGGTTAAGAAAAAAAGGGAAATCCTACTAATATTCCTACCAAGGAAAAGATGGAGAACAGATTTGGGCCTTGTTAGACATCAGAGAATCTGTGCAAAGACTCCTTTCATTTCTCTGCTCCCAGAACCACTCATTTCCTCAGACAGCCTC
This sequence comes from Astur gentilis, assembly GCF_929443795.1. Lineage (NCBI taxonomy): Eukaryota > Metazoa > Chordata > Aves > Accipitriformes > Accipitridae > Astur > Astur gentilis. The sequence goes on along the minus strand of NC_064894.1, from coordinate 31,122,408 downwards.
TTTCCTTTAAAAGACAGGAAATTAACTGCACTGAAATATGAAATGAATACATTTTCAGTATGATATATTGATTTGTGTATATTTTAGTTAGGTTTTCAAACATTTAGATTATTAAATAGTCCTTCTGTAAATCTTTATCTGAGGTTTGTTGGGTTTTTTTTTCTTGGCCTTTGGAAGGAGTTGGTTATTGTCTGTATTAATTTCTTTCTGCTTCTTTTCCCCTTATCTCTCACATCTAATTTGCAACAGATACCTCAGCTGCTTTGAAAAGTTGTGGGTTTTTTTCACCAAATTCAGCAACAGCAGCTCTTGTTTCTTCAGATGGTTTCATCATGGTGTCCTTGACATTTTCCTGCCTTTGTATCATCCATTTATGTTTGAGGTAAAAACTGCTATGGCTGTAGTGATAAAAGTATGTTACAGACAGAATTTGTAGTCTGCTTGGTAATTCTTCTGGCTGCACAGAGACGATCATCTTCTTTCATGTGGCCAGCAGGTAAAACCACAAAGATGGCAAATACCAGAGAAAGAGATTTTATGCTGAGCACTGCTTCCTCATTGTCTTTCTGGCTGATTTTATTTCTTTCCCATGTGAGGCAAACAAATCCAAAAACTAGAGTGTCTTGTCTCATGAGCAGTGTCAGCTGGGGATGCAGGATTAGGGGGTGTTTCTCAGAAATGAGAAAACCAGATGCTCCTGGAAGAACCCAAAGGTTGTGCCAGGCCTGTTGGCACTGTGTGGTGATGTCCCACAAGCACTTCTCACCGCGAGTCCTGCTTTTTATCCAATTCTCTTATTTTTTCCACAAAGAAGTAGTGATATGACAAAGAACTCTTGGGAAAAGTGTTCATTTGGCCAGAACATGCAGAAAGAAATGGGGGTCTCTGCTCTTTGTGCCCAGGAGAATCAGCAACATGGACTCATGACACCCTTTAGTTGTATCTCCAAGAAGACAGCTGTGATGTTAAAGCTGGCCCTGGATGATTGAGGGAAATAGCAGAGCTATTTCAATATCACTTCATCAGAAGTGGAAAACGTTTGTTGGAAGGAAATGCCAAGCATGCATGCTGTGGGGTAATCAGGCATGCAAGGGAGGATGGGAAACATATGCTGAGCTTCGAGCCTTGGCTTACTTGCTCTTCAGCATCGGAGCCTGTGCTTGCTCACTGGAGTGGGGAGGTGGGCCCCTTTTCTGGTGCACAGCAACACCCGAAAGGTAGATGCATAGCATGGGCTATGTGTCCAGCACCACCAGCAAGTGCTGACAACCATGTCCTGTGCCTGTGGTGAGAGAGCCTTGGGTACTGCAGCGTGTGACGCCCTAAAGGGTGCGCAGGCGATGGGATGGGTTTTACCTGATCAAACCTTCCCTACCTCCTCTTTGCCAGCTACTGTCTCCTATACATGTGTTTCCCTGCTGGTTAGTGCTTGTGTTTGCAGATCCCAGGGGCTCCCGAGTGCTGGCTGTCTCCCCTGCCCTTGCAGATCCTAGTGGCTGTCCCACAGTCCTGGAAGAGCAGGGCTGCAAAACCCAGGGAGCAGCATTTTAACACCTTGGCACAGGCCAGGGTCAGGGGGAGAGGTACTTATGGATGGACATACCAGTGTCAGCCCCCAATATCTGCCCAGTCTGCTGTGGCCCAGAAGAGTTAAGAGAGAGGGGAATTATATTACTCCGTGTCAGTTGTGCTGAAAGTTTTGCTTCCCAGCATGTTCCTAGCCTGGCTGAGGGGTGATGAGAAAAGATCTGCCTTTGAATTCACCTGTATCATCCCCCATTTCCACCAGCGACTTGGTTGATTTTGTTCTGCTTGAGGGTTGTCTCTGGTAATGGGCAAATTTTGTTGTGGACAAACTCATCGCAGATTTACCTTCCTGTCTTGCTGCTGTTTTGCACAGATATCTATTTTAAAATGTGAGGTGAAGCTAATTGCTTATGTTTTAATGTCCTTCCAGCATTTGGGGGAAAAAAATCTCCACCTGTACTGGCAAAAAAAAAATATATTTGGATAGAAATTAGGGATATTTTGTTTAGGAAATGTAAAAGCAAAACAAACAGAATTTCAGGCTGCCACCACTATCCCTCTTGCTACTGAAATGTCCTGCTGTATTTGCTGCTAGTTCCCATTGCTGGGGATATTGGCAAATGTGCTGTTTGTTCAAACATCACTCTTCAAAAGCGGATTCCTGAACTAGCAGGCTGGAGGCCCGACTGATGTAGCTGGGCTGAAACAACTCCAGGTAATTGCTCCTTTGTGTGCCTGGTAGATGGAGATAGGAGAGGGGGAGGTGTTGAGGAACACACACAGTTTCTATGGATGCTTTTTTGATATGGTACAGCATGGAGGGAGAACAGTGCCCTGGTTCATGGCTGTCTTCCTGAGCAGCAGTAGGCTGCACAGATAGATAATCCCATGAACCAGGCAAAGAGCTGCCCATAGGCTTTAGAGGTGGGCTGCTGATCCCCAGGGTGGTGCAGCATCACACTGAGAAAGGACAATGATACAGCTGTTCCCTAGTGCCAGCTCTAACCCCAATTTGTCTCTTCAGCTGTTTTTTTTAGGTGACTTTCTGGCAGGGCCAACACAGATTGCCAGTTTCCCTCCCAAGGAAGAGCATATTTGCAGGGACAGGTTTGAATCTCAGCTTGTTTCTCCTTCCTTCTCCTTGTGGGACAGCTTGGAGCAGAGAGACTTTGATCAGTAGTAAACTAGAAAGAAAAGGTATTTCAGGGAGATGGAAACTATTTGGGGGTCGAATTTAGCAAGTAGTCTTGTCTGAGAAAATAATTTCCACAGGAGCTGAAATGCTTCCTTTCGGACAGAGCTTTAAGCAGGTTTCCAAAGCCATGCCACGCAAAATCAGCATGTGTAGTGATTAACTGTAGACAGACTGTGGGAGGGATGACAAGTTTCAATACAACTCAGTCAAACACATCTTTTTGTGCCCCAGAGTGAAGTTTAAAATGGTTCTAAGCACTTAACAGATTAGGATATTTTTAATGTCAGGTGTGCCTTTGTGGATTTATCCACATTGTGTAAATTCCTCCTTGTGAAGTATTTTGCTTTAGGTCATCTGCCAATGCTACAGAAGCACCAGACTGTGAGAACAAAGGACTTGAGAAGATGAACTGAAGTTCCTCTCCCCACTCTGTAGTTCCAGTTCCCCAGGTTTTTTTAATCCTGTGACAGAGTACCTCAGAGCTTGGTATGTAAAGACTTCTTTGATTTTACCAGTTTTGTCCATTGGATATGTAAGTGCCATGACCATATGGTGCTCTCTCATTCATTCAGTTCCTGAGCTTTGTTTATTTGCTCAGGTAGTCTCCTCAGCTGTTTACCTTACTCAGACTCCATTTTCCTTAATATACAGGCTGCATTTAAAAAGCTGAAACAAGTTTTCAACTCCTTATTAAGAGTTTATTTTTGAGCTATACATTTATAGCTTATATTTTTCTAGTGCAAGACACATCCATCACAGGGTGGGAGGGTGTCAACAGTAAGAGTAAAACCGTAATTTCTAATCTGCAGGTTGGCAAAGTTGTACTGTACTGTACTGCAGCTGTATGCCACAACCAAGTCTACAACATAGGTGTCCTAGAGAGCATTATTGTAATTTGCCATCCCACACAGCACCAAGAGCTGCAATATTTTGTTTTGGGCCATTGGCTACTGGAAGAAAAAGTGCATTCACTTCTTGGGAGCTGCTAATTCTCTTGTGTTTGCAGAACAGAAGTGCCTCTGCCAAGCCAAGATGGGAAGGAGGGGTGCAGGGAGCAGTGACCCCTCTGTGCTGCTCCGGTGCTCAGCTCCGTGGCAGTGAACTGGGCAGGAGCAGGGGAGGCCAGGCTGGCTGAAAGCGAAAGTGCTGCTGACACGAGTTTCTCCCACATTTGGGGCTGTGGCAGATGGGGCCATGCAAAGCTCCTCTGGACATGGATGTGATCTCTATACTTATCTCTGTTGGACTTGGCATCCAGTGCTCCCCCGGCAGATCAAATCCTGCTGCCCAGGTAGTTATTGTGCCTTCCTAAAGGCAACTCATAATGGAGCTCGGCACGTATCTAGTTATGCTGCTCACACTTTGAGCCTGACTGGCTGGCCAGTTTTCCACCAATGGTGCTTGTGTACCAAGGTGGTATCTCGGTTGGATGGATGCAGCTACTCAGGGGGTGGGAGGTGTACAGCTTTGTGTATGGGAACAGGGAGAAGCAGCATTGCCATACCACAGCTGCCGAGCTAGATTTCAGGTACCAGGAACACCACTGCATCCCGCTGCATTTTGCTTCTCTAAATTTAGCACTGTCAATACCTTCTGGGTTAGCTCTGGGATGTGTCTGTATGCTGGGAGTGAGCCAAGAGCTTGGGGAGAGGATGGGATGCCGTGGGTCATGGCTCACACGTCTGGTGCCTAGCTGTCAGAGCCAAGGACCACTTCTCTCCTTACGTGGAAAAGAGGAGAAAGCATGCCCACAATTAGAAAGATGTATAGCTTGTTGGCTGTGGCAGGGTGAATGGACTCTCCCACTCCTGACAAGAAGGGGTGCAAAAAAAATCAATGCTTCAGTAGAGAGAATTAAGTATTTCACTCTTAAACTTTTCCTGTCTTTCAGCACATTGCAAATAACAAAATGGTTATAAATAAAGCTATTCTGCTAAACAAGCAGCTTAGGCTGGTGTTAGGAAGAAGAGACCAATTAATTTCTGTTCACAACAGAAAACAATCTTCAGCTCCCCTAGATCATGAGCTTCTTTGAGAACAGCATCACCATATCACTATACATTTCTCTGCCTGGTTATCAGGTTGCAGATTTGTAGATGTGAGGATGTGAGCCTCGGAAATCCACTGTTCTGTGGTGGAAGGACAAGAACACAGTGATAAGGAATAGAAAGAATTTCCTTTTTTTTGTTTTTCAGTGTATTTTATAGGCATGTGAAATAGACCAACACCTATCCAAAATGTCCCTGCTTTCTCATTATAGTGAAAAATGACGTTTATCAGCATGGCTGAGTCTTAGGAAAGTCTTTTATTGGAAGCAGTATGCAACTGTAAGAAGACGATATTTAGTAACATGCACATGAAGCTTTTCTTCCATTAAAATGCTGCTTCAGACAAGAATGTGTTGCTTGATGAGTTTTTTGGAGAGCAGATTTTCATTCATAATGAGAACACATATCTCAGCCACTGTTATTAATGTGAACATGCTCTAAAATGAAAATAGAAAGAAGCCAAAGCCAGAAAGCTGTCAGGGCAGCATAAAACAGCATCGGATCTTGACAACGTGGGCTGTCCAGTCTCATAATAATGTTTAGGTACCATGGGAGGCACGTGCTGTGCGAGAGTCACTGGTATCAGCAGAGCAGTCACTCACATAGCACTCAGACTGGATCATCCAGTGGTCTTGGTGCTCCTCTCTAGTGTTTCTCTACTGTCCTTGGCTTTTAGGATGTTGTGGACAGAATTGCGTGTTGCAACTTTCTGGGGGTTGGATGCCTCCTTCTCATCTGTTGGCTGAAGAGGTGAGTGATTTTTCCAGAGCTTACTTAAAAAGGGGGGTCCTTACTGCAGTACCTTGCAAAGGGTTAGCCTTTGTTCTGCAGATTGCAAGTATCTCTCTTGGTCGAGTTGAGGGTGAAATACAAAAGTAAAGTGGAGCCCTCCTTCAAACAGTCCCTTTGACTGGAAAAGGCCAACTTCAGTTTATTTTCCCTTCTTATTATCTGTGTTGCAGTACATAAGACAGAGCCAGTGAGTCCTGCTGTTCAGCATTGTCACTCCTCTGCTCCGTACAAAGCATGGTGATTTGCAGCTAGGCATGTGCACCATGCAGAGAGGAGAGCAGGTTAATACTGCTCTGTTTGCACATTGCCTTGGCCATATGAATGCATCAGCAGTGAGAGATAAATAACGCAACAGAAACTGGCAATGAAGTCAAATTGCAGAGTGTCTTCTAGAGAGAGGATTGTATGAAGGACTTGCTTTTCCCTTGTGCGTATGAGGTTGGCAGGAGAATTAGAGAGGATGGAGGTTGAACACAGATGGCGAGGCGTAAAGGTGGCTTCCAGCAATGAAGGATGAAAACCGTCTGCCTCATGAGCACTACAAAGGCTGACGGGGCATCTTTTGCAGCTGATGGGTGAGCTTGTGTCCCTCCCAGTCTTCACTTTGATTCCTCTTCTCCCTCCTCAGTGAGTTCAGCCCTAAACAGCCAAGCGAGTCCTTCCCAGCCCCACACAGAAACTGAATCCTTTGAGTGCAGGAGCTTTGAGGCACAGGGTTGAAGCTAAGATCAGCATGCTGGGGCTTACCTGAGAGGTGGGTACTCAAATAAGAACAGCCAGCATGTGGCTGTGAACTAGCAGAGCCTCCAGCCCTTCTGCCCTACAGGGAAATATGTGCTTGCTAATTAGAGGTACCAACTTTTAAATTGCTCTGCTGTCCTCCTGGAATCTGTTATTGGGGGGTCCTTCCTTGAGATCTGAGCTCAGAGCTCTGAGTGTTTGCATGGGGGACCCTGACTGTTCCCAAAGGTTCCCTCAGATCACGTCCCAACTTGGGTGAGAAAGAAAAAAGACACACATGCCCCTGCCCTGCTCCCCAGCTAACAAATGTGACTGTGGCCAGGCTGACAAAACATAGTTGAATATTTTTTTCCTTTAAAACCATCCAGATTATTTTTTCTTTTTCCTTTTACATTATAGTATTTCTGCTACCATATGAGTTTAGGTATCAGATAAATTGGAAATAGTCAAAAATGTTACCAAAAATGTCAAAACAAACTCTTGAACTTAAAATAAATCTATGAATTACTGTTCTTTTCCCCTGTTTGCATACTTCACTACTTTTGGTTTCCTTCTGACATGGAAATTTCTGTTATGATTGCAGCCTTGCCAGGAAATACTGTTGGATAACTTGTTCACAGGAGTTTTGTAGGCAAAGAGGTAAACCTACATAAATATCTTAAGTCTCAGACACATCTTGGAGCTGAATTAAGCTGCAATCCCTCTGCCCAGCTTTGCTCATTCAGTCCTTTCCTGTATTTAGTGTGGTTGACAAAGTCCCACAAATTTCATGTGAGCTGCAGGATAACTGAAGTTTCTGCTGTTCATGTTTGCCATTTCTCCCAAAGTGCTGGAGGTACTAGCTCCTGTGCTTGATGTTTTCTCCCTGCTGTAACATGAGCTGCTTGACAGATTAATAGCATGTATTTTTTTATCTGTCAGTTTTTATAGTGTACTGTGAACCCTGAGAGTATTTTTATTGCCTATCATTTTCTCCAGAAACTGAGTGATTATTGTACTTTTTTCCCTACCATGAGAGTTCAGGCTGGTATTGACTCTTTCTGGGACAATCTCTACATGTAAGCACCTTTCACAGCAATATCAGCTTGCTCAACTACAATTCTGGGACTTTTTCATGTACTGAATCCTTTGGTTCGCAGGCAGAAATGTCACTCTACCAAGCTGAGGAGAAAAAAGCAGTGCAGTCCCTCATTCATTTTCCAGACTGGGATTTGCACCTAGGTCTACAAATCCACCTTCAAGTCTGTCTTGCCCGCCAATATACTGTGACATGTGCCTGTGCATCACCCAAAATCACATGCATGTGACTGCATGAGAAAATGAACTAATTACGTAGGAGGTCTGGAAGTGTTTAAAAACACAAGCTTGTTATCTCAAAAGGCAGGAGTCACAGGGAGCTCCCTCTGAGTTTTCCCCGTGAACCACATATCTCCAGTTTAAAGTTTTGTGGCAGCCCATGATCTCCAAGGCTTTGTGGCAGGGGCTCCTGGACTTCATCAGGTAAAAAGATGTTCTGCTGCAGGGGAAAGAGGAGATATGTGGTGTAAGCAGAATGCGGTTTGGAAGAGGGTTCAGTGCCCCAGGGAGCATTAGCTGTTTTCCCAGCTTCCTTAGAGGATCTTCAGCTCCATAAGGATTGTCAGAGTTTCTTCAGTCCTCAACGATCTGGGTTGATTTACATCCCATTCTTCCCATTTCCAGCTCCACAAGGCCAGGAGCTGGCTTGCAGCACATTTTAGTCTGAGACATAGGTGATAGTTGTATCTGGGAGAATGAGGCTCTGGCTTGTGCAGGAGAGGAGACTCCTCAACCTAGTTCTTGCTTGGTTAGGCTCTTCTGGGCTCAATAGGCACCCAGATCTGGGGATAACAGGGCTTGGAATAAAGACAAGGAGAAATACTTGCTTCCAAAGACCACCTGTTGGATTTATTACAGAACTGATATTTGGAGAGGAGCGTTTTGTGAAATTGCTGGGAGGTATCAAGGTGCTATGCTGATTTAGTGTCTTAGACAATGATCTGTGCAAGAATTGCACAGGGGTGGTTCAGTTTAGAAAAGAGAAGATTGAAGAGGGTTATGGTAAAAGCCTTACACATAAAAAAAGCTGCTCTTTCTCCATAGAAGGGCCATTAATTGTTCTTTTTGTCTTCATCAATAGGACAAGATATCAGGAACATCATGTGTGATGAGGAGAGCTAGGATTGCCTCGTGGGGATGGAGAGGCAGACCCACTTTGGCACTGGGCTAGCCAAAGGCACTGCAGGACAGTTTTGATTTCACAGAGAAAAGCACTGAATGTGCTGAAAGCTCTTCAGCATCCCATGGCTTTTGTGTTGAAGATCTGGCAAGTTTTCAAACCAAATTTGAAAAAATTTCTAGGAAAAAAAAAAAGTGAAGATAGACTGTGTACCTCAGGTGTTGTTCATGTGGCCGTGCTCACCAGCTGCTACTTTTGTGGGACTGCAAAGGCACCTGGAGTTTGGAGTAGGGCAATTCTTTTCTAAGGCCTGGGAAAGTGGGATGTATGAGAGCAATTGCTGAATGTGCTCTTCAGGGGATCAGTTACTGAAAACAGATTGTTGCTTAAGGCATTCTTTTCATGTTATTAAAAACACCTGAGGTCAACTCAAAACCTGAATCCTGTATGTTATGTGTGGCCAGGGTCAAGGCAAAGCAGGTGGGACAGATCTGCTCTAAGAGCCACCATCGAGGGCACCTGGAGCAGGGTCTCTGGGAGGAACGAGGTGCACACACACAGCCTGCATACAGAGGTTCAAGGATGCCTCAGCCAGTGCGAGGGCTTACGCTGACTTCAGTGTTCCCAAAATCAAATGCAAGGAAAAGAAAGCAAGTGACCAGGAGAAAAGCGTGATGTGGAGGAGGGAACTGAAGATATGAGAAAACCCAGAAATTCAAGTAAGCTGAGTACTGATATACTACTTTTGGCCTGCACTGTTGAAGTTTGTCCACTGCTTGATTCTTAGAGGGTTTTTTTCCCCTACTCCTGCCTCAGAGTTTAATAGTTATTTGTGGTGTTAAGACATATATTGTACAAGGAGCTGATTCGGGGCTCAGACCTGCAGTGTTGCTAGGGTCTTGAACTTCAGGACAGAAATACATACGTCAAATTTAATTCTTCTAGTCAAACTGACACTCTCCAGACCACTAGGCTTAAAATAGGGGCTTATGGTTTTCTTATGATTGGAAAATGAAAGTAAAATGTCTTCATTCTCATTCCCCCCCTTCCAAAAAATACATCCTATATTTAAGTATTCATATCTGCAGATGTCCCTTTCTATATAGGCACTATATCATATATTTAACTATACATTCAGATAACATCCAGTCAGTCAAGCTTAACCCATCAATTTAAATATACCAGAAAAGGGAAATGCCAAGATAAAGAGACCAGATTTGCTCACGTATTTCTAGTCTAAAAGCAATGCCACGATGTTGGTATTTTAACAGAAATATAAAGTTGTATCCAGTGGTTTCCACTCATGGAAACCCTCTGTCAGAGTCTGAGAAAAGTTTTCATCTCATCAGAAAAAAATGGGCTATCGCTTCTGTAGCATGGTGCAAAATCTGGGAAATCCATCATCTGCATTCCTTGTGCTGCTTCCAATCTGCCACTCAGATCTCTGGAAAAAGGTACACCTCTGCTGCTTCATTTTTTTTGCTGAGGGATGTGGGAAGGACAGCAGTACAGGACACAGCAACCTGAGTCAAGGAATTAGCACAGAAACAACTTCAGGCATTTGGGGAACAATCAGCCTGTTTGGGGGAAAAAAAAAAAAATTACAAAAACGTGTACTGGATAACAACACTGGGAAATAAATTACAGACAAAAGAGAAGCTGATAGAATTCTTGTAAACAAAGCCAAGTATACAATTAGAGATACTCAAGGCTTTTATTATGAGAAAGCCAGTTAATCCAACAAAATCCTTGTTCAGCTCTTTTTAAAAACAAACCGAAAAAATTCTGTGCCAGAGAAGCAAACTCCACAGAGGAACTATGTTTCATCTCTTTAGTAAGGGAGTAGAGAGTAAGATTGTGGTTTTTTTCTGGAGAGCTTTTGTCAGGAGAAATAACTGGACATCAGGTAATAACGTCAAACCTAAGAACAAGGAATAGCAAGGATGAAACAGTCATTCTTTGAAAACGAAGCCTGCGGTTTTCTTTTTTCAGACTGTCTGATCAGCTTTGCTCTTCCCCTGTGGCTGCACCATTGTTCTTCAGTGTTGTGTGCCCCAACAGCACTGAAACACTCAGAGTGCCTGAAAAGCACCTTCATAATTCTGCAGTCAGAGAAATAGCAATGTGTCTGCCACAGAAACCCCACTGGTGGGTCTCCTTCATGCAGGTGAGGCAAGAGCACCACAAATTCCTGGGATAAAAGCAACAGACATCCTGGACTGTGATATAACTAGTTTATAAGTAGGTGAGGTTACCTGGGTGGTTTTGCAGAGGAAAACAATGCAGTGAGACCCAGTGGCGCACACAATTTAGGGTGTGGGGAGATAGGAATACATGCTGTATGGGGTGCTTGAGTCTGGTATTTGCAACGCCTGACTCCAAGCAGGACAGACATAGTCATCTCCCATTAGGAAGCATTATCCTAAGCAGGGCCAGCTGCATCAAATTCGTAGGTCAGGAAAGATGGGCTAATGCTGGCAGTGCTGCTGGTGAGCCTGCTGTGCAGACTGGTGATGGATGAGGTGCTGCGGCGAGAGAGGCAGCGAGGGAGTGCTCGCCTTTTACCAATTCAGCATGAGGGGTGCGAGTCTGGGGAGCACCGGCGATGCACTGCAACACTCCTCCAAGCAGGTCGTTGGCCCCAGATACATCACAGGATGCCAGAAAATCCCTGAGGACTGAAGCGTCTTTGCCACCGGTGCCACCGTTCAGGGGTGACCCCCAGCACCATGAGTCGTTGGGAGCAGCTCTGCAGATCACCTTTCACGCTAAAAGGGGGGTCACCGCCTAGGGTGCGGGGCACATTATGGGCTGCAAGGGAAGAGGGTTTCGGAATTGCACGGGACTTAGTATGGGATGCTTAAGGGGGGAGGAAAAGGTGGTGGGGGGATGTTTATGTGATTTGGGGAGGAACAAGAATGGGAAAATAGAGGGGTAAGGGGATAAAAGGGCCAGTCGTGTAAAAAGTTTGCTGGTCAGTACACTCATCTGGCTGCACTCTGCACCCAGTCAGCGCAGTCTGTCCTATCTTCTTACTAAGTTGCTCTCTAGCCCTTTCCTAGGTGAGGGACTCTGTTTTCTGTGTGTATGGGAGTGTGAGTGCGGCAGCTGGCCTTGGCCGTGGGTCGGAGTGTGACCAGAGCGAGTGCGGGTGCGCGAGTGCATGATGGCTAGCTGACATCAAGCTGAACCAGCCAGCTAGCCGGTGGCGTGGCCTGGGAGGAAGGGGCAAGGGGGTCTCTGAGGGCTGGCTCAGGGTGTGAAAGCATCTGTGTGTCTCCAGGGGCAAGAGCACAGCGGGGCTGGCTGTGGGACCGAGGGTGTCCTGGCCAGTTGCATGTGTGTGATGGGCTGTTCCAGCAGCTGGAGCAGCACTGCAGCCTCGGGGCTCATACAGCCTGGGGTGCCAGCAACTGGGGAGACTGGGATCTGGGACAGCTACTGGGGAGACTCGTGTCTGAGCCCAGATATTGGAGGGATCCACTTGGTACGCATGTGTGTATAGTTTATCACTAGGGGACCTTTATTCTGTTCAGCTAGAGAAGGGATTGAGATGAGGCTGTTGGTGCTGTTTGTGTTGATGTGAGTGTTTGTCTGTGATCTGTGTGGCCAGCCATGTATATACATGTATATGTGGTATATTAATGTGCACTGTGTGCATGTGCCTACTGGGAAAACATTTTTTAGGCTCACTGCTGTTTGGACCTGGAGGCACAGAGCTGCAGCAGCCTCGCATCTCTCAGGCTGTTGAATCAGCATGCTATATTTTCCTTGAACAGTACCAAGATTTTACCCTGGCTGGGGAATCTCTAAAAACTATGCAGTCCCTGCTGAACTTGCTTGAGCTGTTCCTTGAAGTCAGCCCTATTGCTTGAGCTGTTCCCTGCAGTCAGCCCTAGTTCTTGGGCTGACATAGAGGCAGGTTAACAAAGTAGACAGTTTTTAGAGCTGGTTGAGGTGCTTCAGAGGGGATAACAAGTTTGGTCCCTCTTCTCAGTCTGTAGATCCATTTTCCTTTCATGCAAGATACTGCAGGAAGCTCTTGGATTGCTCACGATTTGCATTTTATGGAAAGCTGAGCAAAGTGTGCTTTGGCTCACAGCCAGCAATAATCAAGGTAAGAGTTTGTAGGGACTCTGCACTTCAATTTGAGCACTAAAAAAGAAGAAATTAAGCATAAATGCAGCTCTGTGGCTTACTGAGTGACAGCACAATTTCTGACACTTCTTGTCATTTGGGTAATGAGAAGGACATTTATACTCACAGCAGGAACACTGTCATAAGGTGAGTTTTCTTGATGCTCTGTCTAAAAAACCCCAGACGTTTAAGGAAAAGAAAACTTAATTAATGCTGGTTGAGAACTTTTGGATGGTGTGTTTACTGCCTGCAAATCTGTGGTTCATCAAAACTGAAATTTGGTGTGAACAAGTTCTAGTGGTTCTTTCTCAGGGATGAATATGCCCTGCACATCCCAGACCAGATAAGACTTTGTTGAAGTTTTTAGCTCCCTGCCAGACTGCTGGCACCTGCACTGTCAGGTTACAATTCTGCCACAGGCAACACAGAGCTGCTGCTTTCTTGAAGGCCTCAGAGAAAATATAACAGACGTTTTGCTTTTTCTAACATCAACTCACTGTCCTGATGACCAGAAATGTCCCTAAAGCCAGATTTTCTTAAGCCTTGCCACTCCTGAGAGCAGTAGAGCTGAAAAAAAGGGGAAGCAAAAAAACCCCAAGCAGGATAGTAGAGAAAAGAAAGAGTGAAAAAAACCCCCTGAACAGATTTCCTGGTCTCCTCTGGCAGAAAGCAGACATCCTGATAAATGGATAGGGTCAGCCTTTACCTATTGTGTGCTTCGCTTGTAGGTTGTCTCTGACATATGATTTACCATTAAATATCTGCCGCTTGTCCTTGAAGGGAACTCTGTATTTCAAAAGGTACAAAAACATCCTGCTGAGGTAATCTTCTAGGCTATTCAGTGCAGCCAGCTGTCTCCCTGAACTGTATCTCTGAGGACCTTTTGATGAGGGGCTGTCTTAACTGCGAGCCACTGTGTGGTATATGCAGCTGCCTGAATTGGGTACCTCTCAAGGACGATGATGAGATGCTGCTGGGAAAGGTGGTCTTTTGTAGGCCACAGCACCATGTTTTCTCTTCACTGTCCCTATATAAGTACTGTCCCAGCAGTTGTGAGGGCTGTTGGGCCTTAAAAGCTTTGTGAACTCTTGGGAAACTGAAGAAGAAAACACCTCTGAAAAGCTCTTGGGAACATAAATTCTAAGCCTTTGTCTGGGCAGCAGGTTGAATGTCACTTTGGTACATTACTATTACTTCTTTCACATATCTGGAAGAAAAACTGTGGGCTGTTTAGTCTCGGTCTTTCTATGTGTCCCATGGCTGAAGGAAGGGACATGTCTAATCTGCAGCCTGTGTAGAGGAAGCTCTGCTATACTGATAAATAAAAGAAATGTCAACTCTTCAGAGGTGGCTGAACAGCCCCATAACACTATCAATCACAGGTGCCACATAAATGCTGCAATACATCATCTGGTTTTCAGTGGACCTTACCAATGTTTAACTTGGTCTCTTCCACCTTGTTACTTTGGTTTGATTAATTTATGGGTAAGGTTTTTCGTTTTCATAAAGTTTCACTTGCAAAGATTTTCAGCAACAAGGTGAAACTGCCTTCTCTGTATATCCTATGCATCCGTCAGGAGAGCCTGCCACCCTTTACTGGCCTGAAGTCCTGTGAAAATCTGGCTTATGCTTAACTTCCTCCTTAAACACTGAGCATTTTCTCCTAAACTTCCTCCTGGACCTCCTTGCTTGCAGTCATCTGTGAAGGACTCCTGAATAATTCAACAGTACAAAGCGCCTGTTAGTGCCCTTGGCTCAGTGCTGTCCAAAGAAGAGCCACACAATGCCAGAGGCTCCACCACGTCCTCACCTATCCCTTCTGGGACCCATAAAACTCCTGGACTATTTCTTTCTTCATAAAAAGACCTCCAACTTCTATTAATTGTAGCTATGTTCTGTATCAAGCAAGCAGTTAACTCCCAATAATCTGAGGTAGCAGCCACTTTCCCACACTTGCCATGCCAGAGCTTGCAGTCAGCAGAGGCAGCCCTGTGTATTGACATTAAGTATACGTCCCTGTCCATCTTCGATAAATGCTTATATGTGCACAATGCATGCCCTGCTAATGTGCATGTTTCCCTCTGAAACTCACTTTCCTCATTAAAAAAAATGCTCAGAGGACACCTCCGTCTTATAGAGCATTGAAAACTACCTGTGAATACCATTAACTTATCAGTGGAAGTTGCATACAAGAGGTCTGGGTCTGTTTTCGCACCAGCCTTACACAGACACTGGGGCAAGGTGAAGTTTGAACAGGGAAGCACAACTGGTCTGCCATCTGGGGCTCTGCACCACATCTTCTTTCCAAAACATTTCCAGAAAAATGCCCTTTGCTGACAACCAAAAAGGCTGACTCCGGTTTCCTCCGTGCAAATCTTCCCTTGAGCATGGGCAGATTTCAACGTGATGGTGCTAGAAGCTTAAGCTTCTGATAGGATTTTTACACACGTGCCCTGTGCTGTGCAGTGAAGTTGTGGGTGTCTGCAGAAGTGCCCTGGGAAATATGCCTTCGCTGTGAAACAACCCATGGGCATATCTCAACCTGCTGCGTTGGGCACAAGGGGCTTCTTCCAGTACAGCCATTCATGTGAACCCTGCCTGGAGCCTTGCATTGCTACTGGTCCTTGCTCACTTATCTTGGACGACAGCAGTTTATAACAGCACGGACACGCACACATATAGATGTATATTCACATATACACACATTCACACGCAGAGCACAAACAAGGGAACCTGGCAATGATGCTACTTTATGCGTCTCCCTAAATCATTTACAAGCTCTTTAAAATGGGGGGATTCCTGCTCCAGTATACAGCACCACCTCCAGCAGGTTTGCCTGGCACTACTACAGACATAATGTAGTGGTTCTTGATTATTGGCAAAGGGAGAGATTTATACATTAAAACCAATTCTTTAAGAGATCTGTTTCTACCAGATCTTATCCTTTCTGTAAGAATGACAAAATGCTTTGCAGGACAGGAAGGCAAATTCCCACATACACCTCTCCTGAATTCACAAGTTGAATTTTGATCTTTGATTTGTTGGTGATCCCTAAAAACATGGTTTTTACTGTGCTGCAACTCAGACTTCTTCTGGCTTCTCTTCTGGCTTTTCTTTCTGCCCTGAAATTCAGGGTGTCTGGCTAATGAGCTTAAGCATGGCTGTCAGGATAGTAGCTGTGGTGGAAAAGAGAAAAGCTCCAGTTTGCTTCTCGAACAGCCTTTTCTGTCTATGGTAAGAGAAAAAGATGCTTTGGTTTATAGCAAACGAGCCTTTCCAAATGAATTTGGCTGGGCATGCAATGGCATCTTCCCATCACTGCAAAAATAAATTCCCCTGAAAAAATCCCTTTTGATAAACAACACTCAAAGTGACTTTATCATGTCAGAACTTAAACAAGAAATCTCCTCTCTGCAGCAGGCCAAAGTCAGGGAAAAACAGCAATGGATTCTCTGAGCTATATGCAGCTGGGTTTTTTCATCCTGGGGTCCCTTTTCTTCGCAGCGTGGTATGGTCCCAAAGCCACATGCTCTGAGCACGCTTCATGGGTAGATGCTGCTGCTGCTCTCGTTAACTAAGCAGGAGGCAAAGAAAAGCTGTGTCGTGAGTGCATCATTAGAGCTGGGTCTCTGCGCTAGCTAAGCACAGCCCCTGGAAGAGCCACCTCCTTGGAGTCAGAGCAGATATCCTTTTCAAAGATATGCTCCAGTTTCACTAGACGGGGCCCCAGCTCGTCTGCTCCATGGGGAGGGGACGTCCCCTCTACATTAAGCAGACTGGGTGACATGCCATGCTCTGTTTGATACAGGATGACAGGGCTTTGCAAGCCACGGCAGGGCCTTTGGGCCATCAGCTGAGGAGTCCCTGGTCTGGAAACAGGGCAGGCACCTCCCCGAGGGCCAAGAGCTGCTCAGGCTGGTGCAAAGAAACATTAATTTTCTCTGTGCCCATGGGTGATGCAGCCTGGCCAAGCAGGGATGATATTTGCCTACCTGTAGTGTATAATGATGTCCCACAGACATGGACGGTGTCTGTGAAAGCCAAGTGAGCAGGCAAGCTTAAACCTACCTGCCACCCCATTAGGGATTTTTCTTTTGGCATCTTGATATCTTTTTAAATCTGGTACTCCACAGCCTTTTGATGTGCAGGTGTTGCTCCTGAGTGGCTGGTGCAGAATGTGAGCCAAGCCCAGATTTCCCCCTGGACACTACTGACATCCTTGCTACCATTCCTTGTCTCACAGGCTGGTGAGGGCTTCCTAAGCTGTGACCTCCTTCCACACATCCCAGTTATGTTAACTGCCATTACAATTTTCTTCTCAGCCCACTCAGCCTATCAAAGAATAGAAATACACCCTTCCAGAATTTCTACCCTTGGAATTAGCAGAATATTTTTTTTATTTCTTGGATATATCTGTGCAAGTTCGCCAGGGTCAGGAGGCTCTTGTCCCAGCCTGAGGGTGATGAGGATGGCCTATTTGTTTACTTCTATGACTTCAAGAGGAAAAGGACACCAACATGATCAAGGTGTTTCTCTCCTAGAGCAAGGGGATCCTTCCCAGAGCCCCAATCTGTAGCTAAGTGAAGTGCTGTCAGCTTTGAATTGGAACCTGTTGAAAGATGAACTGTCTCAAAACTCCTGCCTCACTGTCTTGGTCCCACAGAGATCAGACTGTTGCCTAAATCAAATGTTCAACATAACCCTAACCCACTAATCAAGCTATTCTTTCCCCCCATTTTCCAGTAATCTCCCAAAATGTATCTTCCCAATGTATTGTTTGCTACCAACTCACCTATAACATATGTTCCATTTCCCTTTAGAATGAAGGCCCATTCATGCTTTGCAGCATTGCTGAAGGGTTTCCCAAAACTGGTGGTACTGCTGCCATCTTTTTCCAGGCTACATGTCTATAGCGGCCCCTTGCAAACTCTTGCTCCATCCTATAATCTTTGGCAGCCTTTCCCAAGTGCTGGTATTGTCTTAGTGTTTCTGCAGCCAATAAAACCTTGGGGTGGGAGCTGTGAACACACACGTACCCTTACGCAGAGCTCTGCAAGTCTTATTTAGCCCAGATCTCTTTGTTTCCAGTATTTGTCCTTTCAGTCCCATCCATCCATTTATAAGTTTCATTTGGCTGTGCAAGTCTTCCACTGCTTGGCAAATTAAAACTGTGTTGTCAAAGGTTGTTTATAGGTCTTGTAGTTCTCTCAATCCCCTTTGTTCCATCGCAATCAACATTACCCATCTTGTTCCATTTTTATGTGTACTACTCAAGCTTGTGTGCTGTTGCTATTCCTCTCTGCCTGAATGTTCATGAACGTGATGAAGTATCTCCAAACCAATTTCTGAAATAAAGCTCAGCTGTCATCTTTTTCACTACCAGTCAGTGATACCTCCCAACTACTTATGGAGGGCAACTGAGCCAACCATGAGAAGCAAATTCCAGGGAGAGGGACATGAAAAGGAAAGAAAGAAAGGAGGGAAGAAATGAATGAATGAAGAGGTGGGGAGAGAGAGGGAGAGAGTCTGCAAGCCCACAGTGAGACAGAGAATCTGAGTCTATGGAAACTGAGTGAATTATTGATGAAATAATAAAACTTTTAAGGGGTTAATGTGCTAATTAGTAATGGTGTTAATTCTTATTAAATGGCAGACTCCCTGCTTATGTCACCCAGCACTGCCATGATGAAAGCAGCCCCGCGTTCTCCTGCTCCAGGCTGTGCTAAAGGCTCTCAGGGACTATGCCCAGAAGTCACACACAGAAAAAGGTGCTTTCAGATTCCCTTTGTGCCTCTTTTCTTATCTGTACATTCATCTCAGCAGACAAGAAAGGTGAAGCCAGGAAATGTCATATGTTGCCCCAATGTGAAAAGTCTTAGCCACATGGCTACATGCAGTTCAAAAAGACAATAGTTGAGACACCTTAATTTGCCTAATGAAAAATTGGTTTTGCCTTCACTTTCAAAATCTGAGGGCTGTAGAAGCTGACGGATGTAGGAAGCATTCTGCAATATGAGTCTGCTCAACTCACAGAGGAGAGTGCAAGAAATTAGCATATTTTGGTTTTGAGGTGGATAAATAGATATTGCAGTGACTTTCTTAGGAATGGGAATGGTTTCCATCACCTGAATTCTTGGATCAGACCTCTTCTGAAGTGATATGTTTCAATTCAGCAAGAAGTTGTCAGATTCAAACATGTAGGCTTTAGATGGAAAGGAAAAAAAATAATTCTTCTTGTTCTTTAATCAGACTGGAAGGTTACTGCAACCTCATGCGGGTTTTTTGTCTATGAGCTGTTGGTTAACATGTTGAAGACATTCTAGAATGGACAAGCCTTCAGAGTCAGAGGAAGAGGTTGTTGAAAAGAGTAAATCATTTTTTATAGGGAAAGGAAATCTATTCTATCATCAGACTAGCTAATGTTCTCAGAAGAAACAGACCCAGTCTGGGGTGCACAAACCCTTCTTTGGAACTGAAAAGAAAAGCAGCAACTTTCAAGAGAAGCTCAGGTTGGGGGTATTTGTTCGGACGGTACAGAGTGTGACATTTTCTCTAGTGCTGAAGGTGCTTTCACCTGCCTCCAGCTTATTTGCAAGCAAGGAGTTTCCCAAGAGCAGTTGTACAAACACAACCAAGGGAATAGGAAATTGCAAGGTGGGAAAGGAGTCAAGCCAGGCCAAAACCTGGTTCAAACTGGCTTAGCCATCAAAGAAATAAATTGTAAATTAAATTGAATTCTGATCATTGCTTAGATGATTTGAGAGAAATGGTGTGT
The DNA here is from genome assembly GCF_929443795.1 of Astur gentilis. NCBI lineage: Eukaryota > Metazoa > Chordata > Aves > Accipitriformes > Accipitridae > Astur > Astur gentilis. The sequence continues at coordinate 31,102,996 of NC_064894.1, read as the reverse complement.
GGTGGGTTGACCTTGGCTGGCTGCCAGGTGCCCACCAAGCTGCTCTATCACTCCCCCTCCTCAACAGGACAGGGGGAGAAAACAGGACAGGGATGAAAAGCTCATGGGTCGAGATAAGGACAGGGAGAACACTTACCAATTACCATGACAGGCAAAACAGACTCAACTTGGGGAAAATTAATTTAATTTATTGCCAATCAAGCAGAGTAAGATAACGAGAAATAAGAACAAACCTAAACCCACCTTCCCCCCACCCCTCCCTCCTTCCCAGCTCAACTCCACTCCCGGTTTCTCCACCTCCTCCCTCCAGCGGCGCAGGGGGACGGGGAATGGGAATTGGGGTCAGTTCATCACACCTTGTGTCTGCTGCTCCTTCCTCATCACATTTTTCCCCTGCTCCAGGATGGAGACCCCTGCTCCAGTGTGTAACCCATGGGATACAGTCCTTCAGGACATTCTCCAATGTGGGTTCTTCCCATGGGCTGCAGTTCTTCATGACCTGCTCCGGCATGGGTCCCTTCCATGGGCTGCAGTCCTTCAGGAACTGACTGCTCCAGCGTGGGTCCCCCATGGGGTCACAGATGACTGCCAGCAAACTTGCTCCAGTGTGGGGTCTTCTCCATGGGCCACAGGTCCTGCCAGAAAACCTGCTCCAGCATGGGCTGTTGCGAAATTCCATGCGGGGGCGGATGACAGGACACCAATATGATGATCAAAGTCGCCAGTTTATTGAGCCTAGCTGATCATTCTTATACAATTCTCTAAGTTCCTAAGAAGCTTTGATTGGCTGCTACATGCAAGCATTTAGTGTCCACGCGCACAAGCATAAAATGTGATTGGTTGTATCGACTGTACACGCATATAAACATAAGATATAGTTGGTTGTACTAACTCTGTACACACGCATAAACATAGGACATAATTTGCTATATTAACTAAAACATGAGAAACTTGTCTCAGTCTAATTGGTCAAGATAAACTGCCGAATTGAGGTTGTTTGTGCCAAGTTCCCTTTATCGTAGAATGCACACCTGTGTTTTTCTAATTGGGATCTTTCTTTTTCTGTCTTCTTGTTTATTCTGTTCAAGGCCTTCTAAAGGCGTCTGGAATGCTCTTGCGACCATGAGCTACTTTCAGGCCCAGTCACTAAGTTCCATATAATTGACTCCTACAATGAGTTCCTCTCTCCATGAGTCCACGGGTCCTGCCAGGAGCCTGCTCCAGCATGGGCTCTCCGCAGGGTCACAGCTTCTTTCAGGGCACATCCACATGCTCCAGCATGGGGTCCTCCATGGGCTGCAGGTGGAGATCTGCTCCACCATGGACCTCCATGGGCTGCAGGGGAAGGGAATCTCTGCTCCGGCGCCTGGAGCAACTCCTCCCCCTCCTTCTTCACTGACATGGGGGTCTGTGGAGTTGTTTCTCTCACATATTCTCATGCCTCTCTTCAGCTGCAGTTGTGCAGTTTTTTCCCCCCTTCTTAAATACATTCTTCCAGGGGCACTACCACCATCACTGTTGGGCTCAGCTTTGGCCAGTGGCAGGTCTGACTTGGAGTCGGCTGGCATAGGCTCTGTCTCACATGAGGGCATCTTCTAACAAAAGCCACCCCTGTGTCAGTGTCGCCATGGCCACCAAAACCCTGCCATGTTAACCCAGTACATGGTGTTAGGCAGTTTTGGAGGAAATTGTAGAGATGTTATTTGTGGAATGGAAAAAAAGACAGTTATTTACAGAATTACAGACTCACAGAAATGCTGGTCAGAGGGGACCTGCTTGGAGCAGGATTCTCACCAAATGCTAGATCAGGGCAGCTGTGTTTTTGCCTCTGTAAGTTTTGAAACCCTCTGAGGATGGTGATCCCCCATCTCACCAATGACTGGGGATGAACCACCATCCTGGGAAAGTGTTTTTCCAATGCCCAACCTGAACATCCCAAGCTGCAGCTGTGGCTGTTGCCTTTGTTACACCAGCTGGACCTGCTGAGGGGAGTTTGGCTCTGTTCTTTTGGTACTTGCCACCTGAGTTGTAGACTGGGATTAGATGTCCCTTCGGCTTCTGCTTTTCCAGGTTAATCCAGTCCATTGGCCTCCACCGCTCCTTGTATTTCACGTATGGCCTGGATCATTTTGGTAGGGAGCAAATGGAGCAGCAGTCCGTGGACTGATGGGATTGTGGAGATGGTGTGTGTCCTAAATCCAGTACCACTTTTGCAAGCCTGATTTTAAAGATTCAATAACCAGCAGAAAAATGTCAAAGTTCACCTCAGTACCATGCAGTTGTTCTGCCCAGGTTCAATATCGCATTGTCAAGCATTGTATGCGTGGTGCACGTGCAAGGTGACAGAAGGCCAGCACACAGGTTGTAAGAGCCAAGTACAGACAGACATGGAGCAGCCCTCAACCCATGTGTGCACCAAGAGAGTTGTTGCAGCGTGCTGTGGGAAATGGCGTTCCTTGCTATGAGGTGGGATATAAAAACCTGGACCTAGTGAAACTGGTTCTTCTAGATCACAGGATCACAGCACTTGGAGATGCGCAAGTGGCACCACACTACAGAATAACGGCACTTGGGATTTAAAGTTTACCCTCCAAGAATTAAATTATTTTGCTTTCTGATGTTCTTGGTCAAGGAACTGACTAGGTCTGGTGGGCACCATGATCTCAAAATAATCTGGAAATAAGGGCAGCATTTTTGCTGAGGTGGTGAATCTGCCATACCTCTGATTTCTTTTTTATCCACCCTGGAGTAGCTACAAGTCAGCAGCAGCAGACAGAGCTGTTTGCCTGCATCTTCTCCCCAAGTGTTTTGCAAAGGATAACCTATGTTATTCAGTTTCGAGTTTACATTAGCAATGAAGCTTTTGTTTCTCGAAACATGAATGTGTTGAAAAGATCATCTGCTCTTGAAATCCATGGGGTCCTAATCCTTTTAACACTTTATAACCAGAGTGCACAGGAGATAGCAGGAGAATCTGGTAAAAACAAATTAGCAAGAAACAATAATGAAGATTTAAAAAACTGAGCTCTGGTAAGCTGCTTAGAGAAGGACATTTAAATCTTCTTTCTGAAGTTGTACATTCACAGATTTATACACTATTACAAAACTAATCAGGGTTCTGCAATGTTTAGTATTACCTTTTGTCATTACTCATGGCTGCATAGCCTTTGACATGTGTTACATTGTTATTTTTCTTTATCAAGAACTTCACATCTTTTTTTTTTAATTTTATGCAGTGCTTTTCTTTGCCTCTTGAGTATTTCAAATTTATTCCATGTTTTATTCACCCACTAGTGAACGTCTTATTTCCTTTGAGAATCCTCTGCATAAAAAAAGCCTTTATTCATTTGACAGGGAGAGTCCAGATGTCTCCAGCTAAACCGATGCTGTATTTTGCACAAACCTATAAAATCAGGGCATTAGAAAAGTCCCCTCCCCACAAAGGAGTTATATTATCATGACAACAATGTAACCAGACTTGGGTTCTATCTTGTTGTCTCCACTCAAGTTTTAAGTTCTCATTCAGATCAATGGGCCTGGGAAAATATTAGTGGTTAAGGCATTTGGACTGGTATTTAAGATCAGCCGAAAGGGGTTAGGTACACAGCTCTCATTTCACTCTTATTCTATAGGGCCAGGAGAGAGCTGTAGGATAGGATTTCTCTAGAAATGAGAAATATTTGGAATATTCTCACTATCCTCACAAGTATCCCATTTCTCCTTCATGTTTTGGGTTAAACTACATAGTTCATGCTCTTTAAGTTGACACAGATCTCCATGTTGAAGTTGTTATATTCTAGAATAAACAACTTGTCTCTTTCTTTCTGCTTTAAAACTTCTGAGACTTTAATACGTTTGGAAGTCAGAATTTGGAATTAGCTATATCACTCTGACACTAAGCTTAATAGGCACATTAAGATATGTTTATACATCAGATTTTCTATCTGCAGCACCAAAATTAACTTCCTGCTGCCCCACAGTGATTTCACTGGTTTTCCCTACTTACTTTCCATCTTATACAAACCTTTGCCTCCATAAAGATGCCAGTGAGCAAGATGTATACGGAGCCATGAATGTTAGCTCTGGACAGTGGCTCAATTTATATGTGTAGCTGTAGAACTGGTGTGTTTGTGTGATTATACAATCAGCAGTAAGTTAAATATAAGGCTGTTTGTGTGGATCCCTGCCCCTGTTTGCAGCATTGGTCTGCATAACCTTTACTTTCTCCTTTGCACATTCTAAAGATGGTAAGAACAGATGTGTTGCTCCATGAGAGATGATGCAGCCTCCAGCTACAACTCAGCAGTCCGCTGGGATTCATGACTATGTCCATCCACAAAATCAGCGAGAGCTTGACCATCCCCATGAGTTTTGCAGCCTTTGCATGCAGGCCTTGAATATTTGAGTCCCTACTGTTTTAGCCGTGCTCCATCTACATGGAGTGCAATGGCATGGCCCCTCTCTTCTTGCAGGGCCCTACAAAGAGCTGTCCTGTGGTCCTTCCTGCACGGGGCTGTGGCATGGGAGAGGTGCTGGGACCCTGGGTTGCAGTGAAGAGCCATTTATTGGGACTTTGGGCTCAAAAAAGCCCCATAAGAAGTCATCTCTGTCAGATACAGCCCGTCCTTGAGACTCCTTTCAACCCTATCGCACAGGGTGTAGGATGTGTTTCCTCTCACATTGCCCCATGCTTGTGCCTCAGAGAAACAAGAGCTCTGGCTCCAGTGCGTGGGAAGACCAGGCTTACTAACACTAACATCTGTAAATCTTGTCCTGTGGCCAAGTGTCCTGGTTTCAGCTGGGATAGAGTTAATTGTCTTCCTAGTAGCTGGTGCAGTGCTATGTTTTGAGTTCAGTATGAGAAGAATGTTGATAACACTGATGTTTGCAGTTGTTGCTAAGTGATGTTTAGTCTAAAGTCAAGGATTTTTCAGCTTCTCATGCCCAGCCAGCGAGAAAGCTGGAGGGGCACAAGAAGTTGGCACAGGACACAGCCGGGGCAGCTGACCCAAAGTGGCCAACGGGGTATTCCACACCATGGGACGTCACATCTCGAATATAAACTGGGGGGAGTGGGGGGATCGCCGCTTGGGGACTAGCTGGGTGTCCATCGGCGGGTGGTGAGCAACTGCACTGTGCATGATTTGTATTTCCAATCCTTCTATTATTACTGCTGTCATTTTATTAGTGTTATCATTATTAGTTTCTTCTTTTCTCTTCTATTAAACTGTTCTTATCTCAACCCATGAGTTTTACTTCTCTTCCTGATTTTCTCCCCCATCCCACTGGGTGGAGGGGAAGTGAGTGACTGGCTGCGTGGTGCTTAGTTGCTGGCTGGGGTTAAACCACGACACCAAGAAGAGCCTCAGCTCAGCTAAGTGGCTTTTTTTGCACCTCTTTGCAATATAACAGATTTTAAGAACGTGCCGCCTTCTGTAAGAAGGGGTAGGCCTGCACAGCCACTCTCTGCTGACTTGAAACCCAAAGCTGTCTGATTTTTGCTTGTTGAAAATCAGGTTGAGGGGGTACTGAGGAGTTGTTGTAGCAAAGGAATCTCTGGACTGCTCCTGATGCAGCCTGTGCATTTTGGAGGCAGTGCCTTAACATTCTGGGCTTTAGCAGGGTTTCCTAGGACACATGGTACGTGCAGTCGTGCTGCCTGTCAGCCAGTTGCGCCTCAGAGCACTTGAGCCTCTTGACCAACCTTACCCAAATTGAAAGTGGTCTCACAGATACCAAGTCCCTTGAAATTTTGTGAAACGAGATGGACAGGGATAGAGCAGTCTTTATCATGGCACCAGTGAGAAAGACTGCCCTGTAACAGAAAAGCCTCTGGGGAACCGTGCCATTTGTGACGTGAAACTAGGCCCTGTCTTCCCCAAATCAGCTGGTAGTGGGGTAATCCAGACCCCAAAGAGGCTATAGCTTCCCAGGGCTTGTGGCATCTCCAATAGCAAACAGTGGTGGCAATCCCCTGGGAGATGTCTGTGACTCTCAGGTGTGTAATGTAGGGGAGAGCAGGCAGCTGGGCTCAGTTGTCCATCTGGGGACTGGTCGCTTCAGGATATGCCATGATTTCTGCTTAATACAGTCACAGGAAGCTCTTCTTACGTATCCCATGTGTACAGAGAATATCATGTATACAGCCTTAGAGTCGTTTTGGACATGCCCCACACACTGTCCCATCTGCATTGCCTCCGCCTTTTGGATTCTCACCACCCAGGCACCCTCCTTCTGCATACAAAGTTGATCCTGTTTGTTATGGCTCTTCTGGTCCACACATGGTCCAACAGCATGCTGCGGATGCAGTCTTCGCCTTGTTTCTGGGCTTTATTAGGAGAATGGCTTTGTTTTCTTTGGCAGGGAGCGTTCATATTAATGGTCTGGTTTGAGTTTTATTTCTTTAATACAGCCAGCCGTCAACCTCTGTACCTGCTGACAGTGTAATTAGGGGCCTGTTTTCCCTAACGATGACCTCTCTTCCTCCCCTGAGTCCTGACCTGATAAATAAAGCAAGCCCTTTGGTTACCCTGGGCCAGCTGCAGAGCCCAGGTGCTGGTGGGAACGGTGTCGGTTCACTGCCTACGGTGCTTTTCCCTGAGGAAGGGAGCACACCGATACCGATGGAAGAGAGAGCTGGGGAGAAGTGGAAGAGCTCGGTGTGAAGGAGGTGGGGAGCGAGCCAAGCTGGTGGTGGTGCAAGCTTTGTGGAGGGTTGAGACGACAAGGCTTTCTCTGGCTTCCCTGGTGCTGGATTTTGTTCTGGAGGGAGTCACAGCGCGAGGAGTCTGCCCAGAGGCAGTGGGACAGGAGGTGGGTACAGAGCAAAGACACTGGCAGTGCTGCCCTGTCTCCAGGGCACAGCATTTTGGAAATGCCCTGCTCCCCCCACCAGTGCGGCTGTGGAGTGTTACCCAGGTGAAGCCATGGACAGGCCTGTCGTGGGCAGCTTAGGAAAACAGCATTGATGCCCCCCCACACCCTTTTTTTTGCACAGATTTAGCCACCAGCCCTGCAACTGGGCAAAAGCAAAACGCCTGTTGCGCTGGGGGGTGTGCAAGCCAAGCACACCAGCTGCCCTCATCTCCAGTGCACGTGCACTACCGTAGGCACATGGCTTAACAGCCAAAACATAGACATGGAGTTCCTCTGGAATTTCTATCATATTGGGACAAAACTAAGGGCCTTGCTGTGAAAATACTTTAGGCCTTGCTAATTGGTCCTGGGTCATGTCCTTCCCACTGACTCTCCCTCGGGCAGTGACTCTGCCACGGGGATCCTGGTGTTTTCCTTCATCAGACAGCTTTGGGGCAGGCCTGCAGATATTGAGAAGGTTTTCTGTACAGCCACTTCCCAGTGAACTATGGATAACCAGCCCCAACTGTTCGTTCTAATGCAGCTTAGATGGAAAAATGGAAAAAAGCAGAGATCATTTTTCTTCCTTCTGTCTCCTAGGGGCTAAACCATAAACACACACTAAGCGCATACCTATAATTTATCTCTCTTTATAAGTTGAGTGTTCCCTGTAGAAACTCATTTTAAAAAACAACTCTGGTTTCCAGGTTTTTTTCCCTATATTTTTTTTTTATTGTTTCTCATTACAGAATAGAGGGACTAACTGCTATGCTCACTGTTCTGGTTAATTATATGGCTAACTTTAAAACTTGGTAATACTCATCTCCTATTGTTTTGTCTGGTGCCAGTTAACTGCTAAACTAATGACTAAGGTTGTGTTTTACTTCTTACAGTTCTGTAAGACATATTCTGTAAAACATTCTCTCTAGACATGAGTCCTAAAGCACTTTTGTCTCCCAGTTTTGCCTTCGGCTTGTGACTGGGGAGAATGCAGCAAGGACCCACATCTCACGTGGGTTTGGAGGGCATCTCCTTGGGCACACGTTATTCACGCAGAATGAAACTCTGCAGAACTGATCAGGAGGGAAAATGTTTTTAAAACTATCTTCTGGGATGATTTTTGCAAACCCCAACTGCTTTGGGAATGGAAAGACTTGGAGATACTATGTCCATGACTCATGGCTCTTCAAGTCTGGATACCTTCATTCTTTCACTCTTCTCTGCAGACAAGACTCCAGGATGAAGTTATGTGTCCTTCTGTCCAATGTGTACCTGGGAGAGCTTGTTTGCCCCAAGAGAGGAGAAAGGCCACATGAAAAAACTGTGCTGAAGTTCCCACAGAAATTCCTGTGAGCTATTCCACACCGATAGGTTTAGATCAGGGGCGCTTTCCTAAAAAATAAAATTTTGCATAAAGTGTTAGAAAGAAGTGACTGAAACCAAAATGTCAGAGGAAATGCAGGAGTGAGGAGTTAGGGGAGTAGACCAGAGCCGATAGTGCTATCTCCTCCAGCTTACCACACCAGAGATGCCACAGATTTGACTGACAGGTAAAATAACTGCCCTGCTGTACTTTACAGCAATTTTGAACCACTGTCACAAACATAGTGCAAAAATACTGCTGACAAACAGGCTGGGGGGACATTAAGGAAAGATAGAAACTGAAGAAAACTTCAAGTCCTCAAAGTTTCCCTGTGATATGGGGAAACCAGCCCATACGGTCATGTGAAACTGCCTAAGGCTATATCTAGGGAATTTGTTAAGGGTCTGGGTCTTTATAGCACTTAAATACCAGCTTAGCTTGAATTCACATACTGCTGAGTGTTTGCTTCATGTGTCTGCTGACTTGGAGTCAAAGGTGTAAGGGCTGGAGGGGAAGTCTGGGTGTCCCAGTGAATACTGTGAACTGGGCCCTGAGCTTTTTAAAAGTGATGGAAGAATGTTATGCCTACTGTCAGTTTGGACAGATCATTGAAAACTGTATCAAGGGACAACTGGTGAAAGAGACAGTCCCTATTTAGCCAACTAAATAACACATCATATGCAACTTCATGGAGAAAATTTAAATTGTTTGTATATTACAAACCTTTGTGCAATTTGCCTTCTTTTCTTTCAAGTTCAGTATAAGGGAGGTGCAAAAAGATACTTTATTTAAGGAAGATTCAAAAATATTTAAGAAAGATTTAAAAGGAGATGTATGACGAGAACTACATGCACAAATATGTGTCCATATAAATATTTCTCTGTGTGTGTGTACTTATGGAAACACATCTCTGAAGAATGTTGAAAACTGACTTGATGCCTACATATTTTTACCTCTCTGCTGCTAGTACATGTGTCAAACCCTGCAATATGGTAGCTGTTCTGGGAAGTGCCACAAAGATGACTTATCATATAGCCTCTCATTTTCATTTCTGAAGATTCAGGCATAAAAATGACTGGCTGTATGATCTCTAAGGGGTAAGTTATTACATTTGAGGGGGTTTTGCCCATGATATGTTAGATGAGGAAATTACTGAATCAGCTGGAACCAAAGCAAGTGAGCCCACTATTGATGCTGGTTTTGTTCGTAGAGGGAAATAGGCATACAGGTCCATCTGCAGTTGTTTTTAATTCCAGCAGGATTCTTTTGTGAGGGGAAGATGTGTTTTATTCCTTTACCTGGGCACACAAAGCCATGGACTTCTTCCTGCTCACAACAAGTTGCACAACCAAGATCCTGGAAGAAATCTGTTTAAAAAAGATGTTGATTTCTTATTGGAGCAGCAGTTAGGATGAGGAAAGACAGAGGAGGTAATTGGGAGGGTGGATCCTCATCTGCAGGCTAGAAATACAGAAAAATGTGCTCCATTTGCAGTCATTCTCATTACAGGCCCTTTTCTCTTGTCTGTGTGATAGCTTCCAAGCTGAATTTTTTATCTGGAAGATGATAACTGGAAAATGTATCCAATAGGGTTAATAAGAACTGAAACTGCCTATCATCTCAAACACTTTATATTCCAATAGTATGGCTTTTCCCTGCTATATATGTGTCCACCTGACACATATGCCTTCTCTTGCCAGCTAGAAGCAACGCACCCAGTGCATACGTGTTCCTCTGAAACAGGACAAAAAAAATGAAGTTACTTTAGAAAAAGTCCTGTGCTGTGCCTGAATTAAAATATTGCTGATGTGCGGTGTGCACAGTCAGCATGGACTAATGATCTGGGAGTTATGAGACTGCACTTGTAGTTGATAATGTGAATAAAAGTTTGGCCAGTTCTCTTTAGCAGCTTTTCTGCCCCTCTTTCTATCTGCTTGCTTTATTTAGGTCACACCATTTTCAGAACCACAGATGCCTGTTACCAAACCTGTACTGCAGTGGGCTCCTGGACTGATCAGATGATTGCTAGAAAGGAATAAATCGTTTGAAGTACGATGCTTTTGGGGAAGTATACATTAGCTTAAACATTTCCCGCTTGGATCATTGTGGCAGCTAACCTTCCCCCGTCATTACTTGGCTAGAGTCTGGGCTGATGGGCAGGTGACCTGCAGCCATCCCTGCGGGTGTTCAGCAAGCCACGGGTACGCAGCGTAGGTCTGCAAGGTTGCGTACAAGCGGCAGAGCAGCTGAGCGTACGCCGGTACTTGCCAGATTGTTCCTCAGAAAGATGGGGCTGGGGCTGAGAGCCGTGTTGGATGGCCCTGGGCCAGTGCTGAGGCACCAGTGGGCTTCAGCAGGGTTTGCTCCAGGCGAGCAGACCAGAGGCGCAGCTCTGCTGGGCAGGCTTCAGAGGAGAAGCATCCAGGGAGGAAAAAGCTGTCAGCGGGATCTCTGTCTGGGGTTTTGCAGACTTTGAGCTGATCAACTCTCCAAGGGGGAATTTCAGGGCTTCACTTACCTCATTTCCCAAGAAACCTCTAAAAAGAGGGAAAATAAGAGACACAGAGACAAAAGAAACCAAAGCTTTTGACTGGCACCTGCTCCCTTAGCTTCGGACTTTGTAAAATGACTGAAGGTCCTGGCATATCTGGGCTCTTATATATCCCATAAAGCTGAGTGCATTTCATTTATGTCACACTTTTGAATACACTCACATGCACAATGAGTCCTGCTGTCTGCCAGTGGAGGAAATGGAGCAAAAGCAGAGCTGGCCAGAATGCCATAAGGGCTGTTCCAAGACCTAGCAAAGTCTGGCTGCATTTTCAGAAGGTTATTTAATCTCCCCAGCATTTTATATTAAAGGGATAATGGTCACAGACAAGAACCGCTGACACTTGTCAGGTAACGATCAACTGGAGTGTCTTGTCAGGTCTGGCTGTAAACCAAGATATGGCTCCCAGGAGTAGAGGCCCCTGAATGTCTCACCTGCTTCTTCTGCAGGGCTCCAGTATGCTCCAGCCATGCCTTTGATAGAGCTGCTGCCAGCTGGCAGTCAGAGGAGGGTTCAGGACATTACAGACTGCTCTTGAAAAATTCCCATTACTGTGCCTGAGCATGGGAAAAACATTGTGCCCTTTTTGTGCCGACGTGGAAAAGCCACAGCTCCTCTGAATGGCTGGGGTGACCAACAGCTTTAGATTTGGGTATGTGGCAAGGACTGTTTATATCAGTATCTCCCAAACTTTCCTGCTGCCAGGAAGCAGCGAGTGCTGGCTGCGCCCCAGGGAGGGAAGCTGGGCCCAGCATGATAACACGGCTGGCAGGACCTGTAAGCCTAGTAGTCTCCTGAGCTTTGCCATATTTACCTTTAGGCTGCTATTGTCCCCTGTTTGCTGGCACAACATGCTCATAGGCTAGGTACCCAGTGGTATTTACAGACTGAAAGATACAAACAGATTTACTGGGCTTGCGGAAGAAAAATGCATCCTCTGTAGTTAACTTGCCTGCTGGCATCCTGTGCACTGATTGAATCTTGCTCCGTGGCCACCTCACAATATGTGATTGTGCCTCCCGTGCCAGGATAGGCACATTATTCATCAAAATCCAACATTAAACTAAATAAATTACTCGGAATTTTTTCAACGAAGTGAAGCAAGATTTACCGCCTCCTTTTCTCCTGCATTTACTGCAGTGATAAGGAAAGACACCCAGTAGCCTAAAGGGATATTCCGGATACTAATTTCCTAGCTTTGTAGTTGCACTTTCAATTTGCAGTGACTCTGAGCTGTTCTCCTAGCAGGACACAGAAGGGAGTTTAGGCTGGATACGAGCATATCGTGCACAGTAAGGGAGTGCAGGATTGAAAGGCTACAGTATTGTTCATGCTAGCAAAGAACCTGGCCCTGTCTGAGATGTGCCTGATGCCTTGGGTATTGCCCCTCCTTGGGTTGATTTAACACTTAGAAGCTCCATTGGCGTGGGCCATCCTGCCTCTGCTGCTACACAGTGAAACCCCGAGTTCTACAGCTTCAAAAGGACCTTTAAATGCTTTTTATACCGAAGAACCACAGCCAAGATCACTTCTAAGAGAGCCAGTGAAATGGTCAGCGCAATGGAGCAATGTGAAGGGCTTCAAGAGTGCAAGGGTGCTCAAGATGATGCTGGGGTGATGAAGAAGTAGAAGAGGCAAAGAGAGAAAAGACTCTCTACCTTTGATGAAAATGCTGGGTTTAGGAAATGTTGTGTGTATCCTGTCTCCCAAGGAGATCAGATTTTCTAAAGAAATAGGAGAATTTCTGAAGAAATAGGAGAGAAGGCTGATAGAAAAAGCTGGGGTTGTCTTCTAACCTCTTTATTTGTTCTGGTCCAGGTTAACCCAAGCACACTGATTCTGAAGCTTTGGTCATGCTCCGCTTTTTGAGAGGAGAAAACTCTGCTTGGTAGGGCAGCCCTGCCTCCCTATGGAGCTGAAACAGAGGCTCTGGAAACTTCAGTTCCAGGGTATATGCTCTTGCTACATACCTGTTTGCTGTGTAATAACTGGGGCAGGGACAGGAGCAAGGGCACAGCAGGTGTTCTAGAGGGTTAACCTTTGCAGTTTCTTTTTCCAAAAGTGAGGAGACAGGCAGAGTGGGAGAAAGGAGCCTTGTGATAAAACTCTGTAACCTTCTGCACTGCAGCAAGGGAAAACTGAAGCTTGTCTTTGGCTTTCAGTCCCAAATTGTAGGACCCTGCAGGTCAGAGTCTGAGCTGGGAGGACAACCCGAGAGTTGAGAACTCTTGTCTGCTGTGAGTTTGGGGTTGTATTTCAGTCATCCTGCCGTCAATTTCCCTTTAACACCCGGGGGTCAGCCCAGCTTCCTTGCCATGGGTCCAGCCTAGCAGCTATTCTTGCAGTGCCATTTCCCCTTTTCATTTGTCAATTCCTTCCCCATGCAGTAAAGTTCAGGTGTGGTCAGTCTACCTGCTCTTTACTCTTTTCTGCTGCTTTACCAAGGGTCAGCACTGTGCTGAGAGACGACAGACTTAGAGACCTGGTACAGCTGTACCAGTTTTAGTCCCAGCTCCGAGTAACTAAGCACAAATTAGGGATGAAAATCAGCTCTGTCTGTACCAGATCAGATGTGCCTCCATGGGGAGAGATGGTGTAACCTTTAATAAAAAAAATCTGCTTGTAAAGCATGTCCGTTTGCAGTCTGAAATCTGCAATGTGATACAGGGTCCAGCATGATCAGGCCAGTGTACCTTCTTTCCACAGTCCCACTGGGCTGAACCATGCTTCGTTCATTAAACAAGCAGATTTCTAGGCTTTCAAGGGCTTGAAGTCCCACAGGCTTTGGCCAGCATTTGTTTCAGACACAGAAGAGCTCTTCTTTGCCTAACAAAGACACGAATACCTGTTTTTCCACTGATTCAGGGCTTTCTAGAGCTCCTCAGCTGTTAGTCTGTGTGATGCCTTATCAGCCCTGCAAGACAACAAAATATGTTGCCTTTTTGGTCATGAAAGTTCTTCGTTACCTCCTCCATAGGCAGTACAATTATGGTCCAGTCACCTTCTCAATATCTCAGCACAGCTCTGGGGAGGTTTCTGGAGCAAAGCCATTTTCCACCAGCTAATTCAGGTGGTTAAGTAATCATCAGTGTGTTTTGGATGTGTTTGATATGGAAGGTCTGAAGGGGTAAGACCCCACTGATCCTGCTGTCCTCAACCGTACAGGGTAAGATAAAGCCAATTTTTGTCAATCCCTATTTGAAACAGTAAAAGACAAAATAGAGTAATGCAAAAAGCTTTTTTTGTTAAAATCAGAGGAGCTGCCCACAACTGGCTAGGGAGATTTTCAAAATATCATCAGAGGTGGCTGTCTGTGCCTCTGTGGGCAGCACACTGTGTAAGGAAATCTCTCTTTCTCCTCCCTGAGGTGGTTTATTTAGGAAGAAAGCAGTCAGCAATGGTGGCATTAAGGAGATGAACTTTAGACCTCTGAGTAGAGATGAAAGGGGAGCATTTATTGTCTGCAAAACACTGCTTCTGGTTTTCTGCAGAATCAGCCAAGTAGCTCTGCACCAGTTACACTTATTTCAATGTCTGCAAGACTTTCTTCTTATGCAGAAGGTTAGCACAGTTCCTATTTTCAAAGAAGGGATGAAGTTTCAGGAAGAGTAGCAGGCAACATCAAGCACCTTAGCAGAGGATCTGATGTGGGTCTTATTTTCATGCTTTTCTTGCTTCAGAAGGAAAAAGATACTGCAAATTTGAAAAATTCCTAAAGGAGAAGATTTATAACAATAAGCCCCCCCATCCCATCCCCAAAATGTGCAGTAGCTACTTCTGTTCAGACGATGCATCAGCTGTAAGATCAGCCTTCTGCAGTTTAGGGGTGCTTTGCAAGGTGGAACACTGCAAATCAGCAGGGACATGTGGTTGTAGCTGGTCTGTGTTCTTTTGTTTCACTGTAGATCTGCTGAGCTTTCACTCTCAGCCAGGTTCCCACAAAGCCAAGGATTAAATTTAGGAGCTTTGATGATTCCTATTATAAGAGAAAATTGGTATGTCATGTCCACTTCTCCTGCTGCAACAATTTCACAGGACAAGTTAAACGATTAAGTTAGAACACAAGAGGATAACACCATGCTCTGGTATACAAAACAACTACTGTGACAGAAAGGCATTCTTGTCCACAAAAGGAAGGCTGTTTTGGTATTTCAGGCTCTATCAAAGGTGTCTTCCCAGTGGAACATCCCACTTAGACCAATTAATATCTGGACTGGCCATGCAGAGGAGCCAAGGCAGTGCTGTCTCAGCCCAGGTGGGAACCAAAAATGCCCATGGGGCTCAGAAAGAGGAGGGTAACAGCTGTCAACCCCTTTAACTGTGAGGAGAAAGGGAATTTATGCAGTTATATATGGTACAAAAAGACACTATTCAACCTGACCTGCCAAAAAGTAGTGTTCTTCGTTATTTTTCCCCATTGGACAAGTTCTCTGCACCCTTAGGAGAAATGCAAGGTTTAAGGCTTGCTTATTTTATATGGGTTTGGGGGGGGGGGGGGGGGGGGGGTGGGGGGTGTTTGGTTTGGTCTTTTTTTTCTTTTTACTTGGTTTCGCCCTGCCCCACCACTTAACATCTACATTGCACTGTAGGTTTTGCAGGACCCAGGTGGTAAGTTTGTATTCAGTTCTAAAAGGACTGACTTCCACTTGAAGATGCAGCTCAAATTTCACTTTCAGAGCATGTCAAGAGCTGTAGCATGGTACCCATAGCAGACAGTTCCCCTGTGGAGCATCACTCCAGAATGTGGCACTGGGCGTCCTGGTGCAAGAAACACAGAGATGGCTCAGTACCCTGCAGTATCTTGCCTTAAGACTCAAGGTGAAAAAGGAGCGAGAACTCAAGGCTGCTATTGCAGGCAGTAATTGGGGGAAGCAGTTGGCAAGGCACAGACAATTCTTCTAGCTCACACCTTTCAGCTGTCATCAGAACAAAATCCTAAATCAATATTATTGGTCCCCAGAGAGATTCAGTGGAGCTAAATTAACATAACCTCATAAATGACAGGCTTTCCCATTCATCTCAGTCCCTAGCAAGAAACTATCCATTGCTGCTTTACTGCAGTGGTCCCCAGGAGCAGTCCCAGTATTTCAGGTGCTCCCACGTAACATGTAACACAAAACAGGGCTTCCCAGCTAACTCCAAAGTCAAGACGTGACAAATGGGCATAGTTCTTTCCAGGCTTTTGTGCAATATAATGTGTATCACGTCTGCTGCAGCAGAGCATGTCTTTCTTGCTTCACCCTTCCTCAGTCTTCCATGTCTCAAAGCCATGTCTCACAGTGTCTTAAATTGTGGTTTCAGCAAGCTCTGAGGAGGGAGATGGCCTTCAGACCCCGTTTGCAGTGACCTGGTGTTCTGCACCAAGAGCGTGAGACAGAGAGTGCAGAGCTCTTTTCAGATATCAGTAAGAAGGGTTCAACGACAAATGGTGGAATAAAATAGCTGGTCTAATAAGGTAGAACAAAAAGGGAAATATAGACAGTGAGTAAATTTTATATTCCTTCAGATGCTGTGAACCCCACCTTCATGCAGCGTGGGACAGACCCCGGATAGATTTTCCCATGGTGTACTGTGCAGATCCTGTTCATGAAGAGGCTTTGCCTCCCTCCCATGCCATCATGCCTTTTATTTTGCACAACAAACAATCCCATTTATCTTCTCCTCACAGCCTGGATTGTTACCTCTGTCATAATACCTACGAGTGTACAACACCAGCTGGCCCGGGGCGCTCCAGCACGTTCCCTTGCAGTGGCTACTCATGCTAATGTATGGGCTGCTCAAGCCCTGCATACGACACCTGGTAGGGCAGACATGGACTGTTTATGACTTCTAATTCCTTAAATTCAATGTCTTCTGCGAGGCTCCCAATACACCTGGGTCTTTGGCAGGGAAAAGAAGTGAAGTATTCTCCAACCAGAACCCACATTGTATTGGGGAGAAGATTCATTCCCTTCAAAGGGTCCATGTCAAATACATGACAATCAGTGCAGAGTTCAAACAAACTGCAGGGATAGAGAGCAGGCTGGGTAAGATATTTTCCTCATTTGGAGCAGAAAAAGAACTCTTTGTCTTCTGAAGATGTTTATTTATGGAAAGGTCTGGAGAAGAAAGGGAGGAGAACAGAAGCCCCTCAAGTTTGGGAAGAAAATTACTCTAGATGTGACCTACTTTTCTATGCTAGGAAATGCTGTTTATTACTTATCTGTTGCTCTCACTTTTTAGTATGCATAATAGACACTTTGCTAATTTTGAACAAAGCCCCTCTTGAAAAAGAATTGATTTGTATGTGCATAGAGCTTTTCAGAACTGAAGGTCTCAGGTGTTTCCATTGTCTTTTAAATATCTCAAGGTCATGGGGATATGATGAATAAGCAAGACTGAACTGCATTTTATTGTTCATGGGAGTTCACAGTGTGCACAGCAATTTTCTCCATTGGGGTTGGACTATTGTGTTGTATAACAGCGAATTAAAGATAGCCCACAGAATGAACGCAAGATGCATCTTGCCTGTATTGTCAGGATTTTATAATAACCAGCCTGCTGAAAATCGCATAATTGCTCTGTTCTGGGGGCTCATTTTTCTGTTTTCCCATCTTTCTGATTATTTTAGGGAGAGTTTGATTTGGTTTTTCTTAGTTAGGAGTGTGTTTGCCCAGAAGAGAGACAGAGGAAAACCCTGATTTATAACTTTACAACAAGACACGATAACCTGCTTGGCCTGCTCACGCAACACAGGATGACTGCAGATAGTCTCTCAAGCATCATTTCTGCATTGGTCATTCTGGTCTGTGCTACCAGGCTGGTTTCTGGGGTCCTAGGGCTCTCCTGATACAACCACACCATCAGCCACATTGGGGTGCACTGTTTCACCCCTGTTCCTTTGTTGTCTCCACGTGTTATTTCGTTTGCTCAGTCCAGTCTGCGAACCCAGAGACCAGACACAGAACAGAGGAGAATTGAGGGGAGAAAGGGATCCAGAGAAAGCATCTCTTGCATGGCAGAACATTGCCCTCCTTCCCTCACAACCACCCCAGGAGCACAGGGCAGAGGGCTGAGGCTGGCAGAGTCTCCCTCGTCTGTCTTTTGTTACTGCCTTGCGTCTTTCCAGTCAGTGCCACGGTGACGAGAAGGAAGAACTTGGATGATTTTGTGCTGTGAGTGTAACCAGGAAGAACTCCAGCACCCTGCCTGCCACCCACACATCTGCTCCAAGTTTTGGAGTGTAGTCTCCCAACCCAAACCATCCTCTGAGCAGCCCTTCTGGGACGTGCTGTATTCAGGTAGAAGTCTGCCTCAGACAGAGCTGCAAACTTTGACCATGGGGTGCAGGAGGCTGGGGTAAGCATCCCTCACGAAGCCCTTTGGGAGCAGATATCAGGACAGCTAATGCAGTAGGGCGTCCCAGGGAGAAGGGCATTGCAGTACAGACCTGCAGGCAGGAGGAAAAGTGGGCAGAGGGTCTGCCAGCTCTAGCCTGGGGAGGCCATGGAGTGTGGTGAGGATGTGGAATATGCCAGGAGGCAGACCAGTACTCTGACCCTGCAGACGCTGAGCCCTCAGCCCACAACAAAATGCCACCCTACCCTCACCTCAGGAACCTCTGAATTGTAGGAGATAGCTGGGGTCTGTCACGGACATTTGGAACAAAACTAGCCACGGTGGATTTTTCCACGTCTTTGTTTTAAAAACTGATTTGACTTGTGCAGTAAAAAGATACTTTAAAAGGATCTTTAAAAGTGCCAAGAAGGAACACAAATCTCAGCTGGAAGAAGAATGAAGCACTGGTACAAAGCAAGGAACCCAGATAATAAATGGGTCCAAAGGAATCAGCCTTGAATGCATAGCACTTTTTGGGTGGAAAACTGGTGACTGGCTTATTGTTAAAACAGTCCATATTTCTCGTGGGAAGTAACCATGCAGAGTAGTAACACTAATGTAAATAGAAGTTCTCTCCAGAAATTATTTCTGAGAATGCCAACAGTGTTAAAATAGTTGCTTGCTCTCTCCAAATAGACACCACTGAACTTGCAAATGGATGTAATTCCAGCAATGAGCCTGTAACTTTCCTCTGCAGTCATGTTGTTGATTTGCCAGGTAAGAAACAAATATTTAAGTCTAACTCAGTAAGGCAAATAGGGTCGGATTTTGCTTTCCAAAATATGAGATGTCATGGCCAGGCATTCCCGCTACAAGGGAAGATTTGGGAGGATAGGAGAAAGGAGGAAGAAAGATAGGTTCGGGCAGAGAATCCAGCTTGCTGCTACTAGAAGATGTTGGGGAGATTACCAGAAAGTCCACGTATGTTTTTAAAACTTTTTTTTCTTCTTTTAATCCTAGCATAACCTTTACCTTTACTGTAAGCAAATGACATTTAAGCTTTCTGAGTGGAGTTCAATTCCCTCTTTACAGTAAGGATTTTTGTTTCCCTTTTTGTTTGTGTGTACTTCCCCAAATTTGTATCTCACTAATTCAAAAGCCAAAGCACCATTACAGTACAACTTGCAACTTAGTTTGTATCCTTAAGAATGAATTAATTTTGCAGAAGGCCTTTCAGGTTCTGACTCCTCTTTGGGTACTTTCATTAAGACGTAGCTGTTTTAAAATGTGCCACAGTTTTCAAGCAGCTTCTTTCAAACAGTTATTCACCAGCCTATCTCAAAGGTAGAAAGAATTACATCACTGATTAGCACTGTTGCTAATTAGTGCTTTCCTTGTGTTTCCCACAAGAGTCATGATTTCCATCTCTACCTTCTTTTCCAGTGTACCCCAGGGCTGAACAGTGATTTTTTTGCTCGATGGCCCTGCAGAGTGACCCCATGGAGGTGTCAGGAGCCAGCCTGAAAACCCACTGATCCCCAGGCACTGAGAACTGGCTATTTCCAGGTGGCTCATGAATGAGGGAGAGTAGAGGTGAGCACCAGTGGCCATCACTTTCTGGGTCAGATCTGCTGAGATCAGGGTCTGGGCTCGACTTTCAGCACAGAAAATTTCCCAAGTGTTTCATGAAAGTTGACAATTAATACAGCTAAACTGTTCCTTGCAGGGGTTGTGACGTGGCTCAGGACAAAGTGACCTGTACATAAACCATACCTACATATTCCTTTTCATATGACTTTTTAGGCTTTTGGTTTGAATAAGCTTTCCTCCACTTTATACCAACAACTTTGTGATGAAGTATTGCATCTGAATTATTTCATTTCACACCTGGCTTCCTCTTTATATTAATGGTATTTTATGCATCTAAATTTCAGGAGAAGCTAAACAGAAAGCAGTGTAGCAAAGCAAATCTCACAGACTCGTTTATCAGTGTCACTTAAGGTGATGCTGTCTCTCCTGAGTCAGTCAGAAAGCTGCCCGTTGATTTATGACCGCCTGCTGTTGGGATGAAGCTTTCCTCAAGTTGCGGGGTCTAAGGCCTGAAGAGACTTTCCAATCGCCTGCTCTAACTATCCACATGCTTCAGGCTGTCACATGGTCCCTTGGGACCCTGAGCCTTTTTTGGCTAGAAGGAAAACTCCCAGAAGTGGATCCAATGGGAGAAGGGACCCCACCTTCACTGGAAGCTGCAGCCCGTAGCCGTTGATTCTAGCTGTGTGTCTGTTGGACCAGGATCTCTCCATACCTGCTGTTTCTTTCATCCTGCGCGACTGAAAAATAGCAGTCAGGTAGCTGGTAACCCCCTGACAAGTTTAGGAAATGACTCATTATTAAATGACTCTTATTCAATGATTAAAGGCTCATAGGCAGTCTGTGTTGTAGTTTTCCAGTATTTATGCTGGGCAGGCTTGCGTGCACATGCAGTGCAGAGCAATGGTTCAGATGGGACCTCCTACCTGCAAGGTGGGACCTTACAAGGCTGTATCCTGGGTTAGTAGTACCAGGCGGCGTCTTGAAAGAGTCCCAGGCTTGACATCAGGATTAAGGTTTCGTTTGTGTTAGTAATGTGACTGACTTCAGTATCTTTCTATTCAGCTGAGAATAATTTATTTTTTGAGACAAATAACTCATGACGACTTTTGCTGAAGATTAAATGGGCAAGGGAAGATATACTGCAGCTATCTGAGGCTAGAATCCACCCAGTGACCAGTCTGGAGTAAATGGGCGAGGGAACCTTGAGAAGGGGAAACAGAAGTGCTTGCAAGGATTAAGACTATCAGGCTTTGGAGTTTTTAGTCTAAGAGATGGCTGATCTCTCCTTGATGACTGTATTTTCTGGGGTTAAGACGCAGCCCTCTAGTACACTGCAAACAGTGACTGGAACAAGAGAGGGGTGGGATGCATTTTCCAATTTGCTGTTCTTATCTATGAGAGAAGAGCTGGGGCTGGAGCTCTTGCAGTGTTATGGTGTTGACAGATGTCTGCAACAAGCCAACGACATGGCTTTGCTCTGTTTGTTGGACTCAGCTCTGTCGTGCTTGCTAACAAAGCTTTTGTGGGATGTGTGTAGGCAGTGTTAATCTCTTCTGCTCAGAGTCAGGCAAAGCAAAACTATTTCCTTTCAAGGTCATTTGTAGGATGCTGCTGAGTTTCCAGGCTTGATGGTAACTAAGATTTGTTCAAAGAGAAGCTCTAGTTAACTTCATCCAGCCTTTTTTGTCTTCCAATAGGCTTTGGTAGAAAAAAGAGAACCAGAAAATAATGTTGTCAAAGATACCTCTGCTCTTAGTTATGCTGGGAACAAGAGACTGACTTTTCTGGGAAGGCAGCTGCCTGGGTTAGTAAAATCAAGAAAGCTTTTCTGAGATTTAAGTTTCTCTCCTCACCAGAGGTCACTTCTACACAGTTATTCACTTAGAGATATCAATTAGCAAAAATAGAGGTGGATTTGAGCCAGATGCTAAGAACTAACCCCTGCTCATGTGGTTTATTGACTGTAGTAGAGAGCCTGTTGATTTACAGGAGTGTAGTTACAAGGAGATCCAGGCCTTAATGAGGTGCTTTAAAGCCAGGAGTTATTTATGAGGGTCTCATAAATTGAGATTGAGGGTGCAGCCTTCAGGTAACTAAGAATTGGTGTACAGTTGAAATAAGCTCCGGAATCAGTGGCTTATGCTGGGTTCATCTGGCTCCACAGGCTTCATGAGGACTGGGACCAGTTGGTCCCAGACTGAGTGTTTTGCTGGAGAGAAGCCCATCTGGAGGGCCAAGGAAGTCTTAGCACCTGCCGCCCCCC
This sequence comes from Astur gentilis, assembly GCF_929443795.1. NCBI lineage: Eukaryota > Metazoa > Chordata > Aves > Accipitriformes > Accipitridae > Astur > Astur gentilis. The sequence continues at coordinate 31,081,054 of NC_064894.1, read as the reverse complement.
CCCCCCCCCCCCCCCCTTCTTGTTTTGCTGATATTTTGACAATCAAGTTAGTACCAACAGATGCCTACCCTGGCTTTGAGGGGAATGGAAGGATGCTTTCAGAGTCAAAATCCTGGAGGGAAGGGTGCTGTCACTGTTTACCTGGGCTGGTAAACTTTTCAAGGCTGAAATTAGACTAGGCATCTGGATGTGGGGATATTTATCCAAAATAGAAATCAGCAAAGAAAACTATATGTATGATTTCCAAGCAGACCTTATCAGTCCAGCAACGTTATTCATGTTTGCTTCTGTTCTGTTGCCTTACAGTCAAGAAAATGGGGTGTTGTACACTTCCAGTGTAAGACACAGTCACTGCTCCTAATAATTTACCATTTGGACAGCTGATTTTTCAAATACTCCCAATTTCTGGAATGCTAAAGCTCTCCCAGAAGAGACCCAGACCACTTAGGAGTATTTGGATCCATGTAGACCCTATGTATGTTCTTTATTAGTTACTACCCGCAGTCCCTCAGAAGTCCATGAATCCTTGGGCTGGGGTTGAAAACTACTGTCCCAGATAGAGATGGAGAAGCAATTTGCTTGTGTAACCCAGCTGGGGAGTGGTGAAGCTGCTGGAATGATATTGTCTGTTAAGAAAACTGGACCTTGTACAATTTGTCAAATGGTCACTTTGTGTTTTGACGGTTTCTAAATAAGCTTGCTTCGTAGGTCAGAATTTTGTGCTGAACTCTCAGATGTGCTTATTTTTGCTCATTTATGTGAGATTAAATTATTTCTTGTCTGTCTTCTGCCATGTCATGCATGGGCACTGTAAACAGTACTAATGAGGCTCTCTGTTACCATGTAGTACATATGGTTAATCTCCACCAAGTAAAATTAAGATAGGATTAATTTAATTTTTAACCTTCTGAATGTTTTGAAACAGTGTAGGTGATTTAATTAAAAATGAGATATGGATGAGCTGGGACACCTACATTTGCTTTCATGGTATATTCAGATTTGGAAATGGGCTGTACATGTTCCTTTTTGGTAGGGCCACTGAATGGCTGCAGGAATATAAGGAACCAGACAGCAGAGGCTGAGACTGACACTTCTGAGTGCTATGTTGCATCTGCAAGCTGGAAAAGCATTCACATTGCATATTGAAATGGCAGGGAGTACTTGGAGCAGTGCTCTTACCTATATTGACAGGCTTGCTTTTAACTGTGAGGGTGTGATTGTTGAGTAAGGTTTGGTATCCACAAAAAGCCTTCTCTGCACAGAGGTGATGGTCTCCCTGTGGTATCAGATGAACTTTCCTAAGGATCTTGCTCCTGGACTTAGGTGCCTATGGGTCAGTCTTGGGCCAAGTTTGATGGAAGACTGGACTTGCTCTTGCATTGAATCCTCTCCTGGGACTTGCACCTCCTGTCCAGCCCCTGGGGAAAAGGAAAGGGTTGCTCCAATCTTGCTCCACAAACCATGAGACCTTCCCATGCTTGGAAGCGGGGAAGTCTGTGATTAATGGCAAATAGCAGATGTACTGGATGCTTGGCATCTTACTGTTTTTACTTCTCCAGAAACCCATCTCAAGCCTTTCTGATGAATTTTGTTTAATCTGCAGGAGGCCTACAGAGCCTGAGGAACTACAGTGCATTGCTTCATAAGGCCAGTAAGAAGGATCTTCTTTTTTCTTACTTTGTTTCATAATGATTGATGGACCAAATCAGGTTTGCTAGAGAAGGTTTTTTTCTTCTTGCTTTGGATCCTAAATTTACTCCTATGGTGCTTTAGAAATACATTATATGGAGGAAAATCAATGGAAATACCTTAGCAACAGGTTAATAATAAAGAAATAGGCCACTATTATATTTTTTTCCAATCTTCCTGTGGAATGAGTGTCATATTTCCTGAAAACTAAATATAGCCATGTGCACTGAATGCTAATGGAGAGATTCCTCTAAGTAAAAATGTTACAGACAGATCTTCAGAAAGTCTGTAAGGGTTCAGTAAGGATCTTAAAGATAAGTTCTTGATCACATCTAAAATATTGCAGATGAGTTAAGGAAAGTCGTCAGAAGTAGTCTGTGTATCTTGTATTTCTGTGAATATTTTAAAAGGTAAGGAGTCAGAAATGTTTAAATGGAAAGTGTCCTCCTTGGGATAGTGTAGAATATCCCACTCAAGATAGAATTTATGACTTAAATATCCCCGTCTTTCCTCCAAATTCTCTTATCAGGAGCTTGCTTTGATTATCCGTGCTTGCTGGGTTTGCAGGAATGACAGAGATATTACTGTCTCTTGAGATAGGAAACCCAGTTCTTCTCTACAATGCTATTGTTCTTCCTCTCTGCCCTCTTAATGAGCACTATTCAGCTAAATACAGCAGCAGTGTGCCTAACCTGAGGGGTTTAACAACCAGACCATGAGCTAATGTTGCAAAAGAGCAATCCTACCCTAAGTTACGTTAGCTCATGTGTGTGGAGAATGTAAGCCTGGGGAAGTACCTGGCTCAGGATACGTTACAAAGAGAGGTGGTTTGAGTTGTCCACCCTCCAACAGGGATTGGGAGTCTCTGACAAGCTCCTATGAGAGGGAACTTCTCTTTCTCCTACATGACTTGTAGGGGGACAGGGTCTGCTCTGTCCAACAGGTAGGTGAAGACCCAGTCAAGCCCAGCAACTCTTTCCCTGCCAGGCGCTGCATGGAGGTGATTCAGCCCAGCCTGGCAGAGCAAGCTAGAGAGGGAGAGAAATTTCCCTCTGTGACTGCAGGCTTGTTTCAGCCCTGCTGGGCTTGCTTGTTTCTCCGCGGCGAGCATCCAGCTCTCTCTGTGCCACAGCCAGTGCCCCCGGCTGTACAGCACCTCTGCAGACAGATTCTCCAACATGAGTCAGTTTTCCAGTTATGCAAAGGAGGAACTGCCCAGACTATTCAGACTGGGCTCTATAAACTGGTAGTAGCCTAATCCAGTGACAACCTGCAAGGAAGGGATATAAGCAGACCCTGCTGCTCAGACAGCTTCTGGCATTTTTGGAAGTTGCCAAGCACACCTTTGAAAACAAAGCCTAGGGAGGAAGGCATGAGCTCTTGGTAGGCTTTAGCGAGCTTGTTAGCTGCGTCGTGAATATCTCTGGTTCAGGCACAGAATAAGGACGCTGAGTGAAGGCAATTCTGCCACAGCTTTAAATATAGCAGCACAAAGCCTGACACTGAAGTGTTGTAGGCTTTGCCTTATTTTGCACCCTCAGACGTGCAGTATAATTTGTAGTAAATCTGAACCTAGGCAGCTGCTAAATTTACATGTAGTTGACTAGAAGCAAGCTGAAAGCTCTTTCTTAAGCTTAATCATACTATAGAGACAGTGCTATCAACATCATACTCCAATGTGCATGCTAGGTTTGTTACGTTGTGCTAGTGAGAAAACTCAGATTCCCTAATGCTTTCAGTTAGCAAGTAGCTAAGCTTGTTGTATATCATCCAGCCAGGCCTGATTAAAATGGCTTTTCTCTGCTTGTCCCCAGAAGGGCATAAATAAAAGTAAATCCAGACACGTTCCTTGCTTTGGGACATGTCCTTGCAAAGATGTAGATTATATTTTTTTTTTACCCCTAAGCTCCACTGATTGAATTCTTCAGTCTCAACACTTTTTTTCAGGGGGTGGGGGAGCAGTGGATAAACAATTGGTCCTGTTGTATTGGCAGCACAGAGCTTGCCCCTTGGCCATGCTTGGGTTTCATGGGGAGCTGCAGGATTTTCTGCCAGCAGGAATAGGGCCAGCCTTTCCCCCTGACATCTAGGAGGTGGAGCGATGTAGTGCTTTTGGAAGGACAGGCCAGTGGCTGGGCTTTGGGGAACCTAGGAACCTGCAAATTACTGAGGGTTGATCCACCAAAGGCTGTGGCTGACCAGCTGCTTCTCCAGGCAGGAAAACCAAGAATCGGCATATCCCACAGCCCTTTTTTTTTCTTGTTGCTTTGTTTTTGTTGTGGTTGGTTTGGGGTTTTTTTTATCCCATGACTGAAATTCACCTGGTGCACAGGTGTTTGTTGGCAGAGGTACACAGAACCGCCCAGTAGACAGGAATGGCCAAGGTGCAGAGCATCCACAGGCTGTGTGGATCAAGGCAAAGCCTTGGCTCCATACTGCCCAGGATCTCAATGCCCCAGGGACACTCTTGGTGAGCAGACCTGTTCCTCAGTCCCTTGTTCAATGGCTGTTTAAAATATCACTTTCCACTGGACTGGAGAGAGGTATCAGCTGCTCCTGAATCTTCAGGAGATGTTCTAGTATACGCCTCACAGTGTTATCAATTAATATGTATAAAATGAAATAACCAGGGAACTGCTAAGGTCCTGTGTACAGCCCCCATCAGTTAATATTTAAAATAGGGAAACAAAAATTGGAAATTATTTAGGGTTTAGGAATAAACTATTAGAAAATGGGGCTTTGTAGATAGGTAGAATGTTTATGTCAGAAAAGATAATGGATTGTGGTCTGATCGACAAACCTCAAAGAACCACTTGGAACTGCCAAGACAGAGTAAGAAGTAGGTAAAAGGTGATTCCTACAGGGGGAGATCACGACCACCGACTCATTGACCACCTACTCAAAAGAAGACAATGAAGGACAAAGAGAGAGTCTGTGCACTCATTTACATGAGAGGCAAAGAAGAAAGAACCAATCGTTTAGAGAAATAATAATGAATATGTATTACTTAAGTATATAAATGTGGGAATTTTTGAGACAAGGGTGTGCCATCTTGAGACAGGCACCCATTTCGTGCACATCAACGAAATTAATTTGAAAATTCCTCAACTCTGTGTGTTACTGGCTTGCACACCACGTAAACAAACCCCATTTGTAGGACAAGAGTACCAGTGAGGAGGTAGGGTAGTGCAGGATAGTCCATGAGCTGGAGGTTGGAGTGAATGCTAAGAGGATCCCCTTGGCTCAGCTGCAGCAAGATAAATCCTTTCTACCCTTCCCAGAGCAAACCTTCTCAGCCTGGGGGTGCAGAGGAGAAGCACCACCCCTGTCCCCCTCCGAAGACCACCTCCTGCTCCTCTGGTCAATAAGCCAGCCTCTGCAAGGCTCTCCTCCTGCAAGGACCAGTGCAAGCACAGCAAGGGCAACCTGCAGGCAAGGCAGGGAAGCGGTGCATGGGGAGTGGGGAGCTTTCTAGCAGCTCGGTTAGACTAACGAGCTAGTCCTGTTAGCTCTCTCTTCAGAAAGCTCACATTGGCAAAATTAGCTCTTGAGGGAAAGCGGGACAGCAATTTTAAGCGTCCTAAGAGACTTTTGAAAGCACAAGTCGTGTTTGCACATCCACAACTGCAAATGTTTTGATGAGCTCCAGATTAATTGAAGGATGTTTCAGTCTGATTTAATTTGTTCATTGCCCTGCTGACAAATTATGTATCTCTGTGATATGGGTTGGTGCCTTTATGCACTTGATCCTAATTATTGATAAGTAGGTGTGAGCAGTAATAGTGCCTAGCCTTTACCTTGGGGGGGCCAAGGACTTCATTGGCTGTGAATGGGGGTGAGAATATTGTGTTATTTCAGGGCTGGGAAAGCAGACTTCTTAGGGGATTTAGCCTGTCAAAGGCCTGGGACTAAAAGCTGCCTCCTGTCTATAAGCTTCATTGCCAGCTCATCAGCTGTTATGAAGCCAGGTCATTTTGGGGATCTGGGTGAGTGTGGGGCAGAGGTCCTTGTATGATTCTTATCTTAAATGCACTGTGTCAGGTACAGCTGGCATCAGGCCAAACCCAGAATACAAACCCAGGCATCGCAAGTCCCTATAGACCAAACCAGGCACTGTGCAGTGCATCAGCTTCCTCCCTGCGGTCCTGCAGAAAGGATGCTTTTAAACACGTATGCGCTCTGACATTCCCAACCTCTGGGTGACCCCTTTGGGGGCTTACAGAGAACAAGGGTTTAGAAAGGTGGCAGAAAACAGATCTGAGTATTTTTGGTGGTAACAGAGCAGGGGTGCAAGATAACGTGGGCTAGCTCGGTGTCTTTAGTTGGAGGCTAAATTTCACAAATGATGTTGTGAAAGTTGGGAGCAGCCAAGTTCTCTGCTGTGAGGAAGGCTTGTTCCCATCACAGCGCTCTGCTCCTTCTGGTGCTCGCCTCTGTGCAGGTGTTTAGCACAAGCCTGTGAAAGCTGTGGTGGTGTTAGACTTCTGACTGTAAGGTGATACATAATCTGTGTTGTAATTTGGTTTCTAGTTCTGGCTGTTCCTTTCTCAAATCAGACTGATGGTAAGTAGAGCAGTCACACGTTCGGTTTGTGATCGATTTAGTATGAGCAGGGTTAAAAAAAAAAAAAAAAGGTGCTAATGTTAGGCAGTTGCATATTCTTCATTCAAAACTATCCTTCTAGGCAGTCTTCCAGAATTTAGATAATTTCTTAACAAGAATTTTGTCACTTCCCAATGTGCTGTGTGAGCCTAGCGTGTATCAGAATACACAATACTCATTCCAGCCCACAGGACACTACGGTGATAAGGAATAGTAAGAATTAAAAAAAAAAAATAAAAAAAATCCTTGATTAAAAAACAACACTTATTGCAAGATCAAGAGTTTAAGTGCCAGAAGGAGATCAGATCTTGCCCTTTGTTGAACTACCTAATTAACCTAATGCTCCAACAATCTTCCAGTTTTTCAAATGTGATGGAAAATGTTTTGCAAACTTGAAGGGTTATGGAAGTGGAAATACTGGGCTTTCCGATCTAATTCTGTAATAAGGACAAATAATGAAGGAGAAGCAGAAACGAATGCTGTGGAATTTGTGCATAAGAATTAGCCAGGCTTGGCCCCTTTCTCAAAGTTGCTGCAATTGCATGGAATAGTTGAAGATGAAAAATGAGGTTGTCAGCCAGGACCCAAGTGCCCTGTCACATTGTGACAGTTAAAATGGGTAAATAAACTTTTTATTAAATATGAAAGTGCAATTTAACAGATGACAGGAATACTCTGACAGCTGGACTAGGTTGCTCAAAGCCCCATCCAATGGCATACAAATACACAGCACAGCATACAAAATTCATGGGATAGGTCTGGAGCTTCCCAATGTGCAGAGCAGCAACAGCTGCCAATACAGCTCCTGGTGCTCTGTGGGCCTGTGGACAGGGAGCGTTATCGGCTGCCTTGTTGGTTACAATGAGCCTGGCTGGGGAAGGACACCAAAGGGAGACAGCAGGAGGTCAGAAGAGGTAGAATTACATAAATCTACTTGAGTTTCCTCGACTTCCCAGTACCTGCAGAGACTGCATCTAGAGATGGAGCCAAAGCCTGTCCTAGCTTTCTCACCCAGGCACGCATTCTCTCTTTGTCTGGGGGTAAAATAGGAGTCATCGTTCTCCAGTAATGGCTGAAAGCCTAATTATGCCTAGTGTGGCTGAGGAGAGCTTTGCCTCAGTTAAAGCTATGGCATAAGGGCCTCTGGCCTTCCAGTTGCCTCTGCAAGGAAGGGGGAGGTGCTCTAGCAATTTAGGGACAATTTTCAGAACCGCATTTTCAGTGAAAATCCTAAAACTCCCTGAAATCCTTTCTACTTTGGGACAACAACAACAAAAAAATGTCTTCTTTATGAAAACCTGCAATTCATCATCTCTGCTAGCTAGAAATGTTTCCAATTAGGATGATGAGGGAAAACTGGACAGTGACAATTTGGGGACAATGAACAGAGGCTGATCCACTTCCATATTCCTTCTGTCTGTTGCTTTGTGGAAGGATTTAAACCCAGGGTGCAAGATCACCACATTAGCTATGGATGTGTGTCTATTGTGGAGTGTATGTCTTCTCAACAGGCAACCCAAGCTAGACTGGGGTGTTTGGTAACATCTCTACTGCTGCATCTTTGTTTTTTCCTTTTTAAATGCGCCTTGGGAAGCTAGGTATGATGCAGCAGTTCTTGTTTTCCTGTCATGACTGCATAGCTGTCATTTTGAGTCTGTTTGCCAGGGTGACAAGATTGATAGCAAGAAGAAGTATGAGTGGGTACTTCACCACTCTCCCAACTTGAAGAAATTTACTGATTGTGCTGTGATTTACACACTGGGTGAAGGACTGCTGAGTGAGGTGCTCAGGGCTACCTGTGCCAGTACGTTGCTAGAAGCAAGCCTTGTGTTTTCCAGCAGTGGTCCAGAGGGGCTACGAGGATTAATGGGTTAGTGCTAATTAGCACAGCTCCCCAGGTTTAGCAGTACTATGTTTGAGACTGGTTTCCTAAAGAAATAAAGCTTACATGATCATTATGTTTGTCTGGTCTTTCTTCCACTCCCAATAATTCCTGACCCTGGTTGACAAACTTGATCGATCTGATGAATGAGCAGAGTTCCCAGAGTTAATGAATTTCCCGAACACTGGGAAAATTACTGGCCAAAGAAAGAGTCCTGACTGACTCAGAAGTTTAGTGCTGTGTTAGGTCAGCTGGCAGCTGGCTCAGATCGGCGTCAAGGTGAGCTGCAGGCTGTGCCCTCTCCTACTGAAAGAGCAGATCAGCAACAACTGTCATGTGAGACAGAGAAGCTGGGAGTATTGCAGTGGAGAAAAGTAGAAAAGAAAAAGGATGCAAATGTGCTGGAATTCATTCCACTAATTGGCAAATTGGCTTGTTAGGGAACTAGAAAAAGAAGAATTCTCTATAAAAGTTTGTACCTTTCCCGTTGCTGCATTGTCCAAATACCTTCTAGTCCTATGTGAAGTTGCACAGCTAGCCTCTATCTTGTGTGACTTGTTCTTTCTTCAGATATGTCCTTTCCACCTGCTGTCCCAGGCTAGCCTGCTGCCTGTGTTCCTGGTGCATGAGCTGAAAAAACCTGCCACCGACATCAGGTGGCCTGGTGGGAGAAAGGTGAATCCATGGTGGCAGCAAGGGCGGTCCAGAAACATCGCTGCACAACTTCAACTTGGTGCATTGCTTTGGTGATGGGTGAAGTTTGGCTTGTTCAGGGGCTCTGCATTGTGCATCCAGCTCGAGTAGAGTTTCTCCTTTGTAACTATCAGTTCACACCAGGACACATGCCCAGTACTACCAGAGATGATACAAACACAACAGAAACCTGGACCTATAGAACAGTGAACCCGCGCTATCAGTTTTGTGGTGGCTATCCTTGCTCTTTCACAGCACATCCAAATTCTGTTAAAAGGAACTTGTGCTGAAGGAGCATGCCCTGGGAGAAGGGTCTGAAGAGTTGGACTGGCAGTGCCTGTCAAAATCGGTGAAGCCCTGCTGGGACAAAGGTGCAGATGTTCTGGATGCGTGAAGGGCTCTGCATCCCCTAAAAAGGGATGCCTGTGAATACCTGCTAGGCACTGTTTATCAGCAGTGAGACAGAGCTTGGATCCGCATGGTTTAAATGGCCACAGGGTCACTGCAAGCTCCAAAGAAGACACACTGCAGGCCCCTCTGGGACAAACGCAGCAGCTGCTTGGTGCATGGAGTCTTGGCACAGTCATCTTTGCTGTCCCCCTTGAGTATATGGATGTATGTGGTGGAGAAGGACATTGGGAGGCTGACCAGAGCTGAACTTGGCCTGGTTACCCAACGTAAGGGAGAGCATAGGCAAGAGGGCAGTGGGAATTGACCCAGCTGTAAGTGCTCAGGTACTTGGGACCTCTACCTGGTCAGAGCTGGAGGGGACCATGAAGGCATCGTTAGACTCAGGAGGGTAACCCTTCTTCTGGGGGTCCTTTCCCAGCAGGAGATATGCTATGGGGAATAGGCTGGGGGGCATATGATAACATGGAGATGTGCCTGGGTGACCATATGGGAGGAAAAGTGACACAGCAGCTGGGGAGGGATGTGGCTGGAAATGCCAATTTAGGTACAAGGCATGGTGGTGAATCTGCTTCATCGCTGCTCAAACCCTGGTCACTTCTGCTGCTTTGCTGTCGTGGGATGCAGCAGGAGTTTGCCAGCCTTGAGGCACGATGGAATAGAAGGATGACTCATACCTAAATCTTGATCAGATTTTGAATTAAAAATTTAAGTCACAGCTGGAGATTTGGATCAAAAAAAAAAAATCTGTTTCAAAACTATCAGTGAAGGAAGACCTACTAAGAGATACCCCTAGCTACTCTGTGACTATTAATACTGATTGTAACTGTTTGAATCTGTAACTTTCTAATTGTGGCTGGCTCTTACCTACCACTTTTGGTGTGAGTGAGCTGGCCTGCTGCGGAGGCTGGCTCAGGGGATGATGCAGTTTCATCTTTAGTTGGTGCAATTGCCAATTAGTACTGTATGTGGTTGTCATTCCTGTGCTAACCCCGCTCCTTGTTACATTGTGGTGTCTCATCCAGGGATGCTCTTTTGTGGGAGTCTGTTGGTCCTCCAAGTCAGGAGATGAGGGAGGGAAAAGATGTTTCTCCCCTACTTTAACAAGACCTGTGCCTAAATGTCCCAGACAGCTTTTAGGAACTTCAATCGTAGCCCCTCATCTCAAAGTATGTAGAGCACAACACCAAAGATTTGGGTTCAGATTTGATGATGTCTTAGGTGTTTCATGAAGAAATATCAAGAGTTGAGTAAGTCCTTCTGATGAAACACTGTTAAAATTTGGTTACTGCATAGGGAGAAAATGCAGAGAAATTACAATACTTCAATTTGGTAGACAAGACTAACATCAAAGCTATGCAAATTCAGATTGGATGCTGAACATCCATCTTCCATACTGAGTAACAGTTGGAGTTAAACCTCCTTCAGCTCTTGATGTCTTTAAATTACAACTAGGTACCTTCCTTCTGGCAAGTTACTTGTTTTAGCACAGGCACAGTTGGGTGATGGCCTGTGGTTTGTTACAGAAAAGGTCAAACTTGATGATCTCCTCATCTGTTCTGGAATGAAATCTTATGGATAAATAAGACTTTTTCTTCAAGTTTTGTTTGCAAGGAAAAAATCTTTAGCATTAATTAGCATTAGTCTCTTCCCTTTTAGTATTTTCCTTCTAGTATTTTAATGAAAAATTAATCTCTGCTTTTATGAACAATATTAAAATAAGGCCATTAGCATCTTTTTTGAATAGCCATCTTTTAAATTTAAACCTAAAAAGAACTAAAATCTTCCTTCCGCTTCCTTCAGAAACAAAAAGAGCAAATAAAGACCTGCAGCCATACTGACCACTGGTTGTATTCAGCTGCAAATTTTGCTATTCAGCTGTTGTCCTGTTTTGTGCCAAAGGGATTTTTATTGTGTGAGTGTGCATATTGTGGGGCCGCTGTACAACCTGGAGGCACAAAACTTTGTAGCAGGTAACCAGTAAAGCAAGCCAACAGAATGTACCTTTCTGCAATGAAAAACAGAGATGGTGAGGCCCAAGGGAATTTCAGTTGTGATGGCTATTGCTGAGGAATATGTATGATATGGGACACACTGGAAATTACTGGAAAATTACCAAAAAGACTCACTTGTGTTGAAGTGTTACTAAGCGTGAACAGGCTCATGTTGAAGACTATTTGAAAACCTAGGCCACATGATGGGTATTGTCAAATCTCGAACTGGTAATCTCTGTTTCATTAGAGCAGGTGAAGATTTCAAAAGAGCTCCAGGATTAGGCAATGGATCCCTTCTGAAAGTAATAGCCAGCGTACCCAGTCAGCTCAGACCTCCTATGCAAGGGTGACTTGGTCCTTTCTCTCAATCAGCTCTACTAAATCTATTATTCCAGCCAGGCAGCTCCTAAGCTTTTTGAAAAAAATCATTACACCCAGTCACAGATACTAACATACTTACTGACAACATGGGAATGTGTGTACAAGAGTGGGGGATGCTGAGTTGTTGCTTTGGCGCTTGTCCTCCATCGTGGGTACCTTCATCTAACCTCCCGCGAGTCTGTAGGGTGCTATCACTCAGGTTATTGCTTCCAGGTCCAGAATAAACCTGGTTTGGAGGGGAAAATGAACTGCCTATCCCCGGGGTCTTGGGCATGCACCGTTCTGCAGAAATAGCAGTTTCCAAGTGGAGCTGTAGATGAATGCTCTCTGATTTGAACAGGTCTGAGTCTTGGGGGGGGGATTGCAGGGATGAGTGTGACTGCTTTTTTGGGCTCTGTTACCCAGGTGTTCAGTTTGAATCTCAAACTCCAAAGCACGGCTGATTACTCACGCTCCCAGCATGGGTGCTTTTGCTTTAGGGGATTAAGTGAAATGTCATTTCTAGAAATTGAGGGGAGGAGGGTGTTAAATGTCTCTCTAAGGCATCAATCACTTGAGTCCTGTTGTTACCAGAGTACGTGGGTGTGGTATATTAGTACTGACAGGGGCTCCTAAGATGCTTTTGTGCCCAGCTAATCACCACTCTACGCTTGCTCTTAAGACTATTGTTGCACAAGGCCCTAATGCTTAGACTGATTTTTAAACAGAACAGCTGGAAGTGACACACCGGGGACAAATTCCTTAAAATTATTGCTGCAATTATGGTGGAGTTGCTGCTTGTGCACTGAATACATCCCTCTTGCTCTGAATGATTGTGGTATTTGTGCCAGAGCACTGGAGCTGAAGTTGTAATTGCTGCATCCCTTCTCTTTCTTTCTTGGGGTGGGTTGGGAAAGGAGGGCATGCTGGGTTAGGTAGGACAATTTTTTTTGTATGCTTCTCAGTCTGGATGATTTGCTAGTGACCCTCGTTAAGCTCAAAGTTGTGTCTCCTGATTGTTCTGCAAAGTTTCTTAGGGTAACTAAATTTACCTTGGTGCATCAAAGCAATGAACTCAAGTTGATTCCTTCAACCAGCCTGCATCTTTGATAGGGAGAATTACATTCAAGCTGCCTTGTGCAGTGTTTAGGAGTGAGGTATTGTTCTCAAAATAGGGATATGGAATTAAATACAAAATCAAAGAGCTGAGCAAGGCTGTTTTTCAAAAGATTGTGCTGTAAGTGGTGCAGGAGGCTTTCTTGTTTCACACAGTGGCAATGCAGCAAGAAGGTTTTTTTTGTTATTATGCACAGTGGGTTAGCTTTACTGTTATCCACTGCTTACTAATTCTGTTGGGTTATTGTCCTCCCTAGTTCATGTATTGGAGGTGGGATGCTTGGAAAAGAAGCTAACATCTCCCTAAATGTTCATATCCCTGTTGCTATCCTGGATGGCACCTCTTACCCTCCAAAACATCATCCACTTTTTGCATGGCATCTGTTGCAAAGGAGGGAGAAATCCCAAGCCCTCTGGCCATCTCTGCTGTTGCAGTGAAGTACCTTGCCATTGTCTGAGCACAACCAATGTTCTGCCCTCTCTTCTGATGTTGTCTCCCATGTACCTCAATTCTTTGCTCTTTGTCTGAGATGCCTTAGAACTCTGCTTCTTGGTTTCTTTGCCTGCTACCCTGCAGCTTCCCATTCTGCTCTCTCATTGCTCCTCTGGTGTCTAGTATGGAGGATATTTCTGTCTTTTCTTTCCCATGTCCTTTAACTGCTTCTCTCTTTTACTCTTCCTCTTACACCTCTGTCTGGGCCTCTGTTGATGAAGATCCATCCACCGGTCCTGTACACCTCTTTCTCTCCAGCAGCCCATCTTCACTTTCAGCCTGTTCTCACCAGCTGTGCCATATGCTTTCAATCTGTTGATCCTTATTCCACACACATCCCCATTCTTTCCCATTTAAAATACACATTAATTCCAACTGGTTCTTGCATGAGCCCCCTCGGCAATCATCTCCAAAGCTACTTCAGTGACTTCCATCAGACTGCTCCAGTGAACATCTCAGTCACAGCAGCTACAGAAAAAACTTGACTATGTTTGGTCTGTGGCTCTTTTGCTTACTCCTGTTGAAGGAGAAATGAACAGCTTGCAGGAGTCTGTGCTGTGCTACATGCCAGGTATTAATGGAGTATTTAGTGAGTGTTAAGAGACTGGAGTTGAGACTCAGAACTTTCTCGGGGGCTACATGGGTTGTCTGAATCATGTGTGATATATTAATCAAGATGCTGTCTGCAAGCTGGTTTATCTCTAAACATTACAAGGATACATAGGTGAACCCAAAGGGGAGAGGAGTGGGGTGTAGTTACAACCTGAACATACCATGTAAGCGAGTACTAAATACATCTCAGAGATCTGGGGTGTATGGTTTAGGTAGCTGACCACCCGCTTCTTGGTTGAGATGAGAAGATCTCTCATTCTTCCTCAGCTAGATACAACTCTGCTCTCCTCCTCATGGATATTCTAGCAATGCAAATAACCCATGTTATCATGGGCTGCAGTGTGCGAAAGCTTTTAGAGAAACCCCATCAAACAATCTGATGACAATTGTTAATTAGGGTCGTTACACAGTTCATGGCTGTAGAGGTCAGCTGAACATGCCTCTTGGCACAGTCTGTGCAAAAATATTAAGCCACCTAGAATCATGGGCAGCTGCAGAATGATGTGAAAACATGCCTTTTATCACCCTGTTGATGTGTCAGTTCTGGTATTAACTAGGACAGCATGATGCAGTATTTTGCCACCTCCTGCTGCTGTTATTCATCTTTACTATGAAAGCTCAGTATTATCCTTTGTAAAATACTGCAGTTCACCAGCTACCTGGATCCTTATTCTGCTGTCTGATACTATAGCTCTCTCCAGAGAAACTTCGTTTAAGGGGGGAGTTGAAAGAAATGCATTTATGGGAGACCATGTTACTGGAGTCTTATTTTAGCAATTGATTTTTAAGCTTCTTTTAACCCAGAAATGAACATGTCAGAAAACCCCCAAAATGTAAGTGTGAGTTTTGCAGGTAGAACTGCTAGGTCTGCTTGTTTGCTTAAAGGAAAGAAGAAACATTTTCCTTTCAGATCCATATTGGGGTTTTCTCTGGTACCAAAAGAAAAAATAGCTTTAAGAAGGATGAGTGTGTTGTTGTTGTGGGGTTTTTTTTGGTTTTGGGTTGGTTGGGTTTTTTTAATTGTTGTTGTTCCTGCATTAAAAGGACAACAGGTATAATGAAATATGCATTTGATAGTCTATAATCATGTAATGGCAACTGTATCTGGCCTTGTAGAGACAGACCTTCTGGTGCCTCAATTAAGCTTGGTGTACTCAGTTTCACTTTCTTCATGGAGGAAAAGATCCCTGCATATCTTAAAGGATTAGCATCAAGCAACGGGCACATGTTAAATACTTATTATCCATTGGTGTTGACAGCTCTTCAGCTGGGGGACAGGGATTAGGCTGATAAAACATAGGTGTAACATGTTCTACTCTGAGTATCTGTGACAGAGGCACAGATCATGCAAAAAACCACTTGTGCATGAGTTAAGCCTGCGAACAAGTCCACCTTTCTCTGGTCAGTCAGTGGCAAATCTTTGCTGTAGACCCTGGGTGTGCCCAGGTCCACAGGTAACCTCATTTAGCCTGGCCCTGACATGGCCTTACCTCAGTATAAAGCAGACTTGGCCCAGATCTAAAAGTGGTCATCTCTTTAAAACTTGTGCTGAAATTGGTCTGAGATGAGGACTCAACCCTTTACCTATGTCCAGATGATCACAAAGGGCCCTTCTCGAACTCCTGGAGTCTTCTCCAGGAGAAGAAGAGGGGAGGTCTGGGGAGGTCCCTGCTGACTGGAAACTAGCCAACATTATTCCAGTTTACAAGAAGGGCATGAGGGAAGACACAGGAAACTACAGACCTGTTAGTCTATCCTCAGTTCCTGGAAAAATTATGGAGAAGATCATACTGGGTGCTATTGAAAGGCGTTTAAAGAACAATGCAATCCTCAGGCACGGTCAACACGGCTTCACAAAGGGAAAGTCCTGTCTGACCGATCTGATATCCTTCTGCGATAAGGTCACCTGCCCAGTGGGTGAAGGGAAGGCAGTGGATATAGCTTTTCTAGATTTTAGTAAGGCTTTTAACATTGTCCCTCACGGCATCCTTCTGGACAAGTTGTCCAACTGTGAGATGAGCAGGTACGTGGTACACTGTGTGAAGAACTGGCTGAAGGGCAGAGCTCAAAGGGTTGTAGTGAATGGGGCTACGTGTGGCTGGTGATCAGCCACCAGCGGTGTTCCTCAGGGCTCAAATCTAGGGCCAGTCCTGTTCGATGTTTTTATCAATGATCTGGATGCAGGAGTTGAATGTACCATTAGCAAGTTTGCTGATGATACCAAACTGGGAGGTGCTGTTGACCATCTTGAGGCACAAGGTGCCTTGCAGTGGGATCTAGATAGATCGGAGCATTGGGCAATGATCATTGGCATGAAATTAAACAAGAAGAAATGCTGGATTCTGCACCTGGGATGGAGTAATGCCAGGCACAAGTATAAATCAGTAGAGGAGTGGCTGGAGAAGAGCAGCCCTGCGAAAGATCTGGGAGTACTGGTCGACAGCAGGCTCAGTGTGAGTCGGCACTATGCCCTGGCATCTAGGAGGAAAACCCCATCCTGGGGTGCATGAAACACAGTATAACCAGCTGGTCAAAAGAGGGGATTATCCCGCTGTATTCAGTGTTGGTGTGCCCTCCCCTCGAGTCCTGCGTGCAGTTCTGGGCCCCACAATTTAAAAAGGGTGCGGAGGTGCCTGAATGCATGCAGAGGAGGGCAACAAAACTGGTGAAAGGGCTGGAAGGCATGTTCTATGAGGAGCAGCTAAGGACTCTGGGTTTGTCTAGTTTGGAGAAAAGGAGGCTGAGGGGTGACCTCATGGCTCTTTACAGCCTCCTGAGGAGACAAAGTGGAGAGGGAGGTGGTGAGCTCTTCTCCCTGGGATCCAGTGATAGGATGTGTGGGAATGGTTCAAAGCTGTGCCAGACTGGACATGAGGAAGCATTTCTTTACTGAGAGGGTGGTCAAACACTGGAACAGGCTTCCTGGAGAGGTGGTGGATGCCCCAAGCCTGTCAGTGTTGAAGAGGCATTTGGACAATGCCCTTAACAACATGCTTTAACTTTTGGTCAGCCCTGAATTGGTCAGGCAGTTGGACTAGATGATTGTTGTAGGTCCCTTCCAACTGAAATATCCAATTATAGCCTGTTCTAGCCTATTTTCCTGTCTCTGTCATGTGTCCTTTTCTCTTCTTCCCATCCTTTTACTGAGGAGTGCTGTGAGTCTTTGGTCCTGTTCCTGCTGGAGGAAGTTGTTAAAGGCTCACAGGGGGCTAATGCAGAGGTCACTGCTGTTAGAAAGTAATTTATCACAGACACTGGCTGGTATTCCAGTGAATCTGGAATACCTAAGTAGGTAAAAATATAGTTTGACTTCTTGTGTCTCACACCAAGACAAAGGCTTTAATGTGTTCTTCAACATGATAAAACGCATGCAGAGCAGATGGGGAAACTAAGGCACATGGCAAGTCTTAAAATATGACATGTTCTTAGTCTTTCTCTAGCAAGCTTCAGAGATGCTCTTTGGGAGCACGTGCCCTCAATTACAGCTGTGTTTAACATAACCTTTTTCTAAAAAAAAATTAAAACCCCTACCCTTTTTCTTAAATCAATCTTAATTGTTTGGTTACAGTTAAGCACCTTGATTTTTAAGGAAGCTTTTTACAACTGGGAATGTGTTCCGCTCTGGTTTTGTGTTCAGGATTACTGCATTTAGCTTTTTAAAACTACTGATAATTTGTTCACTATTTCTTGCCCTTCAGAATTTTTTTTTTAAGTTCTCTTTCTTAATTCTTTTCCCATTAGGAGAGATAAAACACATCATCACCAAACGAGTTGGTTGTTTCTGTCTTCCGAAGTTTGAATTTTGAAGGCCTAACACTTTCGTTCAGTGCATTTTCCAAAAGGATTGAAAGACAGCATTTGGAAAGCATGTCAGTGAGGGGTAAAACTTTTATTTCTACCTGGCTCCTGCCACCTTTCAGAACTGCCATCCTGTGCTCTGAGAGCTTTGTACAGTTCTGTTCCAGGACAGTACTGTGCCTTGATAGCAACTCCGTATCCTGGGAAAGCAGCCAAGAGGAGGCAAGAAAGCTGTCTTGGTACAGGAAAGACAAGGGACTCTTGTATGCTGCATACAGAAGTCTCATCCCACCAAAAAAATTTAGTTTTGTGGTTCTTGACAGAGCTGGACTGCTCTGAGACACATGATAGAACAGCATGAGTTGTAGGAAGGGAATTTCCAATTGACCCTGACGGGGAGGGAAAATTTCCCCCTTGGGAGTGGTGCAGTGCTGGGACCATCCCAGAGAGGCTGTGGAGCCTCCATCCTTGCAAATATTCAAAGCTTGGCAGGATGAGTGGCCTGACCTAACATTGCAGTTCGTCCTACTGTGAGCAGGAGGTTGGACTAGAGACCTCCAGAGGTCCCTGCCCACCTAAACCCTTCTGTGATGTTATATCACCCATGCTTAATATGGTAGATCTTGTGTATTAATACTTCTTGAGAAAAGCAAGAAGGGAAGGTGTGTGACAAGGAGCTTCCCAGGTAAGGAGGAGGAACAAGAAGCAGGAGACAGAAGTAACAAGTACATGTTACTCGGTAGTGACAGGTGGTTTATCCATCAATCTTCTCCAGTGCCTGCTTTCCTAGCACGCAGTTATCCATTGAACAGTTTAACATCCCACTTGCAACAAGAAGTAGACTCAGAACAGTGAAGCAGCATGGGATGTCTGGCAGGCAGGGAGAAGCAAACAAGTCCCACCCCTGCTTCATAGCCATCACTTCAACTCACTAATCAAAGCCTGCAAGCTCAGTGCAAACAGACATGTGAGCTTTGGAAATGCAGTAGCTTGGGGTGAAACCCGCCTGTGGCTAGACCTCTATGGATACAGTCAAAATGAGGGTTTAATAGAGAAAAAGCCAGAGCCATGCTCTACAATGGTTCTGTCTCCTCACGTGAAATTTCTGAGGGGAACCTTTTTTCAAGCTGGAGACTCTCTGCCTGCATTTTTTCCTGCTTTTATTAGTTAAACGTAAAGGTGCAAAGTTTTGTTTGTTTTCCTTTGCTTTGCTTTCCCCTTGACTAATAAGTGGAAGTAGTTTCCTGTGATTTGGGTTTTTTTTTCCAGGGCGGTAGGAATAATGGAAGTTCCAGTTTAAAAAAAAGTGTAGGAAAAAGCTTGGGAAAAAGTAACGCATTGCAGGAGAAGGAGAGTCACTGGGAGAGTGGAAGTGACTAAGGAAGAGAGCTGGTGTGAGACAGAACAGGGTTAGTGCCTGATCCAAACCCATGGGGACTACTGGGGACTGGGGCACTGTGCCTGGAGAAACCGGGGACAGGCAAGCCCTGAAAGAGGAAAGCGAGGAAAACAAAGCAAGCCGAGCAGCAGAGAGATTCTCTGGGAGGGTATGAAAGTAGGAAATCAGTCCAGGAGACTGACTAATTGCTTAAAAGCTATTTTGGGAGGAGAGTTTCTCCCTCGTCTGGGACAGTTCCCTCCATCATGGCTCTCTCCAAAGCTGCGGCTGCCCTGGCCCAATCCTTGTGATAGTCCTGCTTCCAGTGGAAGGTTGGAGTGGAGATGTGCAGTGTTTCTTGAAGTAGTGCTTCTGTGAGTCTTACCTATCCGACTTATCAGAGAAAAATGTTAAGTGGATTTTGTTCCTGCCCTTGGGGTTTTTAATGAGACTGCCTGCTGGTGAAAGGAGGTGGGACGTGCCGCAGACATGTGCTAGCAGAAACCCCCATCCTGGCCTTGGGCAGATGCGGGAACACCAGCTCCCTACCCGGCCGGTCATGTTAGGCAGAGGTTTTGGTTTTCTGGATCTTCCCCAATCTTTCTTGTATCCCTTGGGCAGAGCGTGGGACTGAGAGCTATGTCTGGAGAGTCAGGAAAAAAGGAAAGCAAGAAGAGGGGCATACACTGGCATCTCCTGCGAACACCATGCCAAGGTAGGGAATCACTGAAGAGAGCACCTCAACTGTGCAACTTGCCTCTACTTGTTGGCCTTGTCTTGCCCCACATCAGAGCAGCAGTGATTCTCCAGGGGCTCAGGTGAGCAGCACACCAGGGCTACCAGGGAGCTGAGGCTGTGTGAGCTCTCTCGATTGTCACTGCGCTGTCTCAGAGGAAAACCCTGTTTAAACTCCAGATGGGCAAGAATCCTTCTACTCAGGGGTTGCAGGAGTCCTTCTGTGGTGGGACAGGCTCTCTTCCCAGGTGCTTTCACCTTGGTGAGTCCTTGCAACGCCAAACTTGGGAGTCTGAGTGACAGTAGCAAGGGTCTTAACATGGTTCTTGTTACTGTGATAATTCCTTCTATGAATCTCATATGCTGACATCCTCTCTTGGCTGTCAGAAGTGGAGGACTCTGTACAGGCTCCCAGACGCTGGGAAGCTGAAGATATTCTATGGAAAATTGTGCACTGATGCTTTCTCCTTCACCCTCGCTCTTTTCCCACTCGGAGCTTCCTTAAATTCTTGCTTTATCTCTTTTCCTTGTCCTCTTATGTTTAGACAAGCATCACTTGCGCCCTCTCCCATAAGGAGATTTTCCATGGGCTGCTGTTTCCCCTCTGAGCAGGGCAGTTGCTTATCTGGGAGCTCTGGCAGCCCTGGCTTCTCTTTGTTCCCCAAATACACCCACCTATCACCATTTGCAATAAGCAGAGGCCTCTTAGAGGGGGTGGGTACGGCTGTTGGATGCAAGTGTTTGCTGTCATTATTAGAAGCTGTTCTTGAATGGAGGGACATTTCCACAGATTGACTACACTGTGAGAGTTTCCAGTATCTTAGCAGTGTATTTAGTTTTACAGTACTGCCTTGAGCCGTGGGGGGTGTTCTTCTTTTTCCTCTTTCCTTAAATACGTTCCTGGTTCCCCGACCTGCGCTGTTCAGCTATTTTGCCATTTGCTTGGGAAAGGAATTACAGCTGTAGCATGTTTGCCATTTCTTCTATAGCCCTGTGAGGTTTTCAGTTCTGTCTGAGAAGCGTTTGTCCTGCAGCACACAAGTACTTCGTGCTGGGACGTCCACAAGGCAGGCACGTCTGTGTCATTTAATGCAGGGGCCAGGAGGAGAGTGTGCCACTCAGTGAACTCACGCTGGGCCAGAAAACACACTCACTTGTTACTCATGGTCCTGCAAAGACTGGCAGCCAAAGCGTGGAAGATCTAGGAAGCTGTACCTAGGATGGACAAACGTCCTGAGCTAATATCTGTAAAGGGGGCTTCAAGGCTCCCAAATACCATCCAACCCCAGCACATTTGTGGAGGCAACCTATTTCTGTCTTTGAAGTTGGATGCTCAGATATCTCTAGATTTTGCAGTTTCTCTCAATGTAGAAGTGGTGAAGCTGTTTTTCTTTTTTTAAACAGTCTCTTCCTTAGCATGTGTAAATTGCCAAAAGCAATCTAGGAACAAGATGCAAGTTTTAATTAAGCCACATGTCTCTGCAGACCTGCCTTGTTCCATGCCCAAATGCTGCCTTCCAAATGCTACCTGTCTGTATCTACACTATCTACCATTTCCCTGGGCAGCAGCTATGTGCTAAACTGGTGCCCTTGGGGTGTCAGGGATGGGCGCTCCTTGGTGTACTTTGGAAAGCTTGTTTGAACAGTTACGTGTCTCCATCCCCCCGTGTGAGCTTCTTTATTCATGCTATCTGCTGCACTGTGGTTTTATAACAGTAAATAAAACATCAAGGACCCAAATTCTAGTGATGCCAGTATTTGTAACTACTTGACTACCCTGAGGATATGCTCATGTGTGGATTTAGCAGGCAAGCTACCTAGAAAAGTGTTTAGTCACTTTTGTGATGTGCTTTACAAAGGCAACTAAATCAGGAGAACATCTATTATGGAGCAGAGGGGTAAACGTAATCTTTTATGCAAGTTTTCAATGTTTCTCCACATCAATGTGTCTTTTATTCCCCAAAGCACAACGTGAGAGCTTTTTAGAGTAGAAAATTCTGTTTAATATGTTTCGCAATGTATTTGAAGTCCAGCACAGAAACTTTTTCCTCGTGCTCAGCTCTGACTAAATCTGCCTTGGTTTCTCAGGAGAAATGCTTACTAGGAAGGAGAGCACTCTGAGATCTCCTTTGATGTACTGATGAAATCATTGCTGCGTTTTGTATTCCAGTAGGCATGCCACTGTGCTTTATTTATATTTTTAATGCAATGCCATTTTATATGTTTCAAAACTGGCAATGAAATTAATATACAGTATATAAATGAATTATAGAAAAAGAAGAACTCTGGCAGCTGCTTTAGAGAAGTGATTAAAATTTAAAAGGCAATTTGCCAGTAGGAGAAAACAAAATAAACTCATTATTTACCATGGCTACATCCTTAATGGAGTGTGGAAATTATTTTATTAATGCTTTTGGTATTTCAGAGGGTGTTTTTTTTCTTGACAACTACAAAAGATCTGCTTCTTTACAGGAAAGATGATTGCTCCAAAAGTTATCACTTTCTGTGACAAACCCAGTTGCTCTGGCAACTGCTTTCCATCCAGAAGATAATATTCAAGAAATAATTCTCTCCCTCCATTTTGGGCCAACAGAATTGTAAGTAAGTCAACTTGGTTTACTCCTCTAGATGCTCGTGGCATTTCTTCTAGAAAGAAATCTGGGCAGAGGTTGTTGGTCCACCGGGTCATTGTGTTACAAATATTCTGATAAGTTAAAATTTTACATAAGCTGGGTTTGATCAAAGGGTAAAGATTGTAGAATATAGGGGTTTGAAGCTCGCAATGTAGTCATCGAAACTTAAGAACATACAAAATGTGCTGTATACAGTCATAAAAAGCGTAAGTATTGTCTTAGATTGGTTAACCATAGAAATTTAGACAGATTTGTTAGATTGTAGTGTTTTGTTTTAATGAACAAAGAGAGAGATCGTTATGGACCTTAGCTTTGTGGTTTAGAAACCCTACTTTGATCAAAAGACCAGTTAGTGGAATAGGTAAGATTAACCAATGAATGTTATAGTATAAGAATATTGATAAGGTGATGTAACTGGGGGCCAATCACTAGAAACGTTAAATTTAAGAATTAACATTGAATGTACTTTTATGTAAATCTAATACATGATGGCAAAATTGTACTGCGCGGAATCGTATAAGAGAGGTCAACTATCGGACAAAGTGAGGAAGACTATGGAAGACCACCAGAGGGCTTATGAAGACCGCCAGAGACTTCACTACGCCTGCGTAAAAGGACATTTACATATGCTAATGATCTTTCGGACAATTGATGATTATGCATGATATTTCCCAGGAATCTAGTGAATATGTATGACAGGTGTATATTTAACCTGCATGATTAAATCAGACAGGTGCACACACTAGCTGGAGTGATCCCCTGTGTGCCCAGCGCTGCAATAAAGGAGTGCCTGCTTCTTAACTTCTCATTGCTGTTAAGGAGTTTTATTCCGGATTTCGGTAACAATTGGAGCTGTGCAAGAAGGGCACAGCAAAGGGTTTGGCTAACTTCTAAAAAAGTTGGATTTTTCAAAGTCTGGCGGGTACCAATATCATAAGCAGCAGAAAAGAGGAAGATCTTTTCCAAAGTCTTTGTGAAAAAGGCACAGGGATGGGGCATAAGACTGTTCACAAGGCATCTAGATCTGTGACCTGGCCCTTCTCAGCCAGACCTTTATATCCCTCAGTCATTTTCTTAGCAGGCTGAAAGCTAGGACTTCCCTGTGCAACTCTTGTAAGGCCTTTGTCTGTAAGTCCCACTCCCTAAAACCAGGAATTTTGCTGAAAGCACTAATCTCTGTATTTCTGACTTTTTGAGACTTCTAGAGCTTTATTTATAATGACTTTCCCAGTACAAGTTTAGTTTACCTAAACTTACCCTTTAAAATCAACTAGGCTGCAGACCAGCACACCTTCCAGGCTGTTGACCTGATAAAGATCATCTGGGACTTCAAACAGCAGGGAGAAACTGTACCCCTGAGAACTGTGACCACCTGTGAGGGTTTTTTATGTTTTTTAATTGACTTAGCACAAAGGGAAATAGCAGTGATTTTCTTCTGACAAAGAAATAGCCTTTAGGTTTTGCTAATTGGATAGCAAGGAAATAAAGACTTGAGATGTGTTAATTGTTTGTGTTGAGATGTCTATTGACTGAGCAATTAGGATGACATTGCAAGAGGATGCTTGTGTAAGATGGTTGTTAGGCTGGACTGTTTTGATGCAGAGATTTTGGAGCCTTTTACTTGTTAACGTAACTGTTGC
Organism: Astur gentilis; assembly: GCF_929443795.1. Classification (NCBI taxonomy): domain Eukaryota; kingdom Metazoa; phylum Chordata; class Aves; order Accipitriformes; family Accipitridae; genus Astur; species Astur gentilis. Next base: position 31,057,021 of record NC_064894.1, on the reverse strand, counting down.
CTGAATAAGGTAAGTGGAAACGTTGAGACAGTGGGAGACAGTGCCCTGAATAGCCCTTGGGGTATACGTCTGCTGTGTGTTAAGTGTAGGCATGAATGAGATGAATCTCACTTCATTTTGGCTAGCTGTCTGTTTTACTTATTGCAGGAGGCTGTGAGTACAAAAGAGATAACAGGGCCTTGTGTTGTAAGAACAGTTCTTTAATCTTACTAATCAAAGGATATTAGTGATGCCTTCTGCTTTTGCATAAGGTTCTTTGTAATAATTTTAGTAGAGCAAAAACCACAACTGTAGCCGGGTCTTATCTCTTCAAAAGAATCTGATTGTTAGCAAAGGTATCTTGTAATTAAATACTATTTTAGTCTATTCTAGTGTCTAGGTTTATTCCTTCAAGGCTTGGAACTAATTACATTCAGGTTTAACCTTAGCCTAGGCGACTGCCTGTGATAGGTCTTGAAAGTGCTGAACTCCAGAGCTGACCTTTACTTTTTCTAACAGTTTGGATACAAAGATGTAGTAAGGTACAATTGCAGGTACTGCTTCTGAGCAATTTTAAGTGGTGCTTTCCTTTTAAATTTGAAGTTACACTCTGAGCTAAGGAAGTAAAAAATACTTAGCCAACTCAGTGGAGTATGATGTAGTGAAAAAGTGTAATCTGGATAAACAAATCGGATGTGTAGTGGGCCCTGTTGCAGATCATTTGGCTTGGTCCCCTTGGGTCTGGAGCTCCTGCAGTGAGATCCTGTGCCCATCTGTCTGGGCCAGAAAAATGTCACATTTCTTTACATGGCAGCTACGGCAACCTGGACAGTATTGTAGCTAGTCTGCTTTACTACTAGGTTACTAAGGGTATCCTACTAGCCTACACTTGTCTCCGCACGAAGTAGGTACTGAGTGCCAAGTATTTGCTGCTTCCCTCCAGGAGGCAGAGAAGATGCCTGCCAGTCTCCTTTTGCCCCTGGGTCTGAACAAGGGAAGGGAATCGGCTGGTTCGTCTCTCTGGAGTAACGGCTGCTCGGGGTGGCAGGTCTGGGAAAGCGCTGCACGCCGCGGGGATCGAGCCGCCTCGGGTAGGGCTGAAAGGCCTTGCCTTGACACCTTTTAGAAGTGAAACATGGTCGGTTTGTTGGTAGCTTTTGAGTTTGAGTCACTGATTTATTTTTTTTTTAATGGAAGTGGGGGGTTTTTCTAATTTTCTTCTTTCTTTTTGCTTGATCGGTTGGTTTTGATGTTTTGTTGTTGTTGGGGGGGTGGTTCTGACAAAACTTGCTCGGCCCAGCAGTTCCTTGGTCAGGCCCATGCCCTGCTGTAACATGCAGGAGACTCTGACAAGCCTTCTGGGCAATTTCACCCACTCTCAATATTGGCAATCCCTGCCTAAGCTCTATGATGGGACTATCGCTATTTGCCTCTAAGCAGCACATGTTCTTTACCAACGTGCCTCTCCTTCATAGGTGGGAAATAAAGAGGTGCTGTTTCACAGCTGGGGAAGTTGGACTGCAGAGACTTTTGGGGGTCTGTGTCCTCAGGTGACCTCAGGTGCCCTTGGTCACCTGTTTCCAGTCTGTCTGACTTGTCCAGGGTCACAGCTATACCAGTCTCTTTCCAAGACTAGCTTTCACCTGCAAAACTAGGAGACAGCAGAGTGCTTTTGGACAGTGGTGGAATTCTTAGGTACCGCCTGATGCCAACAGCTGAAGGACAAGGCCTGACTGTGAGGAAACGCTTGCAGGGTGACCTATTTTCCCTGACCCATGACTGCCCTGGCCGTACCATGAGAGCCGCTTGAAACTTTGAGAAACTAAAATATGCTAAATACGGTTTTGTCAGATAGGAATCTCTCTTCCAAGCAGAGATTACCCAGAGGGTGAGCTGCTCAGGGAAAATTAACGTTATAGAAATAAAGCAAGTTTAAACCTGTTTCTATTCATCTGGCAAGTGCTTTCAGGCTAATAATGGAAAGGGCAGCAGTGCTATGTAGTAATGGGCCTCCTTTCCGTTGTTCTGTGAAACTGCACTTCATTAAATGGCAACCTTTCTCCTGTCCCTAAATAGTAAACTATAGCAGTAGCAATATAAAAGCACTTCAATATTTTATAGCAGCTAAGGCTCCCTGCTATCTATAATTACAGTCAATACTTGGACTGGAGAGAAATGCCTTAATTTTCTTAATGTTTCATGCATGGAAAAACAATCAGGCTTTTCCTGTATTTCTAACTGCACTGGCTGGCTCTAGATGAGTGTGCTTTTCCAAATTATTACCAGGCCCTGGCAAAAGTAGCACTGAAGTAAAACCTTCTTGCAACTTAATGCCAGCCCTTGTTGCAGCCTACTTGTGCAAGCCTCTATCCCAAGTCCCATTTAGCTTTGAGACCCCTAGTTCCACATTCATAGACCTTAAACCTTGATTAAATTCTGCCTGGAAAGCAATGAGCTTGGGAGCTCTCTGTGCCCTGATGAGTGCTAGCTGTGTGTTTTGCCATCCCCTGCACCCCTGTGGTCCTGCTGGGAAAGGGAAAGTGGATGCCTGAAATCTTGGATGGGGAAGAGATGGAGAGAAACCTTGCTCAGCTAATGAATTACAGGTAGAAGAGAGGAGAGCAAGGGAGAAGCCATAAGTTGCAGGGTTCTCTCTATTCTTCCATGGGTTGTCTTGCTGGTCCTTGGGAAAGGAGTGTCAGGGCCACGAGAGCTCAGGCTGCAGTCTTGAAGGAAGGGAGTCCAGCTTGCTCATGTCTGTATGAAGGACCAACACCCAAGTGGTGCAGTCCCTGTCCTTGGGACTGGGATGAGAGATCCCGCGAGATCAGGTGGAAGCCAGCAGGAAGTTTTTGTACTGAAAGGACAAATAAGTGAGAAGCAGAGAGCATTTTCTGGTTGATGCTGCTTAGATCAGGGGAGTTGAAACAAAGGTGCTGTGGGCTGTAATTGTCCCTCTTTCTTAGTTCTATCCCCAAAAGCCCCATCAGAAATGTAGGTAACATCATTCCCAGGTCCTTTCCAAGCAGTCTGGGCACATCTACTTCTTGGCTTTCCCAAAGAGATCCCCAACCTACAAAAAGAATCACTTGTGTTGTCATAAACCCTATGCTTTTGGCTGCATGCCACAGAGAAACTACATCTGCAGACAACTGTCCTCTGTTGATGTCCCCCTCATCTGTCTCCTGAAGGCTGGCAGATGTATGCATGTTCAAGGCATCCTCTGTCTTTGTGCTTAAGTTTGCTTCCAAGAGATGCAGCCCCAATTTGGGATGTGGAGTCCAGTGTAGCAGGGTATGGATATGGCCACACTGATCCATTGTGCACAACTGGCTGGAAAGATTTGGGATCGTCTACAGCCTGTGGGCTGCCTGCACACCAAAGGACCCACTGCTTGGACCATGTGCCTGTGTGTGACAGTGCAGAACAGCCTGACACTTGTACTGAAAAGCCATGCTTGCGAATAGGTATCGTGCCAAAATGCTTGAGACCTGCTTTCAAGGAAGTCCCCCATTTATTTGTTCATTGCTGTAATTACTATGTCCCTGTGACACTGGTTGGACAGTCAAATGAGGAGAGATGATTTATGCAGAGCTGATACTCTAACTGCAAGTGCTGCCAAAATACCTATAGCACTGCTGAATCCTTGCAGTAAGTGTCATTTGGTTAACATGCTGGAGCACAATCCAGAGCAGAAATTTCCTCATCACTCACTGACATGCATGGTAAACTTACTCTTGTGTTACTGCAGGTTGCCACTATGCACCTGCAATATAGGCTATCGAGGTATGTTACCAGCTTGTTGGAATTAAATTACAGCTGATATGAAAGCTTTGATGGTAAGGAAAGATGAGGTGTTGACCTGAGAAAGAAGTGATTTCACTGTCTCACCAGAAATACTTGTCCCAGTTAAGACCTATCATGTATTAGCAGTGTGCGTGTAACTTAATGGAGCTAATGAACAGGCAGCCCTGTCGCTGGTGACTGTGGGCTCTGAGCTGTGTGGTCTATCAGGACTAGGATGCTGTGGGGCTGAGTTTTCCGCTGTAGAAGATATGTGCTTGCTGCTACTGGAGCAGCCACAGATTCACGGTGCTCTGGCAAAGAGGATGATCGGAGAAAATGCTTGCTGCCTGTGAGCCTTTGACAAAAGCTTGGCAGCTCCATTCCCTGTGCTGGCAGCCGTGAATGTCAAGGCAGAGGCTAGATGAGGAAACCCTGTCCCCCATCTAAAGGAGAGGCTTTGCAGAGAGAGGGAGCATCTCTGGCAGGGATCTGCCCATGTGGGGATGGGCAAGGAAAGCAGCACCTCTCCACGTTGGCCACGGCTCCTCAGCGGGTCCGATCTGCTCCCCGCAGTTGCTGTGGTTTTGCCCACAAGGCCTTTTGCCACCTCCTTTTCTTTCGCCGGAATGCATGGCAACACCTCGGCATTATTAAATAAGAATCCCAATGCAGGTGGGTGCTTGGCTATGGCTGGGCTGAGGACCAGGGCGCTGAGCTGTTCCGGGGCTACCCACTGAACCCTCTCCATATGCTACCCTCCTGCCCCCTTTTCCAAAAACCACAATGATTTTATCTCCTCTGGGGCAGATCCATCTTATCTCCTGCCCATGCTTAGGAGACATTTCGTGGCCAACAAACATAGCTGTTTGTTTCTGGTCTTCTTCCAGGTAGAACACCTTAGGTCTCTTGAAGCCTGGTTCCAGGGGGTATTTCTCTTGGCTCTCACAGCTCTCTGCCTGCCGCTGTTTTCTGAACACCCATTGGGTTAAGTACAGTTTCCAGCCCAAATGTTTGTGGGGGGAGGGCTTCTCTGTGTAGGCCATTACAAATCTCCCAGGGATTTGTGGTCCCCGTCACTGTAGATTCAGCAATGAGGACCACTGCTACCTATGGACTCTCTCTACCTATTAGTTGGATTATCCCCTGGTTATACTCCATACTCTGCCTATTTCTGTCTAAAATACTGCATGTTAATCATACACCCTGGTCCTTTAGAGGCTGGTGGGAGTTTCCATCTTCACAGGAGCTGGATTTATTGCTACAGAAGTAGTGTCACTCAGATCTTAATAACTTTTGTGTTGTGTTTCTTTAGTTGTTGGGCTTTTGTTTGGGTGTTGGGGTTTGTTTGTTGGGGTTTTTTTTGTTTGCTTGTTTTTGTTTGTGGGTTTTGCTGTTTATTTATTTATTACCTATTTCAGGAAAGTGTCACATCTTAGAGAAGAGTCTTTCTTCGGAGAAGCCCTTAAAGTCTTGGTAGGTTGCTCAGGATTCTGTGCTTCACTGTACTTGTGGTTTGAACTGGTGCCCTGAGCCTCACAGAGGAGGTGTCCCAAAGAAACACATAGGCAGAACTACCAGAAAAGGAAAAAAACCCAAATTATAAAAAACCCACAACCCTGCTGTCAGAGAAATTGCTGCAAAGTTGGGATGCCAAATTTGAACAAGATGACTGCCAGCAGCTTAGACAGGGAGAGAAACTCACCAACCGCATGTTCTGGGAAAATTCCCACATGTATGAGGAAAAAAACTGCAACAAGCATGGCCTAGTGTTATAACTTGGCTGTAGTGCCATTAGCACCAGAGCGAATCCAAGTGGTACTTAGGGCAGTGAAGAAAAAATAAAAAGAGGAGAAAAAAAAAATAAATCAAACCTCGTAATCCAGCATCTTTCTGTACTGTTTAAAGTGGAGCCCAATAGCACCTAGATTAAATTATCCTAGGGAAACACAGTTGTTTAATCACTTACATGGCATTTCGAGATTGATGATAATGCCAATTTTGTGAGCCTCCTTCACATAAAATGTTGTATACCTGTCTGCTTTCATCTTTCTTGGCAGCCAGGTCATATTTGACAATTCCTTCTCTAAACCAATGTACCTATATTTTCTGTCTCTTTAGAAATGAGACGTTATGGTGTTTCTGCTGTGTTAAATAGAAGCCATTGTCTCTCTCACAACCCTTAGCTCCATTTTTGTCTTTTTCTGTAACAAAAGTCTTTATTGGAGCTGAAATATGTAATTTTATACACTCCTACAGAGCCACAGAGTGCACAGATATGCATTATATCCGATTTACACAGCAAACCCACAAACTGCATTAAACTGGTTAGGTAAAACAAAGACTTAGCGGTAGCAGTGATCAGGATGGGAAAGAGCCAGTTTTGTGCTGGGAGATGCTGGGACGGTGTGCCTTGAACCAGATCACAAAGTTGTTTGTTTTTAGCCGCCTTGGCTGCATAGTCACTGCGAGGATAACACAGTCAGCTGGAAAAGTCCTTCCCTATCATAGCTTTTTACGTGTGTCTTGGCCATTGGTGGTACAGGGATGTGTCCCTTGCAGCTGTCCAGGTCCTACTGAACAGGGGATGAACAACCACTGGGCAGGGACCACCAGCGATGCCTTTTAATGGGGAGAGAGACTCCAAGAGCAAGTGATGCTGCTGTGTGAGCTGCTTTTCTGGGGGAAGACTGATCCCCTGATGCCCAGGGCCATGTTTCTATTCTGTTCCACTGCAGGGCTGGGGAGGTTGCCCAGGGAGGTGTGAGGGGGCTTGTGCCCCTGAACTGGTCACCTCCATGATGGTAACAAATCCTCTTCCTCTTTCCTAGCACCATGAGCAGAAGGGCCTTTTGCGTGCAACTCTCTTGGGTAAGAAATATCGTCGCACTTCTCTAATGACAAAGGTTTGATGGGGAGGGGTGACATTCATAGAGAATTCTGTTTTCTTAAAGACAGACACCTAAGAGATAATAGCTAAATTATTTTAAAGAGCAAAATAATGATTGCACTTTTTAGCCAGCCGTAGGACATACATGTATTTATTCTGAGGGTGAGGAAAAACCCCTAAACTCTTCAAAAATGATTTTACAGTCTTTTCTTAGTTTAAGACCATCTGTGGTACTCGCTGAAGGTTTGACCCCATATGGTTTACACACAAATGGCCGTGTGCCAACCACTGAAGCTGGGGCAAGAAGCAATGCCAGTGCAAAGGCTGCATTCAGCCTAGCCAAAGTCACTTTGATTTGCAGAATAGCCCAGATTTCATCCTGAAAGTTTTCCCACTTCCCACCTCATTTCAGTTACTGAGTCAAAGACTCCGTTATTTGAAAAACTCTGTTTTTCCTCTGCAGTTTGGCTTGGGATCTTGCTGTTGCGTTCAGCTTCCCTTTTTCCTTCCTTACCTCAAATGTAATGCCAACCAAAAGCAATTTTTATGCCTGTTTAAGTGTCTAGGACGCCCTTCCAGTGAAAAACCCACACCTGTGGGTAAAATCAGCCCTCCTTCAAATTCACTACAAAAATGGAGTAGGGGTTTCAAGTGTTCTTCTGAAATAGAAAAACTAGAATTTTCATTCAGTTACTTGAGAACCCCCCCCCCCCCCACTTTGAGGAAGTGTTCCTTTAATATTTTTTCTTGTTCTTGGAAGAGGTTTTGTACAAATGTGAAAATTAATTAGGATACAGATTGTCGGATCTTGTTTATGTGAACATATTTGTTGAAAGTTTGCGAGGGCTGAATATTGCAGTAATTGATGCGTGCTTGTATTTCAGTTTCTCATGGATGCCATCTGGTCCAGTTAAGTTGCTCTGTTGTTTTATATGTTGTGTTGTGGTGGGTTTTTTTTTTCTTTCTTATGGTTTTGTGCTTACTGTTGTTGGGAGGAGGAGTGAGTGGGAGAGAGGGAAGCGTGGATAAATTGGAGGAAGGATGAAATATCTGTGAAAGCATGAGTGCAGGGTCGGTTCTGATTATTTCAGTTTGTATACGTGCTTTACATTAGGAACTGGCAGTGTGTGACTAGAAGGGTGGGTACATCTCACCCAGCTTTTTTAACAGTAGTCGGCTAACGTCAGGAATGAGGGAGAACATCAGCTGAGCTGTTAGTGAAAAATACGCATCTTTTTAGCCCCTGCAAAGATGGACAACATTTTCATAGCTGCAAATAACATGTGTGGTGGGGGAATTGAATTCTTCCTGGAAGGGCCATATCTGGACAATGCAACTACTCTACTGAATGTGCTGCCTGCTCACACTTGCCATCCCTCAGCAAGCAATGTATTTGTGGGTAGTGATATTTCTTTCTGTTCTCCCTTGTCCTGGTGTAAAGGAGGAATAACCCACTACATGGAACCCAAATCAAGGGGCTACAGATTTTCTGTGCCCAAGGTGTTGTCTTTCCATCCTGAGGGCTCAGTCCCCTTCCCGCTAGCGAGGGACTCTTTCTTCACGAGACAGACCTCATTTAGTCCGGCAGAGACCTGGCTGCCCATGGGCAACTCTGCGTTTGTACGTGGTGATCCGGATCCTGTTTCCACGCTGCTTCTTTGCTGACTGGCCACCATCCTTTCCCAGTTGCCAGCCCAGGACTGTGCTGTTGGAGTGGTTTGCATCCCCTTGGGCACAGATTTTTCTCTCTGCCTCCCAGGTCCTCCTCAGTGAGTGTTAACCCTGCTTTTGGGCCACCTGATCTCGTCTCACTCCACGCAGGCAGCAGCAGATCTATTGCAAAATTGGTTTCTGTTCCCCAGCAAGACACTTCTCTCTCCATCGTGGCCTCAGGGACGGCTGTACTAGTGCAGAGACAGCCAGCACCAGTCCAGGACTGGCCACGTGCTAAATGGCCACCCACTACACACGTGCTGATGGGTTGACTGGCTGCCACCTCCAAGGGAGCAAACTGGGTGACAATGACATGCCTATCTCCCCGTGGGAACCTTGTTGAGTGTTTCTTTCTGCAGTCTGGCCAATGATTCCTACTATACACATAGGAGATTAATTTTTCTTTCAGGTGTCTCTGTCAAATTGGGCTGAAATCAGCTAATGGAATCTAAGTGATCAGAGGGGACTGAAATGACTGTGCTTATTGTAAAGGGAGGTGAAGAGCAGCATTTCAGGCAAGGTGTCAATGGTGGCAGCTTACTCACCTGATAGCATTATATTGAATGTCCCTTTACATTTAAGGTTCCAAAATGCTTTGGAGAAAATATTTTCTTTGCGGATGAGAAGAAAAAGGTTTCTTAATTGAGAGATCAAGATGTCTTTAGTAGGCTTGTGTACATAATGCAGCAAAACCGTATATGTGTAGAGGGCTGTATGTTGCTTTGGAGAGACAAAAATTACTTAGTAGAGTTTAAAATCTCTCTCTTTTATGATACTTCTTAGATATTAGAACCCTTTTACTCCCCACACATTTGCATAATAAAATAAGAGATGTTTTTAATTGACTAGAAAGAAGCAAAGCTTTCATAGATAAATCCAGGTGGAAAAGGTATAGGGCCATAAATTCTACTCTGAGCAAAGCTGTTTGGGAATGGTTCAGCCTTCCTGGGGGGGTGGAAACTGAAGTCTCTTTAAAAAGCCAGTATTTCCCACAGGATATTTCTGTTTTGCTAAAAAGGAGAAAATTAAGATAGAGCAATATTAACATTCTTTTCTCTGGGCTGGGCTCACTTACCAAGCATGGTCTCACTCCCATGATGTTTCTGGTTAGAATGATGTGATATATCTTGGACTACTATACTGGACTTAGGACAAAACTCATTTTTAAAACATTGGAGTGATCTCAAGAATAGAAATTCCCCCCTCCGCCCCTTTTTTTTTTCCCCCAAGACAGAGAATCTGGAGGAAATGACTGAAGAGAGAAACAACACTTTCCTCCCATAAGTGACGCTGAGTCATTTCTCTGTTGAATGATGAGGCAGAAACTCAATTATGGCAGAAGACAGACTGTGATGAAGTTTATCTGGCAGCACAACTATCTTTCATATTTGGAGAGCCAAGGTCCAAGTACAGATTGGACTGGAAACTGGATTTTAGATCAGGTCTTCGCATCCAGGTGCTCCCAGTGTCTCAGTAGCCATTTGTAAGATTCATATGGTAATTTACCAGTGTTCTGTTTTGGGTGAGACAAATCTTTTTTCTCTGCTCATTCTTGGCTGGTTGATTGGCTTCAAAGTGTCCTGCCAAATGTAGGAACTGTGGTGTCTGCTTTAGCTGCCCAGACAGCACTACACTGGTGTAGAAGAGAGCTTAATGGCTTGGATAGTGCTGTCCTTTTTGTTATCTTGGCCTGGTGTCGGCCACAAAGGCCATGCAATAAACCCTGCTGTGTGTTATAGCAGGGCCTAGGATCATCCCGTCCCTCCTCCAGTATGTCCTTCAACGTTGCTCTCATGAACCACTGTGCTCAGGGCTGTGAAACTTTCCAAAGTGCCCGCACAGGATGAAACTTGTTTATGTTGGATTAATCCTTTTGCGTGAAAGTCTACTCTTGGTTGTGTATCTAGGCATATCTCTTGGTCTTAGCTTTCTTTTCCTGTGCCAGGAGAGTCCCATGGGTTGTCTCCCATGTCTCTACCACCCTGGGCTCAGCATGGTCTTGGCTGTAGGTTCTTAATCCTTCCATAGTATTAAATGTCAAGAAGAGCTCTTCTCTCAGATATTTAATCTTCCCTAACCACTAAGGGAAAGACCATTGTAGTTGCTTCTTGCATTTGTTAAATAAATATCTTCTATGAGTGTTCTGGGCAGACAGCTTTGCCACAATGTCCTGTCCTGCACTTAGCCCTGCCCCTTAAATGAGAGGCTGGTCTCCATGAGGCAGCTTTCTGAAGCATTTCTGCTAGTCCTTGAAAAAAAAAAGAGACCAAAAATCAAATACATTGATCAACTTGCAGGGTTTTAGGAAAAACCTTACATGAGAATTTTATTGGGTTTCAGCAATGATTTCTCTGCTCAGCTTTTGCAAAATGCTCAAGCTCTTTGTTTAGTAGCCTTGTGTTGACAAGTAAAATGTGCATGTAATTGCTTTGTTCAATCAAAGCTCTGAAGGCTTTAATTTTTTATACGGTGGTAATTTGCTGTATTTCTGACCCTCAGGGTACCCAGAACATACAGGTGATGACTGCGCTACCTTGTCCAAAATGCTTTTCTGGTGGAGGTGTCTCCATGACAGGGTGGTATCCTGGGAGTAAATTCACAGCTTGGGGTTGAAGCTTATGGCAGCTTGCCTGGCTGACAAGTGATGTGGCTAAAGCAGTAATCTTGCTGTTCCTATGGCAGAGGGCTGGGGCACACAGCTAGGGACAGGGAGCCTTTTGACTACAGCAGATTAAACCCCAAAGGGATCATGAGTCAAAGCCCTTGGATGCTAACACAACAATAAGGTAAATTTATTTGGAGTACTGTGCAATCTGGTCATGCCTTTACCTAACAGGACTCCTGAATGGCACTGCTCTCTGGGATGTGGGATAATTGCACAAAGCTTATCTTGCTCTTGAACGGCAACTTCGGAAAGATAGAGCACAGTTCTCGAAAAAAGGTACTTTGCAGTAATTCTTAAAGAGCTCAGTCTGGTTTTTGAGAAGAAGATCCCAAAGTAGCTTGATTACAGTGTTTAAGAACTTCATAGGGAGAAAATAGCAGGTATTAAGGGCCTTATTAATCTAGTGGAGAAAACCTGAACAAAAAACAATGTCTGGAAATGAAAGGCAGGAAAGTTCATATGAGAAACAAAGCCTGTTTTCTGGCAAGGAGGAGAACCAGCCACTGGTGTGAGGTCTAAGTGGGCATAACAAATTCTCCTTTTGTGAGTGCATTCAAGTCCAGATTCAGGGCTATTTGGGGAAGATGCTTTAGGCAGATGTGGTTAGCTGAGCTATACGTTAAAATGACTGGCCTAAGCATCACAGCTGGTAGTATGCAAAGGTCAGGACTAAAATGGCGTGTCTTTTTTCAGAGCAGGGCACTCGGGAGTAGTCATGTCCCATCCCTGGCATAGCTTTTTTGTGTGCCATTGGTCAAGTTACCGAACCTTTCTGCATGAGGGTTTCCCTCCTCTGCATCATGGTACTGTGCTGAGAATCCTCAGGGGCCAGAGACAGTCTGTTGGGCTCTAAGATGCAGAAAAAGACCCTGGTTTTGTGTCCATGGCGCTGCAAATATGGCCCTGGGAAAAGCTATATCTGAGTTTTATGAGCTTTAGGGCATTCAGTTCATTTTCAAGTGTTTATCACCCTCCCAACAAGGAGGTGGGAATTGCACCGGATTAAGGCATTACACTGGTTTAAAAACAAATAACTGAAGCCCTAAACCATGCTCATTTTTAACTTTCTCCATCTAGATGGGTTAGTAAAGGAAGCTAGGGAAAATGCACATCTCGGTGTGGAGTGGGGTGGGAGAAGGTGGTGTATCACGTCTGGAAAATCGCTCTCATCCCATGCCCTGTTGCTAACAGCTCACTCTACAGAGGCAGTCCCACGAGTGGGAGGAAATGGCAATTCTTCTAATGGAAAGCATCTCCTCACTCCAAGAACAGATTGCGCTCATTCTGCTGACACCTGCCGGAGCCAAATAAAAACCTGCTGGAGTAACACAGCCATTGCTGAACCACGTGCCATGTGGTTCAGAAAGCATGTGCTTTCAGAAAGCAGCCGTTGCCCTACATCAAAGAAACTCTGCATCCTGCTGACTTTGCTCTCTGGAGGTGCTGGCATGGCCAAAGGAACGTGCCAGACAGAGGTGCTCCTAGGATTTAAGTGGCCCTGGACGGAGGAGCTCATCTTGCTCAGCACTTGGAAAGGTTTCCCTGGTAGCTGCCTCCTCCCCAAAGCATTCTTCCTCCTGACTCTCTCACCTGGCTTCTGCCCTGGAGTTAGGAGGGCTCACACCTTTACTTTGAGAGGTTTTTTAGAGATTTTGCAGCTCTTAGAGTCTACCTTGTCTGCATAAAATAAACTATCATTTAAAAAAAAAAAAAAGGAAGTATTAATCCAGAAATCTTCACCACTTAAAATTTTTTTGTCTTGTAACTATTGGAAACACAGACATAGCGATACTGCAGTCAATTTTTTCCATTGCTTTTGAGAAAAATAATGAGCTAATTAAGCAATCTTCCCTTTGGTCATGACATTACTGTTTTACAGCATGAACCTCTTTCTGGTACGTAGGAAATGTTATTTCTAGTGAAATCTCTTAAACTCAGGGCATATTTATTTATCAGACAGGCCTTGAAATTAGTAAAGTAATTGGACACGTGCTTGATTTTCAACAGCAAAACTTCTTGGACTGAGTCACCAAGAAACAGAGATGCTACAGAAAGACATCTAGGGCTCTGTGTTTTCTTTCCTTTTAACACTGATATCTGATATTTTTTGAGCTTTTCTTCAAAGCTTTTCTCTCCTTTTCTTTCCTTGCCCCTCCCCCAATACAGCTTTTCAATAGTCTAGCTGCCACTAAAGAATTTCTTCATTTCTTTGAAAAAAATATTCAAAGAGCCCTAGGAAGATTTCCAGAGGCATTGTATTCAGTTACAATCAGGTCTCAATTCTTCCCATAGAGAAGACATGTCTGCAAAAAAATCTCCAGTGCCTCTTAAAAAGCAACATTTTGCTTTCCCATCTCTTGGGCTACTTATCCATTAGGCTATTCTGTGAAAAATTAAGGAGGAATTCACTTGTATACATTGACATGCATCCTAATCTCCAAGAGATTTATTTGGTTAGGGCTCTCTCATTTTTAGCCTTTTTAGGACAGAGCCACTTTTAGTTTCCTTGAGTCTTGTTTGACAATTATGTTGGGTGTTTAGAGAAGCTGTACTATTTGGTGAGGTGCTGGGTTGTCCAGCCTTGGAAGGTTTCAAGATTTGGCTAGGCAAACTATGACAGTCCTGACTCAGTGTGGGCATTGATCCTGCTCCAAAGGCAAGGTAGCTCTGGAGGCCTCCAGATGTCCCTTTCAACCCAGATACAGGCAGAAAGTTATATCACATCAGCAGTGGGGATTTAAGGGTGGATGCCAGCATCAGACTGGGTGGTTGTTCTCCTGCCGTCATCAGATATACATTTGAAAACAGACTGAAGAGGGTTGTTCCTTATCATCCTCAGCATCTACAGCCTATAAAGGCTTTTGGGGATGCTAATAGGTCCAGCTGCTAAGTCCACGTTAGACAAGCCATACAGACCATTTTTTTTTTTGCATCTACCATTCAACAGCAAATCAAAATGGTAAAATTCTGGGGTTTGACAGCATCTGTGGTTGCTGGGTGAGACAGTTTTCCTTTCAAGTTAGCCGGAGCTCTTTTCCTTACTGCTCATCCTCAGGCTGTCCAAGCTGCATCTTCTGAGCTACAGATAACAGCTATGTGCTTTGCAGCAGCCAGGAGAGACAATGGCCGCATTGAATGCGTTACAGTTCTGGTCAAATAGAATCAAATAAGCATTACACATTACAGCTACTGCAATTAGGAAACAAAGACAAAAGCTGAAAAACAAACACAAAAGCTGAATGCTGGTGAAGGAAAAGGTGCCTGAACATACATTGATATTTTTACCTTACAGCTTCTCAGACTTTCTCGCTAGGAGGACCACATCTCCTTACTTTTATTTTTCTCCCTGATTCTTTTTTTTTTTTTTTTTTTTTTCCCCTCCTGAATGGATGGAAATCTCTCTGTGGTTTTTTTTAGATATACGTTTAGTCTCCCTGGGATACCCTTTCAATGACTTACAGACCAGCAGTGGGGCACAGGTGTGTATGGGGGAGAATTGACAGTAGAGGAGCTCAAATCTGTAACCTCCTTTCTGACATCTTTTTTCTTCAGTTTATGGTTGGGAATCAAGCATATTTTGAAATGTCTTTAAATATTAATATAGCATAAGCGAGAACTGAGTAGGTGGGGATTCAATTTTTCCAATGCCAGCAACTGAAATAAAACAGATTAACTCTAAGGATTTGTCAGAAAAATGTCAACTTTTCTATGTTTTCCTCTTAGTGCATAAAAAAGGAGATGTGGAAGCAAGATTCCCTCTTCCTTAGTGCCCAACAGCAAAGCTTGTCAGACTATTAAAGTGGAAGGGCTGCTCACCTTCTCGAAGAAAAAAGTCTCCTGCAGTACTGCTCTAACAGTTTTCATTTACAGATAAAAATTGGTCAAAACTTTGAATGGTCATTCCTACTTTTATTTTCTCTTCTATTGATTTTAGGTTTGTATGAGAGTATGCTGAAGTAAATGCATGATTATACACACAATACATTCATGCCCACGGTTTGAAGTTCTTGGTTACTGGTAAAGAATGGGACTCTTGCCAAGAAAACCGGTCTTGTAGGGACCAGAAAAGGGACGTAACTCTTCATACTGAAATTATTTTCTTTGTCTTGAAGTGACTAATGAGAAGGGTTACACATAGGTTCACAGTCATGGTAGATAAGACTGCTTTGCACTGGCATTAGGCAAGTTTATGGGCAGTGGTCCTGAGTAGACTATCAGGCTCAGAGACCTTGTCAGGCTCAACAGCTTGAAATTCAGGGGCAGTTGCTTACAAGTGATGTTTCTGAGAGGGTCAATATTGGGGTTGATACTATTTAACACCTTTATCGATGCTTTGGATGGTGGGACAGACTGTGCCCTAAAGCATGATGATACCCAACTGGGAGGTGCAAGCGCTATACTGGAGGACAGGACTACCATTCAGAGAGGCCTGGACAGGGTGGGAACTGGGCTGGCAGGACTATAGGGAGTTCAACCAAAGCAAATGCCAAGTCCTGCAGCTGGAACCCAACCACCCCAGGAAGCAGGACAAACTGGGGCGAACAGATTAGAAAGGAGTTTTGCAGAAGAAATGAGGATCCTGGTTTACATGTTGCGCAGTGGCAAGGCCACATCTGGATGCTGTGCTCAGCACTGGGCTGCTTAGTCCAGGACCAGCATTGATATACTGGAGCAAGTCCAGTAGAGGCCATTGAGATGGTCAGGGCCAGAGCGCTCCGGGTGGGTGGGGAGGCAGAGGAAGGTGAGCTTGTTCAGGTGAGGAGGGGAAGCTCCTGGTGCCTGCAACTACCTAACAGGAGAGGACAGAGGAAACAGATCTGAGCTCTTTTTGGAGGTACACAGAGAAAGAATAGGAAGCCATTGGGACACTTTGCAACTAGGGGAACTCCTATTAGATGCTAGACGGTCTTGGGCTGCCCCTCTTCTAGCCACAGTCGAGGGGTAGAGAACAACCTGCTGAAGGCAGCAGACGAGAATTTGAACTCCTCATTCAGCGTGGGCTCTCCCACAGCGTTTGAGCTGCCTTGAGCAAATGGCTCAGTCTCTGCGCCTTGAGCTCCTGTTCCAGGGGTGGGCTGGTGAAACAGCATTGTTGACTCCGCGTTTTGTGAGGCTTCTGTAAGACAGAGACCAAAGAAGCAAGTAAAAGGAAGACGAGCGTCTCTTCTGGCTCACAGTAGTGGCTGGCCGTTCTTCTAAAAATGCACCACCAAGAATGTTTTGGTCCAGTCACATCCTTCACATCTTGGGGCTACCTCCTGAAGAGCATTAATAGTTTTCCCTCCTCTCACATTGAGCAAGAGCGCTTTTGGCAGTCCTGTACCCAGATGATTAAAGGATATTGCTGCTTTTGCTTTTTAGTCTGCCACTGAGGTCACTTGGGTTTAGGATCAAAACTCCTCAGGTAAATTGTGTGCAATATTAGTCTTCCGCAGGAGCTGATGGGTCCTGGGGAACTTGACGTTAATAAAACCCTGCCAAGGACCTGGCTTCTGGCACTAAAAAACCTTCAGGATTTGAATGAGCTCTTTTTCAATGAGTATAAATTAGAGAAAATCTTATTTTGTAAGTACAGAACTGTGCACAGTAGAAGGGGAGTGAGAATAGCAATTAATTCTTTAATACCTGACATTTACAGAGAAGTCACATTCCTGCCACTCACAAAATTTGTGACGCATTGTTAGAGTTAAAGGGATGCCAGTATTTAGATCCAGCCCCTTGGTAAACACAGGGAAAATTGAAAAGCCAAACACACTAGCTCAGGCTGATTCTACAAAATGCCAGAAAAAAGCATTGTGTAAATTTAAAACCTGCTACTTCATGCCATGAACATGAACTCAGAGGAGTCGGATCCTGGTTTGGACTGTCATGGGAGGCCAGATTTTCACGATTATCCATGTGTAGGGATCCTATTCAAATAAGCAAATACGCATGCTGACTGTGTCACCAGATACTCAGTAACAGCAATGATGGATTCTTATTTGTGTAGAATTGATTCTGCAGGATCATTTCTGAGGAGCAAATCTGGAGCTCTGCAGCTGGATGCATGATAACCGTTGTGGCACAGTACTGTACATAACTTCCCTGCAAAAGTTTAATTTAGTCTGTTGCTTTTAGGACATGCAAGAATATCTCCATTTGGGTCTGTTCGCAAAAAGTATATTTTCTCAGACAGTTTCAAGTAGTACCTTAATACATTTTCATGGAAGAATGTCTTCATGAATCAAAGATTTCCATGCAAATTTTTTCACCTCTTTAAACTTTTTTGTTTCTTTATTATTATTATTATTTTCAAAATAGCATTTCTCTTACCTTCCTTCTTTCTTTCCTTCCCCTCCAGTTTCTTTTCCATTTTCTCTCCCCTCCTACACTAGTAAAAGGAAAAGAAGAGAAGGGAACACCAATTCCAGGTGAATTCTCTTCCAAACACCTTCCAGTTAGTGTGGCTTGAAGTGATGATCAGCTGATGGTTGTCTACTATCTGCATCCTGTTTCTGCCTTTATTTCTTGTTACATGATATTTGTTGTGAGTCAGTAGAGGCAGTACAGGCAGGGCTTTGAAAAGTGATAGGTCCTAGTCTTTGGTTTAGTAAGAAACAAAAAGCATTCAGGGCCTGGGGACCTAGTGCCATTATAAATAATAAGAGAATTCCCTCAGCACAGGGCGTTGAAAACACCATATGTCACCTCACTGTATTTGTCCTAGTGTTTGTTTCTTTAGTTTTGGATTGGGGTTTTTGGTGGTTTTTTTTTGTTTTGTTTTGGTTTTTTTTTAGCAGCTGGAAAGGCTTGTAGTATTACTAGGTCATTGAATAAACAGGAAATTGTCAGCTTGTTTATACAATGAGTCTAATGAAGCACATCCCACCTCATGTAATTTCTGTAAAAAAGAAAATCAGAAAAGACATAGAAAAGAACAGCAACAGCCATGCACAAACCTGCATCCTGTTGTACCGGGGTCAAACCTAGAGATCTGTCATTCCTAAGTGGCTTAGTGGGAAACTCCAGCCTATAGTATGTAACCCATGGACCAAGTTTTATATGTGATGGAAGCAGCTTCTTCTGGCCATATGAAGTGAAAAGGAAAGCCCTCTTCACTAGGCATGGCACAAAATGGGAGCACTGGTCTGCAGCAGTAATAAGGCAGGGAAATGGGAGAAGAAAAGCAGGTGGCCTGGGTATCTAGAGGGACTGGGACAAAACCATGGGCCAACCAGAACTTGAGCGGACCCGAACACTGCTATCATTCTGTATTGGATCCTAGTTCCTGCAAAACATCGATGGTGTAATTAAAATTTTTTAAAACCAGTCCTCTTTAAATGTGATGAAAGTGCCTTGTCTTTCCTCAAGGTCTGCAAGTTTTGTTTTAAGATGAAGGAAAAGATGCAGTTCAGTGCAGGAATTCCTTTTCCCCCAAATTTGTAAGATTTCCACAGCTTAGCAAAGTTGTCTGAGCAGTTTCAGCTACTCATTTCTCCTGTTGTCCTCAGCAGCACAGTTTGTTCCCCCAACCTTTTCCGTGTGGCAGATTTCCAGGCGATGTCTGCTTCATTTCCTCTGCAGGCGAATGGATGCACGACTGCTTTATGCACTAGTTACTTCTGAAAACCAGGGAATGGGGGCATCCTGCATGAGTAGTGGAGAAATGCCCTTAATACTCAGCACCTGAACGTGTGCATTCTCCGCCATGGCCAGTGTTGCAGCTGGGATGAGGTGCCTTAGACTCGAGGGCTGTGTGAGCTCAGCTAGAGCAGCCCTCAGACCTGAGAGCCTGCGATGCTGAGGCAGTTGTCTACCCACATGGCGCTGTCTCCACTGGCAAGTTGGCCATCAACATCACCTTTGGTTTTCCTTTCGCTTCTCAGACCTGAAACTCTGGCAGAGATTATTTGTGAGATGGGATAATTAGAAGACAATACTTTTTATTTATGAATGTGATTCTGCTGTGCTTGGTCTGATCTTCTCTATTACTCAATGACAGAATCAAGTGTGGCTCTGCCAGGCCAGTCCATCCTTTTGAGCAAAGCTGGCCTGCTTTTTTGGCTTCCAGCCTCATGCTGGTCCTTGCATGCCTGCTCCAGAGACGGCTATTACGGGCTCTGACCCTTGCTCATGGCTTTCTTGCTGACAATACCTGACCACTAAAAATAGGCAGAGCAATATTTTCTTCCCATTTGTAATGATTTGGTCCTTTCCTAGCTACTTCAGAGTTAACTGGGTTTGGTACCACAGGCAATAGACTCAAATCACAACCCCCTTGGACACTCGAGTTAGTTTGAAAAAAGCCTTTTCAAAAGGTAGATTGTTTGAGACAAAATAATTGCCAAAAAAGTTTGGAATTGAAATGAATGTTTCTCTTTCAATTTTGCTTTTGAAAGTTACCGACATCTGACATCTTCCTGCTGAATGTTAGAAGATGGATGATCCTGGGGTAGTATTTTCCTTTTTTTTCCTTCTCTCTCTGCAAGCTTTTACAATATCCTCAACTTCAAAAAAATTAGAGATCAGAAGAAAAAACAACTTCGCTGCTTTCTCCCTCTGACAATGAAGACAGCAAGCAAATAAACAAACAAAAACTCCTCCACAACCTTCAAACCTGAAGATGGGGGAAAATAAGGAAAAATTTTGGGGAGCCCCTTGAACATGTACATTTAGTCCTAAGCAATCAAAAGTGGAGGAAATGATGATTCGTACTCTTGAAGGTGTACTACCTGGAAGATTTGGAAAATGTGTTTGGTTTTGGTTTTTTTTTGCTTTGAATTCTGCAAAAGGATAAAGGAATGAAAATTCATGCCCTTAATAAGCACAGTTTCACAATTTCAACATGCTTTTTTTTTTATATTGGCATTGTGCATTTCTTCTGCTGTGCTTAGTCTCAGCACCCATGTGGTAATTCTACAGGTTTCTCTTGGTGTTGGTTTATCCAGTGTATGGTGAAGTACCTGGTTATCTCTACCCTTATTCCTTTCTGCTCCTGTGGAGCCCTGGGAGCAGCTACTGATTCTTGAAAGAATTTTACAAAGAAAGGCGATGGTTGTGACAGACATTATAACAAGGGGTAACAGCCAGAAATTGTGTTTCTGGAAGTTTAGGTTTGGCAGTAAGAAAAATTCCTGCCCCAGGGTAGTGCCACCCAGAGATATGGGGGATGTCTACCCTTGGAGGTTTCCAAAGACCCTTCCCGTCAGTGTGGGTCAGAGGGGTGGGATAAGGCAATGCAGGCCAGGACTACACAGCATGATTTGCAGCCACAGAAGCACAGCCATCCATGCAAGACTGAGCTGTCGATGGCAAAATTGTTGTATTCTGCCACTGATAAATTGCTCAGGCACTGTTCAACACTGAACAGTCACCCTCTGTTCCCTGCACACACTGGAAGGCTTTCCCAAAACAGCACTCCTCCCTGAGCTGGTACTTTCTAGACTAACGTAGACAGTGACAGCAGTTCCTCCTCACCTCTGTTTTGCGAGGCTGCGTGCACCAAGCTTGTCTTGTCTCCTCTGTGCAATGGGCTTCCCGTCCCCATGCATACCAGCAACTTGCTCTTTCCTGGATGCCTGATGAGGGCTGTAAGCAATGTTGTCCATCTGTGTGCCGGGACACAATAGGTGTGTACGGAAAATAGCGAGCTTGATCCACTCACCCTTTTCATGCCTGCATTAGGAAGCGTGCGTCTGACTAATACAGCCAGGCTTCCCTTCCCTGCTTCCTCCAGGCACTGAGCTCCCCTCCCATAGCAGTCGTGCTTATTAGTACCTGAAAACACAGCCTTGCAATTTATGCCTCTAAACGCCCTCCTCTCCTCCCAGTTTTTATCACGCCAAGCTTTGAAGTCATCATGATCCTTCTGCTTTCCATCCGATGCGTTGCAGAAGCCTCCAACTTTGTATCATCATTAGCTGAACGCAGCAGCTTATGGGTCAAGATCAGTAATGACTAATATGCTGCCTTGTGGCACCAGCTCAAACTTTTTTCTCCTTCGCCTTGGCATATGTTTGCAGTGGCTCTGAGACTCATCATTCACCATGGAGCTTGCACTGTGGGAACAAATGGGAGAAATGGCAGGGGATTTGCAGAGAGCTAGCACTGGCTCATGCCCTTGCCACTTGCTCCCTGTCTTGGGCAAATAAAATGCAGGTGCAACACAAGCTTTGTGCATGTGCAATGTGGGATGAAGCTTCGTCCATGCCACCCAAGTGTGGGCACCGAGCTAGTCAGCCCCACAGCCCTTTGTCCTGTGATAACCGAGTACAGAGGCTGAGCCCCTACAAATTTGGGGTGTCTCAGACACAGAGGACAGATAGGAGTAACTGAAATAAAAATGAAAAAAAGTTTTTCTACAAATGAGCCAAGGAAGTCCAAGACCAACATTATCCATTCAAGCCAAAACCAAATCTAGTTGCTGTTTGGGAGTTATTTCCAGCTACTAACACCCTTGATGCATAGCAGATGATTAGCATTCCACAAGGTTAATGGTCTCTGCTGCTCCCTGAGCTGTCCCCTGTACTGTTCATTAGTCCCTGGAAAATCTCCAGAGAAGTAAGGTAAGTGAAGTGAATAACCAACCTTAGATCCCACTTGGGCACAGGTCTGAGAGTGATAAACTGAGGCAAGCCCAACACCAGCTCCTTCTGCAGCACCAGAAATGCATACAGTCCTTCTCAGACAAATCCAACTCCGCTCACTCCATGAACCTCGGAGCAGTCTGAGATCACAGATGGGACTAGCAAGGGCATTGATGCCACCTCTACATTCACTGCTCTGTGGTGTCAAACCCATTTATAGACAGAGTAGGCTGGAAAGATGTGTCCACACATCAAGGAAGAGGAAATTCAGGAGCTCCAACATCTCTTTGTCTTTCTCCACCCATAGCTATGATGATCTTTTGTGCATGGGTTAAAGGAATAAAATGCAGAAGAAAGGTCATTCTAATCTCTTTTTTTGTTGAAAGACATTTTCTGTTAAAAGGCAGGCTAGCAAAGAGTCAAGGCAGTGATGTTAACGCGCAGAGCTCCGAGCCGCACGTGAGGCTGCAGGGTCATAATGTCAGTTGTGTAGCGATCTCTGCAAAGAGGGTTGGTTTGTGAGTAGACGGGATTGGACTGTTGCTTCGGAATGCTCTGCTCCCATATTTGCCAAAAGGTCTGGCAAGCTGCTTGAAGAAATCAGATGGGCAGCAACATGCCTGTGACCAGGACTTCCCTGGGGCAGGGCAGGACTCCATCCTCTGTACTCTCATCGTCTTTCCTGCTGCGCAGGGGAATTTGGGGGCAGCAGCGCCCCACATTTCAAAACCCATGCGATACACTACTTTTTGCCTTCTACCTAAGATGGGTACCTTGGCCAACCAAGGCAAATCAAATTTTGTTCTGCTCTGATGTAACAAGAAGAGCAGGCTAAAATACTAAGGCCAAGCTGATGGGCTTGGCTGCAAACCATTTGAAATTTCCAGGAACCTGTAGACATAGCGGGTAGATACCCTGTTCTCCCATTCCTCATCTTTCTCTGCAACCCTGGTCATTTTTTTCATCTAGCTTGGTTTCCAGAATTATGACAACATGTGGGACATTAAAGTTGAGCTTGAAATCAATGCACTTCAGAGGGCTTTCTAGGACTTGCATAACACGAGGGGAAATTGTCGAAATGGAATTTTGCTTAATTTTCGTATTATAGGAGCTGTTTACCCCAGGTTTTTAAGTGAAATTGCAGGGTTTCAGGGTGAATTGTTTAATAACTTGTTAAAAAAAAAAGGTCAGCTTTTTTCTAATGGAATATTGCATTTACAACAGCATGAAGGGATATATTACAACACGTGTCATTGGGGGAATGGGGAATCCTCTTTCTCTGTGTTTTGTTTTGTTTTGTTTCTGAAAAACTTTAACAGTATGCCCACAAGAGAGTTGTGGATTGATTTGCTCATGTTCCCATTCTTCTCTCTGATCCTGACATTTTGTTCAGATTATATTTATCATTATGTGCCATCTTCCTGATACCAGCAGCAAAACTGATGCATGGTGTCAGTTTGGAGGCTGGGTTTGTAGACACCTGGGTGCTGAGGAAGACCACCACAAGCTCTTGAGACACTGAAGTAACATTGCCAAATGGAAATATCCCGAGCTTTGACTGAAATGATCCTTATGCAAGCCAAGACAGTTCCAAAAGGAGTTACACTTGTAGTGAACTGAAGTATGTGCCCATGTGCTGGTTTGGACTGGTGTGAGGGAGATTGGAGTGGAGCCTCCTTAGGAAAACACTTCAAAAAGAAGGACTCACACCATCTGAGTCTATGAAACCCTGCTGGTGTTCTGGTTTCTCTAGACCAGGATTTAAATTTTTTAAAAAAAAAAAAAAAAAAAAAAGAGTTTGGGGCTTGGTGCAATTTGTAACTAACTGGATCTTCTCAAATGGCGAGTGAATAAACAAAGAGTTGGAGAAAGCAGAGCTTGTTTCTTGTGTAATAACAAGAACTTTTGTGGGATAATGCAGTCCTCTCCTGTTCCAAATGATGACTTAGTCCTGTTTTGGCACAAATCTTCTGCATCCTTCAATGGCAATTAATTTGCCTCTTAAAAGAGGGTGGCTGGCCCCAGCTATTGTGGGGCACAAGTTTTGGGTCCCCATGCTTCTTGCAAGCACAGAAGGAATATGCATGTGGCTTGTCTGTCTGCCTGGCGGCTATTTGTTATCCTTCCGAGTGGGAAGGCAGCATGGAGGTGCCTAGCAGAGCCGGTAATATTAACAAGGGTCGCTACGCCATGGCCACTGCCCCTGCACAGCAAATCAGTTGACCGACAAACGAACGCAGCTTTGAGCAAGGAGGGCAGCGCCTGAGTTTGGCTGCCAGGCTAATTACGACGGCTGCTTCCTTTTAAGTGGTGTTCATACAGCCACATTTCCAGTGTTCTCCTTCTGCTGTGTGTGCTCTGCATATTTAAATGAGGCTTGCTGGAGCCCTCTGTGAGACTGCTGACAAACTCACTGCTCTCCCTCCCTTGCACATTGGAGCAGAGACTGACTTGCTGTGATCCCTCTCTGCCTGTGATAAGCAGGCACTAGCCATGGTGAGAATGAATAAGTTCTTGAGCAGATGAGACCACAGGTTTCCAGGAAGATAAAAACAGCTGTGTTTTTTTCCCCATGGGGTTCCATTACAACACAGAACAGTGGAGGACTTGTGGGCTGTGGTGGATTTCTGTGGTATCTGTATAAAAGGCTTTATCTAGTCCTCTCTAGACCCAACCAGTAAAGCATCTGCATGTGGGCTTAAGTCACGTGATTGATCTCCGTCCTTGGCGGTTTCCAAGGCAAAGACACAACTGACCTGACCTAGCACTGGAGATGATAGTCCTGCTCTGAGCAAGAGATTGGACTGGAGACCTGCAGAGACACCTTCCCACCGGCACATCTGTAATTGCTATGAACTAGCGTGCTCCATTGCCAATTTTTCCAAACTTAGTCCCCATCAGTGTTGGCAGGGGTATCACTGGGCTGCAAGTCAGCTCCTTGCACCAACCAGGGGCTGGGAGGGATAGGACCCTCCTATCCAGCCCAGTGCAAGCTCACAGCAAAGGGAAAAGCTCCCTTCACTCTTAGGAGCGAGCGGGAGCCACAAGCCAGCTGTGAGCAGGATGTGTCGGGGCAGCAGAGTCAGTAGTGCCCTTTGCCATCACAGTCCAAGCCGGCAAATTGGAATTTGCCTTATGCTCTTCTGCTCTCTTCATTTCTGTCTACAGTACCGACTGCAGAACACCCACATCTAGACATGGCCCCTACCGTTTCCAGCCACAGAAACAGTTTCTGACCAGAGGTACCAACATTTTGCTTTTTTTTTGTTTTTCCTTTGCATTAGTTTTGCTAGATCATGTACCTACGGTGCTGCTCTCAATTCTGCTCTGGAAAATACAGTTTTGTTCTCTTATTCAGGACGTGAGTCCTGCAAGGTGTGGTGGAAGATGTGAACATCCTAGAGGTGGGAAGGAAAAAAAACGATAAGGGGATGCAAGAGCTGAGAGGTTTCTTTCTCAAGAAGTTAATGGTCCATCAAGGAGAGTGCTGTTTTTGACTTGGTAAGCAGGAGAAATACCAAGCTTGGATCACGTGAGCTTATTGCTAATTAAATTAAATGGAGGGATGAGTAAGGACGAGTCAGATTGGAGAACGCAGGAAGCTGGTGCGGAAGCTGGCTTGTCTGAAGGGGCCCAGAACACAAAGGCAGAGTTGTTTTGGGCTCTCCTGTTGTTTGGGATGGGAACCGGCCTAGAATGGGGGTCCTAAACAAGGCGAGTTCTTACAGGAAAAGTTGAGGTCAAAATCCTCCTGGAAAGGATGCTGAGGAATAATCGAAGAGGACACAAAGGCAATTATCTCTTTGGGCTCATAAAATACAAGAAGGTGAGATGTGCCAAAAAGCCTTTTAAATTGACCAGAAATAAAAATTTCCACTAATTGCTAACAAATTCAACACATAGTATTCCACACACCCTGTGTTTTGGGTGGTTTCCCCTGCCTGTCCCCAAATACAAAGTTCATGGCATTCCTTGTTTTCTCTGCTGATACAACGAAGATGCAGGAGCATGTTTATTAAATACTTTTCTATGCTTCCAGTCCTTGGTTTATTGCTGTTAGCACTGGTCCACTACTCACAGGAAAGTTTAAGAGTCTCCAGTGGGCTTCTCTGGAAGGAAGTGGTTGAATTGAAGGTAGCCTGTTTCCCAAATCATTATCATTGTTGTTGCTTTTTTAAAAATGGGGACATTTCACTGAAAAGGTGAGTGTTCCATCTGGTTCTGTGACTGGTTGAAAGCCAGATACGGACTTTTTATCTGAGAAATAAAGCTTTTAAAATTTGAGAGATATATATTGTACAGAAAAAAATAAATTCCAGAAAATGTGAGAAGCTCTTTCTGCTAGAGCTAGGTCAGGTCCCACCTTTCTTCTAGCAGCTTAGAGACTGTACCAATGGTGTGATCAACATGGAGCTCCCAGTCCCAAGTTTTGCTCCATCACTGTGTGCTTTGCAAAGTCCTGCACTTCTCCAGAGCAGGTTGATTGACCTGTTTCTCACCGGCAGCAAGGTATTCTTAAACGGCGCACAAGATATAAGGGAGGTATAGCCAACTTACCTCCTGGCTTTGCATATTTACAGAAGTGATTTAGTTATACGACTGTGTGTGTGTGTGTGTGTGTGTGTGTCTTTTTTAACTAATATTGGGTCTTTGAACAGTGACAGCTCTAGTTAATTATAAACGATTAATGATTCTTAAATATGTCCTTACTTCTGTATCATCTTGCCAATTCACAGCTGTTTTCTGAAATATTTCTTGTGTTACAGCTGAAAAAGGCTGGTTGCTTGGAACCTCTTGAAATGAAATGTATTTAAAAAAATAATGTAAAAGCATTTCAGCAGCAG
Source organism: Astur gentilis (assembly GCF_929443795.1). Taxonomy (NCBI): domain Eukaryota; kingdom Metazoa; phylum Chordata; class Aves; order Accipitriformes; family Accipitridae; genus Astur; species Astur gentilis. Next base: position 31,030,582 of record NC_064894.1, on the reverse strand, counting down.
ATGTTAATTTTCAGCTTAGCAGTTCAAAACACAGGAGCCCAGGGCTTCCAGCGAGCTCTGCCTTAACACTACCACTGCTTTCCCTCTGACCATAAGCAGTGCAGCCTATTGAAATGAGGAGTTTAAATCAGCAAAGAGAAAAGACCTATCAAAAGAAAATGCAAAGTGTGTTAATGGTCCCTACAGTTATCTGAAATGAAGAAGAAAAATTATCTCCAACTCCCTTGCGGATGGATGTGTTCTATAATTCATGCTAATCTTCAACTCAAACCAGTCTGCATTCTTCTCCAGAGAGGGGAAGAAAGTTGATTTTTTTCCAAAAAGGTTGCACATTGCCACAGCTTGATGTGTTATGGTTACAGTGGCATAGACAGGATGGTCCTTCTGGTGACGAAGTGCCGTGACCTGTCATGGCAAGCTGGTATTTTCCTTCCTAATAACTGTCCTAGCAGCAGAAAAAATGAGCAAGTAACTTACTTTAAGTACTGGTTGACGCAAGGCAAACTTCCTGGAAGGAAAAAAAAGAACAGGGTTGGGGTTTTTTCCATTCAACTAAATGTCTTTCAATAAGAAGTTTCAGCATTTCTGGTGCAAGTCAGTCTAAAATTCAAGGTTGGGGGGAAAGAAGTATTTGTCTTTGGACCCAGTTTGGTATTTTAATAGATATAAGGGTTAATAGATAGGAGGCTTTCCTATGGGAAGGGTTTTCTGAATTTGTCCAGGCTCTCCTTTCTTGCTTTGTTCCTTTGATGCCCGCAGTGACTAAAAGATAGCGGAATACAACATATTTACCTCTTGTTCTCCTACTAGGGTTTTCTGGCTCAGCTCCAGATGCCTAGACTCCGGGCATTTGCTCAGCTACGTGCGGCTTTACTGGGGAGGAGTAGGGTTATCTGCACCCACCCTGTGCCCGCACCCGTACGGTGGGATGCCGAGATGAGCAGCTCCCCGTCCTCCTCTCGTGGAGCAGGTCTGCAGGGACCAGCAGGAGCACTGTGCTTGTATCAGCTCCTGCCCTGCTCGGCTCTCCTGCATGGGGCTGCCTGAGCAAGGAACAGAAATACATGGCCACTGTTGCAATTCAGTGCAAAAGCCTCTGATTAGGTACTTAGCATTTTTGGAGGCCGACACATACCTTATAAATGCTGACTTTTAAATAGCTTACCAAGCAGATTATATGTCCAACAAGGTGATTCTGAAGGGATTTTTTACCCTCTTGCGTAATATATTCTTCCACCTTGCAAAAATTGGATTTTTCTAATGTGCTGCTATAAAATGTGAGAGCTTGTTGTTTTTGTTGTGTTATTCATCATTGTGGAAATCTTGGCTGAAGCAGCATTTTTCCAGCTAATAAGATGGAAATCCTGCCTGCCTAAGAGAACTAAAAAAGCACCCAGAGAAGGCCCCTTGTGAAGACAGAAGAAACAACCGTGGTGGACAAAATCTCTCCGAGTAGTAGTTTTCCAATAAGCTGCTCCATTTTGCATAAGCTTTTCAGAGAACTGATGAGTGTTTCAGCTTGGGACTCAGAAGACAGGGAGATGAGGAAAAGCAAGACAGAAAGTCAGCCTCAAAGAGGAGGGAGAAAAAGCTCTCCCCAATGGAGTGGGACGAACCCCTCTACCTCCCGTGGTGCAGAGTGCCACGGCAAAGGCCTGCGGCGTGTATCTCTGGAAAAACTGCACTGGAAAGGAGACTCCCAAAAGAAATGCTGCCTGATGTTTGTAGTGATAACCGAGGCAGCCATCATGTGCTTTCAGCTGACGTGTCTCAAGGCACAGATGAAGCCTGGTTTGGAACTTACTGCCTGTCCGGGCTTTTGGAAGCCCTGTGCAATCATGACTGGCTGCTCTGAGGAATCAGCCTGCAGGCTTGGGAAGCAATGCAGCGAAAAAGAGGGACAGACCTTCCTTCCCCTCAGAGCTTGTTCCCATAAGAGGGTTCAGATCCCAGGAACAAGAGTCTTGCTAGTCTTGATGTTGCCTACCAGTTGTGGTAAGTCTTTCTACCTCTCCCAGCTTGCTTTCCTCTTCTGAAAAGTGAGGTTATAAATGTGTCACATGCAGAAAAAGTTCTTGCAAGACAGAACAGTGCTGCCATATAAACTCAGAGCAGTTATCTGGGGTAATTACCACATTCCCCTGCTAATGTAACAGGGAGCTGGTGGTGGTCTCTGCCTTCTCCAGTGCACATACGTGAAGGAGCAACCTCAGTGATTGTGAATGTGAAGCGTGTGAAGCAGTGCCATAGTCTATTTGACTTGATGAAGTTCAACAACGTGTTCAAGCTGTGTTGAATTCAGCGCCTCGGGAACAGTGTCCCAGGTACAATCCTGCATGGCTGTCTCATGGCCACATGGCCCCAAAACCTGTTTTCAGGCGGGACAGTGCATCTCCTGACCACAGGGTGTGGAAGGTTACCTCTGCCTGAAATGGATGTGCCTGGCAGGCCAAGGAATCCTCTAATTTTCCACCTGGATGAAGATTCAAGTAGATGGTGAGGGCTCCAACACAGATATAGTGCAAATGCAATTGAGAAGGGAATGAACAAAACAATTTCTAAACAAACAAGTAAATGAAGACCATAATTTCTTTGCAGTGGTGCTCAAGCTAGATGAATACTGGTTCATATTTCTTGGGATGAGCAGTGCTGGGGAGAGAGGTGCCATCTTCTTTGTAACTATTAACATTTTATGCATTTTGGTTGGGGTTTTTGTTGGTTTGGTTTTTTTTTTAAACATGTCATAACTTAAGTTCTTTTAAAACCACAGTAACATTTCTAATACTCCCCCCAGTAGTGCAAATTGTTTGTAGCAAGTACGTTTTCTGATGAATCCTGGTCCAAAACTACTAAGAGCTCCACTAGGAGCCTTGGGTGAGTAAAAAGAGCTGAGCAGAGACCTGAAGTGGTGGAGGAGCAGCCAGAGGCTGGGGAGGAGTGGAAAGCAGCCAGCCAGGGAAACATCCAGGTAGGGCCATTCCCGCCTATTTTTTCCAAGTAGATATTTGCTTCTTCATTCCTTGAGCTAAGTACTAGTCTGCTAAATGATATCAAGCACAGCTTTCTGAAACTTGGGTGTAAAATACTGCTATGGGAGAAGCTTTGCCTGGACTTGCAGGGAGTTTATTGTGCTGGCTCCTGTGAGGTGGTATTGTAAATCCACCATCAGGGCTGGTGACTCACATGCAGGCTGGCCTTTCCTGCTTGCCAGACTAAAACCTCTGGCAGTTCAGCACACACAGTGACTCACAGGAGCCACTCAGCTTCTCTCCAGGCTGTGATCCTCACCTTGCAGTCTGATTCCTGTCATTTATCCAGGAATTCCACAGAGGCTTCTCTAAGGGCTCTGTCAAGTACTTTAAGTTCTGCTGCAAAGAAATATATAAATGAGCAGTGTAGCTAAATCAATCTGACATTCACAAGTGCTCAATGAAGTGACATCGACCTGAAATCAAAGCAGTTCTGAATGGCTAATCGATGGTAAGTGAATCTGCATTAAAATGGGTGAGAGCACTGTGCTGCTGTGCTCCAGTTTCAACAGAGTTAAGATTTCATGTAGTGAGAGAGAGACTCTGCAACAGCTGGAAGACAAAGGCAGCATTTCCTCCCTTAATAAATCCAGATTGTCGGAACAGAGACCTGTCCCCATCTTCTACTCTTTGGTCTTAACCCTTTCTATCCAAATGTCAATCGGCAAGTTTTCCTTTGATTGCAAGGCAGAACATGTCTAGCCAAAACCAGCATCTCTAGGTTTTATCCATCCATCATTTACTGTCTCTGTATTTCAATCAAAAAAGGATTTGCATGAAATCCCAGAGCCTGTAATAAGCCATAGATGTGCCATTATGGGAACGGTCTTTGCATGACCTGCAAACCCTTTCTTCAGTATCTGCCAGGACAGAACAGGCTATGACATAAAAGGACTCAGCACCCAGCGTGGGCTTTTGCCCTTGGCCGTGGAGCAGTAGAATTAGGATGAAACTCCACAACTGGGAAATCCCATCCCATCCCATCCCATCCCATCCCGTTCCATCCCATCCCATCGCATCTCACTTGTCTCAAAAGTCTCCAGTCGGCACACTAACACAGGGACCTTGTATGAAGGGTACAACAGCCATTTATTTTCTGCTTTCTCTCTAATTCCTATAGGCATCGTTCCCTGGAGTGTGTGGCTGGCTACCTTGCTGGCAGCTGGGACCCCCATCCCCATGGGGTTTACTCTGGGCCCAGTTATTACAGGCTCCCAGATGGATGTTACTCTCACTCCAGATCACTTTGCTCTTTGCAGAAGTCCTTTCCACCTTCAGCTCAAGACTGGCTCAATGTTCTTTGGCAGGACACTAGAGGACAGCCAAGATCAGGGTGGTGAAGACAAAAGAGGCACACACATGTCACTCCAGCTCTGATGGCAATCTGGGCATGCAGAGAGAGAGAGCGGGGCTCAGCTCGGATGATAAAAGAGGAAAAAAAAAATAAATCTCTCTATTCTGAGAGTTTAGCAACTTCATCCTCCTCCTATGAGAGCCTACTGTGACACAATCCTGGCTGAAGTGTAGATGAGCATGTCTGTGTCCTAAATTCACTGGAGTGCGTTGTTCATGGAGAGGCACCAAGGACACGATGACAGCAGGACAGATCCAGCTGGCTCTTCCATCTCAGAGCTTCATAAGGAACCTGTCTTTCCTTGCATATGACAAGTGAAGGCTCCCCTGGCCATCTTCCCTTCTTTCCATCTCATTTCACCTCCTCTTCCTCTTCTTCACAAGTGGAGGAGGCTGGGAGCAGGAGAGTGTGAATGGGAAGACTGCCCCTGAGGCTCACTTCTCCTCTGAACCATGAGCGAAGAGGGGTTGCAATTTCAAGGCAATTCATGTATCGTGAATCCTCAAATCCTTGGACTGTGATGAGAGCTGAGGTCCCAGATCTCTAAGGTGCCCTGAAAAATTTCATCCTGTGTTTAGCACTGTCCTGGGCCTCCAGAACTGTGCATCTGCTGAAGCAGTACAGCCCCAACTGACACCCCGCTCTCTTCCTCGGCTCGTAGATGTAGCACTGCAGAATCCAAGCTGACTGCAGTTCATCCGAGCCCACGTGGGATCGTGTGAGTCGCTGTGTGCAAACTGCAAGGAAGCTTTATGACAACCAGGAAATCTTCAACAGTTTCTGAGATCAGTTCTCCCAGCGACCTTTGAAGAGCCTCTCATTTACATGGTTTAACCTTTTTTATTCGGAGAGCCAAGGTCATGCAGGGGAAAGCTTGCACAGAGCAACAGCCCCCTGCCCCCCAAAGCCAACAAAAAAAAAAAAAAAACAACAGAAAAAACAAGTAGGATGACTCTATCTTGAGCTTTTATTAACATTTCCAGTGATAGACCTTCAAGCACTCTCTATATATAGCAATTATTTAAACTTTATAGTTAACTGACATGATTCCAAACTGCATTGGACAATCAAGCCTTCAGGTAAGAGTGCAGCAGCCACAAGCATGGCATGGATGCTTTTGAACAGAAATACTCAGCTCTTTCTGTAAATTATTGCCCCATTTTCTCACCAGCCTTCCAGCTGACAGAGTGTTGCTGCAGTGATATTAGCTAAGCCTGCACACATTTATTTCACAAACACTGCATAGCCAGCAGCAGAACAGGTAGAGCTCTCCAATGGCATCATGAGTGGGTTTTGACTCAGTGGCAGGGCTAGAGTTATTTGTGGCTCTCCTCAAATATTTGCTGATAAACAAGCAAAATAACCCAAATCATTCTGTTTCTTTTCCTTGCCAATTAGACATTCATAAATAATTGCCACCTTTAATGAGATGGTGACTATGAGTGATACCAGCGGTGACTTTTGATGGCAAAGGGATGCTACCACAAACCTAAGAAATTAAGAGACCTGTAGGTTTGTAATTCAGCAGCTGTGAAGAGGTGGGCCTGAGAAGCGCTTAGCAGATCCTGCTCCATGTGGCCATCACTACGCCACATAGCTGGGTCTAACCAGGGACCCTCAGTACCGGCGGTGGTGGGAACTGCTTTCCTCTCTCCATCAGTGCTGCTGGTACAGCTTTCTGGTTTGAAGGGAGAAGTGGCTGCACAGAAGATTTCTTCGATGGCAGAAATACTTCTGCAGCTTTGACTGAAGGACCTGTGCCTAAAGGAAGAGAGTGTTTCAACCGCACTTTTGGGCATCTGAGCACAATTAAGACTCATTAGTTGCTCCCCCAGAGGCATAGCTGCATGCATGCAGCTATTCGTGGCAAAGAGGACTAGATTTGCAGGGGCTAGCCTATGGCTAATACAATTCCTCAGCAAGGCAGGGAATCACCCTGAATTACTCATCAGTCTGTTCAAGCTGGCCAAAAAAAATTGATTTTTTTTTTTTTTTTTTTTAATGTATGATTCTGAACCCCTTAAACTGAGGTCGTTGTAAGTGAATGTCACCAACTTCTGGTGAAATAAAACAATGGTACTGGTGTGGGAAGGGGATTGGGGAAGAAGGAAAGATTGAGGATTGAGCAAGATAACTTAAATACTCTTCAGTTGTACTTGCAACATAGAGAAATTTTGAAGGAAAGGCCCTGCAGCATTGAAAATCTAGTGTGGAAAACATGAACACTTTTATTCCAGGGTTTAGGCCGGAAGAGATCTGTGGGGGGTCTCTGGTCCAACCTCTCACTCAAAGCAGGGTCAGCTTCAAAAGTAGCTCAGAAAGAAAGGCAACTTGAATCCCACCACAATCAGGTAAAGAGTATGCTGCTTTGAGTGGAGGGGAGCCTTTTACATGAAAGCAGTATGACTATATATTCCCATCAAGCATGTTCTCATTTAGCACATGCAACTGTTCCCACTAACTTAAGCAGGAGGTTGGCTAGCTGGGAGATGTTTTCAGGGTAGAGCTGCCTATCTGCTCTTTTGCTCTTTGCAGAGTAAATGCCAGGGAACGGTTTGGGCATAGGAGACAGATGCATTCTCACCTTCAGTAAAGGGAAAAGCAGTATTCCCGTTTCTCTTTCTTCTTCTCTACATCTGGTGAGCAGTTCTTGGTCAAGAATTGAACATATTCTGGAAGTTGAGAGCCTTAATGTGTTCCACACGTGAGATGAGAGGGGAGAGGAGAGAGGCTTGTCTGAGGGTCAGAAGAAAGAAATCTGTAGCTGTCCCTTTTCAGTAAGCTAATATATTACCTTTGCAAATAGGCTATTTGAAAACTAGTTGCCATTGATTTCACCGGCCACTGTTTTTGTCTAAAAGTTATTAGCAGAGATATAATATGCACAGACCCTGTTTGGTGGTCAAAAGGGTTGAAGGCAGACCTAAATTTAACCCAGCTGTTTGGCTTCCTCCTTTGGGAGAAAAGTGATCCTGGTAACACAGGCTGGGTTTTTAACCAATGCTATGGTGAGAAAAGCGAACCTTAAGGCAGAGTTGTCATACTCATGGAAAGGATGGCAGACTATGTGCTGTAGGCACTGGGTGACATGTCCCAGCCCTGTGCCTAATGGACAGCACTGGTGAGCCTGAGCTCCAGGTCTTACTCATTATTATTGATTTTTTTATTTTTACGGAAGGGAGAGGGGAACATTTACCCCCACTGGCTCCCTACCATCATGCAGCTCTGACCTCTCATGCTCTGCAGCAAGTCTGCCAAGACTGGAGCAGTCCTTCTGTTGGCTTCCTCTCTCCTCTGCCTTTGGGTGGGCTCCCGAGAGCAGTGGGGATACAGCAGCTGCTCAGCTACACCAGTGCTGTGCTGACAAACTCAGCGTTGGAGCTGGGCATCAAAGGTTGCTCTGGAGGGGTGTACTTTTAGCATCTGGGTTGAGTCCCGTGTAGTTTGAAACAGGTTTGTCTAGCCTGGTCTGATTTGTTTGGCCCAAAGAGCCAAGACACAGATGCCTTTGACCAAGGAGCCTTCTTGGTGGGCAGGCGGTTCTCACCAGCTGTTGGAGGTAGCCCAGGAGACATTCAGATCTTTTGCTCTGAAAACATCTTGCAGCTCAGAGCAGCCTTCCCCGCCACCCTGTTTTCACACTGTGCCCCTGCACAGCAGCACCAAGAGCATTAGAGCTGAAGAAGAGGGCAGCTCTGCTCTGCTCCTGTGTGCTGGGTGCTGGAGGCGCAAGGAGCCGGCGAGACGGCCGGCTTCCCCAACAAGGACATTGGACCTGGGTGGTTGGTGGTGCAAACCTGCCACCCTAGGTATTCCCAGTCTGGTCTGAGCAGCTGGACCAGGGTCCCTTGACTTATCTGCTGAGACTTATGCTAGGCAGTCTTTTTCTGAAGAAAGGTAATAACCTGACAGCAGTGTGGCTACAAACTGAGGCGTCGCTGTTTGCTTAGTTTAAAAGTTGGGGAACAGGCAAACAAAAGCCTCCTGGGCTGGGGTGGGCAACAGAATCAGGAGCAGACACAGGCGTCCCAGAGCCTGGTAGTGCCCACTGCTCTGGACCAGGCTGCCTCTTCTGCGAACAGTCAAGGGTGAGACGTTTACCCAGTGAACCTGTAAGATTTCCCCTCTGGGTTTCTCCTCTTGGCGCAGTTGGTCCTGTTGCTGCATCCACCTGTGAGATGGAATAAGGCTGGACCAGCGGTCCAGATGTTGCTATTTGAGATCCTAGCTAGGCCCTCTGCAGCCCTCCATCACGCACGTGTGCGTGCGCACACGCACACACACACTTTTTGGGTGTGCAAGGATGCACTTGCAGCAAATAACCATGTTTACGTGTGCATCTCTCCACAGTGAATTTCAGTACATTCCCTGGATTCCCTCTCACACCTACCCCACCAGCACGGTGCTGAGCACTTACAACCAAGCAACGCAGCTGAAGTGTAGAACAGGTAACACTCTTCCACTGACCCCCAAATCTGCACCTGAATAAATTGCGTGAATACGACTGTTAGACACCACAAAGCGTTCAGATGTTGGGCAGAGAGGTAAATTCATCAAATAAGTTGCTAAAAAAAACCAACAAAACTTGTTCAGCTCTAAAGTGAATCCTAAAACTTTGATATATCTCCTGCCTTCCAAAGAGTTCATTCCTCTGGTTTTGCACACAAGTAATCTTCTGCAAGTGATTTCTACCACAGGCTACAATCAGCTGTAGCCTAGCCTCATTTTCTTTTCAGGCTTTAATCAGCAAGGAGCAGAACCAATCCATTTAGTGCAGACTTCTGGTAACATAATTAGTTAACTGAGGTCCTTTGTCTCTTTAAATTCACAAATGTTACACTTCCCTTCCCAAGCCTTTAAATGGCTACAAAATTAAGTTATCTTTGGGGGTTGTTCTGGTGTTGGCACGCTGGATTTTTCAGAAAGCTTATCTGCAGCACCAGGACAATCTGCCACTTAAAATGGAACAGCGGGGATATTTTATTTTCTCATGCTTGGTCTCAAATCAGAGGTGTTCTTAATTAATTTTTAAAATGCTCTTTTAAAAGGCTCTAAAGTAATTAAAAGAATGACAGGAGATGTGGTATATTACCAGTGCCAAATATGATTCAGACAAACTGTCACTAGAAAATGTCTCTGACAATTCAAAGTCCTCCAAAATCTATTATTAAAGCTGTTTGGGCTTTTTCTTTTCTTTTTTTTTTTTTTATTTTTCCCCTTGTCAGCCACAGTGCTAAACATAATCTCAGATCTAGCAAAATACGAGTTACTGTGGAGGGCTCCATTGTGTTTTATTCTCTTCTCTGACATTGGGAACTTCTGGGATATATGGGCTGTAGCCAGTGTCAGCAGTCACAAAGCAGCATGATTACTGGGCAACCAATTCCCTCCAGCACGGCTGGTCTAAAGTAGCATATGAATCTTCTCCCTTGCCCCTCCTATTTCTGTTTCCAGTTTGCAGAGAGATAGAGTAAGGGAGGGCTTTCCAGCTAGTCCAACATCGCATTGCTCTCAGCACTGGCATCAGCCCCATCAGTCCGGGGCCTCGTCCAGGTAAGTCTTGAAAATTGCTGAAAGTCTTCTGAAACTTTTGAAACTGTGGTTTCCAAAGGGCATTTTGGAGGTTGCAGAAAAAAAATCTCCTTAACCCAAAAATGGAGAAGAAAATAAAAAAAGTTTTAGTATAACACAAAGCAAATGTACATTATTATTATTTCAGGCTTTTCTTCATTTAGGGGATGTCCTTGTTTCAAACCTGTCCATTCAGAGCTAAGCATGTTATTCTGGTCTGCAGCCCCCTCTCATAGCCTCGAGCCCTGGGACTATTTTCAGACTATGCCTGGAACAAACAAGTCCGTTTCCATCCTTCGAACCCCTCCTACAAATTTTCTTCTTTTTTGGCTGGCATTCTACAAATAACCTCCTACCGCTGCTCTTCCATCATCTCCCAGCTCTCCCTTCAGTTAAGTTCATGCTAATAAACTGGAAAACATGCAGGGATTGATGGGATGAGATCCCTGCTCAGCTGTTCTGCAGTGACTGGGTTTTAATTCCTCTGGGTCACCTTTTCCTTTCTATCCCCAGGTCAGGAGTCACAGCAGTTTTCACGTAGGGTGCTCTTCTTCTAACAGACTGGATGTTTTCCATCCATACCTGTCCTTTCCCCTTCACAAATTCTGACACCAGCTGAGATTTCCACACATCCCCAACTCCCCATCCGAGAGGATGCAGTTACTAGCACACCTCTCCAGTATGGCTCATACAGGGGCAGCAAGGGAGCACGATCGTGGCCTGGCCAACATATGCTAGGGTCTGCCGGTCTCTGCCTTTTGCAAGCTGGAGGGCCACCATGAGCTAGCACCCAGGTGGGCTAGAGCATGGCTTTGTACAAAACCCTCCTGCCTTGGTTTGGTTAGATGTTACCAGGAACGGAGCCAGTGTCTTGGTACCACTGGTTTTGTTAAAAAATACAGTGCAAAAATAGCACCTTAATTGTAAATACTGCATTCTCCCAGGTTTAGCTTTTGGTGGCTGAACGCTGCAGTAATTTGATGACCTTCTGGCAGCAGGGGCTTTATTCCTTTGACAGCACCTCCAGGGCCACTTTTGTGTCACCAGCTTGCTGAGCCCATGGGGCCACAGCCAGACCAGGGAAAGGCTATACTGGTGGGCTTTGTGTCTCACCCTTGGGCCCCTCTCTCTCAAAGCTTACCCCCACCTTTCATCACCTCAGTGTCATATAGATGTGTGGTTGCCTTCAGCCCGGAGAAAGCAGATGTCTTCTTGGACCACTGGAAGTTGTTGTTGCTCACTGTCTGCACATGTGGATTGTCCCATGAGGTTGCCCCATGGGGAAGGGTAAGGAATAAGCTTATGACAGAGTTATAGAGAGCTTTGCCCTAAAAATAGATAAGGCATGGAAAGGGGAAGCACAGGGGTGGAGAGAAGAGGGGTTGAGAGCCCTGGAGGGAGAAAGCTGGAGGAGAGTGGCATGCAGCAGTCCAGGTGGCTGCAGGATGTGAAAATCCTCCCACTGCTCAGATTTGCCTAGCAACTCTCTTCTTGGCTGCCAGCATTGCTGGTGTTTTGCCATACAGATGCAGCCTCCATCTGATGGGGAACAGAGAAGGGAGTTGTAGGAATGCATCCCCACTCTTGGGAGATCTGTGCCTGGTGCCTTGCAAAGAGGCTGGAGTGAAGGTGTTGACTCAATGGTTGCCCCTGGCTGCTCATGGGCCCGGTGTGGTGTCTGCCACCATGTAAGTGATGGCTCTTTTACAATCCTGCAGTGCTCAGAAGCAAGTGTTAATTAGGAGCCCAACTTTATGGGCTACCAACGTCCTTCACCATTGTGAACACAGTGATATGGCAGGGTGCCATCTGCATAGTTCTCTAACTATAAACACAGTGAAAACTACTAGCCATAGAAAAGTGCTGGTGGAAATAAACTGCTTTGACCTTGTTTTATGTCTGGTCACACCAGGGTTAAAATCTACTTCTTGACCTACTTGCAAATCTTCAGCTCTTCTGAGAGCGAGTCAAATATATAAGACCTCCTCTGAGAGAGGGTCTTCTATTCTGACTCAATGGCACAAATCCCCCGTGTTTTGTGCCTCGTGAGTACAGGGTGTGTTACGAAGTAGTACAGGGTCAGAGATCGAATTGTCCCCATGCAAGATGAGAAAAAGTCCTGAATCAGAGACAGAGGCAAATCTCTTTGGCAGCAATGGTGACCGAAAAGGGTCCTGACGCCAGACCCCAAGGCTGGTATTCAAAGACAGCTGTGGGGTAGGTCTAAGAAAAAAAAGGAAAGGCAGCTGCTGGGAAGGGGAGGAGAAGGTCTGGGGATGTATGGCAGGGCCTGGGGTGGCGTGATGGCTGGCTCATGGGGCTGAGGAAGTGTGAAGTTGGAAGATAAAAGGTTTGAAAGGGACCCCAGGCCAAACAGTGCAGTTCATAACCAACAGGAGATCACAGAAAGGAACAATGTAGGTGGCTTTGTGTAGGATGAAAGTTTCCATGGGGTGTGTTGGAGGGGATTTGTACCCAGAGTCTATGTTTGGTCCCCTCTTCCCTCTTCAGTTGTGGTTCACTAGAGCTAACAGTGCTTCCATCACAGCCCCAGGCCCTTTCAGCATCTCTTCTTTTCTCCTCTTCCCTGGTCTGCTTTGCCTGGAGAGCTTTTCCTTCAGCTTGCAATATGTCAAATTGTGCTCCTTGCTCTGCGGTGAAGTCGCTGCAAGCCCCAGTGAAAACCATTCAGGCATGGTGGGTATCTTTTCTGACTGTGCAGCGTTTCCCAACAGATGCAGCATTTGCAAGAGGCAAGCTGAGGAGGCGCTTCCAATTGACAAAGAAGAGAGACGAATGTCAGTGTCAAGGCCTGGGCTGCTCAACAGCCTCCGCACAGAGGACCATGCAGGGATCTCTCCATCTTGGTCACTTCTGTGGCCCATGTGATGGTCCTAGCTTCATGGACGCCCCATGCTGGTGGGAAGGGACCTCCATTGGTCTCCAGTTCAACCTCTCTCTTGGAGCAGGAATATCACAAAGGTATAAACCTGCTAATGATTTTGTTCTTCAGCCTCCATAAACAAAGCAATAAGCACGGCACCTTGCTGGAGCTCCGTGCTGCGTGGGCTTCAGTAGCTTCCCTGGGAGGCAGGTGTGTGACAAACAGCACAGACCAGCACTTGTGACTGATTTCCCCTGAGAAGAGGGCAGGAGCAAAGGTGTTTGGAGTCAGACACTTTCTCTTCAACTTCCATGCAGCATTATGCACACACACAGTATTCAAGGCAAAGCTGCTATGAGTTTAAAGAGAGCACCAAGCTAACTCTTTCTGAAGTGCAACTCTTTCACCCTTTCACAGGACTGTGATGTCTTTGACCCAGCAGGCAGGAATTTGACATGTCTCACCAGGAGGCCATAGTTTTGAAAATATGCCAGGCTTTCTTCAAGAAGCCTCCTTGCACACACACTCCGTCCTGAAGGCCTTCACCCATGCAGTATTTTGGACTGAGGGCAGAATCTGTGGGCTACAGACCACGACTCAGTCAGTGGAGGGAGCAAAGGAGACACATCTCAGTGAAGCCCATCAGAGCTGCCTGATCTACCCTCCAAAATAGTCTCCGTGACTGAGAAGGGAAAGGAACATCAACCATCAGTTTATTTCTCAGCAGCTTAGCAGCAGATACGTTAAGACGTGGATCATCTCCAGACATCAAGTGTCCTTGCAGTCATGTTTGAATCACACCCCCCCCCGCCCCAAGTTGCTGAAACCAGGCAAAAAGCTGAAAAAACCGTACTTAACTGTTATTCAGCAGAGTTAGCTTCAGCTCAGCAAAGAGTCCCTGTGCACCAGCTGAAGGCTCTCCTTTGAGTGCACCATTGACTGCACAAATGCTCTCGGGGAAGCTTTGAAACTTGGCTGAATCCTTCTGTCACAAGAATAAGGCAAGCTGAAATGTAAATCTTGACATCTGCTTGGAGACAGTAATGCTCTCCCAGTGGCCAAGCCAAAGTTACACACACAAGGAGATTATTTTCTTGAAAAAGAAGTAAAAAAGAAAAAAAAAAAAAAACCAAACAAAAAAAACAGGCTGAGAAAATGTGACTTTAACCCAGGAAGGAGGTGAGGGGAGCAAAATACAATGTGATCATGAAGAACCCCAAGAGCGGCAGGAGTTGCTTGTGGGCAGAAGTCGTGAGGCAGAGGTTGGCAGTTCCTAAGAGGGAGGGATTTTTATAAGACATCAAGAGTTAGTGTTCAGGTAGCAGGAGCTTTCAAAGGGGTATCAGACTTCTTTCCTTCAGAATATACTGCAAGGCAGTCCAAAATAATTTCTTATTTGTAGAAAACTTTTAGTTTAACCTTTGTCTTGCTTTATATTCCTGACTGGAACAGCACGCAAATGCAATTCCTAGAGTATTCATTTAAAAGACAGTTTTGAAAAGGCAATTTTGTAGTAAATTTATTTTTATTTTAAGGTTTTCCTTCTCAGGGAAACACAATGTTCCTGAGTACTACCAAAATGACCTAAGAAGCTCTGATAAAACCTTAAATTCAAAATTGCTGAATGCAGCTTCTATATCATACAGATCTGAAACAGCTATTGTACATAAAAAAGTCTCTGCTTATATTACAATGAAAGCCTGGCAAAGTATTCTACAACCAAGAGACATTTGGATGTAGGGAAGATCACCTTCACCCCACGATGCATTTCTGTCAAAATAGCACTGAATAATTTTACTAAAGAGTAAAAACTTTTGAATTAGTGATCTTGTCTTGAGGAAGCTTATCTGTGCTTTTTATCCAGAAGATATGTAGCAATAAGTTGTGTCATAATGATTTTGGTATCTATTGACAGCCCTACGACACGACAAATTTAGTAACAGTGAGCCTGCAAAATCTTTCTGTGCATTGCAGCTTTTCCTGGGAAATTGGCCCATTTGTGTTTCTTCATCTTTATGTAGCAGGAAATAGGAAAATTCTCTGCAGTTTCTCTCCCCTTTCATCTGTCCAGGACACCAGACCTCCAAGCAGATAACCTCCAGCGCTGAGCCAGTTTGAAGCACTTTACAAAGCCTTTGCACAAGGAAATTGGATAAGAGAATTGAGGACTGAAAAGTTTGCCATGTGTTTAAAAACCTGCTTGTGAAAGGGACTAGAAATACAGCATGAACTACTCTTTACAGTGTTTTAATTAGCAAAGGTTTTCTATCCCTATAATAAGTTTTAAACCTATGTCACATCAAAGAAAGGAAAGAAATGATAAAAAGCCACAGTGAGCTAGCCTGCTCTCTGTGACTGAACCCAGACTATAGCTAAGAGTTACAGACCCCTGTTTTTTCATTTAAAGTGTCATCATTTACATTGTTTTTCCATTTATGTACCGTGACTGCTCATGGTGCTTTGTGTGATAACATGTTATGACTAATAATAGCCACCAAACACAATAAATCCCTATTACCTACTGTTACAGGGAGGCAGAGCAACTTTTTCACATAATAAAAAATACTGAGAAAAATACATGTAGCCACAGAAATGTGCACTTTCAGAAAGGTTGAAGACAGCAGGAAGATTTTGTTTAAGGATTTAGCTTTATCTGACAACCAAGCTGTAATATTAAATCCTCCTGAAATCTGCCACCAAAAATTCAAGGCTCGGTATTATTAGAAGTGCTAGTCTTGGCAATTGTTGAAAGACATATGGGAGTTTGACATCTTGCCCTGGTTAGGGGAAAGATACTAATACACAGCTGGGCTAAGGAGCCAGGGAAGCTGTTCTGGTTAACACCATGTGGTATGCATCGTGACCTAAAGAGAAGAAAGCCTGTTTCCATGCTATATCTACAAAGCCTGCAGACAGCCAAAACCCACTTCTGTGCAGTTAAATTCAAGGAGTTAAAGGCAAAAATCCAACAACAAAGGTGTGCGGGTTTTGTCTCTTAGTTCCTAGATTAACTCTAAGCCGTTTCTTTGTGAAGGGCCACGTTCATCCGAAAGCACATCTGTAATGTCATTGCCGATCTACAGGAGACTGAGGTCTGGGTTACGAGTTGAGGCATTTGTTTCGTGCTGCTTCCTATGACAGTTTGCACCTGCACAGGCCAGCCCCCAACGGAGAACCCCTCCAACAGGCATTTCTTGGATGAATGGGCAGCTGAGTTTCAGCGAAAGGCTTGGAAGGGAAGGAACAAAGGAGAGGCAGCAACGTTCCTTTCCACTTGCAAGCTGGGCCAAGTAGTGTCCTTGCTCTCTGGATACGGTCCCTGTACAGGAAGATTTTCTATTTGATAAGGAGGTAGGTACGTGGTGAGGTGACCAGACTTACATGTCCTAATGGGGCAGATCTTGGGGCAGTGCCCCGACTGCCCGCAGGAATAGCACGGGCCTTTGGGCCTTGGATGCTGCCCTTGCCCTCCTTGTCCCCTGCACCACACAGCTTTGAACTCATCTGTTCCTCCCAAAGCCATAATACATCCCAAAGCACATCCAAAGGGCTACACAACCCTGATTTTCCTGCGTGTCCATGGGCTTCTTACCACCACTAGCTAGCGTGGCAAGGGGAAAGCCATGAGAAGCCCAGCGAGCCCATGGGGCCCCTGCCCCATCCCTCCCCGTTCCTTGCCTCTCTCCGAACCAGCCTCTCACGAGGACGCAGACCCCGGTCAGCTCCTCCACCTGACGCTTCCTTCCCCAGCTCCTTCCCAGAGCCCTTTTTCCACTGAGCCCTGTGATTTCTCCTCGCTTAAAAACGTGGCTCAGAGAGCTGTCTCTGTGAGGGTTGGCAGCTAACTGGCACAGCTGCTGGTGGGAGTTGGGCTTGCTTATTCACACTGCTGTGCTTGCCTATCAGCCTGAGTAAGAGTGACGGGAGATGCAAAACCCAGTAATCCCATGGCAGATGAGATTAAATACATCTCTACCTCCTTTCCACAGCAAGGGCCTTCTCTGTATCACTTTAATACAACAGCTCTTGAATGTTCTGTATGATTGTAAAGCATTCAGTCCAATATCTGCTCTTAAAAAAACCCAAAACCAGAGACTGCATTGCTGGTTTTTAACTGCTTAAGCAGTTTTCCAGCAGTTGGATCTGGACTTGGTGCAGCTCTTGCTCTGCCTCTGTAAGACCTTCCTACTCTACAGTCATTTCTCACCTTGATTATTTAATGTACCCTTTTTGCTTGTAATAGATTACATTATTCCAATCCCAGCATAAGAGAAAAATGCTCTTCCTCACAGTGCTAATTAGCAGCCATGGCTGGCTGTTCCCAGCAGAGTGGACCCTCCTTTGTCTGCAAAATCTTAAAACAGTAGGGAAAGTGAAATACCTTGTGTTAAAAAGCTGAAAATGGGACATGCTGGATTCCCCTCCCCTCTGTGTCTGGCAAGAAGAGTTTAACACGGATGTTTCTGATTGCAGCTGAAAAAGGATTCCTGGTAGCAGTTCCTTGCTGTTGCTTTGTTCCATAGGTTTGCAATGGAGGGGCTGCTGGATGGCAACACATGTGGGAAATGTGAAGGGATTATCCATTGGAAGCAGCACTCATGGTAATTTCTGTTAAAGTGAACAAGATGCTGTCCTACCAGAACAAGCCAGAAAAGAAGTTAAACACAGTTTCCTATGGAAAATAAACTCACCGGGATGCTGAAATCTGAGCCTTTATAAGACATGATGGCTCCAGTGACAACCAAGCGTGTCAGTTCCCTCCATGGGCTGATACAGGCAGGGTTACATGTCACAACAGCAACTTGAACTAGGGTCGTATCTGAAGCAACTGTGTTTGTATCTTGTCTGTTACAACCCTCAGTCCCCAAAATGAAGCTTGATTGATTGTTGTTGGGTTTTTTTGTAATATGCGATTGACAAGTCCACTAGCACAATCCACGTGAGAGGGAGTTCTTTAATATGATAAGGCCATTCTGATTGCTGCCACATCTCATTAACAACCAGCTGCCCTGCTATTGTGACTCCAATTTCACAGATCCCATTTGCACTCTCTCTGGTTAATCACCACCATTTTTAGCATGCTGATATTAATTGGTAATTTACTGTGGCTCTGTCCATTTATTTGATGGACACTGATTTCATCTCACCACCAATGCTTCTACCCCACTGTCTCTCTGCAATTGACTGGTAAAACTAAAATCAATGAGAATTAAGTTTGAAGCTGGTTTGAAATCAGAATAATTGCTGTAATTGATTCACTTTAATTGTGTCTCAGCCTCCTAAAGTCAGTGCTTCCATTCACTGTTACCATCTTGAAGGACGCACAAGGGTGTCCTGCCCCAGCCCTATGGCAGCTACACCTGAGAGACCAAAGTAGCACAAAGCTGCCGTCCCCATGACCTACAGCTCAGGAGCAGGAGAGCAACTGCCTCGCAGCATACCCACCCGCGTCTATCACCAGCAGAGGTTGCGAGAGGATGCCTAGAGACAATAAGAAGAGAGCAGGGAGCTGTGTTGCTCTCTCTGACCCTCCGTAGGGAAACATAACCTGTCCACACCAGAGTTCAGGACTGTCAGTGACTATAACAAATATGCTTAGTCCCAGAAAACATACATCCATGGCCAGCACCCAAGGGCATACCAGGCTCCGCTACACCTGGAAGCACAAAGTGTCCTGGCTTTGTGGTTACAGCTGTCATGGCTTGATCATGCAAGCAGAACGAGGCTTTGTAGGGACAGCTCATATCTTCTATTAGCTTGAGTGACATTGTTGGGGAAAAGACCCTGCACTAGCTGCTGATGAGCACCTTTTATGCACCTGCAGGTGGCCCTAGAGGCCAGCACACTTGCTTGTCCCCAGCAAAGTTACAGCAGAAAACAGCAGGCCATGGCCCTGCTGCACTCGAGGAGGATGACGGTGCCCCTGTGTGCGGTGACGCAGGGACCTGGAAGGGCAAGGCTGGGCTGGCCATGTGTCCATGTGCCACCAAGAATGTATGTGGGCTGCACTGGCTACAAATGGCTGTGACATGGCTCGTGCAAGTGTGGATTTGCTGCAAGCCCCAACAGCTGTTCTGAGTTAAGGGGAGTGATGGCACAGAGCTGAACCTCACGTGTTTGGGGGCTGTAAATCTCATGCAGGGCACTAGGAAATGAGGGGGGCAAGGAGAAAGCAAGATCCTGCACTGGAATAACATTATGGAAACAAACCTTTGAGCCCCAGACCAAGCCTTTTGTGGCCCTGCAGTTGCACATGTGTCTGTCACAGAGTGAGAGAGTTATGGGACACGTTCCACATACCTTGGAGGTCTGAGCAGGGACCTGAGGGTTTCTGGGAGACGCAACACTTATTCTCTGCTCACCATCCCACTTCCCGCTGCCACCCAAGGCCCCTTGCCTGCATGCTGAGTCCTGGATGATTCCTGCATCCTCAGTGTGTGCACTTCTGAGAATCATTCTTCCCCATGCATTTTCTGTAAGTAGAAAATTGCTTTTTGTTTGGCAAACCCAAGGGGCTTCCTGGATCATACCACTGCATATGAGTTTTGCACTCTGTCAAATATGCATCTGGGAGATGAATCCAAAATTTAGGTGTCATTTGCAAGACGAATTTGCATGGGCTTAATCAGCTCCCAGGAAAGCAAGACCAAAGCCAGTGGCTTAGAGCAAGAGATGAGTTACAATCCGTGCCTACAAAAGGAGTATACCAGATTCTTCTAGCTCTGATGGATTGGCAAGCCTCTCCTGCATTGACACCATGATTTCAAAACAGCACACCCAACTTGCTGCAGCTGTGTCCGTTACAGAGTCAGGGTTTGCAGTTCAGCAAAGATGCACTGAGTGGTTTCCATCTAACTCCTAGGCGCACAGCCGAGCACTTACCAGGAGTAAAATTGCAGGCTAGATGCTGACAGTAAATCAGAGTTCAATTGCACCTCTGGGGCCTCAGAAGAGCAACTGGTTGTTTTATGCTGTTAGATTTTGCTTGGCTTTCAATGCTGCAAGAGCCCAAATTAATAACTATTATAATTATATATATAAACAATAATAATGATATAAAGATCTAGGTGATAACATTAACTTGTTACTGGTAGAATACTTCCTAGGCCAAAAGGAAAGGAACTGGGACCTGTATTTACCATTGTAAGATCCAAGCTTAGAACGTAAAGGAGAATGGATGTAGCAATAAAGGCTCTCTGAGTTTCCAACTCAGAGATGCAATTCAGTTAAATTACAGGTTCAGCCCCTTGCCCTTCCTGGAGACAGTCCACTGGGAGAACTAAAAAAATCAGCATCTTCATCCCCATGCACAGAAGAACAGCTCCAGCAGATGGTGAGCCTGCAAACAGACAGTGAAAATGTCGGGGAGCCAGGGGAGGGAGGGGAGCAAACAAGACCCAAGATGAGATGAGCTGGGGGGACAGTCCGCTGCTGCACTGGCTAGTTACAGGACAAGCCTAGCTATTGCAGCAGACTTACTCACTGCTAGTGAAGGCGTGCAGCTCCCCGCTGCCCAGGAGCCTGGGCTTTCTTGTGGATGAGCTGAGCTGGAGGGCATCCCCCCATCCCACACCCCTGCACAGCCAAAAGCTGGTAGTCTCCACAGTGGGAGCCTCATACAGGAGATGATCAGATCCTCCTGCAGGGATCTGTAGCAGTCCAGGCCCACTATGTTATTTTCCCACTATTTTCCACTGCAAAGAAAGAAAAGGAGTAAATCCCACATGGTTTTGTCTCAGCTGGTAATGTTTCTCACTCAATAGCATTTCCAAGGCAGAGACTGAGCAAGGACCTGTGTCAGTGAATCAGAAAATTAATATCTTCCCCTCTGTATATCTTAAATTTTCATCTTAGCATTTTGCTGTTAGCATTTTTCCGTGTTGACAGCTATATTGCTGGAACACTTCTAGCAGATACCTGAGCACTTTGGAAAAACCCTCCTGGCCACATAGCTCTTAAAATATGTCCAACTTTTCTAACTAGTGGAGTGGTTTGTTAAAGTGGATGGGGAATTTCTTTAAAGAGCAGAGAAGGAAATAATAATAACAGGGGAAAAAATCTCGGAATGTGCCAGGGTCAGGCCATAATGACCTGATCCAATCTGACTCTGGATAAGACATGGAAATATCAGGTATTATAAAAATAATAGAGTTCAAAGACCTGGGGCAAATCACTCTTGTTCCACCTTTCCTGTAGTTCCCCCTAAGAATGGAAAAAATGTGTGAACCTGAGTTACCTGACAATTTCAAAGCATGCTGAAATCCAGGGGAATCTCTAGCCGCCTTCTTAAATGGCCTGATATATTACTCTTGGCAAAGGAGTAATTACAATGCTACTCAGGTAGCTACTCATCCATGTGTAGGGTAGGCTATGCCCAGAGCTCGGGGGCTTTCAGGGCAGATATTGTTCAAATGCTCCTGGAGCGTCTGGGAATGCATACTCTATGGAAAGTCAATTAAATTTGTTTCCCACATCTTTGAGTCCCCCAGGAGCAGCTCTAAACTTTAGTAATGTGGAACTTTATGTCCTATCCTCCAAGCAAGGTAGCATCAGTCTGTCAGCCTTGTGGTCATATGCATGGGGCAGGTGGGCTTATGGATGCTAACCTGCCTCAATGTGACCTGCTCCTATCATGTATAAAATGCCCCCGGCAGTGGAAAGTCTGAGATAGATAGATTTCAGATGTGTTGCCCACGGAGCAAATACCTGCCCATCATTACAACATGTGGTACCATGTGGTACGTAGTGATCCAGATGCAGTTGTGCATCAGGCCACCACTAGCAATGTGCATCACTGAACGTGGCTGTGGCTGTCCAAAGCCTCACTGGAGCTGAGAAGGTGAGGAGCTGAGAAGGCGAGAAGCTGAGCTTCTCCCTTTGGTTAGGAGAAGCAGTGCTGGACCCTTGGCAGCAGCCAGAGGAGCCAAATGACCTATGGTTGCCTCATAAACATTTCTGCACATCATAGCCTATTTGCACACATTGGGCATGACTGTTTCCAATGAGATGCCATCTGGAATAAGAACAGGCAACTTCAAGCATGTATTTGAGCATTCAGACAAGTTAGAAAGAAGACAGGAATGTGGAAGTTAACATTCAGATATTTCCCAAGCTTGTATACCTAGAAGCCAAATGCTCCAGCTAAACAGATTGTGCCCTATTAAATCAAAATAGTGCATTGACAAAAGCTTAGCCCACAAGATGTCATCTGGATCATCGTTACACAACAATGTGTCCATTGGCTATGGATATTCTCCCTGCATTCTTAATTAAAACATTAATGCCTTGCTACATTCCTTGCCTACCCCAGCCACATTTCAAGGCAATAGGGATTAGTTTCATAGGAGGACAAACAGTGCATTGAGATGCTGGGCATTTTGTGTTTCGAATGGTCTTTTGTCCTGGGGTGCTTCTGTGCTCACACAGCTCCAAATGCAGCGGGGTCCTCATCCACCACTGGATAACCCGAATTACTAACTGTGATGATCTACCAGCTCTTTGCAAACTGATATGTGAGCTAAAGTTAGAATCTGTTAACCTGATTCTCAGGTAGACTAAGGCCATTTTAAGCCACTATGGCAATAGAAAGGGCTTCATGATTATAGCAAATTATATTTATATTCACTTCAGGAAATTGTTCTTAGATGTCTCTTCCTCCGGTTAATCAATGGACATTTAACTTAAGATATTGAACACCATTGCAAATACCACAATAGATTCTCCTTCCTTGTATATTCATAGCTGCAAACTAAGCTGACATCTAGTTTTCTCAATCTGTGGACCCTTAGACATTTTCTAGTGCAAGTATGTTTCAGCTTCCTGGGAATGGACTTGCTCTATTTTGCAGATCTTTCAGAGCTGCCTGGTGCTTACAGGCAGCAAAACAAAAGGGGAAGAGGTGGCAGTCTTGTTCAGAGAGAAAAGCTAAAGAAGCTTTTCAAGGACACCTTGCAATAGCAGAGGAACGTGGTTTTGGTGTATTTATCCAAATTTATAATGCGCTTGTTGTCATGGTATCTAAGCATTACATAATGGGTTTAAAACAAGAGCAGTGGCCTGGGGCTGTCATTTAAACCTACTTAGGTTTTCAAGGCTGAGGTGGGATGGGGGGATGCAGCACAGAGATTAAGAAATGGCATTAAAAATTCAAGGAGACACTTTTAAGTCATTCGCAGCCAGATACTGCCCCTCTGTTGCCAAAGCCAGGTTTGCTTGCTGCATACAGTCCCAAGTGGTTGCCCCTCAAATCTCTAGCTCAGTAGAGCAGGTCAGGCCCTTGATGAGCAGTGCCAGGAAGAGATAGACATGAAGTGGGATGTGTTCTTATGGGAACACAGGTGGGAATTTCCTTATCCCCCATTTCCACTCCAAGTACCCCATGGCAGTTCAGGGTTTGTCAACACAAGCAAACCAATCTAGGTCTCTTTCTACTAAGTTAAAAGAGTGGGAAAAGAAAAATTAAAGCCTATCCATGACGGTTCATGGTGCTGCTGTTCCAGGTGAAGAAATGTTTGCATGTATCTGTGGTAAGAGGCTGAATCCCAGACAGGGACCTCCAGTACCCCAGCCAGAGCAGGTACAGGAGCACGGTGCATCAGCCATGCCTGAAGGAGAGATTGTTCTGAGTGAATTTAGACCTAGGAGCATGAGCTGGCAGCCCCAGATGTCAATGCTCTGCTTTTCTAGGGCTCGCATTGCAGCTGCCTCTTGGAAGCCTGCAAAAATGGCTTGTGCTTCTGTGCAAAGAGTCATGGTGTGGGTCTCGGTCTTGGCATTGCTCACCACTGCCTCTGGGTGTCCTGTGTTTGGAGGGAGAGGGGCAGACACTGCCGTGGTGAGGCACAGTGCCATTAGGTCCTTTCACCCATCTTCCTCCACCCCCCAGCTTGCCCCTTGCTGAGTCTCTCCCCCCTTCCTAGCCCTTCAGTTCTGCTTCTCCTCCATGGCTGAGGCAGGGGCAGGGCATGGGGCATCACACGGTGGGACCTGCTTCCTCCACAGCACTTGGCCAAACGCATCTGCATCACTCATTCCCTTTGCACCGGTCTTAAGAATCTGCTATTGGGTAAAGCAAACCCGCAAGCCCAATCGCAAGACATCATCAGAAACATTAACTTCTTCTTCCCCCATTTGGTTAAAGAAACCTTTCAACATTTGCACCCCTGAAGGCTGCATGCACTAAATCCAGTCACCTCACGCTCCTTGATAATTGGCGCAGACCAAGCTCTCTTTCCTCGTGAAGTATCATCTCCAGCTGCTGGCCAAGTTTTATTGTCCTTTTCCGGATTTTCTCCAGCTTTTCAGCAGCCTTCAGCGAAGCACAGATCCGAGCCCAGCACACAGGTTGCTCAGGGCCAGGCTCCTCAGCACAGCTGGTGCTCTGCTACTGCTCCCTGCCACAGCCAAAGGTGGCAACGTCCCTCCTGACCACAGCATCCTGGCAATGTCCCCTCGCCCTTCCCGGTCCTGTGTCCCTCACTAGCAGAGGGACCTGGTAATTAGGCCAAACTTTTTTTTTTTTTTCCTTCTGAAAATGCTTGTGGATCAAAACTGCACAGAGGAAGGTTGGAACCAGAGAAAACAGAACATTTCTATGCGATGGAGATTTTAAGCAAGAAGCAGCTCCCCCTCCCCCAATTCCTCTGCCTTTCTACTTTCATATAAATAAATGCAATCTCTTGATTAATCTGAGTTTGATATGACTGCAGCAATACATTATATTCTTCATTGAGACTAATGTATTCCATAATCCACCCTCCGTTACATTGTTTAGGCAGTAAAATCACAACATGACTTTTGCACATCCACGCCTTCAAGGCAGTTGAAAGAATTTGGGTGAGAGGGGAAATTCATCTTCCAGAAGCGGTGTTGAAATGTTGCCTTATCTTTCCAATTCATAATTAAATTAAGTATTGAAGCATTAGCATTTCCTGCACGGTGGAAATTGTCTGTCCAGCCCTAATTTAAATGCACTTCTTTGAATGGGATATACTTACTGTGTAGGTTAACTCAGTGGCCCATCATTTTTATTACGTACTCTAGTGTACATTTATTATATATACATGTATCTAAGTATATGTAGTTCCTGGTAGTCTCCTCTTCATCGGAAATTGTTATCAGCATTGATAACACCACTAAATAGCAGTGAGTTACACTCGTCACATAGCCAAGTGGTAATCCTTTTAGCACAGTCTTTGTGCTTTGTCCTAAACCCACTCCTGCATTGAAGCCTCACAGGCTACAGCACAGCCCACAGCTCAGCCAGCAGCCACCCTACCCTTTTGAATTTTGGGGTGGAGGTTATTTGTGCCTGCTGGGTGGTGGCTGGGGATAGCAGGGGCATTGTCACCCCCCTTGTGCTGAGCAGTGGCCAAGTGGCTTCCAGAAGCTTGAGGAGGAAAATATTACAGAGTTGAAAAACCTGCCTGAATAACAAAAAAAGTCATGTGCTTTTGTTGCCAAGTATGGGTGCCTCTCCTAGCTCACACAGCCAAGTGCAAAGCCTCCAAGTGCTGGCTGCAGCTTTTGCAATAGTAGTAAAATAATTCTGTGATATTAATAAAAACTTCTGATGAGAGCAGAGTTTCTCAAGTGTTAATGAACTTTTCTGGAGGAGTCTCTGCTTCCTGCCTCCTGTCCAGCTTCCTCGGCTTTCCTAGCAGAATGGGATTCTTGACCCTGGGGATCATAGAATCATAGAATAGTTTGGGTTGGAAGGGACCTTTAGACGTCATCTAGTCCAACCCCCCTGCAATAAGCAGGGGCATCTTCAACTAGATGTTGCAGTGAGGGCTCCAGCAGGAGTGTCCCTATGAGCCTACTGCAGGGAGGGCTCCAGCTTTGCCCTGCAACATCACTGTGTTTGATGTCACATAGAGAAATGTTTTTCTTTCGCTTCATTTTTTTTTGCAGAAATTAATTTGTTGAGCCCCAAGGGAAATAGCTGCATTTAATATGGTGAGCCTCAGGAAGTGGAGCGGTCTTGGGAAATAGGCTCATAGTGGGCTTAAATTTCAGCTCTTCCTTGAGAGCCTCTTCCAAAGTCAGCACTGCGTTTCAGCCCTGTTCCATCTCTCCTGCTCGCCGTCCTGCAGTCCAGCATTGCTGATGGCAGGGCCCTTCTGCAGCACAGTGTCATGTCTAGGCACGTGCTATGACACGTCTAGGCTGAGCAAGCCCAAGGCATCCTCAGGACGGAGCTTGCCCCATGCTTGCCAGCTTTCTAGCTTTCTCCCACCCCCATAGCATGGTGCCCCAGCAGCCTTATGCTGCTGGAGTAAGCAGGTCCATGGTTCTCCTTTCCAGAGGAGAAAAATTTTGTCCGTTCAAGTGAGATCTCACCTCAGCCTGGCTTTCTGGCTTCCCTCAGGCAGGAGGAAGGGATGTGGAGTGTCCCCCAAAAGCCAAAGTCCAGGGGTTGCGGAAGAAAATGCCGCTGCTCCTCCATAACCCAGCAGCACGAGGTATGCCATACCTTCTCCATCCCTCAGTCCCTCCTACCCCTGTCTTCCACCCAGCTTAGCCCCCGGCCCGCAGCATCCCGGCTGGCACCACAGCGAAGGGCAGGACTGTGCTCGCTGCTTTTGGCTATGCTGCCTGGCAGAAGTGATTTAACTCAAAGATTGTTTGTTTGCGCTCCTCCTAGGAGGTGTTTGGGATTGCAATCAAAAGTGTAGAACTAACACTGGGGGGGTGGATGATCAACCATCCGCATTTCAAAACTATGGATTTTTTGCCTTTTTATTGTTTATGTCAGAGTTTTGCTCTGAACCTCCACATCTCTTCTGCTGTGAATATAAATCCGTTTAATACGAAGCATCAGTCATAGCAAAGCTCTGCTACAGAAGATATCTCTGCGTACAGGAAAAATTCTTCAATCTTAATGAAGTCTTGCACAGGAAAGCTGTTGCCCTTCTGCCCAGCCAAGACCAGGGGGGCGGAGATGGACTTTAGATTGCAAGTCCCAATAAACTGGACGTTTTCACATTCTTTCCTGGATCAGGCAAGTACATGGATGTAGCTAATGGGCTTTCATCAATCCCTGCTGTTTTAGAAAGCCTTTGGAAAAGTCCCTGGGTTCCAACACAGGTGTTATTTCTACCCTGAATATACCTGCCTTGAATATTATTAGAGTTGTGTCAAAGATGCACAGCTGGGGGGTAAAATCCACTTTGTGCTTGGTGCTATCTAGACACGACAGAGAGATTGCCCTTGCCGCAAAGGGACTGGGGTCATTTCAGGTACTTTTGTAGTAGGATGTTGCCCAAGTATAACGTGTTCAGAAGGGTGGTAGCTCTCATGACAAAACAAAATGTTCAGGGTTTTTTGGAGAGCACTCATTATATTCTGGGGGCTGAAGGACCAAGGCAAGGAATCCATAAATACAAAGCCAGTGTTTTCCTCCTCCTCCACTGCTCCTGCTGGTAAGGACTTCTGTATCCCTACACCTATAGCAGGGCTGCTTGCAGGATCAATGCTGGGGAGGGGACCCTGAAATTTGTGCAGTGGGCAGCTCTTTTCCACCAAGATGAAGGATGCTGATGGGTCTTTATCTTAATGAAATGGTGTTTGCAGCCTTCTTTACCATGGATAGTAATTGCACAGGAAAGTTCTGTGATGGGAAAGAACCTCTCATTTGAGCAGCCAGCTAAACTTCTTGGAAATGGCACATGGACACAGGCACTTCTCTACAGACCTTCTCTTTTTGAAAAGCTGTCTCAGGACTGCACTGCTTTTATGGGGAAGAAATTTTTCTCATTTCCAATCGTAACTTCCCTTGTCCCTGTCCTTCTGCTGTGCATTCCTGAGATAGCCCCTTCAGACAACTGCTGACAGCAATAAGACTTCTCTTCCCCAGACAAAAGAAACTCAGGATGTGCTCCAGCCCCTTGATTGCCTTCGTGGTCTCTTGCTAGATGATTCATATCCTGGAGAACCCAAAACTGTGCAAGATACTCCAGGTGCAGCCTCAACAGTATCAAATAGAGAGGAATAATCCATTTCTTTGACTTTTTGGCTAACGTAGCCCAGTATACACTTGGCCTTTATCACCAAAAGGGCATACTACATACACACACACACACACACACACACAGAGGGTACAGGACTTTGCAACAGCAAAGCTAACACAAGATATGATGTTAGGTGCCAGTTTCCCTCTCCTCAGCCAGAACAATCACAGTACCTGTCCTGCACATTAATGAAACTGCACCAACAAAAGGTTGTGGGACAGCAGTGAAATGGGATGGCTCATCAGAACTCATTTTTCCGTTTTGATTGGAAACACTTGTTTTCAGTCTTCTAGACAGAGAGCGGATGGGGAGTCCCGCAGGGCAAACGTCCAGTTTCCTAATGCACTGTTGTGTTCTCATCTGGACTGGAAGGCATGTCCTATGAGGAGCAGCTGAGGACTCTGGGTTTGTCTAGTTTGGAGAAAAGGAGGCTGAGGGGTGACCTCATGGCTCTTTACAGCCTCCTGAGGAGACAAAGTGGAGAGGGAGGTGGTGAGCTCTTCTCCCTGGGATCCAGTGATAGGATGTGTGGGAATGGTTCAAAGCTGTGCCAGACTGGACATGAGGAAGCATTTCTTTACTGAGAGGGTGGTCAAACACTGGAACAGGCTTCCTGGAGAGGTGGTGGATGCCCCAAGCCTGTCAGTGTTGAAGAAGCATTTGGACAATGCCCTTAACAACATGCTTTAACTTTTGGTCAGCCCTGAATTGGTCAGGCAGTTGGACTAGATGATCATCGGAGGTCCCTTCCAACTGAAATTTCTATTCTATTCTATTCTATTCTTTTCTATTGTCTCTACAGAGATAAGGCTTTGCAGACAGAAGCATGTCTGCTGCAAACACCCAGCCATGGCTGCTAATTAGCACCTCATAGATCTGCAAGGAAGATAATTTTTCTTTTGCGAAGAAACTGGGTTAATATGATCTTTTATGAGGAAAAAGGGAGCATTAAATAATCAAGATGAGAAATGGTTGCAGTGTGGTCAGGTCTGAAGTGAGCAGAGCAAAGCAGTGTGGGAGCCATGTGGAATGAGTTTCTTCATGCAGTTTGAAACACAGAAGAGAAAGAAGAGGGTATATGCAGCCCTGGTTTCTCTCTGAGCTAAAGAAGTTATTGGTTCAGATAGTACCATGGCCTAAATTAAAGAGATGATTCATGCCTCTTAGTAGTTTTAAAGTATCATTGGGGATTATTTTTTTTTTAGAAACCAGATTATCAGCTGTGCATAGCAGAGAGTTGGGTGAGCTGTAAGATGAATGTTGCTAAGAAATTCATGCACTAGGTGGAATGAAGTCACTGCAGAGAGAAGAAATAAAATAGTCATCCATGGGTACTGCACAGCAAACAGCATCACATGCTTTCAGGCACTCTCACACCTTCAATGGGCACATTTTGTAAAGCTCAGTCAGATGGAAAGACTTAATGTTTTTTTGTTCTCCTCCCCAAGTCACAGTGACAAACTGAATTAGCACTCCTGGGAGCAGCAGATGAAAAATCATCTTGATCCTTTTTCTATCTTTGCTTTTGAAACCGTCTGTGGTAGATTGAAATTCCACTTTCCATTGGCCTATGAAGAGCCTTAATGCCCCATTTGCCCTGAGAGAATGTGGCCTCTCTTCCTGTTAAAAGGATCTGAGCATAATTTCCTAACCTTTGCTCTTAACCACATGGCCATGGGGTAAAAGAGAAATAGGAAGCCTCTAGAAAAAGGAAAAAAAAAAAAAAAAAAGATTGCTGTTTGGGTAATGGTGGATCACTAAGGTTAATTATAATGCCTCTATGCAATGACTTGGAAGGTATCAGAACATGACAGGCTATGGCACTGAGCTGCTTAGACAGCAGTGCTTACTTAGTGCAACACCATGTAATTGTTCAAAGACACGGTGGCAGGCTGTTCTACAAGAAGCTGCCTTTATTAAGCAATTGCTTTCATTAGCAGCATTTGCTCTACCACCAAGATCAACTCTATTAAACAGCTAATTTCTCCTGGTCCTCTTTCTTTGTCAGGTTTAATGGGGGTCAGAAAATATTCCTGTCAATCTTCTCTCACCAAGTGTTTCACAAAGTCACATCTGTTCTCCAGTGTTGTTTCATTTGGAGAGTGGTCAGTTAAAAAAAAAAAGAAAAAAAAAAAGCAAAGACTTCCAAAATTTTAATCAAAAGTCATGCAGGGGAACACTTTTGAAATTGTTTTAAAAAATAAATAATTTATTACTGGAGCAAGGAAAACTGCGGGAGCAGATGAAAACAGATGTGAAGTGATACAACAGGAAAGGAACAATTGTATCTTCATGTATAAAATGATGGGCTGAGAGCTGGGAGGGAGAGACCTGGTGGGCATGCTAGAAACAAGGCACAAAAGTGCCAGCTTAATGCGTTTGTAACTATAAGGAAAGAAATAAGCACAAAATAGAGGATATCACTGTGCTTCTCAAAACGATCCATGGGCTGCCATCAGTCTTTGTACATTGTGCAGTTCTGGTCCCACATCTCTAAAAGGATGAAGCAGAATGGGAGAAGGTTCAACAAAGGATGAGGACTGGTCAGAGATCTGGAACAGCTTCCCTGTGAGCAATGATAAATCACGTAGGCTGGGACTCTTCAGTCTGGAGAAGTAGTCTTGTGGGAGGGCATGTGATAGAGCTCTGCCAAATCCCGAGTGGTCTGAAAAAACTGAATAGTGACAGACTATGTACGAACTAGGGGTCCTAAAATGATGCCACTTGAGATCAAGTCCAGAATAAATGAAAGGAGGCAACTTGTCATACTTCAGGTGTAAACTAGTGGAACTCCTTTCTGAGGGACACTGTGAATACACGACAGTACTTAGAAGACACATCTGTTAGGGCTCTGAAAAAAATTAATCACAACTTCAGGAACCCACCTGCATTGAAAACAGTTGTCCAGAAGAATATAAGTAGGGAAGGTATCACGTATGCTTATACTCTTATTCTTTTGAAATAGTTGAGAAAGTTCTGTGATGCACACGGAGAACTCAGCTGTCAGGCCATGGCATTGCTGTGTTTCTGACCATAGCCTCTCTGAATAAAAACCACAGGACCAGTAAGAAGAAAAATAATGTTGTGTCTCATTGTGTTATTATCAATATTAGGAATTTTTCATGCTTGTAGTGAAACTGGCATCCACTGAAGTAGTGCCCTGAAATAATCCTGGATGTGGGGAGAGCAGATTCTGGCTGCTGAAGGAACTAGTTAGTAAGGTCCCATGGGAATCTGCTTTTGAAGGTATTGGGGTCCATGTATGCTGGTCACTTTTTAAGAGTGGAGGAACAGGCAATTCAAAAGTGTCAGAAGTCAAGCAAGCGGGGCAGAAGGCCGGCTTGGATGAGCAGGAATTTTCTTCCAGAACTTAGGTGGAAAAGTAAAGTGTATGGAGATTGGAAGCAAGGACAGGCAACACAGGAAGACTACAGAGATGCTATTTGCCTCTGTAGGGAGAAAATTCACACAGCCAAAGCTTGATTAGAGTTCAAGCTGGCCAGCACTGTGAAGGACAACAAAAAGGGCTTTTTGAAATATGTTAACAGCAAAAGGTAGGTAACATCGGTCTGGTACTTGATGAGGTTGGTCACCTCACAAATAGGGATGTAGACAAAGCAGAGATGTTTAATGCCGCCTTCTCCTCTGTCTTTAACATCAGTCCTGGGCCCTGGGACCCCTGGAGCCCTGTGTTGGAAGACCGTGCCTGGGGGAATGACAAACTCCCAGCCGACTCTGAACTTGTTTGAGACTTGCTGCTCCAGCTGGATGTGCATAAATCTCTGGGGCCCGATGGTAAACATCCCAGGGTACTGAAAGAGCTGGCCACTGTTACCACGGGACCTCTCTCCATTATTTTTCAATGGTCTTGGGAGTCTGGAGAGGTACCAGTTGACAGGAAGCTGGTAAATGCTATCCCAATTTTCAAGAAGGGTAAGAAGGAAGACCCTGGTAATTACAGGACTGTTAGTCTGACTTCAGTGCCTGGTAAAATTATGGAGAAGGTTATTCCAGGAGTTATTGAAAAACACTTGAGAGACAATGCAGTCATTGGTCACAGCCAGCATGGGTTCACGAGGGCAAAGTCCTGTTTAACTAACTTAATTTCCTTTTATGACAAGGTCATCCATCTAGTTTACCAAAGGAAGCCAGTAGATAGGTTTCTTTTCAAAAGCAAAGCTTTTGAAATTGTCTCTCACAGTATCCTTCTGCACAAAGTGTCCCGCATACAGCTAGATATGTCACGCTGGATGAACAACTGGCTGACGGATTGGGCTCAAAGGTTTATAGTAAATGGGGTTACATCAGGCTGGAGACCACCACCAGTGGGGTTCTGCAGGGCTTGATTTTAGGGTCAGCACTCTTTAATGTTTTTATAAATGATCTGGATGCAGAAGTCAAATGTACATTAAGTAAGTTTGCTGATGATACCAAATTAGTAAGAGCTGTGGACTCCCTCCAGGGTAGAGAGACCTTATAGGGAGATCTGGATAGGCTAGAGAGCTGGGCAATCACCAATCACATGAAATTTAACAAGAGCAAGTGACAGATTCTGCACCTGGGACAGGGTAGTCCTGGCTACATACATACTAACTGGAGGATGAGAGGCTGGAGAGCAGCCCTGAGGAAAGAGATCTGGGGGTTTGGGTTGATGTCAAGCTGAAGGGGAGTCAAGAGCGTGCCCTGGCAGCCAAAAGACCCGACCATGTCCTGGCGTGCATCAAGCACAGCATCGCTAGCCAGTCGAGGGAGGTGACTATCCCACTCTACACTGCACTGCACTGGTGTGGCCCCACCTCGAGCACTGTGTGCAGTTTTGGGCACCTCAATTTATGAAGGACATGAAACTACTAAGAGTGTGTCCAGAGGAGGGTGACCCAGATGGTGAAAGGGCTTGTTCAGCTTAGAGAAGAGGAGGCTGAGGGGTGGCCTCATCGCAGTCTACATCTTTCTCGAGGGGGGAGGTTCTGATCTCTCCCTGGTGACCAGCGATAGCACACAAGGAAATGGTATGAAGCTGCGTCAGGGAAAGTTCAGACTGGACACTAGGGAAAGGTTCTTCACTGAGAGGGTGGTTGGTCACTGGAGCAGGCTCCCCACAGAAGTGGTCACAACACCAAGCCTGTCAGAGTTCAAGGAGAGTCGGGACGACGCTCTTAGTCATATGGTTTAGTTTTAGGTAGTCCTGCGAGGAGCAGGGAGTTGGACTCAATGATCCTTATGGGTGCCTTCCAAATTCAGATAGTCTATGATTCTAAGACAGAGGTAGAGCAGGAAAGAAAATCACTGAACCTTAGTCATACCAAGATCAGTGGCTGAAACAGTGGCTGAAAATCCCCTGACTATAAATTTGGCAATTCCTCCAGTGCTACACTGCAGCAAGCAGAGACAAGAACCAAGATGCTCGAGAGACACCCTGTTGCTTGTGATGGGGTTACTTTCACAAGGCAAGGATGCAGAAGAGGACCTGCCCTGGGGGGAGCTGGGGTCTCACCACTGCCTCCCTCCAGTGGGAAGAGGCACTGTAAGAAGAGCAGAGACTGATGGTGAGGTGCCACCTGAGGCCCTGAACCATGCCATTAGGGAAGTGATGCACAGGGTGTGCTCCCCAGCTTGCCCTCTGCACAGGCTCCCCTGTGACTCTAAGAAGGCCAAACTGGAAGAAGTGGCTTGTTTTTCATCTCAGGGATATTTTGTGTACCCGCATCTTGGCCAGGTAATCACCTCATTCTCCTTACTGTCAGCTGAAATGATCTTCTGGTTCTCCAAGAGTTCATTCTGTTCCCCATGGGCAAAGCCAGGGTGGAGACAAGGGCTGGAACACTGTTCTGTGCTGCTTGTGACAGAAGCAGGAATGGACTGTCCCCTGAAAGCAGCTATTTCAGGGTGCGGCTGTGTCTTCACTGCGAAGAAGAGCTGTTTTTCTGTTTAGTTATAGCCTCCCAGCAGTGCTGGTAGGAAGGGACCCTGAAGGTTTCCAGTCCACCCCCCTGCTGTTACCAGCACCAGGTCTAGACAAATTCCAAAAACCTCCAGGGATGGAGATCCCTGACTCTGATGAGCTGTCCCAGGGCTGAATTAAAAATCCTAGGGCAAAGCAGGGCTATCCAATTCTTACCTAGAACCCAAGGCTGACCTTAAGTAAGTGCACTGAGAGAGGAAAAATGCCCATCTGTTCTGGAGTCGTTATTAAGATATTTTGGATATTAGCCATCATAGCCTAAAAAAACCCCCACTCCTTGTCTGCCATCAGCTAGGGTTGACTTTGCAGTTCTGGCAAGTTTTACTTGCAGCCAACTTCAGACTAAATTCCAGGTCTCTTTCTACCTCAACAGCAAAGTAATGCTTAGATGCTGGATTGGGTGAAATGAGATTTGAGGTTGTCATTTTAGGCAGATTTTAAGAGTGTGGATGCAGCTGAACTTGGGGGCATTGTGTCAGCTTAGCACAGCCAGCCATGCTTGAACATGCTCGCTCTGTCGGGAACCTTTCTCCACAGAAACCAAGACTGCTCCTTCTTGCTTGTGCTCCATATTGCCCCAAAAGCAGGTAGAAGACACAAATTCTCACAGAAACCCTGGTCCCTTTTACCTGGGAAAACAGGGCAGTGTCCCTCTGGGTGTGAACGTCTGGCTGTTACCCAACCATGGACTACCATCTACATCACTTATGCTGGAAATCACCTGGGTGTTTGGGGTTCTGGGGGAACCTGGGGAGGGAATGGTCTCAGCATGCTGACTCCTGTACCAGCATTTTTCTGACAGTAAAGTGCTCCTGCTAGGCACAGCCAGCCATACCTCTCTCAGCTTTCCACAGGGACAGAAGGTTCACTGGTCTGTGCAGAATGTTTTTTTAATTTTTATTATTGTGGTCCCCAGAGCTGGCCTGATGAGACAGGAAAGCTCCCGACTTATTTGAAGGAACCTGTCAAACAAGCATTTCTCTATCCGGGAGTGAAACCAGTGTGGAAGCTTATAAGCCCACTTGTTCAAAGCAGGGCTATCTGCACTTCAAACTGTTCATGGAGTGGGGAACGCTCTGAGCTCCGCAGCTCCAGAATATGCCTCTAGCTCACTTGGTAAGATGTGACAGCCAACGTCCCGTCCCTGGCTGCTGCTTGGTGTGTACCAGTCATCCCAGCCTCCTGGGAGAATGCAACATCTTGATGGCCATGCAGCAGCTACCAGCCTTGCTGCATTTTCCAAGGCACGTGTGGAGGTGAAGCCAAATACCTCTGCACATCCTGGTCCAAATTCCAAAATGCTCTGTGACTCCCTGGTGTTGGTGGGAGGCATCTGGCTGCCTCAAGAACAGGAACACTCATGTCCCAAGCTCAGTTACATGGAGTTATCTGACAATTGTTACTACTTGCAGGTTTGTTTGCAGGCTAGAGGCCAGCAGAGAGGGGGCATTAAAACATTCTGACGGATGCTAAAACTGTGCTGGGGTTGCTGTGGCCAGCAAGGACTGGCTGACCCCCCCTACCAAACAAAGATTAGTTGCTGAAGTAGCTGGGAACTGGCAGTGTTGTTTTTATAACTGACCTCCCAACCAAGAAGGGCAAGTTGGGGAAAAACATATTTCTATTCATTCAAGCAGCACTGAATATATTGAAAAAAAACTGCAGTCTATTCATGGCTTTTGTCAGCTGGGAAAGAGGTTGAATTCATGCAACAAATTATTCAGAAGAAATTGTTTGCCAGACTCTCATTATGAGCTCTACAGAACAGAGGAGTTGAAACATCAGACAGAATTAACTTCATGTTATAAAACCCTTTTGGGATGTAATGACTAGACCCTGCCAGCCCTACTGTACTGTAAGGGCCTGGTTGCTGATGATTTTATTAGGAACCTATGTCTATTCAGCCTGTGTATGTCTGCATGTAGCAAAATCCATGAAAATCCTGAGATATTGTCCAGAATATGTCTGAGGAACAATGCAATGAGCCAGGCCAATGCAAGCAGAATTCAAGTGTGAGTTCTGAGTAGGACTAAGCATTCCTCGCAGTAATGAAAGATCAAGCTCATAAGCATTAGCACTGAAAGGGATTTTCAAAATGTGTTGCAGCTAGCAGGATTTTGCTGAGGGCAAAGCTAGACCAACACCAGTCTTCTTTCCTAATCGGACCCTTAATTACAAGGTCTTTGCTCAATGCAGTTAATAAATCTCTTCAGGACATGACACTGTGAGAACATGCATTCTGCTCAGCACAACGTGGGGCCTGTAGCCAGAGCAGCGGTCCACAATCCATAGGGTGAAGAAAGTGCAATTGGTTCATAAGCATGGGAAAGCAACGAATCAGATTCAGCTGACACAAAAATGTCCTACAGAGTCTACGCCGTTTCACCAGATTGCTCACAACAGCTCAGAAAATGTTGATCTTGCCTTTTTTAATACACTGCGTTGGACTTCTTATGCATATTTATATTCTTGTCAAATTCTATTTTTTAGTCCTGTTCCAGCTAAACTTCATTGGCCAATGTGAAATGTGTTTTTAACTTTTAGGGACCTCAGTTAAAAACCAAAATAGTAATGGAAATTGTTTCTTGTTCTTAACTGCCAGGGAAATGAAAAATCAATTAGTTGCACAGCTCTGGCTAGAAGCAATGGGAGAGTAAAGGGAGGATCAGTCCTGCAGTTGAGTAGGAAGCATTTCTTGAAGCATTTTGGAAAGTGAAGTTCATCATAAGTGCTCAGAGGCAAATACTGTGTATTCCTAAGGAAAATAATATATGTTGGGCATTTCTAGTATTTATAGCTATCATTTATTCAGAAAGAAGTTTTTAGCGCTTTTAAGGTAAATGCTGATCTTAGAATAATTCCATTAAATTAAGCAAACCCGAAACAACATTTGCATTAGCAACTAGCAAAACAGAGACTCAAATCACTGCGATTTTTCCCTCAAGTTTCACACAAAGGAAACTTAATAACATCTGTCACTTCCTCAGCTAGAAAAGAAAAAAAGCATTAAAGGAAAAAACCAAGAGGGTTCCTGCTGAGATAGGGGCCTTAAGCATAATTCCTCTAGACTTATTTTCTTTTTTCTAAAATAGCAACTGTGATGGTGACCCTTAGAATAACCTACAGTGATGATTCAGTTGCACAGCCTGTAAACAGCAGGGATCAGATTGACTTCATGTCTATACACACTGCAATGTGGGACAAATGCTCTGTAAAACACCACTTATAACTGCTGTTAATAAACAGCCA
The DNA here is from genome assembly GCF_929443795.1 of Astur gentilis. Classification (NCBI taxonomy): domain Eukaryota; kingdom Metazoa; phylum Chordata; class Aves; order Accipitriformes; family Accipitridae; genus Astur; species Astur gentilis. The sequence continues at coordinate 30,993,522 of NC_064894.1, read as the reverse complement.
TCATTTTGTGCTTTCAGTGCAGGGCTTGTTCAAGAAATAGCTCAGGCCATGGCTGTGATGTAACTGCATCCAAGAGCCTTAGGAAAAGGAAGGTTCCAAAAGGTATTGCTTTATTTTCTCAAGGATCAGAAGTACCCAACATAGGCAACTGATATGGAAATAAGAAGTGGAGGAACCAGCTAAAATAAGGAGGAGGTCAGGGTGGTTGGGACCAACTGCTGCATCCCCAAGCTCTAACAGGATTTAGTAATAAAATCAGGTGTTAAGAAGGGTCCAGTTCATGCAGCTTTTGCAAATGCAAACTAGATTTTGCAAAGCAAGAACACTGTGATCATGGCAGCAAAACGACTATGCAATTGTCAAACGTAAATTACTTGCAGTGTGTAAAAGCAAGGAATGTAACAGTCTCCCTACATTGGACAGGCTGAATGTGGAACCGGGGTTGTCACTTTTCTTGGGGACCAGAGTTCTCCTAAGAAGAAGTTCCTGTGGTTGTGCATGTGGGCTGGTGTACGTGTGCTGTGTTTGGACAGATATTGAAAAGAAAGCAGAAATGGAAGCACTGAAATCCACATTAAGAGGCAGAAGTAGTTTTGGAGCAGGGTCAAAGTGAATGGAAAGGAAAAAAAGAAAGGCTCCGTGATTGCTGGAGAAGTTGAGAATAGCAAACATCAGGAATTAGGCTTTTTTCCTTAATCTCACTGAGATGCCCTTTTTCTTGTGGAAAGTCACTGTGATACTTTTAAACAAGGGGTAGGAAGGTGAGGGCATGGAAATTGGGTGACTTTCAATGAGATACCCTGTGATGGCAGCTATTCCCTGGGCTGCCTCCTCTCATGGTGGCTCTGCTACATTTTAATTGAATATAAGCCTACCAGGGTCAGGCAAATGAGCAAACCAAGGGAACAGATACAACCATTCTTCCAGAAGCGCCTGGTATCAGGTCTGCATTAAAATCAGCAGGACATTCTCTTTAAGATCTGCAGAAGTCTCAACTATCACTGCTAATTGGATCTGGAGATTTGTTTAATTAAACTAAGCAGATTAGTGCAGAGATCTGCAGGAGAAGGCTGTTGCTTGGCCTTAAGAAGCAAGAGGTGCAGTAAGGACTTCTGTGTAGGTGAGATGGGCTGATGAGTTAGTGGGTGTCTGAAGAACCTCACTTGTGCCCTTGCAGGATCTGAGGTTCAGCATTTATCATTCTCTGGATGGAGCCAAGTGCCCATATCCACACCTGATGTATAAACCTGCCCAGCAGGTTTTTATGCTGGTACAATTAAAATGGAAGTTTTAAATTATAGTTCAAACAGGCATGCTTTCCAGCCATTTCCAATCCGTCATAGGGGAAATAACCACATGAGATGGGATCTGTAGGGATTTGGGCCTGGAATAAACTCTGGCTCAGTAAAATACATAAAAGGAAACAACATTAAAGGAAAATGATTGCCACTGCAATAATGAAGTACCCAGGATTTAGTGGGTAACAGATTTACTGTTACCTGTGTGAACTTTATTCTACCCTCCCTGCCCCCCGCCCCCCCAACAGTTGTTGATTGCAATGTCATGAACTGCTTTTTTCTACGATGCTAATGTCTCTCCCATGGAGGAAATTTGATTTTTTTAACTGCACAGTATTAAACTATAATATATTGTTAATGGGAATTCCTGCCAAGCAGCCTGGATGACAAATGCTGAGAACTTGAAAGTGGCTGCACAACATTATTTGTGACACTCAAACTGCAAAGGTTTGTGCGCTGTTTAATTTCCTCTGGATGTGGCGGAAAACAGTAAGCAGTATTTGCAATATACAGTACCTGGCGTTATGAAGAGAGAGCGGACTAATTCTAGACTAGGGCCTGTTGAGCTTAGTGCCTTCAAGAAGGGAGTCTGCAAAGGACCAAAACGTGGCACCATATCGTGATGTTTCACGCACCCTTTATGCAGGACCCACGGCAGGACGGGTGCCCATGAGGGAGGAGGCTCTGGAAGTTTGGTGGCAGCTGGCAGAGGGGCAATGCGGGGCAGGCAGATGCTTCCACCTTCTGCACCAAGCCCCTGGGATCCCAAGTGACTAGTGCTGGGGCCCAGCAGAGAAGGGGACGTCAAGGTTGATATATTGAAACACTCAGGAAAACGGAAAATTGATCTCTGTGGTGTGACACCGGGTGTTGCTTGCAGGGCGCTTAGCACCTGTGTCCTGTCCTGCGCTCACATCTGGCACAAACATGTTGGATGGATTCCCAGCAGGCTTGGCTTGGTACGCGACTATTCATATTGGTGAGATTGGGTGGGCTTTACACCAACCGTGGACTCAGCCTCACCCGTGGTCAGGAGGAATGGACCCAGGTGGATTTTGCTTGGTCGAGGCAGTAATACACACTTGTTGCGAGCCCACCAAGTAGGTGCTGTTCCTCACAGGATTTGCTGGTTGGAAGCCAGATGGTTTCTGCTTTCATGTCGGATACATTGTGTTATCTATACACAGCGTGTGTGTGTGTGTATTATACATACTACATTGCACAAACGTGCAATTGCAATAACATTTATATTATACATGTGTTTATGTATATCACGTTAGCTACTTTGATGAGAGTTAGTGGAATCTGAGGAGCAACTGCTTTTCCAGTAAAACATAAGTAAAGATGAAGTAGAAACTATGTGAGGTTTACTAAATCTGAAGTTAATGAATGCCATTAGGGGGACCCCAAGTCACAAATAGCTCTTTGGACTGGCAAAAGCACTTAAATCCAGAGTCATGCCTCCTCACTAGTGCCATGTGGGGTGCACTATCAATATTCACTTGAAAGGCAGTTGCCTCCAAATGAAAGAACAGGAACATGTGGTGATCTGGCTCCAAAGACAAAGAACCCTGTTTGGATCTGTGGAGGAAGCAACGAGGAAAAGCAGAGGCAGGGAAGCCGATGCTGCCGTCAGTCCCTGCTGTGTGCCTTCCGCAAGCGCTGTGAAGTTTCAGCCTGGATTACGTTGTCACACCACTGCAAGAGTAGGCCAGGCCCAGGGAGGACAAATCTTTCAGGTCTCACTTCAAACTGGAGCTGTTTGATGTTAAATTGAAAAGAAAAAAAGTTTGTATTAAAAGGAAGACCAAATGACCCCACCACCCTTTTGCCATATGAGGCAGTACCGTGGAATATTTTTAGGTTTTTGAAATAGAACGTTTTACACATCATGCTTTTCTGTGGAGAAGAGAGTGAAATGGAGAAAAAGTCTTTCTTAGGCCTTCATTCCCCTGTGCCGGAGCAAGCCTCCTCCTATCCCTTACATCACAGAATACAGAATAATGTAGGTCGGCTCTGAAAACCTCAAGTCCAACGTGCTGCTCCAAGCAGGTCCAATTACGTGGGTTTGCTCAGGGCCATGTTCGGCTGAGGGTTGAATACCTGCAAGGATGGTGATCCTACAGTCACTCTGGTCCCTGTTCCAGTATGTGTTGTGAAAAATCTGTTTTCCTATAAAATGGAGAGTCTCAGAAAAACAGATTTTAAACCGTGGCATTTTCCCGTAATAATACTGAATCCATATTTTTTCCCACAATGTCAGAATATTAAAAAAAAAAATCAGGAAATAATAACAGATGAAACAAAATATTCCAAAATGAAGTGAAAAACATTTTCACTGTATGTTTTTCATCAGAACCACACAGTTTTCACAAGTTTTTTCTGCTTTGACAGAAAGGCATGTTCTTAGGGGTTATTGCCTGGCCTAAACCCTTCCAGTTAGCTCTAACTAGGACTTTGGTCAGTGTTATTGTGTGATGGGGTCCTGGCATACAGCCCAGTGCCATGCTCCTGACTTGGGCTCTGGAATAAGAGCTTGTGATGATGTGTTTGATTCTTTAAGCCCTGTACTGGCTTCTCTGATGCCATTAAAATGTCTCTAAGCAAAACACACTGATCTGTGAATGGCAAGACTGAGTGATTGCTCTATCCACTGTGTGGTTTTGTTTGTTTGTTTGTTTGTTTTTGCCAGATACAATGTGCAATGGTGCTGTTTACAGCTGGATATATTCATCTGGCATTGCTCTCTTCCTTCAAACACTTTTACTAACTTTGATTTTAGTGACTGGATGAAGTTTTGCATTTTGCTTTCATTGTTTCTACGTCTTTCAAAGGATTTTGGTCTTCATTAAAAAATGGGTAAACTACTCAAAGGCTTCTTAAAGACCTAAGCCTGTATTTTAAGCACTCAGCTCCCACCAACACTAGTGGAGTTATGTAGTGAAACAGTTGTGGCAGCTCTGGGTCCAATTGTACAGAGAACTTTTCAGAGGTTGAGGGGAAGGAAGATGCCTCACCTAGGCATTTTGCAGATTGTCCCCATATATAAATGTTTTTGAGCAGAGGAACAGCAAGTCAGTAGGTGTCAGGGACTCTGACCTTCCTTTGGCCACTAATGTAAGCCTACATTTTCTTTCAACAGCCTACCAAAGCTTCTCTTATGCTGGGCAGAATAACGTGCGTTTCAGAGGTTGTGGAGGCTGACATTTATCTTTCCCCTAATCCAGCAAGCTTTAATACTGTAAGGTGTCAGCTGGAGAAACCCACTGGAAGAGCATCCTGGGAATTGCTTTTAAAGACAGGGCAACCTACAAGACCTCTGCATTCAAAACTTCTGAGTTTTCTCCTGGAAGCTGGGATATTTAAATTCTTACATGGGTAGAGATTTCTTCTGCTCTGCCTCCTGCTTGTGAGCCAGAAATGAGCGTTCATTTCACAATTCCAAGCATTGTCACTACATTTCATTAAAGAAGAAGGAGGAGAAGAAGGAGACAAAGAAGGATGAGAAGAATAGCACAAGCTAAGATTCTAGTCCTCCAGAGAATCAATTTATTTCTGTGTGTATGTGTACATGCCTGTATGTATACATACACATATATACACAAATACCAACATATACATGTTTATATATAAATACATATTTATGTATATAGGTAGGTATATATACACACACACATATATATGTTGAACTTATCTCCAAGAAGAGCTGTCCATTTTTAAATGGTCTGTTTTCACACAGCATCTACTGTACATTTCCAGCATCTGACTTGCCAAGCACAGATGCCTACTTTACGGCTGAAGGAGCCGGCTCACCCACAGGTTTTGTCCTGGAGCTGAGAATAAACCTATTTTTTCCAAGTTCCCTTCCAGGGCATTTTTCTGGTGCTCAGCTCTGCCTCCTGGTGCGCTGTTGCTCTGACTTGGAAGAACAAAATGATACAGGCATTGTGCTACATGGGAAATAGCCATGCTGATGACTATCAGACCCAGAGTACTTGCACAGAGGGAGGCACCAGAGCAAATGGATCAAATTTTCCCTTCTTTTCTCCTTCATGCCATTGATGTTTGGTTTGCTGCAACCTCCCTGAGCCACCTGCTTATAATTTCTCCATCAGTGTGGAGATAACAGCAGGTGGTCAGCTCCAACCTACCCAAACCAGAGTGCCCTGGTCTCCCCGGACCTTACCTCAGCACTGACCAGGATGCAAAATCCACCCCATTTATTTTCAGAAGCAGAGACTGTAGAGGCTACAGACCCCAGTGGGGGTTTATGGGTGTGCGTGCAAATGTGTGACTGTGAGGTTACAACAGGCAGGACATCTTGCGTGAATCTTCCTAAATAGGTTCTCCCTTTACCTGGGGATGTGTTCGCCTGCCACTGGGACTAGCCTGCCAGCGGAGCACTGGCTGAGGTGTCAGGCCAGGCCGCAGCGTTCTTGGCCATTCCTAGGAACCTGGATCTACCTGAGCTCACTTCAGGCATCTAGGAATTAGACTGCTGCTCTAAAACCTTCTCTTAGGCTCCTCTACAGTCAGCAGACAGAGACGGTTACCTCCAGATGACTAGCCAGCCTATCTGAAAACAGATGTGAGTGAGAGGCTCTGGGCCAGCTGCGGGGGTGTGGGGGAGTCCCAAGCCTGATCATCAGCCAAGGCTGTCACTGCTGCTGCACAGCATGTTTGAAAGCAAATTGGGCTCTTCCCATTTCCAAAATGCCCTCAATAATGAAGAAAAATGGAAACATCCCAGGTGATTACAAACATACTTAATGCTTCAGTTGTCCCCAGTTGCTTAGAAACCAAAAGCAGAATATATTTAGACCTCAAGTTTTGGGAAAATGCTGATGCTGAGAATGCCATCCATTTCCAGCTGTTCCTTCCATAACACAGGTAGGTCTTGGAAAGCAGCACTGTCTTCTGATAAAACTTCTGTCACAAGTGAGTGACCAGTAAAAAACCAAAACAAATGTATAGATTACTTTAAAATGCAATGATGCCCATTCCACTCTGCTTTAGGTTGATTAAAGGAGACAGCCACTCATATGAAGCCAAACTGAACCACAGGCATTTCTGTGGCTAGTTGAAAGCAAACAGGTTTCTGCATTACATCCTTCTCTATTGTCATGGGATTGATTCAAGGGTGCAGAACACTGTCTAGGTTTTCATCACTGTCCCAGTTCCTGCAATGTCCTGACCATAGCACATCATGTAGGTATGTCCTGGGGGTGCACCATGAAGTTGATATTGTGCCTTCTATCTACAGTCATGCAAGTTCTAGCCAATGCCAGTGCTAGTCTTTCCATTGAAAATATTTTGTTCTTAGGAGAAATCCCAAACGATGAATTTTCTGGCCACAGAAAAAACAATTCAGTTCTCTCATGGTGCTCAGTGTTTCAGAGGCCATGGAAATTGCTGGCCCCATGCTCCCATTCTCTTCTCAAGATGCTTGGACTACACGTCCTGTGTTGCTTTTGGTCCCCTGTGTGCATGAGGGCACATGGGCTGTGTCTTGGCAGGAACACCGCACAGTGGTGAGGAGGCAGGTCCTTGCAAAACGGGAGCTCCCTGAGTTGTTGTTCAGGCATTCCCAAGCTGAAATTTGGACTTGGGGGTAAAATCTTCAGCTGGAAAGATTATTTTTTTACAAGTGATTTTCGAGGGGTCTGGATGTGGGAGGGCATTGCTCTGTGAATACATATCTATCCATGGCAAACCCAAGTGGTATTTTCTTGCACAAGACACAACTCAGTGTTGTAAAGATTGCAAGAGTTGTGTGTATGCCTGTAGTACAAATATGATGCACACCTTTTACTTACATGAACTTGTCCTACCAATGACAAAAAGCAGGAATGCATCACTTAATGGTTTTACCTACATCATCTGCCTTTGTTGTTGTTACCATTTTTTGCTAGCGTATGAAAACTGCTTTCAGCATTTGTTAGACACAAGTCCCTGGAAAGAAAGAGCTCACAACCACCAAATTCAGCTGTTAACACAGCTGGTAACCAAGGAAGCTGCAGGTCACCTCCGATAAGCATTTGGGTGGCTACACAAATGAGAAGAGCACAAAGAAGTAAAAGTCCAGAGTATCTTTAGGAATAAAGGTAGTGCAGTACCATCCTATATTGTTAATGTCATTTACGCTTTCCAAACAACATCTGATGGATAGTTTTGAGCAGTTGTAGAGTCATCTTAGACTCCTAGAAGTGCTGGTTAGAATGGCCCTGTGGAGTGTCCAGTCCAACTTCTGACTCAGAGCTGGACAGACACCAACCCTAGATTAGGTGGACCACGGCTTTGGCCGTGTCTTGGCAGCCTTGGCAGCTGGCAGTCCCCACCTCTGTGAAGACCTGTGGCTTGGCTGCTCCACTCTCCCAGGGAAGATGCCAAACTAATCATCTCAAATGTGAGAGCTGGCACTTTGGTCAACTCCTGTTGTCAGAAGAGGAACTTCTCCCCAGGGGCTAACAGGCAAAGATGGTGGAGAGAGCACAGAACTGCGGCAAAACTCAGAGTGAGACTGTGTAGAAGGGAAAGACAAAACTCATCTTAAATAAGACAATTTCTATTGCTCACCCATTCTTCAACAGTCACAAGCACCTAGACGTGTCTGTCCAGGATTCCTTGTGGTGACACAGAGGATTAGGAACAACAGAGTCTGAGTCCTTGTCTCCTGATACCTCCCATGATATTGCGTGACTGTTACTTTTACAACTCAACCCAGCCCTGAGCCTGCTTCAGCAACAGAGGGAGAAGTCACACCACTGGTGCTCCAGCACCAGTGTGCACCCAGCACTACTCCCAGTGCCACCTCCTGCCAGTTCCCTGGCATTTTTTATATTCCATCCTGGATTTCACAGCTGCTCTTGGTCTCTTGACTTGCTGCATATCCATCACTCATTGACTTCCTGCTCTGCTGTTTCTTCTGGCGCTTCCACATATGCACCCTCTTACACAGAACTGTCAAGTTTCCTTTGCAAATCTCTACAGAGCTGGAACATTTTACTTACTGTCGCTGAAAAAGGCAGCTCTTCTCTTCAACAAAAAAGAGAGTCAGAGACAGTAAAATCAGTGCATGAATCCAGCTGACCTGCAGAAACCTGTATAAAATTATGATCTTAAAGAGTGTCACTAGCCAGTTCCTCTCTGATCTCTCTAGCGCTTGTTGGTGTGTGTTGCATGCCTGGAGGAAAACTTCTATGAGCCATGGGCAGAGCAGAGGAAACATAAATTCTGCATTGCACATGAGGGATGAGAACAACTTTGTATTGCTTTGTGGACCTCTGTGCTCTCTGTCAGTTCATGACTGCCATGGAAATCCAAGCCCCGGACTTGCACAGGCTGGAGGGATCAAGGTTGGTGGAGCAAGGGGCAGTCCATGCCTCTCTTGGTTTTTCTCTGTGCTTATTGCAGGGGGCTGTTGCCTGCTGTAGTAACAGCACTGGAAGAAAGAAGAAAAGTGAGATGAAGAATTCCCATCTGCCCCAGCATCCCTCCAAGCGATGCCAGAGCTGCCTGTGCAACTGTACTGCATTCAGAACAGAGTCGCTGCAGCCCTTCTGCTTTCTCTTATGGAAGGTGGCCGATGGCTGAGTTATATCACTCCACAGACGAAATGGTTTGTCAATAGAAAGGTAGTTTGTTGTGCTCAAAGCTTTGACAATCCCATAACAACCATTCCCTGACCTGCTATCAAGATCTTACCCTTTCAAAAAGTGTACATTGCAATACCTGAAGGTGTTCCCTTCCAAGGCAGCCAGGCACCTTGTCCCCTTGCTTGGGAGTTTTCTTGCCTTGATGTCGCTGCTTCTTTTTCCTCTAGTTCTGCTTCAAGCAGTTTCTCCCAGCTCTCAGGGTTGCACTGGATTTGCTCTGCACTGTTTGCACAGGCCAAACAAAATACCAGCTTGCAGGAACCTAACTGGTATCCCAGTGCATTTTGCAATGCCTTAAATACCCACTTCCATCTGTACAAAACAAACACTTTGAAAACAGAGACAATGTCCAGTGTCTGATTTGACACAGGTTAAACACTAGCCTGAGTGATCTTGGAAAAAAGGACCTCAGCATTACCTGGCTCATTGATGCCAAGAGAAGGGCTCTTCTTTACAGCCACTGTAGTCTATATTGCTGGGCTGGCAGAAACAGCAAGGGAGCAGGCTGTGGATCACAGAAGATGTGAACTGTGCTGGTGCTACACGCGTAAGTTCAATGCCGCCCCTGCTTGTGCAGAGAACGCTGTCAGGAGTTTGTCTTATGTGTAACAGCAAAATCAGCTTTGCAGAAAGGGCCACCTTGGTTTGTGAGCCTGCTACCACACAACTCAGTGTAATATGCATATTGAAGTTGAACATGCTGGGGCATGGCTGACAGCTTGTTCAGCACCGTACCTGTCGTGTCCCCGGTTGGGGTGTCTGCTGCGGACGTAGGAGCCCTGCACTGTGCGTGGAGCTGCTGGCTCGCACCGCGCTCTGGGGTGCGCAGCCGCTCTGCCTGTCCCCAGCTCTCCTCTGCATGTGGCTAATTAGGGACATGTTCTCAACCTTAACCTCCTTCCAGGTTAGTTCTGCTCTGACAAAGATTTGTTTGGCCTCAGTTTTTGCTGGTTTGTTGTTTTTTTCTCCAGTCCATCTCTCCCTTTCTTTAAAAGACAAGTAAAATCAGGTTGTTATGGAGGGAAGCTGTGCCCAGAAGGCGAAATACTTCAATAAGAGAAAAAAGGGAGAGAAAAATACTGTTCTCTTTAGCCTGGCAGTAGCCAGGAAGAGCTGTAAGTCTGCCGGGAGGTCTTGTTACTGGAGATCAAAGAGGCTCAGAGAAGACTTGACTGCTTTGGAAAAAATCTCCAGAAAGCTCTTAGCTCCATCCACAAGCTGTTCCCTATCCAGTAACTTAACCAGTAAAATATCTTGTGAGCCTCCTGTAAAGCAGTGAACTAAAAAGTGCAGAGTATGAAGTGGAACTTTATGGCCCCATGTGTATTTCCAAAATATGTTTATACTCTTTATGGAGACTCAGGGTGGAATTTTAATGCAAGAGTGGACAATATAAAAGGCAAGGTGGGCACACTTCTGGCCTGGGTGGAAATTGCTGAACTCAGCCTATACTCTGTGCTTTTGAGAAGAGAGAGCTGGTGCTGAGCAGGTTGTAGTTCTTGGGCCAGGGCTCTTGCAGGGCAGAGAAGAGGCATCCAGTGAAGCAATGTGTTAGGCTGCAAGCATTGACCTTCATAGCATTTACTCGCAGGTGAGCTATAGAAACCTGAGAAGAGAGCTATACCAGGGCTACCTCATAACAGGAAAGTTTATCAGGAGATGGAGCCAATAGGCCTGGCCACTATTACTGAGCAAGCCAAGTCAGGATTTCTCTAACACACAGGTGCTTTATTTCTTTTTCAGCAGAATTCTGCAATAAAAGCTCTTTTTCCCCTAGGCATCAGTGGCAGATGACAGGCCATAAGTGTAATTGCATAGCCAAGACATAGCTCTGGCTGCAGCTAATGGTTTCTTTCCTCGATAAATGATACAGGCAAGAATGTTTGCACTTGGTCCTTCTCCAGTATTCTGCAAATCAAAAAAGACTAAAACATTTCCTGAGCTCAAAATAGAATAATGTATTCACAATTTATATTCAGAGCATTGGTACTTTATTCTGAATGAGGCAACAAACAGCAGGCAGACTGAGTATCCACCAGCCTGATCGTGCGCTCAGCAGAAAGTGCTTCCGACTGTATTTGTAATGCATGGCAGTCACTGCATCGCCTCAGTCAAAATATTTGGCTTTGTTTATAGATGTTGAAAACATCTCTGAAACTTATCTTCCCAAGTGGCTGGGTTTCTTCTAAGCAAAGATAAACAAAAGCTTCTCAAGGTGTTCTCAGATCTCTAGGTGTTTCAGGTTGTCTCAACTCATCACAATACAGAAAGTCACTCTGAGGCAGCAGGAGACTCCTGGGACAAGTTTTCAGAAAAATACTATCAGTATGTTGTCCCTCTCCACCTGGCAGCTGGGCCCATAAATCAAGACTGTCTCAACTACAGGGAGGTACAGGACCAAGACTGGAGACCATCATCAAAACTCAAGTCACCCAACCTGTGCGCTGGTAGCTGCAGGATTCTCTGACCACCTCTGTAGCTACATCATAGGTGTGAGTTTTGGGTTTGTGTGGTGGGGTTTTGGCAGTGGGGGAGGGTCCGCAGGGCCGGCTCCCGGGAGAGGCTGCTGGAAGCTGCCCCGGCTCGGAGCCGGCCCCGCCTCTGGCCCAGGCCGAGCCCCTCAGCGACGGCGGTAGCGCCTCTGGGAGAAGAGATTTCCGAAGGGGAACGCCCCGTGAGGGAGTCGGGGGAGTGGGACGTGAGAGGAACCCCTCTGCGGATCCCGAGGTCAGGGAAGGAGGAGGAGCGGGGGAGGAGGGGATGCCCCCGCAGCCCGCGGGGAGGCGGCAGGCTGTCCCCCCCAGCCCGTGGAGGGGAGCGGGGGAGCGGATGTCCCCCAAAATGGCCGCGGCTCCCGCGCTGGAGCAGTCTGTGACGGAAGGACTGCACCCTGTCTGTGGAAGGGACCCGCGCTGGAGGAGTCTGTGAGGAGCTGCAGCCCGCGGGAAGGACCCACGCTGGAGAAGTTGGGGAAGGGCTGTCTCCCGCGGGAGGGAGGGAGGGAGCCCACGGCGGAGCAGGGGCCGAGCGCGGAGTCCTCCTCCCCCTGAGGAGGAAGGAGCGGCAGAGACAAGGGGTGAGGAACCGACCCCAGCCCCCGTCCCCTGTTCCCCTGGGAGGAGAGAACAGGGAGTGGGGTGATGCGGGAAGGCGGGGGGGAAGCTGTTCTAAGGTTGGGGTTTACTTCCTGATATCCTTGTTTTGATTTGATTCGTAGTCAATTAAATTGATTTTGTTTCTTCCCCAAGTTGAGCCTGTCTTTTGCCCGTGACCGTAAGTGGGGAGTGATCCCTCCCTGTCCTTGTCTCGACCCACGAGCTTTTCTTTGTATTTTCTCCTCATCATCCTACCAGAGCTGGGGAGGGGGGTGGTGAGCAAGCAGCTGTGTGGTGCTTTGTTACCAGCTGGGCTTAAACCACGACAGTGTGCCAGTGCAATATTTGGGACACTTTGAATCTGGAAATGGGTGAGGCAGTGGTGGACAGCATGATGAGGGAGGCATTTGTACTTTCCTTGTTAAATCGGCACTGGAGATCTGTCTCAAGTGCCTGAACGTGAATGCACATAACATGGGAAGCCAATGGGAAGCTGTCCTGGTTTCAGCTGGGATAGAGTTAATTGTCTTCCTAGTAGCTGGTGCAGTTAAACCATAACAGAAGCACTTGGGAAGCAATAGTGCATGTAATAAGAGTGGGCCGGTTCTTGCAATAGCAGAGGAGCACGTCCCAGAAGGATGGGGGCACTCCAGACACTGGGGTGCATGTGGTCAGCAGCTGCTGCTTTGAAGGAAGCAGCAATAATCTCTCTTGTGAGCACTTCGAGGCTCATAGCCTGCCCCTGAGTTGCTCATTTTCCCATTTCCTGAGACCATAGAGAAGTGCAGCTTGGTTAGGAAACAACACTGAAGTTAGGATGAGGTAATCAGCCTATGTACCAGTTCATACAACCTACAAAGTTGGTACAACCTTCTACACTGCAAAGAAGATTTGTTGGGTCTCCCAGACTGGTTTAACATCCAGCCTGATGGATGCTGGCTTACGGTAGGACTTCCGAGAAACCAGTCTGGCTTTTATTCTGAAGTATGTAGACTTTTCTGGTTCATACCTTTCATTTGTGCCTAATGTTTTTTTCCTCAAACTCTAAGAGCAGAAGTACAAGGTAAGCAGCTCCGGGAGCTTACTCTTGACAAACTGGAGATGCGGCTCAGTGCGGGTAAGTGAAGGGCTGTACTTGGGTAAGAGTTACGTGCAAGACTGACTTTGGCTTGGAGAGCTACTGATGTGACCTAAACCACAATCACCAGCCAAAAAGGAGGAAACTGTGCTGTCATGGAGAAGGCACTCCTCATACTGGGATGTATCACAGGCAGTTGTCCTCTTTGCATGTGTAGAGTCAACTGGTTTTTGCTATTTGCTATGGGTCAGCTGTGGGCTGGAGAGCTGTGTCTGAGCTGGGGCAAGCATCATGGAAGGGATGTAGGCCTGCTGGAGAGAGTCCCAGGGAAAGTGTGAGGTAGTTTCCAGGTCTGAGCCCTAGGAAATGTGCGTGATGACAGAAAGCAAAAAGAAGCAGGGGTTGACTTTATTTAACCTATCCTGGAACTGCCTTCTCTGTCACCAGCACAACTAGGCTTGCAGTCTGCCCTGGAGGCTGCACACTAGTGATAAGCATAAATATTTTAACATTTCATATTAAAGAAATTGACTACCATGTGCCCTAAAGATAATAGCCATCGAGCTGTCACTCAGAACATTTTAGGTGCGAACAGATGCAGTTTCCCCTGCAGCAATTTTCCTCCGTGAGAATAGTGATCTTATTAAAGTTTGCCCAGAGAGCATTTCAGCAGCTCATTAAACACAGCTGTGTATTTTGTGTAGCATTAAAGCAATTCACTTATTAATTAACTAAATGTGTGATAAGACGTTTTAACTAATATTGCTTTTCTTATGCATGTGGTTTTCACTCATCTCAGTCCAGTGTCTTAGGTGATACACAGCAGGGGAGGATGGGCTGCCATCCAGGGTGGGGGCAGTCTGTGAAGACACTGCGTGGCCCTGACAGGCTTTTCATCTGAGCATGTCATGTCCTCCTCCAAAGCAGCCGTCCACCTCTGCACTGGATTTGCCCACCTTCTCTCTCTTGTCTCCATCCTACTCCTTCCAAATAGCAGTCTTGGTATTTCTCCACATTTTGCCCTCCTCTTCTGGGCTTCTGTGTTTCTCCTCCTGTGTCCGAAGGTAGCATGTAGTTTCTCCCTTCATGCCGCTGCTGCTGCTTCTCTCTTCGTCAAGGGCTGTTTAGGTTGTTTTGCAGCCCTGTGGGTTGACCCATGTCCCGCAGTGGGGCTTCCAGGTACCTTTGCTCCCTGGGGCTGTTGGATGGCGGAGCCAGAGCTGCTCTCTGCTGTGCAATTGCCTCAGGCCCAGGGGAGCTTTGTTGAGCCAGGGCCCCCGCATTCTGGGCACCCTGGGACCTGTGAGCTTCAAGGGATGTATTTGTCATCCCTTGCCCTGCTCCACTGCTGTGCTTAGCTCCTTCAGTCCCCAGCACCACGGTGGCCCAGCCATTGCATGCACATGCATGGTGCGGCACAGGGGAAGTGCATCTTCAATTTCCAGCTCACAGTGCTTGCTGCACAGATGATCACCAAGACCTCCATCGAGAAAAGCAATAGTCAAAAAGTCTTATGCTACATAGCCATGTACGCATGCTGTGTGCTGAGGGAGTGCTCTGTGGCACCCTACCTCCCTGAGCCGGCATCTGGACAGATGAGCATTGTAGTGGCTTTTCCAGCATGGCTATGGTGTTCATTTTGCACCCCGAGACAGGGTGACCCAGGGACACCTCAGGGCTCTCGGCGTGCTCAGGGCAGGTCCTGATGGTGGGCAGCAATGTGGTGCTGCAACTCCTATGGCAATGGGGAGCAGCAGGTTTGCTGCAAGGAGGTAGCTCTGGGATAGTCTCTTGCTGGGCCAGCAGCTTGCAGACAGTCCGTCAGGATGCTGAGCAATGGACTGTGGGGTGTGCTATGAGGGAAGCAGCAAGGAAGATGGACAGGGAGGGCCCAGGCCATTTCTGCAGCTAGGTTTTTGCTGAGCAGCCAGATCTCAGGTAAGCCCTTTGCTCAGCACATGGGAAAACCTGTAGCAGATTCAGGGAGGTGCTATGTATGCCGAGTTTGCATCCTTGCCCTAGATAGAAAAAAAAAAAGATTCAGCATTATCTGCAGAGCAGCCACCATGCATCAAGGTCATAATTTCACTTCTGTTCATCAATGGTGATACGATTTTGTTCTTCCTAACAAGTAATATGACATAGGGCATCCACTGAAAAAATAGAGTGCTTTATTACACCACAATGTCCAACATTCCTAAAGACATCTGGGATACTCCCTAAATTTAAAATGAATGCCCCCCAACCTCAAGACAGAACTGAGTATAATAATATGAAGATAGTTTTTAGCAGCTTCCCTATATTTTGCTTTGTAGCCAGAGAATGAAAATCAGCTGGTGTAAATCTTATTTCGGAATATTTTGGCCTCATCTCAGAGTCATACAAAAAGTTTTCTTTTGTTCACTTCCACCAATACAGAGCCCATGCGATGTTTGTAAGGGAGATGGAAAACTCCTGGATCAACCCACTTTTCTTTACAAAGAGTTTGCCATAGACTGGCATCTCTTTGCCTTGTTAGTACAATGTAGCCTGCAAAATTCGGTGTTAAATAGAAAACAGAGTAAGATGAGGAGCTTGCCTCATCTTCTGAGTATTTAATATAACTTTGCTGCTAGACTTCTTCACTGTAATGTGAAATGGTGCTTTGTGTGTTGGTGATGGGCTGTAATGGGATCCCACAAGAGGCTCCCATGTCACTGCTTAATGTGCTGCTGAGCAGGAATCTGGGAAAATGCTGACTGTTATCTTCTTAGGCACTTGCAGCACTGGACTGGCAATGAAGCACTGCTGATAGAGACATCTCTGAAATACCTCTACAGTCAAAGTCTGCCACCCGCAAATGCACAGGACATTCAAGGGATTATCACCAGCAGCCTTCCTCTGCTAAACAGCTTATTAAATTTCAATATTGTCAATAGAAAGTGGGCAAACTGGATAATATGAATATTAATAAACTTTTTTTTTCCCCCACAGTCCCCAAGGTATTATTTTTCTCTATTGTTTAATGTAAGGAAGGTGTTTTGTAACTATGGAGACCTTCAAATTCACTTCACCCAAGTTTGAGGGGAGGGAGGCAGGGGCAAAGAAAATGGAGAAGAGATGCTTTTTTTTGGCAGATTTCTCACAACTCCTAGATCCCACCAAAAAAAAGACACAAGTTCTCTTAGGGGAAGGCATTTCTCTTGTTCTGTGCAATGTAATAATAATTTGAACACAGTCAAATTCTGTGTTGGTCTTTATGCCCTAGATCCTTCTACCCATCTGGCTGAGCCTGGGGTTTCAGTGCCTGCGTGCTGCATGACTCGCCATCCATGCAGAAAGGAAACAGTGGGAAGAGAATCCGGAGAATCAGAAGCATGCGGAGTTGTAGAGGCTCCTACAGCCTTGCTGGTGGCCTCCCAGCAGGAGCAAAACCAGGAATCCATTCCCTACTCAGCCAGTATATCCATTTGTGCGTTCTTGTTTTCATCTCAAAGAAAGAGCTTTTGATCTTGCCCTTCCCTGTGAAGAGTGTCAGTAGTGGGGACTGTGCTGCCCTTGTCTGCTGGGAGAAGTTGAAGGCACTGACAGCCTAGGCAGGGCAAGCAGCACTTCTGTCCCAAGGCAGGGCGAATTTGCCCCTGCAGCACTAATCTGCAATGCATGGAAAAAAGCCTCCTTTGGTTCAGGTTCCAAATACTGCAGATGTTGGTGAGACCAGAAGTAAAATATCTTGAGAGTACAATTACAGAAACTAAAAGTAAGCAAAGGCAAAGATGCTGCTGTTTTGTACTTCTTTTCTCAGCTGTATCAGCAATTGGGATGGAAGTTAGTGCAGGCCCAGGACCCAGGGATTAACACCTGGTTATGATCCAAAGATCATAAGATCAAAGATCATCACAGCCTGGTTATGATCAAAAAGTAGCGCTCACACCAGCAATCACACAATATGCTATTTGGCACACGGTACTGCAGCTCTGGCCAGTGAAAACTTTAGCCCAAACCCTCCTGCTTAGGTGGAATATGAAGGCATCAAAGAAAAATAATTATAATCAAAAAAACTCAAAAAAATTACAAACTGCATAAGAGCTTGAAAAAGTCATACAGAGAAAGCAGTCAATAAGAATGAGACATTACAATGTGTGCATGGCTAGGATTGGCAGGGTTTAAGAAAACAAGAAAGGAGGTCTATGAGAACAGTGACTAAAAGAGAGATTGTAGGGATGGAGTAGACTGAATGCCAGGCAGTGAAACTTATTTGCTGTGGTGGAAAAAATGCACATTCGCTCAGACTGCATTTTTGCCTTGCCTGTCTTTGGAATGGATCAGGAGATTGTTCATACATCAGAGCAGGAGGAACTATTTCACACTTCATGCCATGTCAAATCATGTTTATTACAGACAAACACATTTTGATCAGTAGGCCCCAATCATTTGTATGCACAGGTCCAAAAACAATGGCCGAGGAGGCAATCCAGGTCACTGAGGTTTATTCTTAACTAATACTGGAATAATTTCAATTGGGAGGAAAGCAATTTTGCCCAGGACCTCAGGAGATGATCTAGTCCAACTCCCCCCAACACAAGCAAACACGCTCAAAGCTGGTCCAACTCGATCTGGTTCCTGCAGGAGCAAATCTGGAAACGGGAGCAGTTTCCAGAGCCTGGAACATGCTAACATTTTGCATGTGTGCAGGCAGCGAGTGGAATGACCTCGCAAGTGTTACCAGATATAGCAAAAATAATGGAGAGACAAAGAGGAGATTGGGGTAATGTGGATGAGATTAATAGTTAGTGGCTGTCAACAGGGTCTTCTGGGAAACAGTCTCGTACTGACTATTTGCCGCTTTCAGGCAGGAACCTGTTCCCATCTGAACATGGTAGCGATCACACCAAGCGCCTCCAGAGCCATACGAGGCCAGCACTAGGCAGAGGGATGCCCCATCTCTGTGTCCCGACCTGGGCTGGACAGACCAGGGAGTCGCGGTGAATTTGGAATTCCCTCAGGCTAAATTAAGGTGAAACTACACCAAACGATCAGTTGAACATTTTATTCATGACAGAAGCAAACTGAACTTGGGAGGTGTAACAGCAAGCGGTGGGGTTTCCCACAACAGGAATTGCCATGGAAGTACCTCAGTGACCCGTGTCACCTGTGGTGACCATGTCCATCACTTCAGGGCAGAAGGACATCCCTCCCATTGGGTCGGGGGGCTCAGAGCGGACCCCCTTGCTTTCTAGACTCCTTCTCAGAGAGGAGCCTGGGGGTGGCTGGATGCACTCCTAGTCCCAGGCTTGGTCAGCAGTTTATGTTTAAAGGGATGAGGTGTAGGGGTGATGGAAAAGGAAAGAGAGAACAAGAGAGAGAGAGAAAAGGAAGGGAGAAAGATGTCGCTGGTCCTGGGTCCAGCGTCGGTCCAGTCAGCTGAGCGGTCCAGTTCCAGTGGGCTTGCACGCCTGGGGCTTCAGTTCGTGTCTTTTTATCATCTCCTTTGGGGGGGGCACTCTCACGCATTAGGCTAGTTCAGTGTCATGAGCAGTTAGTAAGCCTTTGGGGTTGGGGGTCATTTGGGGAGTCACTTCCCTGCAGACATGATCTTTGGCCATGCACGGTGAGCTGTCCTGCTCAGCATATCGCAACAGCTCATCGGAACAGCATGGTGAGCTGCCCTGCTCAGCACATCGGACCAGCAGCATCTCAGACCAGGGAGCTGTGCACCCTCTGGCACAGCCTCCCCCTCCTGCTGCTGATGGGCTTCTGTTCACCCGGGGTGCCTTGCCAGGCAGGGCTCCTCCAGGTTGTGCAGAGCTGGTCCTTAAGCAGAACTTGCCCCACCACAGTGTTTGAGACATTAACTCCTTCAGTCCCTCACAGAGTTTCCTCCAAAGGAGAAAAATCATCTTGGGTACCTTCCTTGGAGGAGTCTGGGCCTGTTATCTCCAGTAAATAGTCTTGAACTACTCCATGGCACTTATGCCTCTCTACCATTTCTTCCCTTGTAAAATGGAGGCATTTGCACACCCTGAATGGCTGCAAAGACCTGCATGGATTGCAGACCATGGACTTGATATATTGTACTTGATTTGGTTATTAGTAACTGAGTTTTTCCTTCTGAGGCTGAAGTATCCGTTGTTGGGCAAACCAGACAGGGTTTCCCTAAGGCAGGAGGAGGGAGGTGAAGCAGTGTGGTCAATGTGGGGTTAATGGGACTATGCCATTTCCCATCAGTGAAAGATTTGGCCCTCTGTGCTAATAGCAGTCCATGGGTAGTGTTCCTGAGCAGGGCACCCCAAACACACTGTTAAAACCCACCTCTTTCAATTATTTACAAATGCTCAAGCAGCTTTCTATGCACTGTACCTAATTTGAATTGCATTGCTTTACTTGGGGTGGCGTGGAGGGGGAGGGAAAAGCTACTGCAAGTAGTTATTTTACGACTGGCTATAGTCACTGCAAAAAAAGTATTACTTTAACTGAAGTTGGCATTCCAGTGAAATTTCTCAATATGGAAATTAAACCTCTTTCTTAGAAGCCTGTAGCTCCTCTTCTTTGGGCTTCCAAAAACTCTTTTTTTTTCCCCCCCCAAAGTCCAGCACAAATAAAGTTTCTGCCTTGTAGTTCGGCTCTTTTTCAGAAAGAGAGCATTGGCCTCAGTGATGATGTCTTGTTGTGGACATGCTTCCAGCTGTGCCTTTGCGGGGTGCTGCTGTTAGTTCAGCTGCCTGGACAGCATTGTCCGCAACTAGGCCAGATATCACCTTGGCCTTTGGGCCAACCATCAATGGGTTGGACTCTTTGTAGGTCAGGATCTGTCACATGAAAGTTGTGGAGCTGAAAAGGACTTGACTTCAGGAAAATCGAGTGTGTTGCGTGCTTTGCTTTCTTCTCCTTAAGTGTGCTATCTCGGGCTGCTGCTGAAATCTTCATTTGTTGATGGAATATTTCAACAGCTTCTTTAGAAGGACGCCAAGCAAGCAGAAAATCAAAGCATGCATTATGTATGTGAAGATACTAGTTCTCAAATTTGTACAATTGCTTAGATCAAATCTTGGTGGGATGTGGCTGTGAAGTTGTTCCACTGATTTCCAATCACTCTCTAACTGCCCAGAGGTCCCAGCCTGTGAAAACACATCACAGCATCAGCCAGGGTCTCTCTAGGAGTACTACCTCATGGTGTGGGTAAACCAGCATTAGAGATGAAAAGTGGAAACCACAGATAAGTAGGGAGCAATAAAAAGAAAGAAGAACACGTCAGTGGACTGTGTTAGAAATGCTGCAGCCTTCTAGCCCTACGGTGAATCTTCCCCAGTCCATTTCATTGCAGAGATAGGTGCCTCATGGGAGCCCATTCTCACCAGCCTGCTTTCCCAGAGCCAGCTGCCAGGCTTTTTGGCAGCTCTCATCCATGGCTGTGTTTGATTGTGGGGATTTAAGTGTGTCTTGTGCACGCCTGGGCTGTGACTTGGAAGTATTTTCTAGCCACATGTCCCAGGTTGCACCCAGCCCTGCTGAATCATCCTGTGGTTGTCCTCGGCTGGTCGCCAGGTGCTCACCAAGCTGCTCTATCACTCCCCCTCCTCAGCTGGACAGGGGGAGAAAATACAATGAAAAGCTTATGGGTTGAGATAAGGACAGGGAGATCACTTAGCAATTACCGTCACAGGCAAAACAGACTCAACTTGGGGAAATTAATTTAATTTATTGCCAATTAATAACAGAGTAGGATAATGAGAAATAAGGACAAATCTTCCCCCCATCCCTCCTGTGTGCCTGGGCTCAACTTAACTCCCGACTTCTCTACCTCCTCCCCTCGAGTGGCACAGGGGAACAGGGAATGGGGGTTGGGGTCAGTTCATCACACCTTGTGTCTGCTGCTCCTTCCTTCTCACGCTTTTCCCCTGCTCCAGCATGAGGTCTCCTGCTCTAGTGTGTAACCCATGGGATGCAGTCCTTCATGACCTTCTTCAGCATGGGTCCTTCCCATGGGCTGCAGTCCTTCAGGCACAGACTGCTCCAGAGTGGGTCTCCCACTGAGTCATAAGTCCTGCCAGAAAACCTGCTCCTGCGTGAGGTTCTGTCTCCATGGGGCTGCAGGTCCTGCCAGGACCCTGCTCCAGCGCGGGCTTCCCACGGGGTCACAGCCTCCTTCAGGCATCCTCCTGCTCCGGCGTGGGGTCCTCCCCGGGCTGCAGGTGGAGATCTGCTCCACTGTGGATCTCCCTGGGCTGCAGGGGGACAGCCTGCCTCACCGTGGTCTTCCTCATGGGCTGCAGGGGAATCTTTGCTCCGGCGCCTGGAGCATCTCCTCCCCCTCCTTCTGCACTGACCTTGGTGGCTGCAGAGTTGTTTCTCTCACATGTTCTCACTCCTCTCTACTGACCACTGTTGTGCAGCATCTTTTATCCTTCCTTAAGTATGTTATCACAAAGGTGCTACCAATGTTGCTGATTGGCTCAGCTTTGGCCAGCAGCTTGAACTGGCTCTGTCTGACATGGGGGCAGCTTCTGGTGTCTTCTCATAGAAGCCCCCCTGCAGCCCCCCCCCCCCGAAACCTTGCCACATAAACCAAATACGTACAATGTTGTACAATGTGGTGATACCAGTCCACTTCATTGCGTACTGCATGCATACCTTATGACAGGTCCAATTAGGAGACCTAATTGAGGTCACAAGATGAGGATGAGTCCATGGTGAAGGAGCCCAAGTCCAGAGAATGGCTGTGGAGATTTAGGGATCCAAAGGGTTTGCTGAAAAGATTGGTAATAAAGCAGTATTTCTCACTATCCTTCCCAGAAGTCATTGCAAATTACTATTCCCAGTGTCAAAAGCCAAGGAGGCACAAATGCTGCTCCATGTGAGGTCATTCTTAAATTGAAGGTAGAGATGGAGCATGGGCAATGTGCCACCATTCTCAGCTCAGTGCTAGTTTTTGTTTTGGTTTGGTTTTTTGTTTGTTTCATTTTGTTTTATCAATGTTTGTAGACAATACAGCCTGCTAGTCCAGATTTTCCAACATATTTGAACACCCAAGGATAGATAAAAGGATATATAGCACTCACTGTGGAGCCTTTCAGATGTGTATTTATATCTTTTGGTACCTTAACACAACTAATTATGATACCTAGCAGAAGCAGCATGGCTCAGGAGCAGCAAGCTGCCCTGAACCAGCAGCAGGGTACGTGTGACTCAGCTGTCAACAGATGATACTCAGTTTCATGTATAACTTATCACCATATTGCTGCCCACTGCTGTATGAAGAGCATTGGGTCACTATTATACTTTGAATTCCAGATGGAGCAGACTGGCATTCCCATCAGATTTGAAGCAGCAGATTTTACCCGAGTGTTTCATGAGTGAGCTGTAGCTTGAGGAGAATAATCACAGCTTCCTCAGTCAACCACAAGTCTTGATGGGTTCAATAAAGCACCTTCTATTATCTTTCTCATCATATAACACACTGAATGATTATGACAATAAAGATCATTGAATCATAGAATCATAGAACAGTTTGGGTGGGAAGGACCTTTCAAGGTCGTCTAGTCCAACCCCCCTGCAATGAGCAGGGACATCTTAACTAAATCAGGTTGCTCAGAGCCTCGTCCAGCCTGGCCTTGAACCCTGGCCTCCAGGGATGGGGCATCTACCACCTCTCTGGGCAACCTGGGCCAGTGTTTCACCACCCTCATTGTAAAAAATTTCTTCCTTATATCTAGTCTAAATCTACCCTCTTTTAGTTTAAAACCATTACCCCCTGTCCTATCACTGCAGGCCCTACTAAAAAGTCTGTCCCCATCTTTCTTACAAGCCCCCTTTAAGTATTGAAAGGCAGCAATAAGGTCTCCCCGGAGCCTTCTCTTCTCCAGGCTGAACAACCCCAACTCTCAGCCTTTCCTCACAGGAGAGGTGTTCCAGCCCTCTGATCATTTTTGTGTCCCTCCTCTGGACCCGCTCCAACAGGTCCATGCCTTTCCTGTGCTGAGGACTCCAGAGCTGGACACAGTACTGCAGGTAGGGTCTCACCAGAGTGGAGCAGAGGGGCAGAATCACCTCCCTGGACTTGCTGGCCACACTTCTTTTGATGCAGCCCAGGATACGGTTGGCTTTCTGGCCTGTGAGTGCATATTGCCGGCTCATGTCCAGCTTTTCATCCACCCATGCCCCCAAGTCCTTCTCAGCAGGGCTGCTCTCAACCCCTTCATCCCCCAGCCTGTATCGATACCAGGGGTTGCTCCGATCCAGGTGCAGGACCTTGCACTTGGCCTTGTTGAACCTCATTGAGGTTCACATGGGCCTGCTTCTCGAGCTTGTCCAGGTCCCTCTGGATGGCATCCCTTCCCTGAGGTGTGTCAACTGCACCACTCGTCTTGGTGTCATCTGCAGATTTGCTGAGGGTGCATTCAATCCCACTGTCTATGTCATTGATGAAGATAATACATAATCTATAATACAGGTCCTGTGAAGTCCGTGGGAGTGAGCGGCACTTGAGTTGGTGGGGGTGGCTGGGTGCCAGCGCACACAGACAGCTGCTGTTCCTGTTAGCACTTTCCCTGGGTGCTCCCAGGGGCAGGCAACATTAAGAGTTTTCGCCTGCTCCGCAGGGAGTTGGAGGTGCTCAAGGTGGCACTGGCAGGGTAGCTTTTCACAGCCTGTTTTACAGCATGATCATGCTTACTTACCACACCGGAGAGAGAAGGGTCTGAGATTCCCCTCCTGATGCTGGGATGTCTGAGGCAGAGAGCACAGACCAGTCTCACATCTATTCTGCCTATGTTTGTTCTGTATTTCAGACCCTGGCGTAAAGCAACTCAGCTGCCCTGGCCCAGATCACCTCCACCAGTTCATAGGACCTGCAGACAGGGGAGGTTTTTTTTTTTGGTTTTGTGGTTTGGGTTTTTTTGTGTGTTGCATTAATTTTAAATTTCCTCAAGCTCTGACATGTCAGGGAGGGAAGAAAGAAAATCTCATCACCTCTTTTCTCTAGAAATGTAGTTTAAAGAGGAGATGACAGTATGTTTTAATTTTTTAAAAGTTTTCTCAAGCAGAATGAATATTTATTTTGTGCCCAGAAGCATCTATTTTCTGAGCCATAAATTCTAGTCTGAGTTATTCATAATGTGTCCTTCAGCTTCTTGACATTCCCTAAAGATATCCCAGTCCCTGGCAACATGTCACTTATTAGGACTGATTTCTACTGACCCTGAGTGGCTTCTGGGAGGACACTGGGGTCTTCCTCAGGAAGACAAGGCAGGCTGGCTCTCATTGTTGCTGTGGGAGAAGTAGTCCACCAGTACCTGCTTTTAGCACTCCAGCCTCTTAATTTTGTGCTACTATTGGGGGCAGCTGACATGAAAGTTGACTTTTTGCTTGGTTCTTCACTACATTTGCTATCTCACAAATGAACCTTTGGCACATAAGTCGAACTGGGTGTTGCTCAGACGAGTCATGCAGATGATAGGAAGCAACTGAACGTAAGATGCTTGGCTGCCAGATAGCAGGACAGCCTGGGACAGCAGCCCAAAAGATGATGATCTTTATGTCAGCAAGTTCCCCAGCTCATAATGCTTCCTTGCCACCAGCACAGGAAAGATGCAAAACCAAGTGACTAAGTGCAGGCTGGGTGAGAACTCTTCAAGCTGTCTTTACCTGCTGGCACTGTGTCACCTGTATTCCCAGCACTGACTGCTAGACCTTATTTAACAACCTAAGCATATGTAACAGAAAGCTGTCCTGAGGGTCCTGGAGTCATTGCAAAAATTGAGATACTGCAGGTAAATAAATAATCTGTTGGTCTGGCATGCATCATTAAACCGTATCAATAAAAGATATGTATGAGGTGACTCAACAACAAACACTGCATTACTTGCTCTTACTTCTTTAAATACAGTGTTTCTAAGGAAAGAGAACAGAGACCCCCAAATAGTCAAAGAAGCAATTCCAATTTAGACCCTGTAGATTTAGTGCTGGTAGTGAATGCCTTCATCCTGTACAGAATTTTTGCCTTCCTTTGGGGCAATTGATGTCTTTCAGGTTGACCAGTATCGAAGTTGCCTATGCTGTTCTTTGTTGTTTATACTCATGTGCCAGATAGAGGCAGGGATCTGAGCATGCAAACAAGAGCTTGCAGCTTTATTTCGTTTCCTGCTGCCATGTGACAGCGGCCCTAGCAAGGTAGTCTTTGCAAGAGGAGGTCTGCAGATGTGAGTATCCAGCTTAACTGCAGCTGCTATTGTATGATTTCCCACTGCACCCTCTATTTCACATCAGCTCTCGGGGAAATCAAGAGTTGAACACCTTAGTGAAGCCTGGTGTGACAGACCCCCTGAGAGTTGCTGCTCTTGGAGCCTGCTCATGCTAGCACAATAGTGACGACGGATTTGTGCTAAGACCGTGGACTGGCCAAGTGTCCATGTTGCCCAGCCAGGCTGCTAGTAGGGACTGGCTAGTAGAGCCAGAGTCCACTGCGCACCTAGTAGCTGGTTTTTGCAGACAGCAGCCTTCTGCTTAGCAAATGATCCATGTGAGACAGGTGGAGCATGGTTTGTTACTGCCAGCTGTGGGAAGAAGAACACATAAATAATGTGAAGAGTTGAACTGTTGCTTTGTTTACTACTCCTATATCTCTGGCTGCTGCCATAAGAAATCAACTATGATGCATTTGATGTCAGGTGGCAATAATATTTAGATCTCGGTGGAAATGTGTATTTCTTTAAAAGATGGAGCAGTACTGTCAGATTAACGTTACCTTGGCTGAGAGGTATCTTTGAGCAGCCTTCTGGGCCTGCCAGACTCTGCTTTACATATATGTTTATTGCTCTGTATAACTGATTGACTACTTTGCCAGTTGCACAGGCTTCAAACCAGGTGCCTGGCAGTAACCATCTATTTCAAGAGGCTTGTAAATTATCTTCTGTCCTGCCTGGAATTCAGTATACCTTAATGGAGTTGGCCACAGGAAAGCTTCAATCTATTTCCAGCTTTCACTTTGGCAGGTTATTGATGTGTAGCTTGTAACAATGTACCTCAGCAACACTAGAGAAATGATGGCAGGAGTCACATTAACCTTTCCAATCAGCTACATGCTGGTTTCACATTGCTCCGCTAAGAGCCTGGCAGTGGCTTTTGGGACTCACAGATGCCATCTCAAAACAATTAAACACCAAGGAATGTCATTGCTGAAAGACTCATAACAGCAATGGCAGAAATACCCAGGCACCTTCAGAACAGTAAGTCTGTTTATGACCTTTCTTTTGGCTTCGTTAGCAATACTGCTGTGCAATTGCATGTTAAGTGTTACGAATGGCCAGTGCACCTGCTCATTTCCCTGCTTGACTCTGAGCACAACCAGCAGTGGCAAGGCCCGTGCTGACCACCTATGTATCAAAAGTGGAAGAGTGAGCAGGCAGAGCAAGCAGCAATTGCTGTAGATATTTGGTATAATTTTGTATTGGGAAGAAGCAAGGGTTTCACCTGGTGCCACATCACACAATGTTGTTAGATACAGCATCACTACAGCTGCTGTAACTGTCATGCATATCCCTGAGAATGTGGACACCTGGGATTCATGTGTTGCCTCCTCCATAAAACTGATGCTTATGCCCAAATAATAAGAAAAATCAAGCACCCAGAACTGTTGAAATAAACAAGTGATCAGTCAAGTGTGAGACCTATGGAGTTAAAAAAGAGGGAGAGAGGGAGAGAGAGAGAGAGAGAGAGAATACTGACCAGGGCAGGAATGTTTCTGACTACAATTCGGTGAGCAGGTGTATCAAACACCCATTGAAAATTTCAAATTACTGAAAGCTGACTGGTTTCAGCAGCTGTGTAACACCTCTAGATTAGCAAAGAGCTGTATTGTCTTTGCCACTGTCCTTGGCAGCTGATCTTTGGTCCCAGAGATACTTCCGTAGTGATACTGGAGTTTTACAGCATGGGAGGAGACAAAACATCGTGCAAACTGCAGGCAGGAGCAGAAGAGTAGCGTTTGCAAAGGGAATAGCCGTTTTTTGCTGGCACAGAGCAAAGGAGTGACCACCTGGAAGGTGGTGTGTCACAGTAACTCCTGACCGGCTGAGGAGTAACACAAGGTTTCGGTAGAAACCCTAAAAAAGGCAGCAGCAGCCTGGCAGGTACACCCTCATGGATACTGGTGATGGCCTTGCTCTGGCATCTTTAATGACACCTTCCTGAAACAGGATCCTTGATGGTGCTTGTCAGTCCCCGACAAACACAAAAGCAAACCTTTAAAGTGCAGGTTTCCATGGAGAACATATTATGCTTTCTCCTGGCAACCCTCCCCTAGGCAACACCGGCAACTGGCTATTGTGTTTGCAGAGCGGGGCTGATTTGGCCCTTAGCAAGGAACTGGGAATGGGGCCTCTTCCATGTGCCACCAAGGCCTGAGATCCAGGTGGGCATCTGGGCTGAAAGCTCCCTGGGTCCTCACTATCCAGTGGCCCAGGCGGGTGAGAAGGTTACAAAAAACATTATCTCTACCTGGGGGAGGGTGTTTACTGCTCCCAGGCATGCAGCTGTTTCCACCATACCTGCAGGATCTTCCTACTCCTTTTTAAAAATGCATTGCTTAGCATTAGTTGCTAAACAGCTAAATACTCCTCTGGCTTCCACATTAGAAGGCCACTCACAACTGTCTTTGCTGTCTCACCTCACCTAGAGCCCTGGGAGCAAGGTCTGGCTGATTTTCTCTGAGACGGCAGAGTGCCGATACTAAACAGCCAGTTCTGCTATTTTGGAAACTTGTTTATCCAAAACTGTTCAAGACACCAGCCTCTTCCCTGCTGAAACCAACCCAAAGTGAGTGAAGTCCCTCTGACTTCACTAGGTCTCGAAGCTCCTCTTCTTTAGAGATGTTGCTTCTCACACATCTGAAGTTCCTACCAAGGAGGAGCCAAGTGTAATGCATTTGGTTGACATTGCTTTTACAATGGGAAAGCATATCATTGGGGAGTAACTTTAAACAGCAGAAATTTACAGGCAATGAGCCAGGCAAAAAGCAGTGTTTATCAATTGTTAAAAATTATCAGTCTTGGTGAAACAAATTAGCTAGATTGAGACTTTGCTATTATTCTGAGACAGGAAAACCCTAATCAAAATCACATCTCCTCTGAAATGTTTGTCTGCTGGCGTTAGAGTGCACTATTCATCCTTCATTGGAGCAGGCAGCCTGCCTTTGAATGGTCCATTATCAGCCTGCATTGCTGTCCCTCCCAGTGGCAGCACTGTTCACACATCAATGACTAATACTGGTTCAAATCTATTTTACTGCCAACTGAAACAGTTATAACTGGTGAAATAATTGGAGCAAATAAGGTTTGCTCCAAAATGTAAATGACAGCATGTCCAGACAGTAGGCTTACTGTAATTGTTTTCAGTTCTGGTAGGTTATCAGATATGATGGGATTTTTCTCTACCCTGAGACAGCAAAGAAATAGCCTGTAACATCACTGTGCTGAAAGTATTCCAGTGCTGGACAGACTAGATATGTGTCTCACGGGAGTGCAGTGGGGTACTAAAAGCGCCAGGCTGCCTGATGGATACCTGTGGAATGGGGCTTTTTCCACCATAGCTTCTCACCACAGGGGGAATGGTGGCTGCACCGTGGTGTTTTAAAGTTGTTCCGCCTTCTGGGCTGATCACCCCTCTGGTTCCTTTTCCCCACCACGCGTACATCCTTTCCTACCTGCCACAACAGCAACCAGGTGTGACCAGCAGCTCGGGTCATCTGCTTTCTCTCTAGCTTCTCATGGCATCACCCATACCAGCTTCTGGCACAGCAACCAAGCACTAGTGCTAGGGGCTCTCCTGGGGCACCAGCCCTAACACAAAGACTTTTGCAGGTTTCTTGGGTCTCTGTGGAGCTCAGGGCACATGGGGAGACTTAGCAGGCTAATTCCAGTTCTAGGGAGAGAACTTGCAGTTCAACCTGGTAAGATAATAATAGTTCAGAGCTAATGGAACCAAATTTTTTTTAAGAAGGTCTAAGTGAAACCCCCAAACCCCAAAACCATTCTGAGTCAATTCAGAACTTTCTTAACTTTTCAGACTTGGAAGATTTTGCTCCAAGATGATTTATCCTTTTGGAAAGTCTTTTCTTAATATGTAGGTCCATTTTTAGAGGAGGTGGGAGGAAAATAATTGTAATAAACAAATCTCACAAAGGAGGAAATTTGTCCTCTTTGAGTTGGATCTTGAAGCTGAATGACCAGTAGTGAATTCCAGGAACTGGCTTTCAGGACTGCATATTATTTTGTCTCCATCTTTCATAGCCTGTGCAGCATACTGGGAGACTGGCTAGTGCATAAACCAATTCACACCGACACAAGACAAAACACCCTCACCCCTACACTGCTGGCCTTGACCAGCTGTAGCAGTGTGACAAGGTACAGTTGCTAAACAGCCATTTCACCGGCTGCATTTTTTTTCTATGTAACAAATTTGTGCAAGGCAAATTCTTTCTCTCCAGTAAATGATGCGCAGAAAGTGCCGTTTCCACTAGATCACCCAGTGCATAAATGAAAGGGAGTTTAATTCTCTACATGACACACTTCCAAAAGCAAGAACTGGAAATAAATACTGCAGTGAACATATCTGCAGGAATTTATGAGAGACTAATTGGCTTTATCCTTAGCGACACTGTCAGGGTTATGTCCTGAAATATGCGGTATCTTAACGCTGTGAGAATGGGCATACTTACAGTGCCTGAAGATAAGATAAAAATCCTGTTTAAAAGATTATTTCTGCCAGCAGCTGGTCTGTCAGCACACTACAGGAAATTCCTCTTTACAGCTTCTCGGTGTACTTTTGTTCCATAAGGTACAAAGCGATCGTTGTGTTACATGTTGAATTTATGATAAATACCGAACACATTGCAGGTTGTGTGCTTCTGCTTGCTAATGCAAATTAAGTTATTTGTCATTACTGTAGTCTTTGATACTGGAACTAGTACCTCAGGAAGAAGAACAGTAGTGCAGTATATGAAAATGCCTGTATTGCAAAGAGGGCAGTCAGTCCAACAACTCCACCGGCTTTGCCGCACAGGAAGGAGAAACATAAAGAGGGAAAAAAGCTGCTGCGAATCATTTCCAGCAGAATTTTCACCGCCCCAAAAACTGTTCTGAAAATGCAGGAATTCATCCCCTAGCATTCTGTCTTTTCAGTCTTGGTATAATAATGCCTCATGGCTACAGCGACAGGCACCCTGCAGGAGAGCAGAAGACGGTTCCTGCCCCAAGGGGACTGCACCAAAGGGCACAAGGTGGGTGCAGCACGCTGAACCGCCAGGTCTTCTTGTGACAGTCGCCCTGAGCGAGTCCAGGGTCTTGGGCAGTTCCGAAAGTGCATTTGGTGCTTAAGCTGCTGCGGTTCAGGGGAGCAACAGAGCTGCGGGGAGACCGCAAGCTGCGTTTGACAGCATTATCACCAGGCACAGGGGAGCCTTCCAAGCCACAGGCACAGCTCGTCCACGCAGGAAACGGCTTCTGCTGGAGCCCAGCCGCCCCTTCAGACCAAACGGCCAGCAGCATTCACGGGACAGCAAGCAGGCCTCGGCTGCCCCTCTGACCAGAGAGGCAGAGCCACGGGGAGAAAGCCGTCTGTCTGTGGGGAGAGGAGAGGGCCGTCTGTGGGGAGAGGAGAGGGCCGTCTGTGGGGAGACCCCGCGGCTACCCCACCCCGGGAGCACCGCGCAGCCCGCCGCACCTCGGCTGTGCGGGGAGAGGGTCGGAACCACCGTCCAGGCAAAGAGATCCTGACTCCTAGGAAAGCCGTACGAGCTCCGGGCAGAGCCCGGCGTTCACGCCAGCTTCGGTTTGGGGCAGGGCCCGGCGCCCGGTCCCAGCCCAGCACCCCACCGGTGAGGGCCGCCCCCCAGCTGCACCCATAGCCCACCGCTACCGGCACCGGCGGCTACGAGGGCAGGGAACGCAGCGGGCGGCAACTGAGTTCAGCCCCCTCACGGCTCGGGCCTGGCCCGGGCCGTCCCGGCGCCGCTGCCCGCCCCACGGCGACCGTTGGGGTCCTGCGGCGGGGCTGGTCGGTCGGGTGCCTGCTAGACCGTTACCGGCGCGGCTGCCGGCGGGAAGGGGGTGCCGGGGCGGCGGGAGCGTTTCCACAAGGGCTTCAGCCGAGCGTCAGTCGTTGGTTTTCGCCACCCCGCTCTAGTTTTCCGCCGAGCCGCTGGCCCGCTGCCTTCGCTTTCTCCTCAGGCGGTGCGCGGGGCAGCTAAGTACGGTGGCCGGGAGCGGGGAAGGGCGCCGTTATGGCGGCGGCGGCCATCGGGCGGGCGTGCGCCTCTGGTGCTTTCCGAGTGGCGTGGCGAGGTGATGGGGGAGCGTGTGGGACCGGGGACGCCTCCTCGGGGGCAGGGGGGGAGCGTTAGCGCGGGAAGCGGGCGTGCTGTGTCCCCGTGGGGGGCCAGAGGCGGCGGGTGTCCGCCCCGCGTGGGCGTCCGTAACACGCGTGTCCCTGCGTTTTGCAAACCTCTGCGCTGGTTTGGCCTCCGTTGCTCTCGTTCCGGCGTGGGAAGAGGGTTTATGCTGTTTGTCGGACTCGGCTCCATCGGTGGGATTTAACGGTGGTTGCTGTGGGACGATGTTAATCAGCTGGTGACGAGCTCGGAGCCGAGGCCGAGAGAAGCGGGAGCTGCTCTGTGTGGGCCTGGGTGGGAAGACACCACAGCCCCGCACCTTCCCTCGTCTGTTCAGTCACCCCGGGTCCTGCAAGAGCTACACATGGGTTCTGGTTCATGTCTGAACAACGCTAATCCGACTGTCTAAACAAATGTTATTTTTTTAAAGCCTGTGTTTTGCTAGGTAGTGTGGACATAGTTGATTTTGCCTGTCGTCGTGGTTTAACCGAAAGCGGGACAGAAGTGTGATAAATATCTTGTGAAATAACTATCTTTACGCTTGCATTGTCATCCGTGGACGAGGTTGCTGTTGTCGCTGCGTAGCAGTTTCTGTATTTCTTTCTTCACGTGCGGTAAACACGGACTTCATAAATGGGCTTTAGGCGTGCAGGTCTCGCTCATCCTTACAGGGTTTGGGGCAGGCCAGCTGTGCCTTTGGAAACCTATTATCCCATCAGAGTAACTTCGGCAGTAATATATGCATTAAGATAACAGAGTGAGGTGGTTTGCTTTTTAAATCAAATATTCTTTTCTTCCCATTCTTTCTACTTTTCTTATGTCTTCCTGGATGTTTTTAATTGATAGGAATCAAAGTTTGTTTTCTGGACTTCTCTAATTCTATAGTAGGCATTCCTTTCTGTTTTTTAATCCTCTGCAGTCACTTTTCAAAACTCAGATGTATTATTTTTCTGGTAGAGGTTAAAGCATACTTAGGAGGAAGGCAGAACATCTATATTTTTTCCACTAAGGATCAGAGTTGACTTTGGATCTGTTGTTCAAAAATTGTGCTTAGAATATTGGGAAGATTGTCTTTTGATATATGAGAAATAATACTGTATAACTGAAAACTTCTGCTAGGTGGCATTTTCTGAATTATGTAGTTAATTGTTAGATAGATTTTTTTTTTTTTTTGGGTGACCTGCATGCTTCTCATAAGAGAAGATTAAAGTCTTTCCATTATACACTGTTTTTAAGCAGTGAATACTACTGAGGTTTTGACACAAACTGAAGGTGGTACAGGTGTAGCTATTGCAGTGCCATGGGTACTTTAGCCTTTTGTATCGCTAAGTGCCCTTAACTTGCAACTTCGCTGCCTGCCTTTCTGCAGCTTTGTGCCCTTTCACCCGAGCTGCCCTGGCAGTGTGGCAGAGCCTTTGGGGTGGCGTTTTCCCCTTGTTCTCATGCTGTTGTCCTTATGACCTTGCAGCTGTGAATCCCAGTAGTGTTCGGTGGGTTCTTCTGGGTAGCAACTGGCAGGAGCCAGTACTCTTCTTCCCTTTGGTTTCGTCTGGGCTGTAGGTTTTGGATTCATTAGGGGATGCCACAACATGCCTTCATAGTGCTTAAGACCCAACCAGCCTGCATGTATCCAGTGAGGAGTCTACAAGGGTCCTGATGAAAAGTATATATGTACTATGGGAGATTCTTACAGGGGGAAATCATCTGCAGCACTGCAGACTGTGCTGGGATGCATGTTGTCTTTCTGTCTCCTTTTGTTTTCACTTCTCCTTCGAAGTGACTTCCATCGTTAGAGTCGTTGTATGCCATCAGCTATGCACCCTGCAAGTAAATCTTGGTGAACCTGTCTCAGAATCCTTTATACAGCTGAGGTGGCTTGTATGCACTTAAGTTCTAGAGAAAAGTCATAACGAACTACATGAATGCCTGTGTGTTCTCCAGGGAAAGCTGGTGACTGAGGTGGGAAGAAAGGCCAGATTACATAGTAGAAAAGTATATTCAAGCTTGGTATTAGAACACCTGGAAGCTGGGCATGTTTTTTTGCTTTCAGCAGAGGACGTCCCTTCTTTCTCCCCCACTTTCAAAGGCAGAATGGAGTTCTCTAGCTTTTTTTTTTTTTTTCCAGCTTCTGCAGTCCTCTAGAAACTTCCTTGTCTCCACTCCTAAAAAAAAAAAAAATAATAAAATCTAAGCAGTTAATGAATTTCTGGTCTCTTTTCTTCCTCAGGTCAATGGTCAATCTATAGTGAAGTGATGCCCACTCTTTAGCCACACAGCAATTAAAGCCAGAGCATTCAGGGAGGCTTGAAAGCAGGCTTTCTTGGTGGAGGAAAACATTTTCACTGTCTAGTTACAGAGTATATCCTAAAAAAAAAAATTTCTTGCAAGTAGACCAGGAAAAGTAAAAGGCTGGGACTGCTCCTAAATAATTTATTAAAATAATCTGTGTCTCTTCAGGTGTGACCCTCTAACTGTTTCTGAGTTGATTACTTTCATGTTCTGTGCTTAGCCCGGGTAGTGACCCTTTTCATGCGCTGTGATTGTAAATGCATGGGTTTTAGTTTGAGAAATTAAGTTCTTCATATTCAGATTTTTCCAAGGTAGCTGGAATGTTTTTTAGAGAGCAGTTTGTACCAGTGCGAAGATTTCATTACTACATGGGTCCTTCTTGAGCACTTATGAGGTGATATGAAAAAAATACTAACAATTCTGAAGTCTTCCGTGTTGTGATTGTTTCTATGAATGCATTATTTCTGTGCATAACAGTTTCATTTAAATAAAAAGCAGCAGCAAAATGTTAAAAAAACCCAAACAGCTCCCTGCCCCCTACCCCCCCAAACTTCATTGCCCACTAGAGGCTAAGTTAATAGCGCTTGATATCTTCAGAAATGCAATTTGGAATTT
This sequence comes from Astur gentilis, assembly GCF_929443795.1. Lineage (NCBI taxonomy): Eukaryota > Metazoa > Chordata > Aves > Accipitriformes > Accipitridae > Astur > Astur gentilis. The sequence goes on along the minus strand of NC_064894.1, from coordinate 30,959,131 downwards.
AATCAGAACATCTCTGTTTTCTTGTACATACACTTTTTGAGAACGTTGTGATTATTTCAGCCTAGAGCCTCCCATGTGTATGCCTGGAACTATATTCAGGCAATTTTTCCAAAGATCTAATTATAACCACAAAATAAGCATCTTGATGGCTCTTTTTTAAAGTTGTTTTTTTTTTACAGTGCAGTTCTCACTGTTGAAACCATCTTCATGCAGTGTTTCTTTCAGGTATAGAACTAAGTAAGAACAGTTTTCTGTATTTAATACCTGTGGAAAATAATTACAGGAGTAGAGAGGTTTATTAAATTGTTGCCAGCTCTTTAAAAAACATCAGCACTCAGGCTTGCTGAACACTGCATTTGCTAGTGAAGTAAATATGCAGATGTTTAGCATGCTCGCTGTCTTTCAGAATGTTAGGTGATTTAGCAAGGAAATGGCAACGCATGCCAATTTTGGCCATCGTGTGTGATGACACATGCTGTACCCTGTGCATAAATCTCCTAAAGGTGGCATGTTAAACCAGCATGTAGCTGAATTAAAGGTTAGCAAAGTTATAATGAAATGGGTACAGTAAAGTAGTAGACTTGTATATGAACTAGGGTGAATGTTAGAAAGAAAACTGTTAGGGATTTAAAGTTTGCTGTTAGGTTTACTTTTCCACCTATCTAGAGATGGATTCTTCTGTTGCATCTTGTGAGAAGAATGAAATGGCTTTATAGTGGTTTTGTTAAGTGAATTTTTAGTGATGAATATATGTATATTTATACTTGTATACAATTTTGTATTTAGCCAGCAAAAAACAACACTTAAAAGTCAGTGCAGGGTTTTAATTGTAAAGTTTATAGCAGGGAAGTAAGTATCAGTGAGGAGTTAATTTTATGTTAGTGCAGAGGATGACTTAAATATAGTAAGCATGCTTTTTTTTTATTATTTCTTTGTTGACATGCCTTTCGCTGGTGGCAAGACATCAGTCCAGCATTCATGACCTGTCTTGCTGTTGTGGTTTAACCCCAGCCAGCAACTAAACACCACGCAGCCAGTCACTCACTCCCCGTCTGGCAGTGGGATGGGGGAGAGAATTGAAAAAAAGTAAAACTCTTTGGTTGAGATGAAGACAGTTGAATAGGACAGAAAGGAAGAAAATAATAATAATGATAATAGTAGTAATAAAATGACAATAATAATAAAAGAATTGGAATATACAAAACAAGTGATGCACAGTACAGTTGTTCACCACTTGCTGACCGATGCCCAGTTAGTTCCCGAGCAGTGATTCCCCCCTCCCCCTCCAGCCAACTCCCCCAGTTTATATACTGGGCGTGACATCATGTGGTCTGGAATACCCCTTTGGCCAGTTGGGTCAGCTGTCCTGGCTGTTCCCCCTCCCAACTTCTTGTGCCCCTCCAGCCTTCTTGCTGGCTGGGCATGAGAAGCTGAAAAATCCTTGACTTAGTCTAAACACGACTTAACACATTGATGTTTTCAGTTGTTGCTATCATCATTCTTCTCATACTGACCCCAAAACATAACACTATACCAGCTACTAGAAAGAAAATTAACCCTATCGCAGCCAAACCCAGGACACTTGCTTTTACAGATGATTCAGTTTTGAATAGCTTATTGTAAGAAACATTTTAGATTTTAAATAAAAATCCCATCACGGATGTTTGGAAGATGTACCAGGAATGGAGGATATGATGCGTTAACTGTACATACTTATATTTCAAAATGCTGTTTTATTGAGATGTGACATTTCAAACTGTTTACATTCCATAAATATTTTTATTCTTTGCTCTCCTTTCAAAGTGTCTATTCCCTTGGTAGCAGTATGTGTACAGAAGCATGTGGGTATGCTTTATTAAATACCAGCAGTCAGTGTTTCAGACTTCGGGCATCATGTGGGTTTGGAGTTTTTTTTGCCATGTATTCCTCCTCCCTCTTTTGTCCTGCTGCAATTCAGAGACCAAAACAATCTCATCTCCCAGTGTCCCAAAATATGGTCAACACAGCCCCTGGGCTTTCCTAGACATGTAATTTTGATTGCCAGCTCAGAACTGGTATTCTCTTGTTGCCAGGCTTAAAAGAGTAAGTTACTCTCACTTTAAAAAAGATCAAATCCTCAAAGAAAACAGAGATTTGTCACTGGTTTCAGTGAAGCCGGGATCTCACCCTGGGCTTTAACAATTTTTGACATGAGTTGTAATAGTTGGATGTTGTTGTACTTTGTAAAAATAGCTTTGGATCACCAGACTTCTTGAGATCAGATGAAGGTCTTCTGACCTTTTTCTATTACACCAGTGTTTATTTGGCTGCTGCTTTTTCTGACATTTGACTTTTTCTCCTCTCCTGTGCCCCAAGCATTCTGTCAGAATTTTATTTCTGCAGCAGTTTTTCATCTGATTCCACTGTCTCTTGATTCTTCTTACTGTTGTCATTTTGTCCTGACTTTATTGCCTCTTTATAGACTTTTTTCAGATTTCCATCATAATTTCAGAAGGAGATGGTATTTAGAGTGTGGAACTTTTTTTTGCTAATGAAAGTAGGAGTAAAACAAACAACCAAAAGCAAATGGCATTGCAAATATTTTTGATAATGAAGTAAACTGTCTAATACTCTTACGTTTTGTTTTCCAAATGAATGTATTGTTTCTTGGGCAGAGAATTTAGAATATGCTTTTGTATTACAGAACTGTGAAAGAAACCATCACCTCTGCTGCTAGAAGTGCAGATGACCAATTCAAATAAAGCAATGACTTTCTCATTGTAATGTTTTAATGTACGTGTGAGCCTGGCCCAGACAATTAGTGTTGTTCCTGATGTTCTGAATGTTGACCAGTTATTTATCTTGTTTTAGCTAATAAAGTGTTGCTCCAGTAGATAACTCGAAGTGAATGTCTGTAGAGCCAGTTTAACAAACAGGATGCAAGAGGAGCCCTGAGTTGGCAGGGAAGCTAAATTAATTCTTGACATCCCTATTCACTGGAAAAAGGAACAAGAGATTTCCATATGGTACCCCTTGGTCATGATGGTGGTGAGAATTAGCAGGTATTTCTGAAATTAAAATAACTGCGAAAGAGGCTGTGGGACAGATCTACAGGATGATCATTAGCAGGTTCAGAAACTATTCACAAAAGAATTCTAAGAGAACTCCAGGATGAAAAAGATTAATTACTAGTAAGAGTGTAGAACCTTCCCTTTGAAATTGCTTTGGTACCTGAAGAGTGGAAGGTGGTAAATGTGGCACCAATCTTTTAAAAGAAGCTTGCAGAATAAATGTGAATAAAAAGGTTAATGTATGCCTTCAGTAATGGAAAATTCAACCTTAAAAATCTCTTGGAGGTTGGGTGTGTTTGTTGTTTTTTCTGGGAGACTCAGTAGGATAACAGTGATCCAGTTAATGCGCTGCATGCATGATTTCCAAATAGCTTTTAGCTGAGTCCCTCACCACAGACTTTTAAGAAGTTCAGCAGATGTGGGATATCAGAGGAGGTCATGGTGCGTTTAAATAATTTGCTGAAAGGTATGGAAGAGTGTTGGAGCTCTGTGGTACTGGTTAACAGTTTCATAAGCACACTGGAAAAGGGGTTGAGCAGCAAGGGAATTAATTTTGGTGGTGGTACAAAGTTATTTAAAGTAGAAAAGAAAGACTGACTGGAGAGTTGCTGAAGATGGAGTTGAATGGGCAATAAAATGGTGAATGAATTACAGTGTAGATAAATATAAAGTGTTGAAGTTCTAAATCCCTTCATATCCAAAAGACTAAATCACAACTGGAAAAGACTGATACAAAGGGGAGATGGGTCACCAGAAATACCATGGCAGCAGCTGAGTAAGCTGGGACTTCTCAACCTGGAAAAAGCTTCCTGGGGAACTATGAGAGAAGTCTGCTAGATCACATATGACTTGCATAGGAATTGACTTTCTCTTCCAATTTGACAGCTAGGCCATGCAGCTAATAAAAGACAGGCTAATAATAATAAGCGTCTGGTTCATTACGTGGTGAGTAGTAGATGTGTGGAACTCCCTACCAAGGAGTGTTGTGGATGCAGGATGTCTACGTGGTTCTGAGGAAATCACCGGTCCTGAAAGTAGTCAGAGACTTAGAAGACACAATGGAGGACAGTATTTGCTCGCTTGTGTTAAGAACTAGGAGTTAAGTCTGTTTTAAAAAAGCTGGTTCAAGGAAATTATCAGTAGATGTGCTCATGCATGTGAAAAGATAATTTGTAGGCCAACAGGAAGTATGTGAAGTGGGGAAGTGTGCCACTTCAAGTCATGTTTAAGGCATGACAAAATTTGCAAGTGCTTGAAGAAGACAGGATTAGATTTTGCAAGTTATTTTGAAGCAATTTCCAGCTGTAGGCAATTAAGGGGTGCAGCAAGGGAAATTATAAATACTGCCACACAGTGCAATTTTAAATTCATTGTAGATACATGGTGTTATTTTTTAAAAAAGAACTTCTTTAATTGCATGCTATTCCAAAACCCAGTAATTTTTGTGAAAATTATTCTCAGATGAACTGTTAATTTAATCTTGTAGATTAACAGTTTGTCATTAAATGCATATTAAAAACACAAAACAGCTCAAAAATTGAGTGTGCTTATAGACTTAACATTGTCTATGTAGTTTGTATTAAGAGTGACTGCTAGTTCAGTAGCAGTTTGAAGTGAAAGGAAGCGTTTGAGTAGTGACTAGCATATTGTCTGTATGTGTCTTGTACTATGACTCAGTGATATGTTCTGCATTCTCTGTGAATTTGACCAGATATTTAAGAATCTCCTATTCCTTTTTTTTTTTTTGTTTGGTTGGGGTTTTTTTGTTTGTTTCTAGGCTGCTTTTTTATTTTGTGAAAATGAAGTTTTTCACAAAATTTTCATAATGGAGTTTTTGTGAACTTTAACTTTTCACAGGAAGAAATGATGATAAGTTTACATTTTAAGACTACTTTGAGAGGAATTTTTTAGAACTTCCTCCGACATTACCCCAGTTAACTGAACTGATTGTTATTTGCCTGGAAGGAGCTATTGTCCTGACTTCAAAAAATGGATTGTTGTTTTATTGATACTGGATGGTAACAGAACATGAAGAAGTAGGGTTTTAATTTTTTTAATTTTATTACCATTTTCTGAATAACATGTTGAATAATTGATTGCAAGACAGTATAGCCCTTTGTAGTTTGTCGAATATGCACACTGGATTGATTGATTATGTAAGTAGGAAAAACACGAATTCCTTCTGAAGAACCACCTTTCTGTGCTGGTCAATAAATGAAAGTATATCTTGCTTTCATTGTTGTAGGTAAGCACCTGAGCCTTAGCAGTTATAACATGCTCCCTTTGGCTAATAGAAGAGCAACCTTTCTGCATCAGTTGAGCTACCTGGCAGAAAATGCATCACCATGCTATATGGAAGTAATCTGTTCTGGAGATGATAAGAGCGTGTGTAATTGGGTAGCTTAGAAATAATCAAATCTGGAGGCCCATGGGGAAGGTACTTCTGGAGGTTAATTCTCCTTTCAGGATGCCAGAGTAAGTAGGTTCATGAATTGGCAGAATCACAGAATAGTTGAGGTTGGAAGCCTCTGGAGATCCAGTTCACCTTCCCTGCTCAGAGCAGGGTCAACTAGAGTAGACTACCAGGACCGTGCTCAGCTGAGGGTAAAAAAAAAAAAAGTTTTCTTATGTTCCGATGGAATTCTGTGGTTTTTAAATTGATGCCTGTTGCCTCTTGTCCTGTCGCTGGGCCCCACTGAGAAGAGCCTGGCTCAGTCTTCTTTATACCCTTCCTTCAGATACTTATATACATGGGTAAGACCCCTCCTGAGCCTGCTTTTCTCCAAGCTAAATGGTCCCAGCTCTCTCAGACTCTCCTCTTATGAGAAATGCTCTAGTCCCTTAATCATCTTTGTGACCCTTCACTGGACTTTCTCATAGAATATCTGAAGTTGGAAGGGACCCATAAGGATCATCGAGTCCAGCTCCCTGCAGGACTACCTAAAACTAAACCATATGACTAAGAGCATCGTCCAGATGCTCCTTGAACTCTGACAGGCTTGGTGCCGTGACCACTTCTGTGGGGAGCCTGCTCCAGTGACCAACCACTCTCTCAGTGAAGTACCTTTCCCTAGTGTCCAGGTGTCATGGTTTAACCCCAGGCAGCAACTTTGACCATACAGCCCCCACCCAGTGGGATGGGGTAGAGAGTCAGAAAAAGAAAAGTAAAACTCGTGGGTTGAGATAAGAATGATTTAATAACTAAAGTAAAACAAAATACTAACAATAATAACAATAAAAAAATAATTGTAATGAAAAGGAATATAATAAAATAAATACCCCCCCCAACCCTAAAACCCAAGATAAGTGATACACAATGCAGTTGCCCACCACCTGCTGACCGATGCCTGAGCAGCCATCCGCCCCTCCCAGCCAACTCTCCTCATTTTATATACTGAGCGTGACTTCCTATGGTATGGAATATCCCTTTGGCTAGTTCGGTCAGCGGTCCTGACTGTGCTCCCTCCCAGCTTGTGCACCTGCTTGCTGGCAGAGCATGGGAAAGTGAAAAATCCTTAACTTAGGATAAGTGCTACTTAGCAGCAACTAAAACATCAGTGTGTTATCAACATTATTCTCACAGGAAATCCAAAACACACTGTACCAGCTACTAGGAAGAAAATTAACTATCCCAACTGCAACCAAGACACCAGTTCTCTCTCCTGTACTGGGGAGCCCAGAACACAGTTCTGCTCCACGTGTGTCTCACCAGTGCCAAGTAGAGGGGAAGAAGGATCGCCTCCCTCAGCCCACTGGCAACAGTCCTCCTAACGCAGCCCAGGACGCTGTTGGCCTTTTTTGCTGCAAGGGCACGTTGCTGGCTTATGGTCAACTTGGTGGCCACCGGGATCCCCCGAGTCCTTTTCTGCCAAGCTGCTTTCCAGCTCTTCAGCCCCCGGGATGTGTTGGTGCCTGCGGTTCCTCCCCGGGTGCAGGACTTTGCCTGTGCTGAACCTCATGAGGTTCGTGTCAGCCTGTTTCTTTCTCCAACCTGTCAAGGTCCCCCTGGATGGCAGCTTGACCCTCTGGTGCATCAGCCACTCCTCCCAGTTTTGTACCATCAGCAAACTTGCTGAGGGTTTGCTGCCCCACCATCCGGATCATTAATGAAGATGTTGAACAGGATTATTGGCTGATTTCAGATTTGGTTTTCATAGCACATATAATATTTTATGATGTACTTATTTATTACTTTTGAGTGTGTCCAGGAAGATTATTGCACGTTTTGCTGCTAGGACATTATTTCTACTTTTTGAGGGTGCATTCTCACTCTATCAGCAATGTGTTAGAAGCCTTCCAGCCACCTTCTCTTTGTGACATTTTCTATTGCAGTATTTCCCCCCACCTTCAGCAACTTCCTTTGCGCTTCAAGACAAAATGTTCAAGCGTGATTTCCCTTTGGAACCAAGCTGTATGAGTAAATATTACTGTTTTTTCTTCTGGTGTGTGTAGTTTCAGGAAATGCTGTTTTAAAGAAGATGATGTCCTGTGTATAAACATCTTTCTGCCTTCATTCTCAGGGTTTGCTTCTGTGCCAGTGAAAGGGAGTTGCGGTTTGTATTGCAGCCTAGCATGGGCTTTCCAGGCACGGTGTTCCATCTCTGCCCCCTGGACTGTGGCAGTTGAGCAACGCAGACAAAGCAGTTTCTTCAACACGTGTAAGTCTTGAGTTGGATTAAAGTTATTATCTGTAATAAACAGAAGAAGAAAAGAAAATTTTGCTTTGGAGAGGTACAATCATGAAAATCTATGTATAGCAGCTTTTTGTATCTACTCTAGTTACGTATCTCCTAAGATTATAGTTGCAACTACAGCTCTTGACAGAAGTGTGTGCACAAGGTCACTTTATTATCTTTTAGTAGCAAGCAAGGATTTGCTTTATGTCACAGTGAATCCATCTAATATACATCATTGGATGGAAGGGGGAAACACCTTCCCCTCTGTTTCCTAGTCCTTTATTGAGAATGTAAATTGTGTGTGTTTATTTTCTAAATTATTTTTGAGCCACAGGCAAGACATACTGTTCAAGCTGTGCTGTCTCAGAAATGAAATAACTAAAATGCAGTAATGTGTTAAACAAAAACTGTTGATAATGTCCTGCTAATTGTCTGGCCAGCTGCAGTATTTTCCTCCAGTCCTGAAAGGAATTACACACATGCTTAACATAATTGAGAAATGATGGCTTTTTAAATTCATGCTTGGGACCGTGAACTGAGATAGCTGAGGAGCCATTCCGCTTGTTTTGTCATTCCTTATCCTATCCCATAGGGGAAGAGAAGGAATAGTAAGAATATAATCTCTGGAGGAGATAACTGCAGCAGTTTGGTAGTCAGTTCTTTGACTGTTTATAATCCATAGAATATAAGAGCTCTGCAAAATCAAGCTTTCAGAACTGATGGTCTCTTCCTATTCTCAACATCTGAGTGGCAGAATACTGTATTTGTTTTCTTTACATTTGCTAAAGAAATGGAGTTTAAACAGTCATGCTGGATGTCTGTTCGTCTTACCCATTAAATTTTGACCAATGCCTGATTTCAAACAACCGAGGGTAGAGAGGTCTGAAAAGACCTGCAAAAGGCTGCAGTGTAAACCAGAGGCTCTGCATGGTAAAGTTTTTCTAAGGATGGCAACTGCAGGAAAAATTAATTTAGAACTTTTTCTTAGGCACCCAAGCAGTCACAAGATGAGAATATGTAGGAAGCTAAGCACTGTTTTTATTTTGTTTATCTATGTTAAATCTAAAATATAGCTCTGTAAGTGATTGCAATATGATTACAATTTGTAGGTTAGATAGTTTCCTTAATTATGCTTATGTTCATATTCACAAAGTCTAGATGAGCTCTGTTTTATCAGGAATTTTGCCAGCTGTCTTGTTAGATGACTTAAGGAAAAATGTTTGTTAGATGACTGAATTAAAAACGTTTGTTGTGATTGCACCTGCACTGTTTGACTTAATAAAATTTTAAATGAGTTATATTTAGGCAAACTACCTAAAACTATTGGTTTACTTAATAAGATGTAACAACTTGGAAGAATTTAAGGGTACCTCCTTTACGTATTCAGCAGAGACAGTAGCCATCGTGTTCAGAAGGCTGAGGGTTTTATATTTCAAAGTACAGTTATTCTAAGAACAGTTCCTCTTACAGAAGTGAAAAATAAAGTCTTCAAAATTCAAATGAAGTAGATTTTAACAGTATAAATCACTTGTATCCTCTAGCAGTGCAGTTGCTTCAGAAGTGGTAACATTAAAAATGCAGATGTGACCATTTTATGTGAAACAATTTTCAAGCAAAATGTCAACCAAATGACAGTCCTTTGTGACTGAGAAAGTTCACCATACTTTTCTATCTCATTAGTGAAGGTTTACTTCTCTTCCATCATACTTTTAAAAATATGTTTGTGTTAGTAGCGTCATCTGTATCTTCAACTTAACTATTAAAACCACTTTAACTCATTTAAATAGAAGGAATTAATTTAAATAGGAGGAATTGCAATTATCCTAGGCAGTCTGTGATCCTTACCGTGATAGCTGTCTCCTGCAACTCTGACACAAAAACATACACAGGGGTTTATTCTTGTCCTGTGACATAGTGAGTTTGTAATGAAATAATTTAAAACGATCTTCTTATTCCAGGCTTAGCTTCTGTCCCTCCCTCCTTTCCCCTTTCCACCCTCCCCACTACGGGAAGCCATTCAGTTTCCATTTACTTCACAGTTTCACGTGCTTACTTAGAGATGTGGAAGGGCCTGAGGGTTTTCAGATCATGTTTTAAAAAAAAAAATACATAACTTCCTCTGAAAAGTATTGCCTCCTTTTTCAGTGTGTCTCAGTAGACCTGGTATTTGCAGATAATGTCTTTCTTGTGCCTGTTTCAGTCCAACTTTTGTCTCAGACAATAGGGCAAGTCTGTTTTCCCTACCTCTCAGTACATTTATGGGCAGGCACACAGACTGGGAAATCCCATTAATCCAGACTTTTTGAACAGATGCTTAAGCTTCAGTTGTTGAGAAACATTGATAAAAAGTGCTATATGTTTAATGGAAGAAGTATTTATCTGTCTGACCTGTAGAGGAGGAAAATGTGAGATATAGACCGTTTAAATCTGATAGCCACAGAAGCAGGTTGGAATACACGGGCTGTCATTCCTGAGGGCAGCGGAGGCAGACAGATGTGTCGTGAATACTGAAACGGTTTGGCTGTCTCCCAGCCATAGGAGTTATCTTTGACCCAAATCATCCAAACCAGCTAGCATAATTTTCTCAACATCTGTTGTGTATCTAAGTGTATGTGAGAATAAAGAACTTTTATTTGGTACTGGGTCTATATAAAAATTATGCTTTCCTACTCACAGTATCAATTCCATTAGCTACCCTTGGGAACAAATGGAAAGAAGAACTTAACTTCTCTGTTGCTAGGTGATGTTTCTCTTAGGTTAGAATACAGAATAAGGAATATGATGATTTTTCAGAGGTTATAGAACTAGATTGTAACGATCAAGGGAGAATCATTTAGACCAACAATATAAAGTCATACTCAGAGTAACATGTTTTGTCTCTAGAGGCTTTGCATCCTGGAAGCAATTGTACTCAGTATAAACCTCTGTGTTTGTGTTCATTCTTGGAAACATCAGTTCCTGAAAGCCTGCTCCTTAATTGCATTTTATATTAAATTTTTGTAGTCCTACATGAGCTTTCTTTGGATTAAATTGTTTGTTTTTTTTCTGTTGTACCTAACTTGAGGATCAGAGTGGAAAAAAATTTTTCTTTCTTTCAATTTTTCAAGAATTTTTCTTTAAGTATGAACACACCAGACAAATAATTACTGAGTTACCATTTGTCATTGTCAGGAGCATCATATGAAGAGTTTTGATGTTTCAGCATTAAGGATGTAAAGAGTTCCAAATACACAACTGCCTTCCCCCCCCTCCCTTAAAAAGGGGAGTGCCTGTGTGTTGAAGAATAGTTGGTTAATTGTTTTAATGCAGAAAAAGTAGAGTGAATATTAAATGCCTTACAGTTAATTGTACTTAAGGGGGGGGGGGCTATTTTATTAGGTTTTGATTTGTTACTATGTGCTGTAACTTTTGTGAAAGCACTTGGCCTCTGGTTTTCATTTTGTTTTGAGGAAATGAACCAGGCCAATGATGATTAGTTTGCAGACCTCACTGAAATCTCTGTTCTCTGTATCCCTCTGGTGACAGAGGCCAGCTTTGTAATGCTTATTATTTAAAAAAAAAAAAAAAAAAAGCTGCAAATTAAAGCTTTAAAAACCAAAGCCTTCAAAAAGATAGTAGCATTTACAACAGCATCTACTAGCTAAGTTAAGGTCCTGGCTTTTTAATAAGATGTTATGAAGAAAAAAATACAATTTCTCAGATGTTTGTTAGCATAATTTACAACAGTTTTGGTTCTTTGTTTAAGGTAACAAGCTTTTAATCTGATAATGACTGGGTTTGTAGCTAGATTTATTCAGGATTTGAATTGTGACTAACCTGAAAGTCCCATATCTACAACTTCCTGCTGACATTGTGATAAATTGCCAGTTTTAAAAAATGTGAAATTCTAATGCCAAGTGTACTGTGAAAGTGTGCTCAAGGTTTTGCAGTTCAGTGGAGTTATTCACTGTGTCTGTGTAGCAGTATGAATGTATCTTTCAGAATAATATTTTCCAGCTCGAGAGTTTTTGTTGTACTATCATAATGCAATAGATTTGTTTCTGGTTTGGGGGAAGTGGCCCAAAACTGTCCCATGCTATCCTATGGGTATAATAGTTAGATTATAGACATCTTTTGCTGTGAACAAGTTTGCAGACACACCTAAACTTATTTTTTTTTGGCAGTCCACATAATGAGAACTTTGGCATTTTTAAATGAAATTATTAAACTTCTATGAATAAGCATGTAGCCTCTCCAGCTTCAGCCTTATATTAGCAAAACTAAACAGAAGCCAGAAAGTTTGTTAGTAGATGAGGTTTTTTCCTGTTTCACTGTTGTGGAAATCCAGCTAGCAGTGAGAAGTAGAAATGAGATTAAGTTTTCAGTGGAAACATTTCAGATATGCACACAGTTCTGATTTTTGGTCTGTGAAGTTTATCTAAACCCACCTTATATCTGTCCCATGGTACTAATCTTTTACACGGTCTCATGTTCCTCTTTATGGTCTTGCAGTAATCCTTGTCTTTCTCAGATATTTTCAGTGTCCAGATTCTTGCAGTTCTGCAGTTAGATACCATCTGCTATCCAAATTAATTTTGAGTGACTCAGTAATGGACTGTCTAAACTGAATGCTTTATATTCTTTGCTACTTCCTAGGTTTGTATAAAGGCCCTGTAGAGCTAACAGATAATATCCTCAGAAGATGACATCTTAAGAGGGTTGAGGCAGAGTTGTAAAGAGAAACATGTATTTTGCTAAAGCAGCCCTTTTTTTTTTTTTAAGGCAGCACTTGAGGGGTGGGTGGTGTGGGAGTTTTTTATCTTCTCATTATCTTTCAGCAGAACTCAATATCAGATATGCATCATACACTTCCATTTAGAATGTAAGGGATCTCTTTTGAAGGTGAAGAAAATGTTTTGAGCATGGTCACTTGGGAAACTTGAGAGTAATCCAGCACTATATTTCATTTTTTATGGATCCATGCTTTTCTGTTTACAGACTGGGATTAGACAGGGAGTAAAGGAACTATGATGTCCCATGATGGCAGACAGTTGCACTTCAGAGATAAAGGAAAATAGCAGGGGCAGTTCTCATTTGGGGTGAAAACAGTGATTTTGACAAAACTGCTTTAGAATCTTGCATGTTTTAAGTAATCCATCCAATATTAGTATGCCATTGTTCCATTTTTCTCTCATAAATAAATCTATTTGTATTATCATCTGCGCAATACTCCTTTTTGAACTGTGGAGGAGAGGATTCAACCTATTAAAGGAGTTAAATAGTTTCCATAAATATCTTTAAACAGGCTGAGTAAGTCTTAGAATTAAAGACTTCCACTTTTAAAACTAACAGGAGAATACTATGTTAGAAACATCGCTTGTCAGGAATAACTGATGGTGTGAACCAAGTTGACAGTTTTTGAACAGTATGTGAGTTCAGTTGAAGATTACAAAGGGATATAAAGTCAGACTTCATCTTTGTTTTGGATGGTTCACTTCTGTTGCTCTGGAATTAGGTATTTCATGTAATTGTGAGAATGCCTCCAGCCACTAGTAGGTCTTGTGCTTGAAATTTAATGTTAATATGTGCAATTGAAAGTGACATCTAAATCATTTGCTTCATGTTTGACTCGTGTTCAGCCACTGAAATGGGTGGTAGGTTTTGCTCTTAAGACAGCTGCTCTGTGTACATTTTTGCCTAGCATCTTTACCTTAAATGCTTTGTAGTTAAGAGTATTGTTGTTAGGCTCATTTTATAAAACTGTGGAGAGAGAAAGTAAGACATGGTAAGGGCCAGATTTAAAAATGCAGTTGAGCAGTCCTTCTCCTGACCTAAGTGATTTAAATTGCAGTTCATTGCCAAATCCTAGATGGTTAGAGCTGTTCATGTAGCCTGCTCTGTGCCAACCTGTGTCCTAGAAATCTTTTAAGTACTGATGAGGAGGGGATGGGAAACAGAAAGGTGATTTTTTGGGGGTGGTTTTTTGGAATGGAATTCGTGAAAAAACAGACACATCTGTTCTTGGAGAAAATGGGAGACCAAGGTTGAAGTCCTTGAAATCAAGTAGCGTTTGGGTGTCCAGATTCCAGATAAGTGACTTAACTACCGAATTAAGTTAAAGGATCTTTTCCTTTGGATGCAAGGATCACCATCGCTTCCTTTGCCTTCTCTCTTCTGTCCTGAGCCAGCTGCATCTACCTCCCTCTACTCACAAACTCTTCCTGGGCTCGCTTCAGGCAGCTGCTGGATTGAGTGCCCATTACACCGGCAAGTATCACAACTACATATTTTTTCTTTCTATGCCATACTTGAGCAGTCACATGAGGTAGGCTATAATTGACCTGAAGTTCAGATTTCTCTTACACAAACTTGAAAATGTGAAAATGGTCTCATTAGGTAGTGTGTGTAAGATACTACACATTTATCTGGCCGTGCTGGCTGTGGATAGCTAAGTACAAACTCTATTTGCAAGTCATTCTACAGTCATTATTTTGTTTGTATTTTTAAAACAGCTGGCAAATTCATGTTAGCAGATGTCCCTGACTCCTTCAAGGAAGTTTCTTTTAAATCAAAATAGATTTAGCATTAATATGAATTAAGAATTTGAAGTGTTAGTTTGTATCAAAACCAAAGATTTCTTTTAATCTGTTTCTAACTTTGGGTCACTTAATGACCTGATTATTGTTGACTGATAGAGAAAAAAGCTTTATGCTCAGTTATTTGAAATACACTATTTCATAATGTGCTTGCAAGGGAGTAAAAAAAGAAAGCTACTTCTGTTGCTCTTGTTCTTCCATTCTCGTTGATGGATATGAGTTCGTTAAAAATCTGAAGTCTCTTACACTGGTTCTTGGGTTTTTGTTTCTACTTCCTTGTGATTTTTGCCTTTGTAGGCCTAATTTACATGGAAAATAGCCTTTTTGCGTGTTACTATCAGTTTTCAGCTTAGATGTTTTTTGTACTGTGGTTTTGCTCTGTGAGCTGCAACTTGTATATGCAGCTTACAGGCCTTATTGGGGAATAGATGCCTTAATAGTGAACCTGGAATTTGAGATTGAAATGCTATTCTAGCATATGTTGCCACTGGAAGTCTTGCTGTGGCAGTTATACCCATGGTTGCTTGAGTATTGAAGTTTTTACTGTAGACCCAGGTTTAGGCTACTGATCTCACCTTGGCTCTGAAATGTTGAGAGTGAAGGCACTGTTTTATATTCTTTGCTTCCCTAACATGGAAAGGAAGGAATTTTATCTACTTACATGGGGTGGCTCAGAAAATCTCGTTCTCTTCCCAGTTCTGTTACAGGAATTCTAGGCTAGGTTTTTTGTACAAGTGGTCTCTTGGCAACCTGATTGTAGATGTAAATCAGTTTGCTTCTTCGGGTGCATAAATAGCATTTATTTAGCTAATTGATATCTTAGTTTTTCTATCATGAGGTGCTTCTGAGCAATTTGGAGGTAGCCCTGCTTGAGCTAGAGGTTGGAGTCGGTGAAAACCTGCGTCCCGTCAAACCTAAATTATTTTATGTTTCTAAAGAAGACAGAAACACACTTTCCTGAGGTGTATAGGCAAACAGCAAAAGGCAGTGTACACAAGTTAGGTCAAGGAAAATTCTGGTTACACAGTAGGAAAAAGTTTTTCATTGTGAGGGCGGTCGAACAGAGGTGGTGGAATTTCTGTTACTAGAGATATTCAAAATATGACTCAGCAAGTCTCTGGCCATCCTCACATAATCTTGAAGTTGAATTTAGCTTTGAGGTTGGCTCTGCTTTTGAGTGTGGGATTAGATCACGGACCCCCTGAAGTCCCTTGTAATGTAATTTTTTCTGTGGATCTGTGATTCTAGTGTATTTCACTTCTTGTACAGTATTGAAGATGGGGAGTTCCACCTTGAATTTCACTAAAATATACAAGGTGACACTAGAGTGGAAGCAACAATACATTTTCATAGCTTCAAATTTAATGACTTAATGACTTGGCTCCAGTGACAAGGGTGGATTTAGTGTTTTGGGACTCATGTTTTAATTTTTTTTTCTTTATTCTCAGTTAATTCTTTGAATAATTTTAAACATTGTTTCAGTGTCTTTTTCTTAGCTTGTTCTTTGTTTTATGCTGTCCATGTGCTGCTTTGTTTTCTAATAAAACCACATATAATCAGAAATAGTCTGTGGTTTTTGGCTAATTATATAGTCAAAATTGAAGCTTCAGGAAGCTATAGTTAATACAGTGGAAACTAATGGAAGATAAACCATCTACATGCTTAAGGCTAGAAATCATCATGAATTTTTCAGGCTGTCTTTGTATCTAGTTAAAGCTTAAGATCAGAGTCTCAGAAATTAAAGAGAGATACCTACTATTCTCAAGATTACTGTGCCTAGCAGGAGAAAAAGCACTTCAGAAGTCCAGGTGGAGAACTTCCCACCGTGACAGTGTAGTGTGCACAGGTAGAAAATGTTGTTCTGTGCTGCAGCATTGGGGCCTATACTGTCTCTTAAGTACATCTTTACTATGGTGAGTATTCCTTAAATATCTCCAGTGGTACACTTGGGGAATTGAGTTAATGTTCAGTGCCACCTGAACTGTTGAAATACTGTGAACAGCTACATGTTGAATGTACAGTTGCAGAATTTTTACAAGAGATGCGCAGTTGAAATGCTGCCCATAACCTGTCAGAAAAAAAGTAGTATTGCTTTTAGGGTGAAGAGTTCTGATGGCCAGTTGGAAACAAGCTCAATGTGCAGAGTGTTTGTCTGTGTTCTCTAATTTCTCTAAATATTTTTTTCCCTGAATTGGCATATTTGCCTTGCTCTTCAGTAATTGATTCTGGGCATCAGGTGATTGTGTAGTAGCCATGAAAGTATAAAAAAGCCCCTTGTTTAGCATGGAAATTGTGAATGCAACCCAAAGTACCAAACTTAATACATAAAGATGTCTTCTTGGGACATTTTGTAGATTGATGTGATTTAAACACTGGTTCCTAAAAGATTTTTAATTGTAAATTTTAATTATTTCCCATAATGGAAATGTACATAACTTACAAGGAAAGTGTTAGAGTGATTAATTCTCTGAGCTCATTAGCAACATGCAGCTTAAAGTACAGCACTTTAAATTTTACAGTGATAACAGCACCCTGGCATGTGACTGAGGATTCATTTAATGGTCTACTTCATCAGAACAAGCAGGTTTATGCATCAATCAGGTCTACCGAAAGGTGGCTGTTACTGGATGTGTAGCTTTACCAGAAGTTTGAGAGTTTTGAAAAGATTTCTGAACAGCATTTTAGTCATTGCTGGCTTCCATTTTACAAATGGAGGAAGCATCTGACCATAGTTTTCTTTGGCTTTGGAGCCTCGAAAATTGGTTTTGGTTAAATTGGTGAAAGAATGCCAAAATATTGTTGTGATCTATTACCAAAAATAACAGAAGTGTAGGTCAAAAGCCGATGCTTTTAAAAACCCATCAAGGATTTTTTTAAAATTAACTGCTATTGGGCTTTCCAGGCTTCTGAAGAAAACTGTCATTTTACAAGGAAAACCTAATGTTTAGAGCTCCTGTAGAATATTTTAGTTAGCTCTGATAAGACAGGGCTGCAGTTGTCTTTTTTTTTTTGAGAGATCATAACCCCCAATTTAATAGGAATAATCCAGTTCTGCCTGTACCTCAGTGGTGAGACTGCTTAATAATTTAGTTTCATCATGTCAGTGCCATGCTAAAAATTCTGATTCCATGGGATATCAATTTATTGGCAGTGGAGTTGTCACTGAGAACTTTTGTAATTTAAAAGTGAGTGAATTACAGTGTTCACCTGAATACCTGTATTAGGTGCTAGCTACATAATTGAAGTGTTATAAAGATTAACTTCATTGTCTTTCTGGACTCTGAGCACATCCTGCTTTAGAAGGATGACTTAATACTAATTGTTCATGAAAACTGACAGAATGACCTCTCTCTCGAGGCTTTGTCTGTTCAGAACAAATACTGAAATGTAATTTTTTAGCAGTGAAGAATTTGTTCATAAGCTATGTGGGACACGAACAGAGTTTTCACTGTCTAGTATACAGTTGCATAGTTCTTATCAGAGATGCACATCCTTAAAATGTTAGCCAGGACAGTAGACTTTTGAAAGTACGACCATGTCAGAGAACAGAAGACTGCGTGTGTGTTTGTTTTTAACATCTCATACAATGATGTCTGGTTCTACAACTGGAACTTCTAAGAGGTGAAGTTGTTCAAATAAGTGACATTTTTTTTCCCTATTCTCATCCTATTTCAGCTATACCTGGTCCAGCTCTGAGGGCAAGCCTATCATTTGCTTTACCTGTTTAAAGCTTAGACTATTCTTAATCAGTCCTCAGTGCTTCCTGTTGTGGCAAGGTGATAGAAATATGTGTGTTTTCTAAGAACTTGTGGAGTCCATAGTGTTTTTTCAGAAATGTCTTTCAAAACCAACAGATACTGAATGTGAAAACTATACTTTACAGTAGTGTCTTAGAGGAGTAAGTTAAAAATGAACTTCTAGAACATGAGAAAAGCCTTGCCTCATCAGACCAAATGTCCATCTAAATGAGCATCCTGTTTCCAACAGCAACTGATGCTATTGGAAGAAAGTGAGAATTGGATAAGCATGTAGGGATGCTTCCTTAGAAAAACCTCACGACTGTCAGTGATTTGTGACATGTAATTTTTTGAATTTATAGCTCTAGGTGGCTTTTTCTTCTATAAATTTGTTTGGCTGCTTTTGAACACATAAAAATGATCTGACAAGAGTGCATTTTCTTTTCTGTAGATGGGTAAGCATGTGTTCATCAGAGAAGACAAGGTCAAGGAATGCCCTCTGCACTCGAGTGTAGTGAGGTTTGTGAGGCTTGGTTCCTAGAGGAGTTGATTTTTAAGCTTTTGACCTGCCTCTGAGGAAAAATGTCTCCTTGTGGTCATTAAGCAGCTGAGCCTGGACTGTGTAATTTATCGTGCAATTTGTGTTAGAATATGTAAGCAGCACATTCCCTTTGCAGAGGCTCTTTCATGTTTCACATGTGTGAAGTATTTTTTCCAAATCCTGTTTTTGTTTGGAGATGGTGGCAAAACCATTGGTATCTGGAGAAGGAAAGGGGTTGAAATATCATACGTTTTTAGAATTCATCTGCTAATAAAAGTATTTATTCCAAGCTGAAACCTGGAACAAAATGTTAGTGATTGAAAAGACCTTACTAAGTTTCTTAAGGTAATACAGATGCATAGATGTAACAGCATTAGCGGGCAACAGTCCATTGAAAGAAGCATGTTTATTATAACATGTTCACTAGTCTTTTTATCATGTCATTAATATTAATGTCTTTGGATCTCTGCTGCTATGCTGCCACAAGGCTATCTGTCATCAAAAAAACTTACAGAAAAATTACTTGTAAAGTGGAAGAAGTGAACCCTCTTCCCTGTTTTAGAAAGTTGATTCTTTCTTCTTTTACTCCCTTCGTTTTTCCAACTTACTGCTCTTTGTAGTTTATATTCTAAGCAAGATGGGAACTCATCTTGCAGGAGGCAAAGAAATCTGCTTTTAATCTCAGTTTATCAGGATCTAGGATACTGTTTTCTGATACAGTTTACAGCAAGTCTTTTTGGTAATACTTGTGAGTTACTAAGGTGTGGTCTAATATTCGTCTTCCTCTGAAGTAAGCACTAGGGCTGTCTGGTTCCTGAAATTCAGGGAGAGCATAAAGAGGAACAAATCCAAATCCTTTTCAAAATACTAGACATCTTTTATGTAGATTAAGAAAAATGGAGTGGTGTCATACAAACTTACTATTAGCTGTTGTTAGCAATTGGTTTGCATAAAGCATGCTTTCAGCAAAATTCAATAGTGGATCTTTTTCTGGGCCATAAAATAAAATCTTATATATTTTCTTTTTTTCAGTTAGTAACTATGGGTTTTTTGGTAACTGGCTAGAACTATGTGGTGGCTTTTGTAACTGTGTCTGTTTTAGCTCTGGAGGAATGCATGCAGCCTCCCATTTTATAAAGACAAAGGTAGGGCCACAGATCACTGAGAGACTGCGTACCTACTGTACTGTCTTCATTTCAGAGCACTTCTGCAAGTGGGAAAAGCAGTACAGTGCTCCTCATTTCTTTTTGGGATTATTTCCTCCACTACAAGACATTCTCCTGCCTATGTATGTGCTCTCCAGTCATCTTGGTGCTTTGTTGCCAAGTCAGATTGACCTTTCTTAATGGTCAGATTTTTATTTTCTTCGTTGCTATGTTGTTTGTCTGTCGTAAGCAGAGTCCCCACCGCTGTAATCTTCTTGACTGCAGCCTGTCCCTTCCATATTCCATCCTTGTCACTTTCTCTTAAAATCAGTGTGATATCTGCCATCTTATAAAGAACTCTCAGCTCTGTAGCCCGCAGGCTTCTGATGTATTTCATTAAATTCAGCTGCTTTCCAAACACATGATAATATTATTGTAGATTGATTAGATGAACTGCACTTTGGTACCAAATGTGATGTTTTCATCTGGTTCTAATTTTGTCGGAATTTGTGTGGTGCTTGAGGCCAAAACTTCACTCAGTCTGACCTCATCTTGCTGGATCTGTTGGCATTGACTGGTCTTCTATGGCACAAACCAATCTTTTTACTCTGTTACTTTTGTTACTTTCCTCTATTGGGATTAAGTGATTTTATCCTACAAATATTTACAATCGAGCTCAAAGTGCTGGGGGGTTTTTTTGAGTGCATTACCAGGTCAAGAGTTCCCTGTTCTTGTCTCTCAACTGGTTGTTGCTGCCCCTCCGCAGCCTCCTCTGTAGCTCTTACGACCCCTTGTGAGGCCACACAAACTGCAGTAGACTGGGGAACTGTTCCAGCTTAAAAATAACCCTGCAAAGAAAATGTAAATACCTTTATTGTAATTCCATGTTTCCAGGCTAGCAAAAAAAAGAAATTGCTAGTTACACAGTGTTTTCTGAATAAGCTAAGAAGCTTAGCATGATTAATCGTCAACATTCCAACTCGTGCAACAGTCCTGTAGTCCACTTTAGAGCACGAAAAGCTGCATCATACATCACCTTCTTTTTCTATACTGAACCTTAATGCAGTGTTATCTTACAATAATATTCACTGCTTGTAGACAGTCTAGTACCTATCACAGTTTGGCTTTTATTGAAAGTAACATGCTGAGTCAGCAATGAAGTTTTTCTGTGCAGCTGAAGTAGTTTTTTATTTTTTCATTTAGCACACAGCTACATGCATCAGTTTGTTGTAATCAGCTGGAAATTTTTTCAGTGGCTGACAGTTCAGACACTGGTTTCAAGCCATTTGATGCAGTTACTGTTTGTGGGATTTTTTTAACCATAAACCTCTGGACATTAGGGTTCACTTGAATGTCTAGAAAAGAGAGTGTAATTTCAGATAGAAATTTCTTTTTTACAGGGACTATAGCCTACCCAGGAGCAAATACAGTTCTTGCCTCATAGCATATAAGAAGTGTGATAAATGTAGCTGTTAACCATGGGCATTTCTACTTGTCTATAATACAGCCAAAATCTGTATTACATATTTTGGCTTGTTGTACTATTCCTTCAGTATGTTATTTGGGCATCTAGTGACTTCCTAGGCCATTCCGCTCTTGCCCATGTTGAGGGAATACTATTTTGTAGCTTCCTGAACTTGCAGTGTTGTGTGTCCTTCCTTGTATGCTTGCTTTCCAATGTACTGAGATTTGATTACTTGATTCAGGATTGCACTTCTCAAAGAAGTATCACAGTTATATATGCATCCCACTTTGAAAAGGATTTTTGACTGAAGAGATGGGCATCATACCTTTGGAAGAGCTACCTTGACACCTTATACAAACTTATTCAATACAAAAATCAACCTGGGCACTTAGTGGTACCTCTGGAAATCCTGGATAGCTCCTGTCCCTCACCATATTGTCAACATAGCAGAGCTTCCCCAGTTCCAATGCGTTTGCCAGTGGGTGGGGCAGGATCTCTCAGGTGCATTAATCTAACAAGCATGAATTGCTTGATGTGAAACTGTAGCAATATGAGCATGGTTACTTTAATTCCCCTAGTTAAAAGTGTTTACTGTCTTTTTTTTGTCTATTTTAAATACACAAAATCAGTTTCTAATCAGAGAAGACAAGAGATTTAAACTGCCATAGTAACATTGCCCCTGGGTGAAGCACATAATAGCATTAATCTGCAAATGTAACAATGGTGACACTTGTGTATTCCATGGTGATAGCCTTCTTGTCTGGACTAACAGGATGAAATATTGTCTGTGGTGTCGTCTTCACATCATCAGTTTCATTTTGGTGTAGTTTGTTTTTATCTAAGTTAGGAGGACATCCTGTGTTTCCATCGGTTGGGCAAATAGCAGTTTGAAGTTAACTACTGAATACGTTCTTCCTAAGTTGTGCTCTTGTATGTTGGGTGAAACATCTTCATCCGGCGGGTGTCCTGTACACAGCCACTGAGGAAGACGCCTGACCGAAGCCTGAGCTCTGTGATGAGGCAGTGTGAAGTGTCCGACGTTCCTTGCATTTATACAGGCAGTAAGGGGCACCTTGTGATTTGTTAGAACATGAGAACAGCAGCAGATTTATGTTGTTGGTTAACTTCTTGTGTTAAGCCTGCTTTAAAAAGCCACAAACCCTTGGATATTTTTGGGACTGATTCAAGTTGACTGTCATTGATATTTGTCCTTGGATAAATGCTTACAGGTATTGCTGCTCTGAGTTACTAACAAATTATTTTCTTCTAATGACCTGGGAATTAATACCTTACTGATTAAGAATGTTTGCCTTTAAATTGATTTTGAAAATCCTTTTAAAAACCATGCACCTGGCTGTGTGCCTGGCTGATTGCAATCATCAGGAGTAGAGCCACATCTCTGCACCAGGTACATATACATGGAGCAGGAAATCACTCGCTTAGCAAGGCAGTAATCCTGCAGTTTCAACCCCAGCAAAGATCAAGCAATGGTTAACATTTGAAGTTGGGTTGTTTGGGTTTTTTTCAGCTTCAGTTTCCAGTATAAGCTGTACTTGCACATTACTTATGAAAGCTTTTTTATTTCAGTGACAGCTGATGAGCTATGGAAAGGAGCTTTGGCAGAGACTGGTGTGGGAGTAAAGAAGGGAAGAGGAAAGAGAAGGAAGAAAAAGCTAAGGAAGAATCTCAATAGAGGCCAGGAGATTGGTGAAGGTACATTCACAAATAAGGGGCTGAAGACATGTCTTGACCTTTCTGTGTATAGTGTTTCTTGATTTAATGAATTGACAAATTGCTGTTAATTTGGTGTCAGAACTGCTTGAGATATTTTTGTCTTTTTAAAAAAAATCCTGATTGTTTAATGTTATTCTTTGTTTTTAAATATAAATTCTGTATTATAAAACACACGTGAGATGTGAGAACCTTCCATTTTATTGCATTGTTCCAGTGTGCAGAGTTTTGGTCCTAATTTGGCATAAACCATTATTTTTCTCTGTTATTTTTAAGGACGTTCTGGTTTCCTCTGGCCTGGTCTTAATGCTCCTCTGATACAAAGTGGGAGAGTCCAGGCAGTTAGCCAACGAAAACAAGAAGAACGAGAGAGAATTCAGTCTGAAATTGTTCAGCAGAGAGATACATGGGAGAAGAAAAGAAAAATAAAAATTAAGAGAGAGGGAGGATGGAGTGGAAAGTGTTGGGGAGGTGTCATTCTGGATCCTCCTGACCCAGGTCCTAATGGAGGTAAGAAGACTGATGATCTGTCTTAATCTTACTTTGCCTTTCTGATAAGGGGCTCAGAGAAAGTGAGATCCAGATTTTTCCTGTGATTAAAAATCGATTTTGTACTCTTATGTGCCCATACATGCAGCTAAATCAAAGAACAAGTTATGTTAACACTAGTGAAATTTGTTAAATCACTGCTTATTTTAATATAGCTGTTAGACTACTATATTATATTATGGACTGTATGATGTTACACTGTATTACAGGGTACTGTGTTATGTTGTCGACTATTATAGGAGTCCTGAAGTGTGGAAATCTTTTTCTGTGTTCAACATCAGTTGTCTTGAGTATGAAACACAGCCTCTTTTTTTTTTTTTTTTTTTTTTTTTAGTTTCTTAAAGGATCCTGTGGGATAAATCAGGCTTTTTTTTCTAGTTCAAATAATGAAATATGGTTAAAGATTATGTAGTTTGAATGTTTTCTAGCACTGTTGTTTCAGGCTTGTTGCAGTCATTCTAAGTGTTAAGCTTGTTCATATTTTCAGAGATCTCTTTGTCCAGGAACATGTTCTCCCACTGCAAGCTTGGATCTTGGAACATACATTGCAGCAAGTCAACATAAATGGGAAATTATGTGTATAGAATAACAATTATATTGTCTGATCTTCTTGCAGTCACCTTTGCTCCCCAGTCTGTCTGGTGCTTTGTTTATTAATTTCTTTGTCTGTGAATATTTTCTGGTTACATTCTATTGGATGTTAATTAAAAATTCAGACATGCATTGAACGAAGCCATAAGGTAGTGAGAGCATTGTCTTTCCTGTGTGATCTAATGCCTTTGTCTGTGTAGATTGAAGTTATGCTGGCATTTTTGTATCTTTCTGCTTTATAAATTCACGCAGTTGTTGCTATCTACCACTTCTCTGTTACCTTCCCAGGCTTTCCATTCCTGTAGCTGGTATAGATGATTTTGTGGCTTCTGCTGCTGTTGTGTCTGATATGTATTGTTTCCCTCAGATTGACCTTGTGAATTTAAAAAGAGCTTGCCTGCCAATCTCTTTAAGTATTTTTTAGTTGTCTTCAATTTTAAGAGCAATTAATTCTGTTTTAGTATCAGCATAATACTGTAGTATACAAATTAAAGATTTCCTATATTTACTTCCCTGTGTTTCATTTTATTACCTTGAAGGCAAATATTCCATGGAAGACAGTGATGTGACAATGAACTTGGCAGACTGTCACTGAATCTTACAACTGAAAAATGGAAGATTTGAGAAATTAGTGAATTGTTCCAAATTCCCCATAAGTCAGTGGTGGAATATAGAGAAAGTCAAGAATGCTTCATGGTTCTAGTGTCATACTTTGAACACAAGACTATGTTGGTTTTAAATTCAAATGTATTTTAAAGTAGTTTATTCCACTAAAAGAAGTGGCAGCTGTTGCAAATGACATTTATACGTGTATGAATTTTACCTTCCAATGTTTTCCTTGATTTTGCTTTTGGCTGATACTGTTGATGTTGATTACTTGCATTAAAGTTGGCTGTGTGAACGCTGTAGTAGTCAGGTCAAGTTCTGCCAAAAAGAGGAAAGGTTACTACAATCGAAATAGGAAAATGAAACTGTCAGCTTGTATTATAAATGTGCTTGAGAAAAAGCAGCTTCTGATTAGTATACACTAAGTTCCTTCTAATCTGTCAAAAACTGTGGGGATTTTCAGGTCCCCATAGTTCTTCAGCATCTTTTTGTTCAGAGAATTAATGATTTTGCAGGGGTACTGGGACATTGGCTGTATGCAAAGCACTGGCAAGGTGGTAGGAGGAATAAACCCGAAACCACCAAACCCAGTGAATCCTTTTGTCCTGAGGCTACAGTGTGGCTGGATTCCCTCGTGTCTAAGCAAGAATGAGTTCTGATTGAGATTTGGCAGTTCAACCCTTCCCAGTATTCTGGTATTAGATCCTTTAGGAACAAATGGAGGTTGAGTATATGCT
Organism: Astur gentilis; assembly: GCF_929443795.1. Taxonomy (NCBI): domain Eukaryota; kingdom Metazoa; phylum Chordata; class Aves; order Accipitriformes; family Accipitridae; genus Astur; species Astur gentilis. The sequence continues at coordinate 30,933,728 of NC_064894.1, read as the reverse complement.
GCAGCTTCCTTTCAGCAGCATTCGTATTTTCTAATGAAAACAGGCCCAGGAAGTTTCTAGAAACCTCAGTGTAGTTAGCCTTCAACATCTTGCTAGTTTTGTTGAAATTGGCCAATATGTTTAAAATAAATAAATAAATAAAATGGGAACGTACTGTGATGGTATATACTTCATTCTTTCAGGGGGATCTTCTTCCACTAGACCTTTACTTATTGTGCTAGCTATGAGTAGAGAAAGAACAGGTTTTTTCAGTTGGGAATAAAATTATTTTTCTTCCAAGTTTATAATGTTTCTTTGCAACTGAAGAGGCTTCTGAGAAGGAACGGGGTGCCTGTTGGCATTCGTATCCTCTACCGTGAGCTAGTAGTCTGCATCTTGTAGACTAATCTGTAAATTGTGCTGAGATGGTGTTTATAATCATCTTGGAGGTTATGTGTAAATGATAAAGCAATGTTTGGTGAAGGAATGAGTCCCCAGTTCTTCCCCATTAAACTGTTTTCAGCTTTTCTCAAGAATCTCACTGTAACTACACCAAATAAAATAAGTGTTAAAGGCTTTAATTAACACTGGTCTTCTACATTATACTGAAATGCTCTTGTTCATGAGATAAATTGGAAAAGCAGGAGGTTGGAAGGTTCTCTTATCTATTCTGCTTCTTATACCAAGACATTGCATTTTACTCCATTGGCAATTGTTTTCAAAGTCGGTAGTGTTTGTTTGGGGTTTTTTCCACAACCAAGCTGATAATAGGATACTCCTTGTGGAAAATGTATCTGTATTAAAATATACAGCAATTATAAGTATGCTGTCAATGGCATAAAAGGAAACAAATGTATTTGCCATTTATATTCAGGCATTAGTGTGGTCATCAGGTTTTGAAACAGAAACTCAAAGAAAATGGGATCTTTTTGGCGCTATCCGTGATTTGCAGCATTTTTGACTGGTGCTATAAAAGGGATTTTGAGAAACGCTGGTGGGGCTGCTGAAAGCCAAGCCTAAGGGATTTGCTTGCTGCCTTTTCTTACAGCGTGTGTCAGGGTTGAAGGCCTATGGATAAGATCTGACTGGGCTGCAGTTTGCATGGTTTTGTGCCCTCTCATTTGTCTCACCGTCTTCGGAGGCAGTACATTTAGATGCCCATGTCGTGCCCAGAGCTCTCCATTGTTCTTGCTCTTTCCTCCCCCACAATGTTGTAAGACATTTCAAAAACATCTTACTGCTTTGAAGTCCCTTCTAATGACAGAACAGAAACTTACTTTCTGTGCAGTGAAAAGAGTATGTTCACCATGTAGAGCTGAATAGGTAATATTCACCTGAACAGAGCTCTGTATTCAATGTTTCATTACCACTGTGATGAAGAGACTCAAACACAGATGTGACGTAGAAATTATCTTTATTTTACAGTGCAAAACTCCTTAACTGTTACTAGACAAAATAAATGATGCTGTAATAGTCTTTGATTGCAAAGACTGTTTTTCAGGCAGAATTTGAAATTGAAAGAGAAAAAAAAAAAGTCTGGCTATGTGATTCTTGATTAATTGAAGTAGCTCTTTATTGTTTTGGTTTATCCTTCCCCTCTCCTTTCTGGAATTTCACAGAAATATGTATCAAGAAATCCTTCTTTGAATACTTTCTTTGAATCCCTGTTGATTTTCTGATACAAGTTTCAGAATTTTCTGAACAATATTGGATAATAGTTCGGTCACAATGGAAGTGACCCATTTGGTGATTTACCTTTTTATTTTTTTAACCATTTACAGCCTTTGCTCAGTGTATATGAAATTTGGGGTTCATTTACAGTTTTAGAGCAGTATTTAGGAAAGAAGGCAGCTTATACTGCCAGCCAGTGAAAACCCCAAATATTCTGTTCTCATAACATGCTGTGAATAGTTATTTTTCATAGTGTTTTTGCAGTTGGAAAGAATTGGGAAGAATATCAGATATAATTTAACAAAAATGCTTCAGTGTAAGTGGTGAGTTGCAGTTATTTTCAAAAGAAGGTTTCAGATTTAATTTGGAGAGGATGTATAGCTTAGCTTGTGATCAAAATATTCAACAGATTCTGAGGATGTCTTGGTTCTTCTATCAGCTTTGTTTTCTGTGTGATGTTCGAACAAAGCAGTTTAAATTTGTATGTCTTGCTTTAGCACTTTTAAAAATGATTTTTTAAAATTTTAAAATGAAGAAAAATTTTTCTTCATTTGCGCTACTCTGGTTATTTAGTTTGGACAGTCTTTGGAGACTGCATCTTACTTCCCTGTGTGTATTGTACTTAAAAAGATGAGATATTGATTGCAGTTGGAGGTTGGGGTCCCTAATAGAGCACAACGAATGTATTTAACAGTTGTCATGTCTTAATTATAACAGGAGCTGTATTGTAATTATAACAACTAGTATTACACTTTCTGGAAAGTTATTTTAACTGGATTTTTTATTTAAGCTAGTTTTCTTCATGTAAGTTGATTTTACTGAAGAAATGAAAAAAACCCAATGCTTTATAAATAAGAGCTATATGCTGTTTTTTCACTGACCTTATTCTAAAAGAGATTGAATGAAGTCAAGTAAAAAAACATATTTGAAGCATTTTTAAAAGGAAGCAACTAATAAAGCTCACTTTAGATATGTTTGTTCAAATTATTCTTACCTTTTCTCCTTACTGCTGAGATTTTATTCATAAATTGCAGTTACATAAAAATTGTATCCTTTTCAAATTATACCACCTACAGGGAGCTGTGTTGATGGGTGGGTAACACAAGGAAAGGTAACATCCTGTTTTTCTCCCAACAGAAACTTACCAAGATTTTGAAACAAGAGTCATTGAGGTAAGCGTTACAAATCTTTTCAAGGACTTTAAATAATTACCACTATTTTATATTGAGCTTGCAATTATTTAACCAGTCTTTGCTAAGTCAGTCTTATAGCAATAGGAATTACTCTGGTATTCTGTTTCAACTGCATGACATCATCTGTCATTCTTTTCACTGGGGCTATCTTCTTTGTTGAGCAAATAATATCTAATTCAGGGGTGGTTTTGAGTAACTCTGAAATGGCAAATGCCTGCAGATAAAGCTTTGATAGTTCACATAGAGCCATAGTAAGGAACCTAGTGAAGTGTTAGGGTTATTTCTCAGACAAAACTAGAAATAGGAAGTTGTATAAATCTGCTTGTAAAATAATTAATTAATTAAAGGGGGGGAGCAGCGGCACAGGGCAGAGAGTGAGTGGAATGAAGATCCCGTTTTGTGTGCCTCTCCAGTAATAAAATACTCACTTGTCCTAGATGTCTTAAACTATGATATTTGTATCTTCTGGGAAAAATATTCTGACAAAATTTCCCGTTCATGGTTTTATATCCACTTTGTTATTGTGCTTATTGACAGAGTAAGGATGATGGGTATGACTGGACTAATGCAAGTCTTGTTTCCATCCTCATTTCTAAACAGATTATATTGTATCATCTCACTTTAAAAATATCAATCAAAACTAGTAACTGACAGGAGATGTCTATGTTCCAGTATTTTCCTTGTCTGGTTTTTAGTAAATAAGATCTAATATATGGTGTAAATGCTGATATCTTTATTTGTAAGTAGTAAGGTTGTCTCCCACGTGCTTATCTTGCTAACTTAATCCTGGTTGGACATCATATAATTATTCTCTGTACTCTGGAACTCCTCGACTGGCTTCTTAATGGAAGCATGGAATATTTTAAAGAATAGCATATGTGCTGAAGTGCATTCTGCATGTCTCTAGGTATTTAATGAAATCAGTGAATCACCTTAGAATAATTTTGTTGTGGTAAGTTAAGAAGCTACAGAGATTTAAAAATATTTAATCTCTTACATTTCATGATGTTGACACCTTTTTCAAACATACAGTAACTTTCCAATGTGTAACTGGTTGTATGTAATTCCTTGGTTGGTGTGAAGTGATATTAGCTGACTACTAAATCCATGTCACTCAAGATATTTGCTGACTGACAGCAAAACTTCAAGCTAAAGGGTAAAGACCTTAATGCTACCAAACAAGTTCTTCAGTGACCCAAATTCTTCATGACTTCAACAGAAACACCACTCAGAATGTGGTCAGAGAAGATACCCATTTCAAATATGATTAAAGGTGGATTTTCCTTGAAAACAGGGTAATCCATCAGTAATAGTTTTTCACTGGTGAAATACAAAGTGTTAGTAATGCAGATATGTGGACCCATGTTACTTCTCAATGGAAAAGCCATTACTGAAGAAGGCAACTTGCAACTCATTCTAGAGCAGACCGTTAACAATTAGTGCTACACACACCCACACTATCGCAAGATATTTTATGCTTCCTATTATCTTATTATTTTTCTTTAATTTCAAATACATTAGTTGCTATGGAAACCACAGAACTGGTATAAGCGTTGTTGGGGGGAATCATGACTTCAGAAATAAATTGATTTCTTGTGACTCATTTGCTCCCAGTCCAGAAGCAGATGACGTACAGCATCCAGAAAGGGAGCAGCTCTGGAAGTGAGAACGACTATTTGCTCTCTATTCTTGCATGTTCCCTTCCCTTCTACTTGCGTTGTAATTTTGGTGAGACGTGTGGTAGCGGTTGCCAAATCATTTCCAACTCTGTGTCCAGAAGTTTCTTTTTTAGACAACTGAAATCTCAAATTTATTTATTTACTGCAAGACCTAATGTGTTAAAAGGACTTGATATTTACTAAAATGATTAATCCACTAAGAAGCAAAACCCTCCATGGTGCGGCAAATTGACCATTTCCAGCTGGGGGCATCAGAAAGCCCCCAGATAAGATTTTTGCCAAGTCTTTCTTGATCATAAGTACTGATCTTACCGGTGAAGGAGAAGGGGCTGGCAGAAATTCAGTGTTACTCGCAGCGCTTCACGCTGGGGTGAGGTCTTAGAGCCACGTTCAGCTCCTTGTACCCTGAAGCCCACCTCGGCAGTCAGCGGAGCCCCCCAGAGCAGGAGACTGTGGCTCTTCAGGTGGGCTGCAGGGCAGAGGAAGGCATCCTCGCAGAGCGTTCTGAGGGGGCTTGTGAGCTCGTGCTGCCCTTCTGGAAACACCTACGGTAAGGCGACCTCCTTCGCGTAATTCGGCATCCCAAGTGGGATAGTCTGAGCCTCCGGTAACTGCCACTGAACTCTCACAGACCAAATGAATTCCTAAGGACTGTTTGTCAAAATTTGGATTGCGCTTTGATAAATGAAATTAAACCTTGTCGTGCAAATACTCTGGCGCATGAATCAACCCTGTACTATTCTCAGTTTATGTGATGAGAGAGAAGAGGAATGCTTTCCTCCCTGGCAGCAGCTGGGAGTAGTCTGTAACCTAGTCCATCTCTCCCTCTCCCTCCCCGCCTCCAGCAGTCGAACTGTTCTCTTTCTGTATCGGATGCCTTTGAAAACAGTGCTCTCCTGCTGGAACTTCCAAAGGGCTCTAGCAAATGTCCTGCCCGAGTTAAAAATCTATTTCCTTCCTTCTCCTCATTTCTAGAGTCCCCTCTCCCCCTAAATGTAATGAATCCTCCCATCACTGAGCTCATGTTTCTTCCGCATGTTCTGTTTGCCCTGAAACAGCATTATGGAGACGTTGTCTCAGACGTCTGCTGCTCGGCTCCTCTATGGTGGTCATGAAGATGCTGAGCAAAAGTGCTTTCCAATGTCTGCTGCTCAGAGTGATAACATCCTTGCAAATGAAAAATAGTTTCTTTTTCAGGTTTTTTTTTTTTGTCAGTTGTCTTTAAACTTCTTTTGTAGACCTTTCTTTGCCTTGCTGCCCAAGTAATTTTTTTCCTGAATTAAGTCCTCTTTTTTTTATTGTTTTTAATTTTTTAGTGTTCTAGCACTTAGAGTAAGATGAGTATTTGTAGAGTCCCTTCTGTTATCTTGACAAAACTATTTTATTCTTTGGATATGATCTCTATTTATTTTAAAACTAAATTGCTGTTTAAGATCAACTTTGACTTTTCACAGTCTTCAGCAGAAGGTATGAAGTGGTACTGGTATGCACAAGAACAAATTAAATTAAAGTTAGTTTAATGAGGGATATCTTTTCCATTAATGAGTGTATTCAGTCTAAATTTTAAGATAACATTTATCAAAGGATCCGACCTTCACTGGCAGTTCATATTTAATGCTCTCATTTAATGTCATATATATCTAAACAGACATGAATATAAACCTATACAAATGGGTTTGGTATCAAGATTTTTTCTCTTTTCTCAGGCATCTCTAATATATCCTTGTCAGATTTGCTTAGAAATGATAGAAAATAAAATGAGTAGCAAACTTGCACTTAATGTCACAGGTCATTTGTTGCAATAATAAATGGGTTGCATGTTTTTATACCTTCTTGCATATCCTGGTGTGCATATGTCTGGACTTTTCCAAAACAGCTTTTAAAGGATGATATTATTGGAAAAAACCGCTGGTGATCATCTGATCATATGTAAGTGGATCATCTGATCTGTTTACATACCAAATTCCCATTTAATAGTATTTTAGGGATTATACTGAGAATGATAAACGGAACAAAAATTAACATCTACTCGAGCATTAATGAGATGTCCTGAATTGCACTGTACACTTTTTATGCATTCCTATTTTAACAGGCAAAATTAATCTATTATTCTCAGGTTTAAAACCACACACGTGTAGTTTCATTTGAGATGCTGAAGAATCAGAAAAGCCTTCTCTATTTTTGTTGGTTCCTCTTGGATCGGGAGTAGCAGATTGTTGTGGTGGGTTTTGGAAAACCCACACAATTTGTTGAAGCTCCTTAAAGTAAATGAGTTTTTGGAGTGGACTGGGCACTCTGGGCTTTGGCTCTGATATAGCAAAGACCATTTGGACCGCTTAACCTTTATCTGTGTCTGTGTTGGAACGCAACTTGTAACAGTTGAGTTGCATGAGCACTGCTCCTAGAAGAAGTGATTTTTCTTAATGAGCCCTGCAGTTGGCAGTGCTTTCAGTTAATTGAAAGGGCACACTGCAGAAAAGTGGCTGTTTTGTTACTCTGACATGTCCCAACTGACTGTCAGTGTGGATACTACAGTAGGTATTTACTAAAATTGGCCATTCTGTGCTGGCATAATTATTTACAGTCAAATTCATTAGATTGAACAACAACATAAGTTGCTATGCAATGCTTCTATGTGCTATAGAAATCTCTTTCAATGCTTTATTATATCTGAATAATAAAAAAGCTTTGGGTCTCTACTGTTATATGAGATTGCCACAGATGTGAACTGAGAGAGCAGGGTTTTTTTGCAGAAAAATAGCAGCAGCGGCAAAAGCTTCTATATTCAAAGCCAGCAGTGAGCCCAAGATAATTGAGTCCTGTAATTTTCTGATGACAAGTATGAGTTTTGAAATAAACTGATCTTTTTTAGCATTCTTATTTTAAATAGACGGCATACGTGTTGCTAATTCTGTATGTCTTTTCCATTATCTTTTTTCTTCACAACTATACAGGAGATTAAAATAATGTTTGCTGGGAAATTGTACTTTGCTGCAAGAAATTGAAAGCCATTTTTAAAGGACTGTCTTATGAACAAAGATATGAAAGCCCCTCTCTGTTGTGATTATGGCACTAGAAAGGCTGTGCTCTCTTGCTAAAAGAGAGAAATTGCTTATTAAAGTGTTTTTCTTATAGTGTAGAAACAGAACAGCTAACTTGATTTTTCCCTGCTTGTAGAGTAGAGTACACACAAGGTCAGATTTTCATGTAAACTAGAGCTAAAGTTGTCATAGAGAAAAAGCTAGCTCGAGTGAGTGTTAAGGGATAGCAGCAGGGACTGCATATTGGTTTTGTTTCTGGCTTTCCTGTAGACTATTGTGTTGGGTTACCTGTTTCTTTCTTTCCCTGCCAACCTGAAGGCACATTTCCTGTTTTGCTCATGTATTACACATAAGAAGAACTTCTATGAATAGACCTGGTGGTAGTATTTATTGTTGTTTAACACAATATAATAATAGTGGTAATTAAAATTTACAGCTGTAGCTGACATATGCCATTCTTATTTTAACTGGAAGGCTTTGTTTTGTGTATCATCTATCCTGAGATTAATTTTTCTTCTATTTTTCTCCAGAATCAACATGGTAACGTAGTAAAAAAAGCAGTCTACATGATATCCTTTGTTATGATAGTATTTGTCTTGTAGTGCAATCAAAATTAGAAAGTGAGACCTAGTAATCGGTAAGGCCTGAAAGTACATAACATGAGGTTAGTGGCCCTTTGACTCTTTCACAAAGGGGACCTTTCTAAGGAGGAGTATAAAGTTATAAATAATGCCCTTTGCAAAAGACAGATCTCAGGTTTTTTGTCCAATACTGAAGTTGCTCGTTGCAAGTTGTGAAAACTGCCTTTTGATCACTTACTGTTATGTTCATGCTCTTTTATTTTTCTTACCTGTTTCTAATAAAAACAACTTTACTTAAAGAGTTTTGTGCAAGCATGGACCCACTGTAACTGGGTCAGTGCAACCATTCCAGTTCCCTTTTTTAGCCAGATGGTTAGGATATGGTACTGTCATTTTTAAACAAAAAAAAATGTTGACGTGTGTTTAAGTGTTAAATTACAGAAAGGTATAGACTTGCTAAAGAAGTTCAGGTCAGGCAATATGCTTAATTTGTGCAGAGAAATGGTACAAAAAGCAGCAACATAAAGACACTGATACTATCCTTAAAGCAAAAGCTGCTTTCTGCAGGTATAAGTATGCTGGTGCTTTTGTTTATATACAGAGCTGCATGTGTCATGAGCTGGGTACTGGGATGTTGGTATTATCTTTTTGGTCCTTAAAATACAAAATAGTTTTGTAGCCGTTTCAGTTTAGGGTTACCTCTTATTCTTTCTTATGTTTTAGGTAAAACTGTATGTGGACCTTTTTCTTTTGGGCATTTGTGTGTTTTGTTTGCTTGGTCTTACTTTCTAAGAGTGTGGGAAGTAAGGGAAAGAGAGAGGACAAAAAAGATCTTTTTTTAACACTTGCAGAGTAAAAATAACTAACTGGGTTTTCCCTGGATAGAATCAGTCAAAGTAAATTGCATTGAATGGATAATTGAGTGGATATTCTGAAAAGCATACAGATGATATTTTTCCAGGAATCGAGTTAGTGATGAACTCTACAGAAAGCCTTTGGGAAGAAATACAGTAAATGAAGCCAGATTCTAGGCTGTCGCCTAAATCTTCTCTCTCTTTTTTTTCCATGTTACCTCCAGGAGTATTCTTTGCAGACTTTATTCTTAGTTGAATTGACTTGAGATTGGGTATGCTTCACAGAGTTGTATCGTAGTATTGGCAGTTCATATCTGAGTCCTGAAATGCCAAGACTTCATGCAAAACCTATAATTTCTTAAAACTGGCTTTTTGTCAAGTGAGTTTGGTCATTTGCTTATTCTTCCTCTGTTTTCTTCAGACATTCAGCAGGAGTCAAGCAAGTTTGTTTTGACTGAGACCTGTTTTGATGCAGCATTTACTTCAGCTCTTGTATGGCACTTTTGAGCAGCAAGACTGAAGAGAGCAATCGGGGAAAAAAAGCAGTTTTCTCATCAGGGTCTGCACAATCCGCATCTGATGCAGGTTGCTGCCCATGTGCAAAGTAGCGTTAGGTGTGCTTGTCACGGTCCATTTGGATCACTCAAATTTACGGGCCACCATACTCTGTAAGTTAAACTTTATTTTATGAGCTTACTAGGAAGGAAAACAAGCAAACACATCAAACAAGCACTCAGTCCCCTTTGTACTGACTAATCTAACACGTGAATTCACTAGTTCATCACTTAATTCATGAGGTTTCTAACTCAAAAGTTCTCTCTAATTCATGACTCATAACTTGAAACTTGTAACTTGCGCATCTGTGAGCAAAATAGTTGCCAAGCCAACAGTAAGAGTGCTCATCCTTCCTCCTCTGTCACGGTGCGGGCATCCCCTCTATCACACTGGGCAGCATGAATGCTTCAGCAGTCCGGCTGCTGTCGGATCCGCTTGAAAATCTTTTCGGGTAAGCTGAAATATTTATACCATCCAACTTGGAAGTTTGGTGTCTATCGTTGTCATGAGTTAGGGGTTTCTGAACAAACTGCCAGACAGTCAGTATGCAAGGGAGATGGCTGCAGGGGACAGTAAGCTGCAGGTGGCAGTGGCTGCATAAGGACCTTTAGCCCTTCCTGGCCACCGTGACCTGCCTACACGTTGCTCTCACTTCAACCTGACGGAGCAGCTGCCAGCATGTATCAGGCCTTAGCATGAGCTGGGTGTTAGCCAAAATCTGAGCAGGAGTAGCGTGAAGAGGCACTATTCCTAGCTGGCAAAGATTAGCAGAAGTTTGTGTTCTTGCAGTTGGATGTCACCTGTACTTATTTAATCATCTGAATCCAGCCCATGGCAAACATCAGCAGGGCAGTAGAGAAGATCGGTTGAGTGGGGACTCTCATTCTGTTCTGGGACACTTCAGGGATGGTGACACTAGGAACCACTAGGCTTTCTTTACCAAGCCCTGGAGAACTGACTTGCCTTAGGAACAGTAGCTTTATGTTGGCTTAGGAACAGTAGCTTTATGTTGGCATGTGGAAAGCAGGGGTAAAGTCAGAAAAACAAAGATTTGTTGCATCAAAATGTTATGAAGGACCTTGTCCTAAGTATTTCTAAACGTATTGTCACAAAAGCGCATGCAACTGTAGGGAATATGAACACAGAAGAGAGTTATAACTGTATCACTCTATAGTAATTTGTTCTGCATCCACTAAACAAAAGCATATTGTCTCAGTGCAGCAGGGGGTTGTTAATAGAATATAAGGCCATAGTTTCAGCTTTCAACAAAGGAGCAAAAAACCCAGGAGTACCTGTTTGTTTTAAGACCACAGAAATAATCTTGGTAGACTCGCTACTCGTGTCAAAAAGAATATTCCTTAATATCCAGTCTAAAACCTTCATTTCTTTTTTATAAGTCACTGGAAATTGTTTTCTAGCTATTGTTTTTGCAAAGAGCGCAATAAAACAGGCTTGTGAAAAGGAAATGCTGCATGAAATTACAGTGTCTGAGATCCATTGTTTGACATTCTCGACTGAAAAATTATATGGTATACAGGATACTCTCTGAGTAATAATTGACTTCAAATGAGATGTTGGCTCAGAAGTACTTTTGGGGGTATTGGAGCTCTAGATTTTGCTTTTAGAACTACAGGGAAGTTTTCTGTTCCCTGGGTGATACTGACAGTGTCTTTAGACTGACAATGAAAATTTCAGACAGTTTTTAAGATAGCACCTGAAGCAACCTGTCACAGGAAAGAATGAGCAGTCAGAGCTGTGCACTAGAATTTATTTCTGATATTCTTGGAGTTCTCAAGAGTTTTGGCCTGTCTTTGAAGTAGAGTTTAGGGATGCTACCTTCAACTGTTTCTGTTGATTAAATAATTAAATCTTTTTATCTCTCTTACCTGTCAGCCTGCATGGGTGAAATAATTGGCATTTGGAACATTCAGAAGCTTCTAAGTGAATTATAATTCTGCATGATTATGGATCATCCTTTGAAAAGGAAACAAAGCCATTTCAGATATAGTGTGGCTTTGAGCACACATTATTGTGCGGTTAATCCAAAGGTTCTGTACTCATATGTAAGCTGTAGTATGAAGCCACATTTAGACACGTGCAGTGTCAGTAGGGCATTTGAGCTAGGTTATTTTTCCTAGTGAGTTATAAAAGAGAGTTTTTCACACATGTGACAGGGGAAAACTACCAGCACTAAACACAGTTTAGTCAGTAGTTTCTTTGCAGATTGGGCTCATTACTGATTTGGAGGAGAACTGCACTTGGGGTTTGTCCCAGAGCTGTGATCAGTCAGCCTATATGAAAAACACTTCAATTATCTGGTCAAAACCTTTGATTTGTTTTGCTGAGTGGGGGGTGGAGGAGTCCAGATTATTTTCTATCCTGCAGCTTCTCCACTTACTGTGTCCTTGGGGGATGGACGCGCTGTGAACAGGACGGCTGGTTCTAATCTTCCTGCTGCTCAGAGGTCATAGCTACTGAATCAAATTCTTCAAGAGAGGAGTACTTGATTTATTCTACTGATGACCAAAATGGAGACAGTATTGGCTGTTAGGTTATGTGGTAACTCCTCTGTCTGCCCACACACAAAGGAGCAGAGAGGCAATAGCAGGTGGAGGAACCCGCGTAGCACCCTGCCGGCACTGCTCCCAGGACCATCACCGGAGAGCCGTGACGGCATCGGTGGCTCATCTGCACAGACCAGAGGAGCACAGAGGCAGGCAAGGGAACCAAAATTACAGACTCGGAGAAACAGACGCCCTGTTTGGCTCCTCCCGGGGCTGTACAGGAGTAGCCTCAGCCCTGTGGTCCAGGGTTGACATCTGTCAAGATGAGGCTCTCCAGAGCACCCCACAGACTAAGGGGAGGTTACTGCCAGGGATTTGGGGACACATTATAGAATGCAGGGGAAGAGCATTTCAGTATTACACAAGACTTACGGGAGGTCTAGGGCAGGAACCAAAGGGAGAGTAAGGGAGGGATCTAGGTGATTTGGGGGAGGAACAAGTGTGGGAAAATAGAGGGATAAGGGGATAGAAAGGGTGGCTCGCATGTAAGCAGGGCTGGTCAGTATGCTTGTCTTGCCATGACCTGTGTCTGATCAGTGCAGTCTGTCCTGACTTCTTCTTAAACTCAATTTCTAACTATTTTCTGGGGCTAGGGACTCTTGTTTGCTGTGTGCATGTGTGTGTATGGGGGTCCAAGTGTCAGCAACTGGAGTATATATATTGCCCACTAATGAACCTTCATCCTGATCAGCCAGAGAAAGGAACAGGATGAGATCATTAGTGCTGTTTGTGTTTGTGTGAGTGCTGTTCATTTCTGTTCGTGTTGATCTGCAGGGCTTGCTGTGGATATATGCATATATGTGTTGTATAGGTGTGTTTATGTCTGTGCCCACTGGGATTGCATTCCCATCTTTCTGTAAGGGTACATGGATGGAGAGAGCATCTCCTTCTTTAAGGGTGCATGGTTAAGGACCTTTTCAATGTAAAACAGGGATAATAAGGAAGACGCCATAAAAAAGAACATACAGAGATGTAAACCTGACTGACAAACTGTAAGGCACGCAGTAATGAGAATCAGACCAAGTCAGCCAAGCTAGTTGCTAAGGGTTTGTGAAGAAATGTGAGGATATTTATTTAATTAAGATTATCTGATAGAGGTACAGTGGGACACTAAGAAAAAGGGGGAAGCTGTAAGCAAAATATACAGAGACACAAACCTGACAGACAGGCATAATGCAGGCAAAGAAAAGAACAAACCTTGTGGCGGCATTCATTGTTGGGCTATCAAAAAGCTGCAGGCAAAGCAGTACTTCTCAGCTGATAAGGATGCAAACCTCAGGGTCTGGGATGTTGGAGTGTGCAAACATTGGAACTGTGCAAACTGGTGAAGGAATGTGCAAGTGAGGGGGTTGAGGAGGAACAAAGGAAGAAGAGACAGAAAGGAGAGTAACAGGGGCTGGCTGCCTTTAAGATGGGGCCAGTCAGTATGCTTGTCTGACTAGCCCTGCGCCTGATCACTGCAGTCTATCTTCTAATTAAATCCTTTCATAATTATCTCTCTGTCTAATCTCACTCTGCTGTGTGTGTGTGAGAGAGGTCTGCAGGGACTAAGTGCAAGGACTTCTTGGGGGGGTCTGGTGTGAGTGGACACTGGGCCAGCAACTGGAGTCAGATGGGGGGTGCAGGTGCCCCGTGGCCTGCGGTGTCAGCTACTAGAACAAGCGAGGGTCCTAGCATCAGTATTTGGAGGGGCTGTAGCTCTCTGGATCGAGGGAAGGTCCTACAGAATTTGAGCCTGGAGTGCTGGGTACACGAGGGGACCAGTGGGAGCAAAACTGGTCCCAGCAATTGCAGTCAGGCTGGGCCTGCGGGCACCCCTGACTTGTGTTGTCGGCAGCTGGAGCAAATGGGGCCGCGGTGCAAGCCGCTCGAGGGGGCGAGGGTCTTTGCCACCGGCCACTGGTGCAGGAACGGTGTGTGTCCTGAAAAATCAGCTGCTGGGGGGGACCAGGGCGAGTGAAGCAAGTCAGGGGCTGAGCGCTGGTGCCTGGGGCAGGACAGCAGGTCACAGCCCGGCTGCCTGGTGCCAGCTGCTGTGGAGGGAGCAGGGAGGTGAGGGTGTTTGTTTGGGGTTTTTGGGGGGAGCGGGGGGGTTGCAATCTACTAACAAACTTCAGGCTCTACTACCCAGTGAGTAGGATGCCTGAGGTCCAGGCATGGCCTCAGGCAAGCAGAGGACCGGTTGCTTGTATTCAGGGGGACGTGCGAATGCAGAGTGCCTGCCGACTAGTGTGTGAGCACTGCGGGTTTGCTCTTGAGGACCAAGCTGGACCAGCCGGCAAGTAGAATGTCTGTGAAGCGGGTAAGAGGGCCTGGGCAGCAGTATCAGATAGATAGAGGGGCCATGCTGGCACTCAGGGGATCTGCAAATGTGCATGTGCTCGTGAATCGAGAGAATGGTGTTGTATGTGCCTGCACTAGTGAACTTCAGTCTCTACCCGCTGAAGAGGAGGAAGGGTCATGGCTGTCTATACTTGGGTTTTATGCAAGTCCTATATGTAGGTGCTGTTTCAGGCAGTGCCTTGTCTGTGACAGACAGTAACCGGACATGTCAGTGTCCTGCAGGTGTGTCTCTTGAGTTATATACTCAGCTTTGCTACTTTTGGAACCTGCTGGGGTGGGCTCCAGTGGCCAGGCAGGACAAGGTCCCAGGCCTGGAGCTGCGGGAGGTGGTGTCCGCTCCTGACACATCCCTTAACACCTTCCTGCTTGTTGGACCTGGGAGCATGGAGCTATGGCAGCCTCGCCTCAGTTGGTCTACTGAATTGGGCTCTCCCTAACACTTACATTAAACATCAGTATGGACTGATAAATCCACTAGCTAGCTGTTCCTTGAGAGGGTCGCATTGTAGGAATCGTAGCAGAAGACAGACTAATGTGCCTTCTCTTGAAGCACTGCCCTTGCCCCACTGCCCACTATTTGCACACTTTTAGGGAAACCGTATGGCACCCTTGTCATCTGTCAGCAATACTAGTTCTGCCCTCCAGCTAGCTTGTGCAATTTCTGATTTTCAGGTACGGTAGGTTTAAGATACAACTGGGACATGTTCTGTCACTGTGGTACAAATCTGCTCTGCCCTTGGTGCTTTTCACAGAGAAGAGAAGGCTGATATGGACATGATCTAGCTAACACGGGCTTGATTTTTGTTTACAAGTTTATTACTCAATTCTTTGGGGTAACTGGCTTCCCAAGCCTTTTAGCTATGTCCCTGAGCCCCTCTAGGCTCACTTGCATGGAAGTGCTTTTCTTCCAGCACTGCACCCTGCTCTCATTTTCTCTCGTCTCACCGTGTACCTTAGAGAAATATTGGGAGCAGACGTCCGTATGCCATGGGGGGGGATCAGCCTGTGCAGACACTCTCCTCTGTGTAACAGCAACAAAAGAATAGCAGTGTGGCCTAGAGGTGGCAGGTTCCTAAAAACCATGTCTAGAATATGATTTCTAGAAAGGAGGACTGGCCAAGGGCAGTCAGTTTGCCCTGTCATTCATTCTGCTTTTACAAGAACAAAACCTCTAGGGAAGCGTGCGTTGGCTGTTTACCTGTTTCTAATAGAGTGCAGCAGCTGATGGGTACTTGAAATCACAGTAACTTTAGCAGCCTGTCTCTGACCGTAGCCTATGTCCACACTTTCAGTTCTGCCTTTGAAACTGTTGCTTGCCATTTCTCCTCTTAATAAATGTTTGAGGTAGTTTCATTTTGTATTTGAGAGGTGCGGTTCTTCCCTCAGCTCTTAAAGTTGAATTTGCATTATCACCACTGGACAATGGATACAGGGAGACGGTCAGTTTGAGGTACACTGTGGTTAAGTTTGAGCGTGCATCTGTTCTCAAATTTTAAAAATTGGCTTTAAATCTGGCTTGAGTGGCAATCTAGTACATGGGGGTAATTGTGTCTTAGTTTCAGTCGCTTTTCAGAGGTCATGCTGGTTTAGAAGTGGCACATTGTTCGTTCTGTATTTATTAATTCCAGTGCAGTTTAGTGGTGGGCTCTCGGCTGCATGCTCTATTTCCAAGGGGGAAGGGAAGCGTTGTGAGCACTCTCCAAAGAGCACTGCTCGATTTGACGTCAGGAGGCACGGGGCTGTGGTGGGGAGAATGTCAGGACACTCTTGTTCCAGCAGGCATGGCTGCCTGTGCACATTATCAAGCTTGAAAGGGCCTTCACAGCCTTTCAGGAGAGATGCAATAGCACGGATTGTGATGGGTGACTGAACACATTTTCCTTCAGAGCTGCTCAGAAACAGCTGACAAGTGCAGTTTTAGGAAGGCTTCTGGAGAAGTTCATTGCGTGTGTCTTTATTGCCACCTTCTGGAAAGGGAGAAGAATAATTCTGGAGTAGATTTCTGCAAACATCACATCCTTTGTTTTTGACAACACATGTGCCAACTTTTTTTTGTACAAGTAATTATTCAGATTTGCAATGAAAGACAAAAGTATGTGCAGATCAAGAATAGTATGCTCTTGATGCTCCTGGAGAGATCACTCTACTTCACTCTCTTTCATCATTATTTTGCATTTTCTGTAAATAGCCTATTTCCAAAGGCACTTTCATCTTAGGGGGCTTGGTTTTTTAGCTTGTTCTTGTAAGCAGTAAGATTGCAGAAAGAAAAATAGCTTGGAATAAGCAATTAGCAAAGCCAATATTTCTTCAAAGTGCTCTCTAGAATATATGTGTATCTTGAATTTAACAGCATCTTTATTTAATGAAAGCAAGGTGGAATTTTTTAGAAGCACTCATTCCTAATCTGTACCTAGTGATGTCAGTAGAATTTTGAGGGGTTTGCCACCTTTTTTTTTGGTGTGTGAATTTCAGTAAGAACATTTAAGCCATGAGCAAGTATTTTATAATTATCTACTTTTAGATGTGTAACACTACAACCAGACTAGCTAACTGCAGAATTACATATAGGGAAGAAAAGGGGGGAGCACTGCTTAATTCATGTATTAACAATGTGTGTTTAATTTAACTGTTGTTATAATTTACGGAAATAATATTGAGGCTTCAAGAAAGTAGACCCTGCTGCATTTGGGAGGAAGGGGAGCAATGAATCATGAAGTAAATTGTATCTTTTGACTGGTAATTCTGAGACACAGATATTAACACAGTCAAGAAATATCCGTTATGTTCTTTTATATGTGTATATATACCATATATTGTATTATATTTTTATGCTTTATATATAGCTTATGTATTATATACAGTATATAAACTATATAAAAATATATGTCTATATTTAAATAAACATATATTTTTGGACAAAGGATCTCAGATTATATATTAGACCATTTAAGGTGGGAGGCTATAAAGCAGTGACTTGCCTATAGTCACATAGAGGAGTCTGTAGCAGAGGCAGAAGCAAATTTATATTTCCAGAATGCTAACCATAGGTCCACCTGTCTAACCAGTTGTTGTTGTGTCCTCCCACTCCAAACTAAATAGCTTTCTTGCTGGTCTGCTTGAATTTCTTGCAGAGTTTCTGTAAACATTTATAGTTCCAGGAATGAAATTGCTTTTTTTTATTCCTCTCTCTTAAATGAAGTCATCTTTTTAGCAGCTGTCATCTCGGTAATGAGACTGCCTTCTGCAGTCTGCAAGTAGATTTAAATCGTAAGTTTTAACCCATGTAAAGCAACAACATGCCTTCAGCAATTCCTAAAAGTGCTTCTAAAATATGTTAAAATGTGAGGGGGGCAGTGAGATATTAATGTCACTTTCAATTTTTTTCCATGTCTTTTCATCACGATTGAAAATGCACATGAAGCTAGCATCATTAGAGCATTATCTGTTGTGCAGCTAAACACAACAGAAGGGATATTTTAATGAAACTCTACTGAGGCAACTTCTTCTGTGTCTGAGTATAGATTTTTAACAGCCTTTGTGTATTTAATGCCTTGAAGCCAGTGTACCACTGCAGACGATACCCATTGACAAAGAGTGTATCTTCTAAGGTTTCAGCACAGATCTCTCATTCCTTTTTGGTAAACTGACACTCTTTAAAAAAAACCAAAACCAAAAAACCCAGTTGGACTGTGCCATAACAAGATGCTTTGTGTTTTTTTTTCCTCCAGCTGAAAAATGTGTTTACTATGAATGCAAAGGAAGGCAGAAAAAAATCAATGCGTGCCTTAGTGGCTATTGGAAATGGTAAAGGGGCTGCAGGTATGTTCATTTACTGTATGTAAAAGATGCCAAATTAATCATTGTTTTTAACAGGTCTTCAAGGGGCATGGTGATTTAAAGGGGCTTTTTATACTTAAAAAAAAAAAAAAGAAAGAAAGGAAACTTATCCTTTTTTCCACTGGGCAATATTGAAATACCTGTAAGAATTTTGAGTTTAAAAGTAAGCTTTATAATCAAATTATGTATGTATTTGTTTGGACACTTTGTTTTGTATAAAAAAAGAAATTGGGAAAAGTAGTAACATGTGATTAGGTTTGGAGCATATATTATCCAGTGGTTAAAACATTTTTTATTTAATTCTAGAGTGATAGAACTAACCAGTGGTAGATCCTACGAGAAGGGATGATCTATGCTTTCCTGTACACACTGTTTGTTTTTATTGTAGATACTGTTTATGTTTAAAAAACCCCAAAGCCTGAAAGTATTCAGCCACATATATCTGCATTTGTTTCACCTAGCTTTAGACACCTAGCTGCAGAGTGTAGCTGTTTACTCTCAAGACAAAGAAAAGCATCAGGCACTTGCAAAAGGTGCCTGGAATTGCAGGTGGGCTGACATGCCCCAGGAACCGGTCATCCCCTTGTGCTGCTGGTGGAATAAAACTCAGCTGAGTTTGCTCTTCACAGAGGTGCCTGTGATTGACTAAAACGAATCTGGGCCTCCATGGTTAGTAGAGCAGATAGAGTCATAAGGAACTAGGAGTCAGTAGATGTGGATTTGTCTTTCTGGTTTTGAAAATCACTTTCATGTTGTTGGCATTCTTGGGGTTTTATTTTCAGTTGCTCTAACAGCAGTGACCACTTTGCAGCAAAGGGCAGCATGACTGGTTGTGTGTTTTCCTGGGTTATTGTCTAGCTAGTGTTAGTATTTCTAGGTAGAATTAGTATAAATCTGGCTGATTCTTTTTTTTTTTCTCTCTGTAAGTCTCAGGTTAGTCCATTGGTAGTATTACTGCTTTTAGTTAAAAAGGGCTTGTTTACTGGTAGTCTCAGCAAGCATCTTGATTCAGAAATTCTTTATGAATCTGTCAAATCAGAAGACCCTAAATTTCCTTCTGATTCAGCCTCTTTAGGAAGCTTTCTTATTCTATTGAAGTTAATCATAAAAAAAAATCCACTTTATGGGCTTCCTACAAATACTATATTTACACTTTTAGGGAAAAATAGAATACTTGGGGGCCCTTTGAGTCTAGTCTCATAGTAACTTCAGTGATCTGCGGCTCGACCCATTTATAGGCTTTCTCCATTAGGACTTTTTATAATGTTCTCTTCAGCAAACAATTTGAAGTTTAACCATAGAAATGCTGTCTGTGGCATAAAGTAAATAGGACAAATAAAACTAGCATAAGATCATGAAGGATCTTACGATACGAGCTGTGAAAAGAGACCTTTTTCCTTTTCTTTCTCAGCAGAGACTGGAGAAAGAATACTGGTCAGAGGCAATCCGTTCAGCTGTGATTTCCTTGTAACGGAACTCTAAGCACAGTTACAGGATAGTGATGACCAACCTATCTCTAGAAGCAATCAAACCATCTCAGTGCAGCATCTAACTTGGATTAACTAGCTCTGTATCCCAGCATAAAGGAACTGTGCAGCCACCCGGTACAGCAGTGAGCTTCTTGCATGTTTCCAGTTCCGTTATTGAGGAAATAGTGTTTATCTTTCACTCAGTTTTCAAATACCAGGAGTTAAAGACTTTTTTTGTTGCAGGATAAGTTTTATTTAAGAAGTACTCTTGAATGTGCTAAGTTTTTCTCCATAAGGAGATAGTTTTCATGCATTCTCTTCTGGATACAAACTGGTGTAAATTAAAATTCCTGTTAGACCTCAAATGGACTTAGAGATAAGACAGCTGTGCAGAATTAAAAGAAGAATCAGCTAAAAAATTAGAAAATGAATAGCTGTGAATTAAACAATCCAAATAATATAATCCAAATAATAGAGAAGTCCTACCTCTATCAGGAGGCAGGAATATAGCATGTATTGTATTAGTGACAGGACAGGAAATTGCATTTGCATTGCTATATGACTCTAGTAAAAATCCTGCTTTCAGTATATATGCAGAGCATCTACCTTTTGGATATAAATAGTCTCCTTTTATTATGAGCTGAATAGATATCTCTGATGATGGGATGTATGTGGGAGCTTATGTTGTGTGTCAGCCCCAGCTGACACAACAAACATCAAAGGACCAAAAAACCTAGATCTGCTGATTGAAGTTAAATTATTTTAATTCAATCTACCTTGACGTTGTTGGACTACAGAGTTTGTAAAAACAGTTGTCACATCCTCTTATTCATTCCATTCAGTCAGTTGATGCCTCGCTCTGAGCTGACTGCAAATGCTCCAAGACTGCTGTGAAATCTCTTCATCACTACCACAACTGACCTGGTAAATAGGAGTAGGCCTGAGAGTTCAGAGAGCATTAGGTAGCAGTCTGTTTTGCTCTGTTCTACAGGCATGCATTTTTTGCAAATGCACTATTCTGTTAAACCTGGTTTTCATATTCTTTATTTCACTAATAGAAACCTAGTCTCCTTCTTCGCTTCTAGGGTCTTGGAGCTACTCTTTGTATAGATGTAGTTGACATATCTGCATCAGCTTTATTTTTTTTTTTCCTTCCTTCCCCTCTTTCTTTGTAAGCAGAAGACTGGATTTTTTTGGGTGAAGCAGTCACCACTATTCAGTTGTTTGGAACAAGTTAGGACAAATACACAAAAGAAATAACTTAAGCCTTATTTGTTTTCATTTGACAACAAGCAATTGGCATCCAATTGTTAGATATTCATAACTCCTAAACTGTTACTTTCTATGGTTTCTGGGGTTTTCTCTGGACCATTTTCTGAGTATGATTTTTGCAATGGAGTGGAAATAACAGGTACTAAACTTGGTTGTGAAGTTCTGGATTTTTTCCCTTTTGCTTTCTGAAGGTCCTGCCTCATGTATTTCTCAGTAATAAAATGACTCTTTTCTGTCTTGCAGGTTTTGCATTGGGGAAAGCAGGTGACAGGATGAATGCTTTACGGAAAGTATGTTGATTGAATTATTTGTTGCTTGATGACAAACACAAATAATTCATACCTAAACTTTTTCATTTTTTTTAAATAATCAGTATCTTTTGAATTCTATGCAAAGAAGCACGTCCATGTATGTAATTTGTCCATCTCGATACAAATAATGAGGTTGCCCTGCAATGAGATTCTGTTAATGCACACTTTATTTTCTTTCTCCTCCCTCTTCTGTGGCCTATACCTACCCCCGCCTTGCTCAATTGTTTCCAATATCTATGTAGCATACAATCTGCTTATATAGTTAATGTGTAGGAATTTTTCTCGTACACATACATAAAGACCTTATTAAGGCTCCTTTAGACTTCAAAATGTTACTTGTCCGTCTACATTAATCTAGTTTGTGTTGTAATGCTCAACTAAGCTATCAAAGTATCAATGCTGAAACACACAAAGTTTGATAGAGTTGTTACTACATTGAGAAATCTTTTTAAATATTAAAACTGTTAGGAGAAGGCAGTTCTTTAAAGAGAACATTTTCATTTCCATGAAGTAAATGGTTTAGATGTGGCAAACCTGTTTTCCTAAGTTTTCTTTTGTGCTTTTTTTCTGTCTAGTTAACTGAGCAATGGTAAATTTCAAATACTTTGCAGGAAAAATTCAAGAAAAAATGTTTTCTGCTTTTATTACCTAGGCAAAGAATAAAGCAATACGCTGCTTACATTTGATAGAGCTGTATCAGAACCACACGGGTAAGTATTATGACTTTTTTAGACTCTTTCTTTAACTTTCAATTAGTACTGAATATACAAAAAAGAACTGGTTGCAACTAGTTACAAAGCATAAAAAGATGTTAACTAAAACCTTTCTGATCTGATGCACTGTATTACTATTCTTTGTGCATTATTTTGTTTCTTCAGCATGCTGCATGAAATCCTAGCCCCAGGCTGTTTTAGCTAGATGGTAGTAATGTCAGAGTACATAGTCTGTCAATCCTTCTGTAAAATAAATCAGCATTACCTGGAATGAATATGTGATTTAGTCTTTACTTTCACTCACTCAGGTTTGTATCAACAGTTGTAGAATGTCCATGAAGAAAAGTTAAGATTACATAATATGAGATGTTGTTGTTAAAATATTGAAAGATTTATCTCCCTTCTAGTCTCCTGCCTTTGCCATGAAAGATGGGGACAGACTTTTTAGTGGGTCCTGTTGTGATAGGACAAGAGGTACTGGTTTTAAACTAAAAGAGGGTAGATCCAGTCTAGATATAAGGAATAAAACTTTTTATGATGACGGTGGTTGTCGTGGTTTAAGCACAGCCGGCAACAAGGCACCACGAAGCCGCTTGCTCCCTCCTCACCACCCCCCCGGTAGGATGAGAAGGAGAAAATATAAAGAAACATTTGTGAGTCGAGACAAGGACAGGGAGGGATTGCTCACCACTTATGGTCATGGGCAAAAACCAGACTCAACTTGGGGAAAAAAACCCAAAATTAATTTAATTTGTTACCAATCAAATCAAAACAGGACAATGAGAAGTAAACCCAATCTTGAAACACCTTCCCCTCACCCCTCCTTCCTTCCCAGCTCAACTCCACTCCCAATTTTCTCCACCTCCTCCCTCCAGCGGCGCAGGGAGACGGGGAATGGGGGCTGGGGTCGGTTCCTCACCCCTTGTCTCTGCTGCTCCTTCCTCCTCAGGGGGAGGAGGACTCCGCGCTCGGCCCCTGCTCCACCGTGGGGTCCCTCCCAGGGGCTGCAGTCCTTCAGGCACAGCCTGCTCCAGCACGGGCTTCCCCACAGAGTCCCGGCCATCTTGGGGGGCATCCATCCCCCTACTCTGCCGTGGGCTCCTCTCTCCCCGGGCTGCAGGTGGGCATCTGCTCCCCCGCTCCCCTCCACGGGCTGGGGGGGACAGCCTGCCACCTCCCCGCGGGCTGTGAGGGCATCCCCTCCTCCTTCACTGACCTTGGTATCCGCAGAGGGGTTCCTCTCGTATTCCAGTCTTCCGACCCACTGCAGGTTTCCCCTCTTAAATCTGTTCTCCCAGAGACGCTACCATCATCGCTGAGGGGCTCGGCCTTGGCCAGCGGCAGGTCCAGCTTGGAGACGGGGGAGCTTCGAGCAGCTTCTCCCAGGAGCTGGCTCTGCAGCCCCTCCCCTGCTGCCAAAATCCCTCCACATAAACCAGTACATTGGTGAAACCCTGGCCCAGGTTGCCCAGAGTGGTGGTAGACATTCAAGGTCAGGTTGGACGTGGCTCTGAGCAACCTGATCTAGTTGAAGATGTCCCTGCCTGTCGCAGGGGTGTTGGACTAGATGACCTTGAAAGGTCGTTCCCACCCAAACTATTCTATGATTCTATGTTTAAAATCTGGATACTTAATGCATAGTATTTCAGGCTCTTTAAAAATGGGAGGGGGTGAAGAGGGTAGCAGCAAGATTAGGTCTCTGCTGGCACAATTTGAGTTAAGGCAGTCATACTGTCTGGACATCTCTTCTCTACAGTGAACTTCTCTGTGCTTTTCCACTTTGTATGTCAGAGATGATTCCCTGTTGACTCAATCCATGTATGCTGACAAAGCCCAGCAGCCAGGGAGAACGTGGGCTGCAGAAGTCAGTCTGATGTTTTATGGTAGCTTTTTGTTACTTCAATTTAATACCATACAAGTCCTCTCTGATGTCAGACATGGTACCAGTATCCCAAATATTCAGTTATCTTTCAGAAAAATTTTGAAAGATAGTACCTTACAGAGTATATGAATACTTAACCAAGTCATTGCATAGATAAATATTCAGTATAGTAAAACTCAGCTTACAAATACAAAACTGCAGTTACCCTCATGAATCTATTCCTTTAGCATTATTATTCCACACTAACAGATTGGGGATTTGATTAAAAACTGGTGGTGTTTCGACCATGCTTTCCATTCTACTTAACATAGAGGTTTTCTCTGAGCCATCTTGACTGCAGTGCTAGAATCCACTGTGCAGAGACTGAGCCACTGAATCAGATGTATATAAGAGCCACCCACCAGACGATATGAGTTTGGGGTCCCTTTTGAAGCAGGGAGAAGCAGGAAGGCTGGAATGGTAAATATTCTGTATGGAAGATCCAAGAATGCTGAAGCCTATGGGGAAATGTTAGGTTAAAAGCTGAATTATTAGAAAGACCCGAGTATGAGGAAGAAGGTTAAAG
Organism: Astur gentilis; assembly: GCF_929443795.1. Taxonomy (NCBI): domain Eukaryota; kingdom Metazoa; phylum Chordata; class Aves; order Accipitriformes; family Accipitridae; genus Astur; species Astur gentilis. The sequence continues at coordinate 30,909,219 of NC_064894.1, read as the reverse complement.
TGTGACGTGAGCTCACTTCAAAGCTAAATGAGGATCATTGGAGGCATACAGACACTTCATATTTTTCAAGTGAAGCTTGGTTTTATATACAGTGGTAACATAATATTCACAGATGTGTAAACATGCCTAATCTATTCCAGAAATTTACCTAGCTTAACCCTTCTCTTTAAAGAACTCAGAGGAGAGTAAAACCAACTTCCGTTCACAGTTCTCAAAAAGAGAGGTACTCCTTAAATGTGCTGAGCTAAAGCTTTTCTAGAAGGGAGAATTTAGCTGTAATGCCTTTTTTTTTTTTTCCTCCCTCCAGTTTTCCACGACATTACAGTGAAATTTAAAAGAACAACCATCCGCATGAAGAAACAAAACAAAGGTAATTAAAGCTGCCTGGAAATTCTGAAGTTTTCTTAATTACTGGCTGGTATGAAGTTAAATTTGCGCAGTGTCTATTTACTTCAGAGACGGGTCATTTGGTGCTAGTCTACTATGTTTTAAATGTTGAAGATGATCAATTGTTTTCCATTAGAAATGCCTACTGTTGATGACATGGCTTTGTTACTGTAAATCTGGGTTTGTCCCTCTTACACTGGTACCTCTATCTGTGGTTTTCTTTTGTACTTCCTAACTGTAGTTCCTTCAGCTCTAAATTACCTAGATGTGGAAAAGTCTAATCTAATAGCATAGATGTTGGAGGCCTTTAGAAGAACCCTGCAGGTTTTCCTTCCCACCATACGCCCCATGCATGCTTTGGAGAACTGATAGGCTCTTTCCGTTATATTTTAGTGATTTTTTTTAATCACTGTTCTCAAGACAAGATTCAGAGGTAGTTTAGTATGCAGCACTGGGAGCGCTTCAAATGGGAATCAGAGTGCAAGCCGCATCTGTGTGCCTGTCCCTCCTAAGTCCATACTGGGATAGCGTGGGCAGATGTCCTCCCTCAGCTGCCTCAGACTACCTGTGGTGATGAGCTGGAGCCAGGGCAGCACCCAGCCTGCTACTTCCTCGAGACCATTAGTGCTTTACTTTCCCTAAAATCAAGAGCTCCCAGGGTGGAAACTAGAGGGGTTATCTACCCTGGCTTGTTGTCCTGCACCATACCAGCACAAAGACCATCTGCTTGTTACGCAGTAGCAGTGTTTTCATTTCTCCATTTTTGCAGGCTGTTCTTCGCTTTGATCCCAGTTGTAGTACATGCAAATGCTTCTTTAGACTCCTGTAGGTTAGATGTGAGTAGTAGTGAGTCTATGCCTGGCAGCTCTCAGCTCACAGGTCTGTTAAGTGATGTTAGATGTACAGCTGCCTCCTCCAGCCGCTTCAGCCCAGGACCCTCCTGCCCCACCACTGGAGCCCAGCCCAGGGACCTAGGGCCTCTGCCCGAGCTGAGGGATGCGGCTGTCACTTTCCCATTTGCAGATTGAACCAGTAGTGGAGCTGCGTATGCATGCCAGAGACACAGAGACACACAGGCACACGGACACTGGCACGGCTGGCCACGGACAAGACGCTGCCTTCAACAGCACCTACATACAGGACTCGCATGCACATAAACACAGACAGCCAAGTCCCCTCCTCCTCTTCGGCTGGCAGAGGTAGATCACTAGTGCAGGCACACACAGCACTCTCCAGGTTCACAAGTAAGTTTGCGGATCCCTCAAGTACGAGCACGGCCCCTCTGTGTGCCCAGCACCCTTGCCCAGATTCTGGGCCCTCTTACCTGTTTCACAGGTCCCCTACTCACCGGCTGGTTCAGCTTAATGCTTGCTAGCCAACACGCATCCACTCACACACTTGTCCCTCGTGCAGTCTGCATTCAGAAGTCCCCCTGGGTATATGAGCACAGACCCCCTGCCTATCCGATATCCCAGCCCAGACCTGAGGCCTCCCTGCTCACCAGCTAGTCCAGCTTAAAGGTTGCTAGTGAAAACACAGCAGGATTGGGCAAGATAGAGATGCTCGGTCCCCCCAGCAGCCACCACCCCACAGTGAGAGGCTGTGAGCTGTGGTTCTGCTGCAGCCAGTGGTGGGTTTGTAAAGCACTATTGATTCTCACACCCCTCCCAGTCTAGGTCTCCCCTGGTTTACAGTCTTAGCAGTTGCAAAGTCCAGGTTGATCTTCCTGGAGGGGGCACTTGTAGTTTCTCAATAGCCCATCTATTAGTGGCAATGTTTGTTTCTTGTCATTGTCTCTCTGTTTGTTTTGTCAGGTCTGTGTCTCTGTATTTTGTTTCTGGTTTCCCCTTTTTCCCTTAGTTTCCCAATTGACAAGGTCCCCAATCAGATAACCTCACTAGAATAAATGTTCTCACACTCTCACATGCTCTCATGAGTTAGTGTGGCTGACCAGGTTTGGTTCTCATCACTGCCTCCCTTATCATTTGTTGGTCATGTTTATGTCTCTGTATGTTCTTGTCACTCTCGTTCGTCACAACCTTACAGCTACCAGTCCATTGTAAGTACTTGCAATTAAAAATACTTTCAGTCCACAGTGGTACTAAATCATTGTCAATAGTTGTGAAGTATGGCAACTCGGCATGTCTAGTATCAACAGTTCTGCACCAGCAAGACACAGCACAGATTTTGTCATCGGACTGGAAGTGGGCAGAGGGCCGTGACTGTGTTCCCCTCCCAGCTTTAGCCGAAGAGATACACAGCCCAGCACACGCTGTCCCTCAGTTGTGTGTATGCTGTCTCTAATAGCTTCCACATGAATGCTGACCTTTTGAAGACACAATGCTAGCTTCATTATCCCTTTCCTCACTTTCAGAGCTGTTGCAATATGTGCTTTGACAGTCATTTACAATGACAGGGATACACCCAGAGTGACCTTGTAAACTGCTGTCATGTTATTCAGGATGGCAACCTAAAAAAGTTTTAACACATGAGGTAGTTTGGGGAGCTAAAGGTTAGCTTATTTCTAATGCATTGCCGTTTTCAGTGTGATCCATTTTACCTTCTAGGGTCTTTCTGTTTTGAAAACCTGCAATGATGGTATGAGGTCATTTCTTTGCATGAATCTTTTGAGTTAGAGCTTTATGTACAAAGGTTTGATTTGACTTGTTTAGCCTAACTTTGCTTTCAGGACAGATAAAGGTAGCTGCTGTTCCATAGAAAACAGATTTAGTTTGCTGCTAAGCACTCGTAATTGGTCCCTAATTTTAATATACAAATAGGAAGCTAATTCATTTACTTGGTTAGTGCTTTGTAAATCACTTCAGTTTCATTATGAGAAGATCTAAACTGCAAGAGCATTTAATGATTAGCTTATAGTAAGTCAGAAACTTGGGATAATTTTCCAGTCAGAACACTGTCATGTTCAACTACTTAATTCATCAATTTCTACAAACTTTAACTAAGCTGAAGCATTGACACTTTGGACATACTATTTTATTTTGTGTATCTGGTATTCTTGTTCTGCACTGTCACATTGGTAATATGAGAATATAATTATTAATGTTCAAAGTTACTAATGTATTTTGAAAGCATCTAAAATTGCTATGAACCTTCAACACATCTTTATTAGATGATGTTTTGATTCTGGGATGAGGGGGTTTTTTAATCAGTGTGACAGTAAAGTGATATCATGGGCTTAGAATAATCTTTACAAGCTAACAGGTATGGAGCCAGACTGTCTTATCATTTGTGTTTCTGTAGGTTTTCTGCATTTAAGGAGCTCTCAAGGTGGTAAATTAGGTAATTAGGCTATAATTTTTAAGATGACCACTTAAAAGAAACTTCAGTTTAGTCTTCAATGTAATGAATGAGAAACATGCACATAGCAGGAGTAAGCATAACTGAACTACACGTTTGACCCTGCACATACAAACAAATAATGCTGTTACGGTTAAATGGTAAAGGAAGGTTGGTGTTAGATGTTGTTATTTTCTTGTTAGTGGAACAAAGAGTAAGACACCTTCCCACCTCATCTGACATGCTACGTTCATGAACCTCAGAAGCAAGAACAATCAGGGTCACCTTATGATTAATTTTGCCTCACCAGACTGTCCTAATGTATTTGCTTTTTTTTTTTTATCAGTTTTGAGAAACAAACTGTCTCCACTACCTTCTCTTTTTCCCAGGAGGGATCCTTTTGTAGCTGACATACTGCTGTTGTCCTGCCCAGTAAGGTTCTTCCATTCAACTTACACAGTAAAAACTGCATATCACAGAATGGTTGAGGTTGCAAGGGAACTCTGGGGGTTGTCTTGTCCAACGTCCTGCTCAAGCAGAGTCACATAGAACAAGCTGCTGAGGACCATGTCCAGACAGCTTTTAAACATCTCCAAGGCTAGAGACTCCACAGCCTCTGAGGGCAACCTGCGCCAGTGCTTGGTCACCCTCACTGTGAAAAAGTGATTCCTGATGTTCAGATGGCGCGTCTTGTGTTTCAGTTTGTGCTCATTGCTTCTTGTCCTGTTGCTGGGCACCACTGAAAAGAGCCTGGCTCTGTCCTCTTTGCACCCTCTCTTCAGATATTTATGTATATTGGTAAGATACCCCCTGAGCCTTCTCTTCTCCACGCTAAACAGCCCCATCTCTCTAAGCCTTTCCTGATAGGAGAAATGCTCTAGTCCCTTAATCATCTTCATAGCCATTTGCTGGACTCTCCCTAGTATGTCCACATCTCTCCTGTACTGGGGAGCCCGGAACACAGTTCTGCTCCACGTGTGTCTCACCAGTGCCGAGTAGAGGGGAAGAAGGATCACCTCCCTCAGCCCACTGGCAACAGTCCTCCTAACGCAGCCCAGGACACTGTTGGCCTTTTTTGCTGCAAGGGCACGTTGCTGGCTTATGGTCAACTTGGTGGCCACCGGGATCCCCCGAGTCCTTTTCTGCCAAGCTGCTTTCCAGCTCTTCAGCCCCCGGGATGTGTTGGTGCCTGCGGTTCCTCCCCGGGTGCAGGACTTTGCCCGTGCTGAACCTCATGAGGTTCCTGTCAGCCTGTTTCTTTCTCCAACCTGTCAAGGTCCCCCTGGATGGCAGCTTGACCCTCTGGTGCATCAGCCACTCCTCCCAGTTTTGTATCATCAGCAAACTTGCTGAGGGTTCACTGCCCCACCATCCGGATCGTTAACGAAGATGTTGAACACGAATGAGCCCAGTATTGACCCTGGGGTACACCACTAGTTACTGGCCTCTAGAGTTCATGCCACTGATTGCCACCCTCTGAGCTCAGCTGTTCAGCCAGTTTTCCGTCCACCTCACTGTCTGCTTATCCAGCCCATACTTCATTAGCTTCTCTGTGAGGGCCTTACAGGAGACAGTGTCAAAAGCCTTACTGAAGTCAAGACAGGTAATATGTATAGCTCTCCATTTCATCGTAGAAGGTTATAAGGTTGGTCAAGTGTGACTTACCCCTGGTGAATCCATGCTGACTACTCCTGATCACCTTGTACGTCATGTGCCTGGAAGGGGTTTCTAGGATTAGTTGTTGCATCAGCTTCCCAAGGATCTAGGTGAGGCTGACTAGCCTGTAGTTCCCTGGGTCCTCCATAGTCAGCCTTTTCCATGTCCTGTGTTGCCAGGTCCCCTGCCCCATTCAGCAGCGAAACCACATTTTTCCTAGTCTTCCTTTTGCCACTTAGGTACTCATGGAAGGCCTTCTTGTCACCTTTGACATCCCTTGCTAGATTCTGTTGGGCTTTGGCTTTCCTAACTGCATCTCTGCATGCTCAGACAGCGTCTCTGTATTCTTCTCAGGCTACCTGTCACTGCTTCTATCTTTTTATGTTTTGCCAGGAGCATCTTGCTCATCCATGCAGCTGTCCTGGCATTTTTCCTGCTTGTTGGGGTGGACTGCTCCTGAGCTTAGAGGTGATCCTTTAATATGACCAGCTTTCTTGAGCTCCTCTTCCTTCCAGGCCCTTAGTCCACAGGACTCCTCCAAACAAAACATTGAAGAGGATGAAGTCCAGAATTGTGGTCTTGGTTTTTGCCCTGCTCCCTCCTCACAGGATCCTGAATGCCACCATCTCATAGTCACTGCAGCCAGCTCTGCCTTCGACCTTCAAATCCCTAACAAGCCCCTCCTTGTTTGTGAGCATGAGTTCCAGCAGAGCACCTTTCCTTCTTGGCTTCTCTGTCACTTGAGCCAGGAGGTGTCATCAATGCACTCCGGGTATCTCCTGGATTGCTTATGCCCTTCTGTGTTGTTTCTTCAGCATCTGTCAGGGTGGTTGAATTCCTCTGTGAAGACCAGGGCCTGTGATTCTAGCTGTCTGTAGGAGGCCTCATCTACTTGTTCTTCCTGATCGGGTGTCCTTCAGCAGACAGGCATGCCCTACAATGTCACCCATATTGGCCTGCTTTTTAATACTTACCCATAAGCTCTCAGTTGGCTTATCATCCATCCCCAGAGCAGAGCAGATCTCCAGGTATTCCAGCTATTTTATCAAATAAAGGGCAACCCCACCTCCTTGTCTTCCCAACCTGTCCTTCCTAAAGAGCTGGTATCCCTCCACTGTAGCACTCCATTCATGTTAGCCATCTACCACATCTCCGTGATTTCAACAAGACCATAGACGTGCAACTGCACCCACATCTCTTAATTCCTCATGTTTATTCCCATGCTGCATGGAAGCTCCATGCTGCCATACAGGCACTTCAGAGAGGCACCTTAGTGTGCTGATTTCCCCGAAAGTACTTTTCTATAACAGGGCCTTGCAGACACTTCCTTGCTTACATGCTAATGCTGGAGGTGACCCCACTCAAGCCCTATTTTGATGATTTTTGTTCTTCCTTTTGTTCACATCACTCCAGACCCTTTGTTATCAACCCTGTCTGTCACCCCTGCCAGAAGGCTGCCGATAACTCTCTCCCTCCCCTGTCATTCCTAGTTTAAAGCCGTCCTTGCTAGGTCAGCCATCCTACTGGCAAAGATACCTTTGCCTCACTTTGCAAGGTGCATCCCATCTCTCTCTAGCACACACTGGTCCTCAAACAAGGTCCCATTGTCATAGAACCCAAAACCTTCTTGCCAACACCACCTCCACAACCAGTTGTTGACCGACTTTATCAGTGCCCTCCTTCTTACACCCTTTCCCTTTCTTGGCAGAGTTGAGGAGAACACTGCCTGGGCCCCCGTGTTCCTGACTGTCACCCCTATAGCTCTGTAGTCGCTTTTGATACTCTCCAGCTTGCTCCTGGCAGCATCACTGATGGCCTCGTGGAAGAACAGCAAGGGGTAACAGAGGGCTGGACAAGCTTCAGCAGTCTCTCCACAATATCTGGGATCCAGGCCCCTGGCGAGCAGCAAACTTCTCTGGATGAGAGGTCAGGTCAGCAAATGGGTGCCCCTTCACTGCCGCAGGGAGTTGCCCATTACTGTCCGTCACTGCATCCTCCCAGTGGTCTTGCATTGTTCAGGGTCTGTTGTCCCAGATGCTTTGCTTGAAAGCACATCTGGCTCCTCCTCAGCCTTGAGGGTGGTGGACCTATTTCATAGTGGCAAGCCTTTAGGTGGAGTTGGAGCCCTCCTCTTGGTGCCAAAAGTCACTAGCTTCCATTCTTTACCTTCCTCAGAGGTTGCACTTGCCATTCGACTGGACTGTGCCTGTGTCCATGCTGCTGGTTGCGTCTACACCTCTTAAAACTGTTAACACCATTGATCAACATTTAATACATACGAACAACATTGATTAATAATGCTTGGAAAAACTTACGTAGCATGCATTTTGTTCTAGGCTTCAAATATGCTGCAGCAGGATAATTCTGTTGATCTTGGGCAGGGGATTGTGGTCCATTATAATCCCCAGAAACTTTTTCTGTTGTTGTTTAGTCAGTCTCCTCTATTTTGTACTTGTGCTTTTGACTCCTCAGCAAAGCACTCTGCATCTGTCTTTGTTGAATTTAAGTGTTTTGGTTTCAAACTGTGTCTCCAGTTTGTCAGACCTGCATTGACTTCTCCTTCTGACCTGCAGTACACTTGCAGCCTCTCCCAAGATTGTATCCTCAACCCATTTTTTTCAGTCTCTGTTCCTCCATCCAAGTCATCAGTGAAGATACTTGCAGGTATTAAAGCCACAGCAAGTCCGCAGCAGGATCCTATCTGGACCATGCTCTTGGCCTCACAGCAGACAGTGGGTATTGAGGATACATACTTTAATGATGATTTTGCCTGGTTCTTATTTCCCTAGTTTATTTGTGAGAGTATCATGCCAAACTGTGTCAAAATACAAGTCCAGTTCTATCACATTAGCACCTTAGCCTTGGTAGCGTGTTGCTGCCAGTTTGGGCCAGTGCTTTGCCTTATCTGAGTATCTTGCCAGCCTTTCTAGTTACACAACACATTCACATATATGCAAGTATCTGCTAAAAACCAGGGGACACTTTTCCACTTAATGAATGTTTTCCCAGTTTTGTAGCTGATAGAACTAGATTGTGCATCTCCTAAAACAGGTTTGATGATGTCAGAGGAAAAATTGTGCTTATGTCCAACATGCTCCAGACAGCAGGCATCATTGGCCTTCTAAAAAGTGTAATGATAGGTCAGTGTGTACAACTGTAGATTAATTGTATGTGTGTGTGAGAGAGAGACTTCATTATGGGCTCATGACCTGAAAACAAGCTATAACATTATATGTCTACGCAAAATTGATTTTTTTAGGGATAGTATAGATAAAGCTCTTGCTAACTTTACCTTAGTCCCTGACAGGCTTTTGTGTTAATACTCTAAGGGAAGGATTCATAGCAGCAGTGGGAGCTGGCTGTAATTTTAGAACAAATAAATGACTTGTAGACATACTACAGAACAAGATTTAACTTGAGGCAGGCTCTGGACTTCATGTCTGCCACCATTCCAGTTCGCTTCTGGTTTTAGCACATGCCAGCTGGATGGAAACTGGGGGGGGTATTGCTCATCTGTGCTCCAGAATATGCTACCTTTTGGAGCGTGGACAGCTCTTAATCTTCATCTCTGACTTGACTTTACAATTACAGTAGTCATGAGACTGCTAGCCACATTGATACATCTCTAAGTAGTTTAAATTAGTTCCTAATGTGAATTAATAAGGGGAAATGTAGAACAGTTTGTCAAATACACTTATGTGGCTGTGAAGCCCAGCACTGATACCCTGTAGCTGTAACTAATAAGTACAGGAAATTACAATTATTCATAGTTTTCACATTAGACCATGGCATATGTAGACTGTCTTCACTTAAAGTATAAAAGATTCCTTCTGTTTGCTGCTGGCATTGTAGCTGTATAGTTATGTATGCTGAAGCCTCTCACTTTGCATAATTACAGCTGACAGTTTATTTCCAGTTCCTGTGCGTAGGACTCAGACAGCTATCTCAACAAATGATCGCAACAAAGCCTAATGTTTCAGCAGAAGAGTTGAAGTTGCTGTTATACTTAAATGTTCCTTTCTTGAATTTATTCCTAATCCCTGCAAAGTAGAGAAAACCCTCATCATATAGTCAGGATTACATACTAGACCAGTGACAATCCAAGTTAAAAAGGTAATGCAATGTGAACATGTGAATGTGAACTCAGAGTAGTCCCCTTGTGTGGTTTTAAAGTGAATGTTGTATTTTCAAACTTTTGTTAGTGGCTACCCAGAAAATCTAATATAGATTGCCCATAACAGGTTGTGTTAGTTTATAGGAAGGTTACCTTTGTACCTTTTTCAGTGTGAAAAAATTTGTTACGTTTAAATGACCCTGTTCTCTTATATAGGCCTCACTGAATTAAACTGGAGTAAGGCAGCATGTGTGCCGCAGACAAGTTAAAAATGTCTGAGCCCAACTTTTTCTCCATAGCTGGAGTTTGCAGTTGGAATCCTTTGCTTTCGTGTTTGGAATAAATTTTGTTCAGTGACTGATGGACTAGTTTGCTAGCTTCTGAGTTTCACATATTAACAATCTGCAGAAACCTGACTGAGATAAGATGGGAGAAAAGCAACAATAAAGACGCTAGAAATTAAATGCTTTAAGTCACTGAAAATGAAACTTTGACTAACAGCCTTTCAGAGGTCATTCACATGTAATTGTGTCTAAAACTTGACTTTGTCCTCTAGCACAGAAAACAGTATTTTCTTGAATGGCAGAACAAATGGCTTTGGATGGTTATAGTTTCTTCTCCGATTATAGGTTAAAAGAAAAAGGGACATATTGGCACAATAACACATGACAGCACTGGAATAGATTTCCTCCCCCCCACTTACTCAGCAGCAAGACTGTTCCACAGAGTGGACTAATCAATAACCTGGCTTTTCAGCTTTTAAGTAAGATACATTAGAACTATCACAAACCAATTTTTAAAGATTAATAGAGCTAGGCCACATGAAACAAATCTCTCTGGGGAATGAGGGAGCAAAATTAGACTCCTCAAAAAATAACTCCTCCATTAAAATCTGGCAAGTCTAAGAAACCCTTTGCAATTAATGATAATGTACTACAATTAGGCATTGGAGCTAATACAACACTCTATGGTGGAGATGGATGCAGATGACGTGGAAACCTCTGTTGTGTTTGTGGATTTTGAAATATGTTTGTCTCTCCTGCCCACTCACCTACATATTTCAACTTGTTACAGTTACAAGCTTTTCTAATTTGTCCTGTGGTTTCCACAGACACACAGAAACTTTTTTCGATTATCTTACTGCTTTGAACAGTAAGTTGAAAACAGATGAGGGTCGCAACACTCATTTGTTCTTCAAGCTTTATTAAAATAAATGTTTTTTCTGGAAAGATGGAGAGTATTTTGCTGTCTTTCCAGTGTAGTTTTAGCTCCAGGGAGTCTGTTACCTTCTTTATTTCCATTCCCCATCCTTCACATTGTACCACTAATGTAATAAAAAAGCATAATTCATGCCAGTTGCTGGGCCAGGAGAAAGGAAGTGATGTCTCTGCATCTTGATAATCTGTGCTGTCTTACTCTCTTGGTAGTGCATAGTATTCTGCTAGCTTTTGTAAGCTGAAGGGGAAAAGCCTAACTTTTTCATGGGTAGTGGCTGTTATATTTTGCATAGACTGTGAAGCTGGTGAATTGCTGTTGCTGAGTCAGGAGGCGAGTAACAGGTTCACATTCTGGATATCAACTGCAAAGTGTAAATTTGGTATAAGTGGGCACAATGATGCCTTCCTCAATTTGCAGGCAGCTTCAGTCCCACTTTAACTGCTCAAAGCTTTGCTTACCAAGAGCCGAATAAAATAAAAACGTGGTAGGTTTTATTTTGGCTACCCAAAGGCCTGTGAGCAGCAAGAGTGCCAGTGGACACTCGCCCTCTTTCCCAGCAGCTCTTTGTTTTGACCAGACTTTTCTGTTGGAGCATCACTGCCCACAGATTTGCTTGGGCTTCCCTTTTCCTTCCTTCCCCGATTTCTCTGCCTGCTCTGTGTCTGATAGAGGTCTTGAGCACAATCTCAGGCTTTAGGATGGCACTATAGACCTCTCATCCAGCAGCAATCTCCCTGGGAATGAGAGACACTGACATCGCTTCTGCTGCAGGGTCCTACTGGAAGGAGGCCCAAAGGACAGCAGTGCTTGAGCGTATCAGTTGTTTTGAGCATTAACTTCACCATAGGAGACCAGTTTAAATCCCTCCATCATGTATGTGAACCAGGTCTTTAAAGTCGGAGTTACTGAAGCTGTCATTCAGCGGTTGGTCACCTGAAATTGCAAAGGAAGTGGGTTTGAAGCTATGTAGGTATTGCTTTTTGGAAGAGACAGTCTTGGTTGGGATCCAGTTACATTTAGATCCTCTCCCCTTGTAATAGCTTCCTTTTAATACTGTTTAAAGTAAACTTGTTGCCTTGCTTCTCTGCTATTTTTTTTTAATTATTAATATTTTTACTTTTGGGAAGTACTAGAGTTATTTTTCTGCTGAGTGGGAGAAAGAAATTGCCTTATGTTTGGTGAATGTTCCCAGGGTGGTGGGGTATGTTTGTGTAAGATTATTCTAAAGCTGCCAATGGTATTTATAAGGAATGCTACCCTGTGGTATTAAACAAATCCTCAGGTTGCATTTTTTATGCTTTTATGGTTTGAGTTTATAGGTGGTGACATTTTCGTTTGGTTTTGCAATATGTTAAGTAAGGGATATTTAGTATAAAACCCCCATGATCTTTACGTTAGCATTACTGCAAAAACTGGGAAGAATGGTCTTCCCAGAATGGTTTTGCCATTTTTAGGATACATGTTCCAACATGCTAGGTAACACAGATAACTAAGAAGAGGTCTTAGTTCTCTCTTCTTCTTTAGCTAAGTTGTATGCTTACAAATAATCACATAATGCTAATTTTTTATTTTTTTTTCCCCCTCCAGGATATGGTCTTCGTTGCCACCGAGCTATCATCACCATCTGCAAACTAATTGGCATTAAAGACATGTATGCGAAGGTTTCTGGATCCAAAAACTTGATTAATATTACCAGAGCTCTCTTTAAAGGCTTGACACAACAGGTAGATTGCACTCTCAGTGGTTCTGTACGTTAGGTCAGGGGACAGAACAGGATTGATATTGCAATAGTTTGTGGTCAAACAGTTTATGTTCTGGGCTTAAAATGAAGTCATTTTCTAAAGAGCAAAAAAAATCAGCATGTGAATAATTCCTCAGCAGTTGTATGAAGTTGTCCAGTCAGAAACAGCTGTATGTAACTCTGCCTGTTCCACAGCCAAGTGCCTCCAGGGGACATCTGAATTTCTGGGCTTTCATTTGTAGTATTTTTGGTGACATTTAAAAATCATGGGCGGAGGAAGTTGTAGCCCAGCTTTGGTTGCTGCTGCTTGTTTGTCTTCATTCTAAGTTTTCATTGCCTGAGGACCAAACATCACAGCTGCTTCTATCTCTAGTATAATTAAGATCTCTGAAATAAGTCAGGGAAGTGGTGTCATTTCCTCTAACTCAAAGTGCTCACAGTGGAGATGTCTCTGTCTGAGCCAGCTGCCTGTAGTTGATGGAAAGATCGAACATGCGGCATTTCATCTGACTTTCTTTGAACACCAGCCTCAGGACGAATCAGTCCTTTGGAAATTCCTGGTTAATTCATTTGGTCGTAGAGTCTTGGTAGCTGCCAGGATTTAGCTGCTTACCTTCCCAATATAGCCGTGCAAAGATATATTTGTCAAATCTGTCACACCGTCCTAGCCAACTTTTTCAGTTCAGCCTCAGGAGGGGAGGGGATTATGATCCTCTTTGCCTAATGAGATAGTTAGAGATGCTTATCAGTAGCTGAGGTTAATCAGACTTGAGGAAGTCTGTCATATTTTCAGTGCATTGTGTCTGAGAAGTCTTCCAAAGAATGAATAGAAGAATAGAAGGGCCCGCTGTATAGATTGTTGCTTTGAGGGATGTGCACTTGATATATTTTCTTGACTGCCCTGAATGGGAAAAATTTCCTGTTCCCAGTAGACATTTATTCTGTAAAATCTGAATGTTAACAAAACAAGTTGTATGCAAGGAGAGAGGTATAGTTGAAAATAATGTTAAATTTGTATCATTATATTAGCTAATATTACCTGTCAGGGCAGTAATAAGCACTTTACTGTTGTCAAAGCAAAATTTTTGTCCATATAAAGACAGAAAAACTTTACTGCACATTACTGAAGTGCCGACATGTATCCTTATTAGCAGGATGTGCCTTTCTGGCCAGATCCTTTCCAGAAGCCAGTTCCTCTAGGATGACATTGTAATGCTAGTACATCTGCAGTCTAGCTGTCTGAATTCCTGCTGCTTATGCAATTAGCTCATTTGAAACCTATGAGAATGAGCCTGACAAATCATTTAATTTACACACGTTTAAACTGTTTATTGGTAAATTACTTTTTTTTTTTTCCTACCCCATATACCATGTAGAGCTTGACCTGAAGTAAACCAACATTGTCTATCATTGCTTTGATTTGTATTTTCTCTTTCCTACTCCCAGGAGACTCACCAACAGTTAGCGAACGAGAAGGGTCTCTATGTAGTGGAGTTCCGGGAGGAGCAGGGCCCTTTGCCCATCGTCGTGGCACTGCCTGAGGGGCCTGTCCGTGAGGATCCTGAGCCTGAGGATGAGGTTCCAGACACAAAGCTGGAGTGGAGTGACGTGAAAGAAGCTCAGGGAATGAAGAAATCTCCCTGGGCGAATGTCAGACGGACAGTATGGTGAAAGCTTCAGTCCCTCTGTCTCTTCTGCTCAGAGATGCCACTGGGAAAGCCCAGCCCAAATGGACAGGTTGTCTAGGCTTACATTTCAGAGGAGGGCACATGTAGCTCTCTCATGTTGCTGCTGCTGTTGCTACCATTTAGTAACACTGTTTGCTTTTCCACAATTATTCTGACCACTGTTTGACTAGGGACGTTCAGATGGCAACAGCTGTTGAACATGAATTTGTCTTCAAGCATGCATTTACTTGATTCCTGAAGATGATGTTTAATCAACAGGTCCCATGTTTCTTTCACAAGCTCTTGGGAAACTACTGAAAAGATAAGATTGTGAAAGCAATAAAGGATCCTCAGAATTTGTTCAGTATGGGTTTGTTGGGGTCTTTTTTGCAAAATGCCAGTGTCTGGGAGATCTTGAAGCAAGCAGCAGTGGGTGGAGTTAATGTGTGCACTCCCTAGGCTCACTCATTATGGTGGGGGAACCGTGAAATCAGAAAGTAGAAGTTGTGTGTCTTCTGGTGGGGGGGAAGGGGAGCAAGGTGATGGTGGGCAGCAGCTGGAGTTGTGCAACACTGTTCATGCAAGTGGGGCAGTTCCCCAAATGAAGCAGAGCCCAAATATCTGAGGACAGCCACTTCACAGTCTCCTGTGGGATGTTGCAGTATTTTGACTGGCATTAGAAGTCCAGTACAAAACCTGCAGTCCAGCCTTTCTTACAGTACTGTCCTCTGCATGTGTGCTGGGATAAGACCTAACTTCATTTTCTGCCAGTTTGGTACTGAGCATAGCAGAGTCTTGGACCCTATCCAGAACTTAGAAAGTGCTACAGCTGTCAGAGGATTAAAGGAGAAAGAGCAAGTCTGTGATACACACCAGCCTCTGACTGGAGATGGAGTAAAACCCCTTCATGAAAGCAGATCTCCACCTGAAGCACACCAAGGTATGTGCTAGATGCTAGCTTAGCTCACTGGTTGGAGGGGATCCATCACCCAAATCCCACCAGAAGTTAAACAGACCGCATCTGCATGCGAGGACATAATGCTTTACCTGGTAACTCTGTGTTTTTGTCTTGGGCATGGCAAAAGAAACAGTGGAACCAAACCCCAAAAATGTTTTATCACAAAGTTTTAGAGCAATCCAGGCTATAAAACAAGTCAGGAGTTAACTTCTGTGCCTCCCAGTCTGTGAGTGCTTGTCATGGCATTTCTCTGTATGCCAGAAGATGCTTGTACCACCTGTTTTGTTAGTACGGGAGAAAATACCTTAGAAATACTTCAAGACTAGCCTGGGAATTTACATTTGAAATTCTGATGTTAAAGACATTTAGGAGCAATATTTTGCATTGATTTCAGTGCAGGTTTCAGAAGACAGCAGTTGTGTATATACAAACAGGCATGGTGAATTTAATTGAGTTTTATCTCACTCTGGTAATGAAAATTCTAATTCAAAGGCTGTGCCTGCTGAGCAGTTGGCTGAAGGCTTTATTCCTGTTTGCCAACTCAATCTAAATCCACCTTCAGTAGGATTGCAAAGTGTTTGGTTTGCAAACTTTCTTGTAAGTAGCATATCAAACTACTGTTCGAGAATGTATTCTCACATTTAGCTTGCATCTTACTGTTGAGCAAAATCAAGAATGAATAAACCTGGGCTAAAGTAATCCAATCTTGCTGGGTTTAGATGATCTTCAGTTTGCCTCTGTCATTGCAGAAACACTAAGCTGAAGTGAGTTGGCTCTGCTACTGACCCAAAACAACCTCAGCTTGGGTAGTGGAGAGAGCCTGAAGTGACTAACTGGGTCAGCTGTTTGTTGTTTGCTTCCCTGTGCTGCAGTGAGCAGATGGATTGTGCCAGCATTTTCTCTCTTCTCAGAATCGGGAATAAGGTGCATGTCAGTGGCAGGTGATTGCACCCAGGCTTGGAGATGTCCTGCTGCTTCCTTGCACTCTGTTCTTCCATTTCCTCGCCTAACACATATGGAGAAGCCCACCATGTTCTGGCCTAAGGATGGTGATGGTGCCACAGGAGATCATACAAGGCCACTGCTGCAGAAAAATCTGGGATGTTGGTGATGTCAAGGTCTCCAGCAATGCCCCATCTGCGCAGTGGGACGAGATGGCAGAATTGGGCAGGCCCTTGTCTGATCTTAGGAAGGACTGAAGAAGGACAAGCTGTGGGGACAGGTCCTTAGCTAGCAGCACCCGATGCAGAGCAAGTTGTAAAGTCCAGCTCTCCCCAGCTGACCTGGGCCTGAACACTGTTCCTTGCGTATCCCAACCTGAGATGTTGCATCACATTTTCCCAGCTCCTGAGGTGCACAGGCCATCACTCGGCACAAGGGTCCCAGCCTGTCTTTTGTGAGTAGAGGTCTGCAAACAGACATCACCCTTGAACCCTTCTTGGTCACTCAGTAATTTCTGTTCTCACTGCTAGTGTAGGGTAAAACAAGACATTATTCTCAGTGGATCTTTCCTTTGTCAGAGAAGGCAGTGTAGTAACCACAAATTTCCCTCTTTCCCCAAGGTCTGCGCACTACCTACACTTGCATCTGCTCCCATGAGGGTCTTCAGGACTCCTCTGCCCTTGCCTCTGCTCTCTGGAGGAGGTTTAGGGCTCTTCTCAGACCGACGGGACAGTAACTCATGTTTGAGCACTTCCATGAATCAGGAATAAGGCATTTCCATCCCACAAAACAAATGGGGTTCCAGTGCTTGATTCTGTCAGCGTAAGGGAGACCAAGGAGCAGGAGGGGGCCGTGGTCTTGGTGCAAAGATCAGAGGTGGGGAATGGACCACAGCTGAGTCAGGAGAGGCAGGAGCAGACCGAGACTCTGCCACAGACCCACATGGAGCTTTGATCCCTCCATAGAAGTAATCTTTTGTGGGTTTCCCATTTTCACAACTTTGTTCATATTGATATAGGTGCTGGTATAGATGTTGTACCCAGCATACAGTTTGCTCATCACTCACAGATAAAGCTGATGGTAAAATGGGAAATGTCAGAAACTCCCACATTTTCCATGGAGCAGGACATAATTTTCTATTAAGTTTCTTTGTTTTCAGACAAAGAAAATTCCTCTCCTGCAATTCAGGAAAAGATGGAAGTGCTTCTAACTCATTGCATCACGGGAGGCAAGGTATCCAATATACAAATATTTGGGGAACAGCTAACATTGCAGGTAAGAAGCTATTTAATTAAGCAAGAGTGACCAAGATTACAATCTGGGCATAGTTAATGAATACTATGTCTGTAATCTTTTTATCACAGGAGCTGAGGTTTTACTTGCCTTCAAGCAGATGGTTTGTTTTAACTAAAGCCTGATTGCTTGCTTTCTAGCATAGGTGCCTGCAAGAGCTCCTTGTTTTGCTGAGGAAGCTGGAGGAGAAGAGCAGAGGTGGCCACTCTAGTTACACTACCAGTTGAAATCTGGCTGCAGGGGTGCGATAGGTTTGCACTGTTTTTAACTGTGTGAATGGGACTTGTAAAAGCTCTGAAAAAAGGGCTGATTTGTGGCTTTTTAAATTGGCTGCTCCATCTAGCTAAATCTGCAAGGGAATCCCAGGGGTGCATGACATGGCATGAGGAGGATGCTGTTGAAGATGAGGTGCTGGCCTAGGGGGATCTGGAAATGTCTGAGCAAATGCCGAGCGTGGGATGTTGGGCCAGGCTGGGAGCAGCTCTGCAGGCGCGGACTGCAGGTGCCTTGTGGTCAACAAACCGCAAGCGCCAACCCCGTGCAAGCAGCATGCCCCAGAGCCAGCCATCTCGCATTCTGGGGAGCCATGCTAATGTGCAATTAACCCCAGACAAGTGTCTCCATGGGAGAAGGATCAAGACTGCAGTGTTCATCATGACCAATGTTTCCAGTGGGGTGACAGCAAATTCTCAGGCCAGTGCTATCCTCGGGGCTCTCTGCGGGGACGAGACCTGATGCACATAAGGTAGATGGTTTGCAGGTCCTGGGAGATTCTCCGAGCTCTGGGCAGCAGCATTCCCTTCGGAAGCATTGAGGTGTGCCATTTTCCAGGCAGCTGCCTTGGGCTGCCCAGCTTCCAGGGCATGTGGGTCTTTATGGCTGCATCGAGACGATTGGAGGGCTGGCCGTGATGGCAGTGGAGACCTCTGGGTGCTTTTTTCATTTTCTCTTTCTTTCTCTTCTTTCCACCGTGCAGGGAACGTGCATATTGCTGCAACTCACCTGGCACCAGGCAGGTGCCATTCAGCTTGTTATCTGCCCAGCCCTCCGCAGGTAAAGACTTGGCCCAAGTTACACTGGGGCCACAGGGCCTCCCTCCAAATGCCATGTCCACCGTCTTGTCTCAGCCCGCTCCCCGGCTTGCACAGGGGCTGACGAGCACTCCCCTGCCAGCAGCACCTCGCTGTTTTTTTCCAGTGCTGGTTTACAGCAAGGTTACGCTAATGCTGGCGTGTGGAGGTATCTTCAGCAAACCAGCAGCAGGGCCAGAAGGAAAGGGGAGAGCGAGTGAACTAGTGCAGACTGGTGTAAACTGGTGTGCAGCAGGGAAAGGAGAAGCAAAGGGCAAAGCAAGGCAGAAGGAATTGGGGAGGAGAGATGGGAACCCTGCCAAGACATAGGCTGTAAATGTGATGGCCATAAGGCATAGGGACATGGATGAAAGGGGAAAGACAGCGCTGCTTGGTGAAGAGGTGCTGGCCACACCTGGGTGCAGGAGGTGGACAGGGATATTGCGTCCCAGGGTCCAGGGTATGACCGCAAATGTCTGCCTTTGTAAATAGACCCAAACAGAAAGGCCTCTTTGTGTTTTAATGCTAATTTCAGGGGTGTTAATAGAAGCAGGGCAAATCTAGGCACAACCCTCCCCCCCCCAGATGATGTGATGTTGAAACCAGTTTCGGCAGGTGCACATTAAACCTTTAGAACCAAGTGCCGTTGTACAAAGTGGCTGTGAGTTCCCTCCTTGCTCTGAAAAGGTTTTTTTTTTATTCCACCTCTGTTGCAATGAGCTTGCTGTTGTCACACTAACACAAGCAAAACAGGTCAGGCTGGTTTTGAACAAGGAAAAAACAACAAAAAAGAATCAAATGTTTCCCTCACATTGCAATTAAAAAGCTTCAACCCAAACCCATGGTCACAGCTCAGAAGTCCCCCCCTGGATCTGAAGCAACAGAGGTGTCTCCAAGGCAATTCTTATTTCCCTTCTGTTCCTCAGTCCTTGTTAGTATCCAGGACCTTCAGACTCAAAATGGAAGCAATTTTTGCCCCACAAGCTGGAAGGGCTAATTAGGCACATCTAACACGTGAAAACACCCCTTGGGTTTAAACCGCATTTAAATTAACTCACTGCTGTGGTTTAACCACAGCTGGCAACTAAGCCCCACACAGCCACTCACTCACTCCCCCCCTGCAGTGGGATGGGGAAGAGAATCAGAAAAATAAAAGTGATAAAACTCATGGGCTGAGATAAAGACAGTTTAATAGGTACAGCAAAAGCTGCGCACAAGCAAAGCAAAGCAAGGAATTAATTCCCCACTTCCCATGGGCAGGCAGGTGTTCAGCCATCTCCAGGACAGCAGGGCTCCATCACACGTGACGGGGACTTGGGAAGACAACCGCCATCGCTCCAAATGTCCCCTTGCCTCCTTCTTCTTCCCCCAGCTCTATATTACAGAGCATGATGTCCTACGGTCTGGGATGTCCCTTGGGTCAGTTGGGGTCAGCTGTCCCGGCTGTGTCCCCTCCAACTCCTTGTGCCCCCCCAGCCTGCTCGCTGGTGGGGTGGGGTGAGGAGCAGAACAGCCCTTGGCTCTGGGCAAGCCCTGCTCAGCAGGAACAAAAACATCCCTGTGCTATCAACAGTTTCCAGCACAAATCCAAAACACAGCCCCGTACCAGCTAGGGTGAAGAAAAGTAACTCTGTCCCAGCCATACCCAGCACACTCACTCAAGTTGATGCTCTGGAGAAATTTAAGAATTCAGATGAACCTCATCACTGACATTAACCGGAGTTGGTCTATGCCCTGGCCCTGGCTGCAGAGCCCCCCAGGCTCCCCTCACCAGAAAAGGCCCCTCATTCATTCATGCCTAAATCCGTGTCTTGTCGTTACGCACTGCCTTGTTACAGTGCAGTGCTCCTGAGGCTGTACAGGGCTTGCGTACCTATGTGTGGCAAAGACGAAATAGCAGAAACGACTCATCTATTTGCAAAATCAGAGCAAACCCATCTTTATTAGTGACATAGTACTGGTGTATGTGAGAGAAGCTATGCACCAAAGACAAGAGCTGATTACCTCTGCTTATTCAAGAGGTTATTCTAATAATCCATACAATTCTCCTACAGTCTACTGTCCACCTTCTAAATTGTATTTTGTAGGGGGATTAAAGACAGTGGTAATTCCTGGCATTACGGTTGTGCCTCATAATTCAGCAATACCCTTCAGGGGTTGCAATAACTCATATTGCCCCTGAAGCAATTGCTGTGTTTCTCATTACAAGTCAGAGATGGCATTTCCAGAAACTGCATGAAAATATTCTTTTGGCACAGCAGGTTTAGGGAAGGAAACAGGCTTACATGGATGGGTGGCATTTAAAATGACCCCATTTCATACTCATGCTCCTTAGTGCTGGTTGTTCAGGCTTCCCCTGATAGCAATAACAACCCTGGAGGCATAAAGGTGTGGTTCAGGGAGATTTTAGCACTCTGAACCCAACTATATTATTCTTTCTAAAGCTGGATGTTTTTTTTTTATTTGGGCCCCTATTACAAGCCTCAAACTGTACCCAACCCAGAAGAGACTGAAGGGAAACAGATTGTGCCAGGATATAGCTTTCCCTGGCAGGTTCTTTGTCTTCGTTGCCAGGGTCCCACATAAAAAGCTGCTTGTTTATAGCATACACATTAAAAACCAAAACCCAAACCCAGCCTGGAAACTGCATTCGTTGAACAACTTTCATGCTGATGGGGTGACCACAAGACACACTTGCGAGGGGAGGCTCTTAGGATGATTTCCATCGCAGGAGTGAGCACACCTTATGGATCACGTACAACAGGGTAGCTACGAATGCGAATACCTACAATGGAAAAACACATCATCCAGTTAACTTTTTATTATATGGCATGAGTTCCTGCACTGAGCAAACACCTCATGATGCATTATTGTTACGGATGCACGCATACTCAAATCCAACACGTGTTAAAGCTCAGATTCCTGCTGGGGGGGTGGGTGTGGGTGGGGAAGAGTGTACTGCCACAGTTATATTTCTGTTGACTCTTGCATGTTTGGAGACATTCATACGTAGCAGGACCAGGACTAGTTTCTCTCCCCCCCTCCCTGAATGGTTGATGCAAGTAAAGATTTGCCCTTGGGGCTGCTCCGTAGTCACCTCCTCACCTTCCTGCCCCTGCTTGCCAGGCACTCACCACAGCAGCAATGTTCTCCCGGTAGATGGTCGTCACCACAGGATCGGTAAGCGTGCTGACGCTATAGGTGAAGTAGGCTTCCAACACAGCAGCGCTGAGGTAGAACAGAGCTGCTGTCTCCTGGCAGATGATGTCCTAAGAAACAAGGATCATACAGTCATTTCCAAGGAGGGAGCACACTGCCAAGGGGAAGAAAAAGGAACCCACACAAGCAAGCCCCGGCCTGTGATTTGGAGTGCAGTAGCAGCAAAGGAGGCAATTGTCTACCAGTGACACCAGGGAGAGGAGAAGCCCTGAGGTTTGTCACATCCACTTACCAAGGTGACCCAGGAGCTGCTGCCCCCATGGGCCCCACAGCTGTAGAGGCACAGGAGGGTGGTGGACATGACGAAGCAGAACACAGAGACAAACATCACCCAGCCTTGCAGGATGGGTACCGGGACCCTCGAGGATGCCACCAGGATCCAGACAAGGCCCCCAAAGATCTGCAAGTGAAAGTGGAAGAGAGGGTGAACGTGGGATAAATTGGCTTATCCAGAGCAGAGCCAAAAGCCACGCATGCCTCTGGCACTAGCACTGCATATGGCAATAGCCCAGGGATGCCTTTGAGTTCTTCCCAACCTCCACTTGAAACTGGGTATTTAGCTGGGAGCATCTGCCTTTGATCTTGACCCCAAAAAAGCCTCCCTGCCTCCTGGTGTCACTGCCATTCACGCCCTCCCCACATCAGTGTGCTCAGGAGGTTCAGACATTTTTGAAGGCTGGTTTCGATGAACAGGGAGGCTTATTTCAGAAGGGCACATTTGCTTCACACCCAGTGTTACAGATCCTTGAAAGGAGTGGTGTCAAACCCAGCTCACTTGCACAAATGGCACATGAAGGCCACATGCAAATGTCACCCTGAAAGGACAGACAACAGGTTGAAGAGAGATAATATGGCCAGTTTTACTCTCCGAGGTAGGGGAAATAAGGTTGAGGCTTTTAGTTGTTCCTGGCAAGGAGGACTTGTATTGCTGCTCCAGCTATTTGGGTCATCCTTCATCACCAGCTGCTGCAGGTGGGACCCCGTTCTTCTCAGCCAGCCTTGGGAGTTTTCTGTGGGTTTTCTGGTGAGGTGGGGAACACAAGGACAGCTATATCTAGGTTCCATCCTTTCTCCGCTAGCAGATTCCTACACAAGAGGACGAGAGCACGATGTCCGATGCTGTGGAATGTCTGAGCTGCAGGTGGTGTCTTTGCACTAAAATGCACTCAGCAGCTTTTCTCTGCTGCAAATCAGCCCAGTTGTTTCTTGAACCTGTGCAAAGTTTAGTCTATGCAGCATCCTATGATAAGGAGCTCCTCAGCTGAACCCACACTCTGTGGAGACCGGTGCTGCTGTGGGGACCTATCCCTCATCACCGGCTGGTCTTGGATTTGTAGGCAAATCTCCAGAGGTAAGAGAGCCTCACTGACTCTAAGATCATTCTGATCGCCGGTGTATCCCAGGCCAGCCTTTGCCAGCATCCAAGTGCCAACTCATACAAATCATGGCGTTTCCACTTCCTTGGAGGCATTTTGCAAGTGGAAAAAAAGTTTCTGATTTATGATCCTCAGAAAATGCCACATCATTTGTGTCACCCCACATTTGTAGGAAAGTTCATTGGTTCCATTACACAAATTGATACATTAAATCAATGATGTAGTTGAGACCTTGCAAATATCTGAGTGAAAATAGGTCTTCCAAAGTGCTGCTGTTTTGGTGCCCCTTGTAACAACCAAAACCTGACACTTGTACACTAATCCAGTCCCTGTAATAACTCATGTGGTGACACCATGAGTGCGTTGCAGCTAAAGATCTGGGAGAAAACCTTACAGTTTCTCCATTAAAATCCAGCACAACTGGGGTGAGATATGAGGTTGGGGGCAGAACTATCACTTCTCGTTGCTTACTACTCCCCATCTCTCCTTTCTCCAGGATGTGATTTCTCACTCGGGCAAGTATGTTTGACATGGTTTGATTACTGACTTTGGTTTTATGACGCTGCTGTTCAGCAGACTCATAAAAATGAGGAAAGGGTCAAGAGGCTTTCAGTAATAACCCACAGCAGGTTGTGGACAGCAGTCTAAGAAAAACTTATCTTTCAAATGGCCTTTTACAAAGAAAATGTTTCTGTTTTCAGCTTGTTTTAGCTTTTGGTTTAGCTTTTCCAGATATGCAGAAAGCTCTTCAAATAAAATAGATTACAAGAATTAAGCCCAGCCTCACAGAATAAAAATGGTAGTTCTTAATCAGCACATCCAGATGTGGCAGTCATCTGAGCTGCAGGCAGGACCTTCTGGCATTTTCACAACTGTCTTAGCATTTGAAATGCCAAAATTTTTTTGTAGTTACTGTATTAACCCACTGCGGGCAACCTCAGATTCCACTAAGGAGTTGAGAAACTCTATCCTTCTGAATGCTGTGATTCAAGGCAGCCACCTCCTTTGTACACAGCAGAGATAATACATCTGCACAACCTGGAGTCATACACCTCCGGAGATGGAGAAATCCGGTTATGCAGCATTCCTCTTTCCCTGGTGGTTCCTGAACCTTTAGGATGCACATTTCCAGGTCTGACCCAAACCAAAGGATAGGGTGCTTATTTTTGTCTCATTAAGAAAACTGCCTTGCCAAACCCCCTGGAGACAGGAATTACAAACAGTTCAAGGCACAGTGCGTACTGTAAGAATGCTGAGGCCAACAGCACGCTCGGCACCAGGATTAATACAGCCCGGTGGCAGGGGTGGCTGGCAAGTGTCTGCCCAGCCAGAATCTGCACAGGGACTTTGCACCCTCCTTCGTGCAGCTGTGGGAAACCTGGAGCTTGCTCTCAGGGCCCAGGCACAGAGAAAAAGTCCCCAGGCCATATTTGAAGGCGCTGAAGCAAAGCCTTCCTCTACACATTGTTAATGCCTGCTTTAATCCAGTTCATCTTTGCTTTACTGCTGTCACTAGGAGAATGAGATAACGCTGTGAATTCCAGGAGTGTGGGCTGAGTTGCATGACAGGAAAGGACTTGGTCCCAGATGGCAAAGTTGAAGTTTTTAGCGTGAAATAGTCTGAATGCCATCCTACAACACCCAGCCAAACCCCTCAATGTTGGATGAAAGTGCTCAGGCTTTGGAAAAAGCCTCTCAAACTGTTGTGAGAAGAGCAGGTTTCACGGGTGGGTGCAGAGGACAGAGGAAAAAGGTTCCAGTTGAAACTTTCCCTCTTTTAGTCAGTGCTCAGCAACTGCTTTTAATCTCCCGTGCCAAATCCGTTAAGATTATGATCTTCTCCTGCTCAATGAAATTACAATATGGGAAGAATTTACAAGGTGTTTGTTCACCATTGCCCACACACCCCGGTCCAGCACTTTGCACCTCCAGCTCAGGAATTTTGCAGCTAGGCAGTGCAGCTTCCACAGCCCAGGCTCTTTGCTGCTGCAAACAATTACCTCAGTTAGCCTTTACCCCCTGCTTTAAGCAAGCAGTTTATCCTTTGCCTGTATCAGCAGCTAAAATCATCTTCCAATTAACTTAGTGGCTCAATTTGGCAATCTAGTTTAAAACCGCCAGCAACTCCCTCACCTAGGAAATGACAAAACCTTTTTACAGGTGCCACAAAAACCCCTTGCAGGCTGAAGGAGCACTGCCGAGCCCCAGCTCAGGGCTTTGTGGTTTTTTCTTTGCGGTTTTTTCTTTGCGGGTGAGCCCCATCAAGGGCTGTCCCCAGACCTTTGTGGCTCAGCGACCTGGTGTGGTTCCTGGACCACGCGCTTGGTGCCCGGTCTCATCCCTCCAACACCTGCAGCACCAAGAGTGCCGGATGCCCCCACCAGCAGCATCCGCCCTCCCGCAGGGAAAAGCCAGCACTCACAATTTCAGGAATGAAGAGCACATCTGGGAAAGTCGTCAGGACAGCCAGGCCACTGGGTAAAGAGGCGGTGGAAGTTGCCGAGGACATGGCGAGCCTCCCACGGTGACTGTCAGCTGCTCTGGCTCCAAGACTGCTGCCGAACGCAGCCTCCTTCCTCCCTTCCCTCCCTCCCTCTTCCTCCTTCCCTCCCCTTCTTCCTGCTTTTCCTTCTTCCCTCCCTCCGTCCTGCTGGCAGGTGAAGACAGCTGTGAACGGCACGGTTGTGGCCAAACCCTGCGACCTGGGGTTACTCGGTGGCTGTCGGGAGGTTTTCAGGAGACGGGGGCAGCCCTGAGGCGTTTTCGGAAGAGCTGTCTACACAGGCTGAGCACACAGGGCAAGTCCCTGGGCGGTGGTGGGTGGCACTGCCTTCCATCTGATGGTGATAGGGAAGACCTGTGCCCATCCAGCCGGGCAGCCTTCAATCCCCTTTATTTGCACAGTAAATCAGCCCGTCCCCACCCACGTGAGCTGGCCACAGCCGCGGGCACGAGGCCAGCGGGCGGCCAGGGCAAACCAGGCCATGGCAGCCACCGCCGAGGAGCGGGGCTGAGAAACGTCTCACAGCCGGAGACGCGCCCCAAGACAAGGGCAGTCAAACTGCAGGGCAAACCACTTGTATCGTCTCAGAAGGAGATTGGATATGCCAAGGTGTTGTTTTGGGTTTGTGTAGTGGGGTTTTGGTAGCAGGTGAGGGTCCGCAGGGCCGGCTCCCGGGAGAAGCTGCTGGAAGCTGCCCCAGCTCGGAGCCGGCCCCGCCTCTGGCCCAGGCCGAGCCCCTCAGCGACGGCGGTAGCGCCTCTGGGAGAAGAGATTTCCGAAGGGGAACGCCCCGTGAGGGAGTCGGGGGAGTGGGACGTGAGAGGAACCCCTCTGCGGATCCCGAGGTCAGGGAAGGAGGAGGAGCGGGGGAGGAGGGGATGCCCCCGCAGCCCGCGGGGAGGCGGCAGGCTGTCCCCCCCAGCCCGTGGAGGGGAGCAGGGGAGCGGATGTCCCCCAAAATGGCCGGGACTCTGTGGGGAAGCCTGCGCTGGAGCAGGCTGTGCCTGAAGGACTGCAGCCCGTGGGAGGGACCCACGCTGGAGAAGTTCATGGAGGACTGTCTCCTGTGGAAGGGAGCCCATGGCGGAACAGGGGCCGAGCGCGGAGTCCTCCTCCCCCTGAGGAGGAAGGAGCGGCAGAGACAAGGGGTGAAGAACCGACCCCAGCCCCCATTCCCCGTCCCTCTGCGCCGCTGGAGGGAGGAGGTGGAGAAAATTGGGAGTGGGGCTGATCCAGGAAGGAGGGAGGGGTGGGGGGAAGGTGTTTTAAGATTTGGTTTTTACTTCTCATTATCCTTCTTTTGATTTGACTGGTAGTAAACTAAATCGATTTTGTTTCTTTCCCAGGTTGAGTCTTTTTTTTGCCTGTGACCATAACTGGTGAGTGATCCCTCCCTGTCCTTATCTTGACCCATGAGTGTTTCTTTATATTTTCTCCTCCTCATTCCACCATACGGGAGGAGTGAGCAAGTGGCTTCGTAGTGCTTAGTTGCCGGCTGGGCTTAAACCATGACACAAGGCAAAAAAAATTACCTAAAATAATGAGATTGCCCAAGCCATTTGGCTTGCTTTTTTTTTTTTTCTTCTTTTTTTTTTTAGTCTGGAGTCTATGGGAGTGAGTCATTCCCCTCTCCATAATATGGAGTGTTTCCTTCTTTTTAACATGCTTACTTGTTAGCAAAATCACACAACTCTGGAAGCTAAGGACAAAGACATGACACATCAGGAAAAGAAAAGGAGCAATGTGGCAATGCACATTCCTGTGGCCCAGTGACCCATGGAAGAAGTGCCCATTTCAGCCAGGCCCTATATATGATGCTTGCCCTTCGGCAGCTGTCCCCATGCACAAGTCTTTGGTGCAGGGTGTGGAGCAGGAGGTAGGACTGCCTCATTCCTGGCCCCACACACCTGGCACATTGTCCTGGTTTCAGCTGGGATAGAGGTGCTGTGTTTTGAGCTCAGTATGCAAAGAATGTTGGTAACACTGATGTTTGCAGTTGTTGCTAAGTAGTGTTTATCAAGGATTTTTCAGCTTCTCGTGCCCAGCCAGCGAGAAAGCTGGAGGGGCACAAGAAGTTGGGATGGGACACAGCCAGGGCAGCTGACCCCAACTGGCCAACAGGGTATTCTAATACCATGGGACGTCACATCTCGTATATAAACTGGGGGGAGTGGGGGTGGGGGAATCACCGCTCGGGGACTAACTGGGCATCGATTGGTGGGTGGGTGGTGAGCAATTCCACTGTGCATCATTTGTATATTCCAGTCCCTTTATTATTACTGCTGTCATTTTATTAGTGTTATCATTATCATTATTAGTTTCTTCCTTTCTGTTCTATTAAACCATTCTTAAACCCACGAGTTTTACTTTTTTTCCCCCGATTTTCTCCCCCATCCCACTGGGTGGGGGGGGAGTGAGTGAGCGGCTGCGTGGTGCTTAGTTGCTGGCTGGGGTTAAACCACGACACACATGCAGCCCTGATAACTGCCACTGTCAGCTCTGGCCAAGAGCCTCCAGCCAGCGTCCTCACAGCTGCAGTGGAGGGCACGTTCAGGCATCGCTGCTTTGCTTCCAGTGATGGCAGCAGCTGGTGTCGCAGCCCTGGGGCAGGAATGGGGTACCCTGGGCAGCGCTGAGCGTGGTAGCGAGGCTACGTGAGCAGCTACGTTGGAATAATGGTGCCACCTGCACCGTTGGTGCAGATCCTTCTGGCTGGGAGCATGACGGGTTCATTTTGCAGCAGGCTGGCAGGCAGGAGGAAATGGGGAGAGTAGACCCCTGCCCTGAATACGAGGGAAACAGAGAGACTGGGGGCATCAAGTGCAAGAAAGGAAGACAGTGTGAAAACTTTCCCTTACAGAGGAAGCAGTGGGGCAGATGGCTGGAGGAGGCTGCAAACTCAGAAAATTTGGACAAATGCTTTTAATAAGCAGATTAAGGGACGGGGATGGTCCCCACTTTAGGGACCTCCCCACCTTATTTTATACAATGTGCACAAGAAGATGACCAGAAAGAGAAGGATCCTCTGGCATAGGCCTGAGCCCAGGTTGTTTGGAGTATCAAACTTGCCTGAAAAACAATCATCACCAGGACTTGCTATAAGCATTGCAAGCACAACGAGCATGTGTTAAAGTCCCTGGGCAGGACACACCAGACAGGGTCCAGGGGTGCTTGAAGAGGCCTTAGGGGGTAGATGAGGGTGAGGATTAGGTGGTAGAGCAAGTGCAGTGCCCCAGTGTTGGTGAGACTGTGAAGGGGTGTGAAGGAATACCCCTTACTGAGATCTTGAGTGCTCCCTCCCTTCCCCCCCCCCCCCCCAACTAGTTCACTGAAGCAAGACAACTTGAGTGGATAATTCTATGAGGTTTTTTCTGATGACATTTTCTCACTTAAATGCAGAATCCATGCTGACCACCCCCTGCCACAAATATCATGCAGGGGACTCACGACTTCTTCTTCAAAGGTTGGAGAGTGATTTTGCTGTATGTGCCTAATTTACTGCTTATCTAGTGAGATTACATGTGCCATAAGATTACACAGGTATACATATGTATAAAAACTTACCTACGTGACAGACATACAAACCAGTCAGCAAACAGGTAGAGCAGAAAGCAGGGGGAGCGCAGGCACAGACCTGCACAGCGACAACTTCAGAGCGGGGATAGCTCTCTCTGTAAGGGGTAGAGCTGAAGCTACGTAGCCCTCCTGTTCCTAGGACCATGGGACTGGTCCTGTCCCAAGGACACCAGTACTTGGTTCGGTTCAGCAGGGCTGAGTAAGCTTTGAAGAACCCCTTCTTTGCTTGTTATTAGAATATAATTTCTTGAAGCTATGGCTTCTCCTATTTTGTTTCGTGTCCTCCTCTGTTGGTTGGGAAGCAGCATGTTACTAAAAGCAGCTATCAATATGTTGGGAGTTGCCACACCACTGCAAAATTGCGACCTGGTTTTGTTGGTGGTTCTCAACAGAAGAGAAGTTTTCTTAGAATTGGTCCATAACAGTTGACTTTCCCAACTGCCAACTGATAATTGCCTTTGCAGCTCTCTGTTCCTTGCATTACGACATGTAAACCATAATTCCTTCTTCTCCTTCTCTTCACTTGGGATACCACAGCTCTCTTAGAAACTGCCTCTGAATTCTCCTTCCATAACATCTGAGATGCATTTCCTTTGCCTCATTTCAAGCCCATTCCTCCTTGTCCTCAACACAGTGCACAGGGAGAAGTGGATTCCCTTTTCTCTTTGCAGCATCCTTTCAGAAATGTAAAGGCCCTCACACAGCTCTCTTCTGCCTTCTCTTCCTGACCGTAAACAACAACTCCATTCACCCTACGATTAATCCTTCTTCAGAGACCATGCTTTCCAAAACCCTGACCCTTCTTAGTCATATTCTCCAGACGCCTCTAATTGGCATGTACCTTTCTGGAACGGTGATCCTCAGAAACGGACACCGTGTCAGTGGAGAAAGACTAGGAGCCCCCAGCCCAGGCATGACTCTGGGAGCAGTTTTCCATCAGTCATTAGTAATTTGATCGAGACTAATGCCTGTTAGCTTGCTCATGGGAACATCAGGTGAGAGGGTGTGGAGGCTTTCTGGAGTTCACATCCAGGTACCTGCCCTTGATAAGGTGTTATGCTCTCAGAAATGGGGACTGGTTTGTTGCTCCTTTCTCACAGTCCCCTCTTTGTAGTCCTCTTTGGTTGTGATTGCCTGAATACATGTGAACTATTGGATAATTTCTTTCTTTGAGTATTTTTGTGGGTGGGAATGGAAATTTAAGTCATGACTTAAAATAACATGATTTAATTTCTAAAGGAAATTAATGATTTATCAACTAGATTTAATTTTTCTTTGCTCCTCCTCCCTCTTATTATCCATTCTTCACCTTTGCTGTATGTGGCGCTCTGTGCTTGAAGCATAGTCCTGCCCACAGTTATATTTAAATGGGCATGTTTTTATGAATGATATTTCTATAAAAGTACTGATATTTTATGACTGTCAATATAGATTTTATGTCTGTCAAGATCTATATGCAGATTTCTACAAAATGTATGTAAAGACATTTGTAATTAACATGGGAGGGGGAATGTCTCTGTATGAGATACTGCCAGCTTGGTGCTTTTTTGGGAGTTCTCCACCTTGGGGCTTTTTGGACCTCTTCACCATTTGTTTAGGATCCCCTTAAGGTTTGGTTTTTTCCTGGAATGCTACAACACCCAGCATTTTTTGGAGTGCTTCACAGCTGCTGTGGAGGAGTGCTTCGCTGCTGCCAGCCTGGGGGAGTCCTTCACCGCACCTGCCTGGAGGAGTGGATCAATGTTTCATTTTCTGGGAGCCCTTCACCATTTGGTTTTTGGGAGCTTTCCACCCCAAGGCTTTTTTTGAATGTTCTGTTGCCTGAGTGTTTAACAAGCACTCTCACCCGGAGATTTTGGGGCATGCTTCAGCTTGGGGCTTTTTAAGAGGTCTCTCCCCCTGGGCTTTTTGCAGTGCTTCACCATTTTGGTTTTTGGGATCCCATTAAGGTTTGGGGTTTTTTTTTACACTTCTACAACACCTTGCGTTTTTGGAGTGCTTCACCATGCGGCCCTCGGAGGAGTGCTTCATCACCATTGCCCTGGACCAGTGCATCACTGCGGTGTCCTAGAGGCATGCACCAGCGTATGGTTTTTCTGAGAGCTGTTCACCATTGGGTGTTTTTGTTTGCTTGGTTTTTTGGTAGCTCTCCTCCCTGGGGCTTTCTGGAGCTCTTCACCGTTTGCTTTTTTGGGATCCCATTAAGGTTTTGTTTGGGTTTTTTTTCCTGGAATGCTACAACACCCAGCATTTTTGGAGTGCTTCATCGCTGCTGTGGAGGAGTGCTTCACCACTGCCACCCTGGAGAAGTCCTTCACTGTGCCTGCCTGGAGGAGTGCATCAACATTTCTCTTTTTGTGAGCCCTTCACCATTTGTTTTTTGGGAACTCTCCACCCTGGGAGCTTTTTGGGAGGTCTCCAGCCTCAGGGTTTTGCGAATCCTCCAGCCTAAGGCTTTTTGGGAGTGCTCCAGCCTGTTGGTTTTTTGAATCATTGTATCATTTCTCTATTCTGAAAATAGAGAAATAGCGCTTCACCCCGGTGCTTTTTTGCATGTCTCCAATCTGGGGGCTTTCTGGGAGTTCTCTACTCTGGGGCTTTTCTGGAGCCTTTGTTTGCCTGGGGTTTTGGGAGTGTTCCAGTCTGGGGTTTTTTTGAATCCTTTTACCATGTTGATATATTGAGCTCTTCACCCCGGGCTTATTTGCATGTCTCCACCCTGGGGTTTTTTTTGCTAGGTGTCCACCTAGGGGCTTTTAGGGAGCTTTCCACCCCTGGGACATTTGGAGCTCAATTTCACCTGGGATTTTGGAGCTTTCCAGCCCCGGGCTTTTTCAGATCACTTCACCCCAGCACTTTTTGGGAGCACTATGGCTTGGGCATTTTGGGAGCTTTCACCCTGTGGCCTTTTTGGAGCCCTCCACTGTTTGGGGTTTTTTGAGCTCTCCACTGCTGGGCATTTTTGGAGTACTTTGCCATCTGGCTTTTTTTGTGGGACCTTCACTGTTGTCCTTCTTTGAGAAATTTTGTGTCTGGCTCTTTTGGGGAGCTTCATCAGTTAGCATTTTTTGGGGTGCATCACCATGCAGCTCTGGATGAGTGCATCACCGTGCTGCCCTGGAGTAGTACTTTACCATTTGGTTTTTTGGGAGCCCTTCATCGACTGGATTTTTTTCGAGCACTCCATCCCAGGGCTTTTCCGGAGCGCTCTACCTCAGTGTGGCACAGAGAATGGTGAGTATGTACATTACACTGGTATCCAGTATGTATATATGCAGAATGATCTGAAGCTGGAGAAATAATCTGAAAGAAATGCAATAATCTGTAATTAGCTGTATTCTATGAAGTAAAGGGTAACCAGCTACATCATTAGTTAGCTTTTTAATGAAATGGATCTGCAGAAACTGGTCTTGGGGCTGCAGTACTTGACAACTGAATGTGCTTTGGCTGTATTTCAGGAGCAGTTTTTATGAAAAGGAGTCCTAGTGGTGTATTTTATTAACCAGATGAGTGTAGGTTAGCCACGCAGCAGTACCTGATGTCTGCCCAGAATGGGCAATGCCTCACCTGGAGCTTTGTTTGGGCATCAGCGATCAGATGCACAGAAAGAAAGCAGGACAGCTGAAGGGAAGAGTAAAGGTAGTGTAGTCCAGGCTACAGAAAATTGGGGGTGGAAGAGGAACGACAGAAAAGGTGCTGCAGAGAGACATGTAATCACCTTCTGGCCCCTCTGTGACAGGAGGCTGGGAATAAGGCCAGGAAAGAGAACTTTCTGAGTGATGAGGTGGCTAAGTGCTGCAGTAAGGGTCAGAGAGAGATGGCACAGCTTTTCATGAGAGCCTTAAACATCAACTCCCAATTTGTCAGCATTGAGTAGGGTGCTTTTGTTGATTCTCTCTCCTCTTGAGGAGAGAGACCCAACTCAGTGGTCTCTGGGAGGTCTCTCTCATTCTGTATTTATGATTCATAACTAGAAGCCATTTTTGTCCCTACAGGAAAAAGGGCTGTGGAGAAAGACAGTGACAACGATGATGAAGATGAACCAAATTAATACAACCTTAATGACCACTTGATAGATGACGAGGAAGAGGTGTGTGAGCCTATTGATGAAGACTCTGACTGGGAACCAAGTTCAGAAGACAAGAATAATGAAGATGTTGCAACGCTTTTGCAAGGAGCACGTAGATTTATTAAGACCAAAAGGGAGCTGCACAGAACAACAATACAAAGGTCCAGTCTGGTTGTGTTAAAACATGGATGTGCAAGGGGAGGAACTGCTTTGAGAACTGTTTGTTTTCCTCAGTGAGGTAGGCACTACAGGAAGATCTTAATGGGAGCGAGGGGATTCAGCAATGCCTTTCTTGTCCATTTGTATTATTTTGGTGGCTTTTTTTGTTTGCTGTCTTAAGTGGTGGAGCCAGAGGATGGAGCTCTGGGATTATATTCTGTGGCAGCTGAAGCAGGACTTTTTTAGAAGAGAATTTTCTCAGCTACTTCTTTTCCAGCACCATTGGTGTCTCATAGTTTAAACTATACTTTTAAAGGTTGTTAATGCTTCATCTTCTGGTGCTTGGAATAAATATTGGCACTAAGGAAGTCTTTAGGCTTTTGCTTTCATTACAGTAGTACCTCTTTCCATGCCTGTACTTCACTGGAATTGTGTTCAGTTCACCACAAAGCTGAAATCTTGATGACTGTATTTTTGCACCATTAAACGTATAACAGACTGTGGGGAAAACTTGTAACTGTCTCTGTGATTTCTAAGGACTTTGTTGGAAGGTCTTGCCTTCAGTGTGTTCACCACTTTCCTGAGCTTTCTAGAACAAAATTTGGTCTGCCTTGAGTTAAAACGTTTAAGTGTATTTGCCGGCAGATGACTGGAACCATGTGAATTTGGCACTTTTTGTGCACACAATCGTGAAATTCTTGTGGGGCTCTGGCTCGCCTGTGACCATCTGCCCAATCGTGGTGGACAAGGGACATCCAGATACCCTAAAGTTTTCAGCTGGGTGGCAAAATGTCCTCTGCAGGTGCCTTTCAGGGAATACCTCCTCCAGCTGTTGTGTGTGGTGCAGCACAGCCCCAGCACCAACAGCAGTGCCACAGTCCAGGGCTTCAGAGGCAGCAGACCCTTGTAGTTGTCCCTTCTACCTACTTGGGCTACCACGCAGGATCTTGGAGCAGAAGGATTTTTCTTCACTCTGCTGTCAAAACTGTCCCAGCCTGTCCCATTGCCCACTTGCGTTTCGTGTGTGAAGCCAGTGGAGGGTGCAAGGGTGTGTGTCTGTAAGGAAATAAATGGGACGAAATACAGGAGGCTAAAGATCAGAGGAAAGGAGACAAAGTAGAGAAGTGATGTAGAGTTCAACTCCCACAGAAGACTGATGTTCAGGTTTGCATTTGAATACAAAATGGGAATGAAGTTAGAGCATTCACAGCCTCAGAGTGCCTATGTGTTGTTCTTAAAGACCACATATAGTAATTTCCTACCTCTTTAATATGGTTTTGCAGTCTTACAGCTTTTAATCTTCTCTTTTTGAATGCAATTGTATGTATATCCATGCTTGAAGAGGTTGAATTACATCAGAAGCAAAATCTGCTGTTTAGATCTGTACTTGGACATTGTCATGTTCTTGCAAGGTCTTCAGAAAATCAGTTAAATTAAAATGCATGTTGCCGCAAACTGGCCTTGGGCTGCTTTTGGCTGCAGGATAATATTTTGCCAGTTGTGTGTCAGAAGTTTCTCTGAAAGATTGTACGTATTGAAAATCTAAACATTCACGATGGGCAACTGTTCCACCTTTGGAGAATGTTGGATTCTGTTGGCCAGTGGCATAATGTTTGTGAAAGCTATTTCATACAGAAGAATCCAGTTGGTGTTTTTTTACAGGTCTGATGATTTCTGTGACCGTAACCTTCCTTGAGCAGAAACACTCTGTATCATAGTGGTATCCTGTGAATGGCTTTTCAAGCTCAGGAGCTACTAGCCTTTACTTTGAAAGTAGAAATAGCTTTTTAGCACTGGGGGATCCCAGTCAGATACATAATCACAAAAGCAAACTTAGAAGTAATTCTTGGTTTTGCACGATAGATCAAGTGTTATTACTGATAAATCAGGCTGAAAAAATGAAGTATGAGCAAAGCAGCACACTGGAAATGTCAAAGCCCTAATCAAGCCACTCCATACTGGTAGACTGCAGCTATCTCCGTTAGGTGTATTTTCCTGTTCTTGTATTCTTTCCTTAACAGCAGGATATGTTTTTATTCTTCTGGTGGGATGAACTTGTAACTCCAGGATGTTTGAATATTGACTGAAACTACTCCATTTGAGGTGTAGGTGAGACAACTTGGACACTCCCCAGACCCTCCAATGTGCAGTGTTTTTCCAGTGAGTCAGGAATGCATCACAACTCAGTTTGCTGAGTCTAGAGATAGTCCTATGGTTAGACTCATTCCGGCTAGAGTTTATTCTGTAAATCTGTTATTACTGCTTTGGGAGGGATCTCAGTGTGATCTGAATTTAAACACCAAGCCAAAGTGTGTCATCAAATGTTAAACCCTTGGTTGTTCCTATGAAATGTGACAAGCTAACTTTAAAAAAGTAGCTTAACTCTATTAGAGTTGTTCTGAAACCTCAGAAGTTAACCAGAGGCTTGGCTTGCCAGTCTGAGATGTAAGACAGTAACTCATAAGAAAGAGAAGCCTACATCAATTTAATGAAATTGTTCCTGTTTCTGAAAGAACCCTTGAAGTAAAGTAACAAAGAATGTGAAATACAACATGTGAGTTGACTTCAGATCTTTTCTCCCACCTGTACTGCTGCCTCAGTGTGCTGGTTTTGGCTGGGGTAGAGTGAATTTCCTTCACCTTAGCTGGTATGGGGCTGAGTTTTGGATTTGTGCTGGAAACACTGTTGATAACTCAGGGATGTTTTCGTCCCTGCTGAGCAGGGCTTACCCAGAGCCAAGGGCTGTTCTGCTCCTCACCCCACCCCACCAGCGAGCAGGCTGGGGGGGCACAAGGAGTTGGAGGGGACACAGCCAGGACAGCTGACCCCAACTGACCCAAGGGACATCCCAGACCATAGGACATCATGCTCTGTAATATAGAGCTGGGGGAAGAAGAAGGAGGCAAGGGGACATTTGGAGCGATGGCGTTTGTCTTCCCAAGTCCCCGTCACGTGTGATGGAGCCCTGCTGTCCTGGAGATGGCTGAACACCTGCCTGCCCATGGGAAGTGGGGAATTAATTCCTTGCTTTGCTTTGCTTGTGCGCAGCTTTTGCTGTACCTATTAAACTGTCTTTATCTCAGCCCACGAGTTTTCTCACTTTTACTCTTCTGATTCTCTTCCCCATCCCACCAGTGGGGGAGTGAGTGAGTGGCTGTGTGGGGCTTAGTTGCCGGCTGGGGTTAAACCAGAATGGTTGGGTTTATTAATCCTCCACTGTTGGACTCTCAGCAGAATCCAATTCTGGTTCCCATTGTGGGATTATTTGCATGGCCCTTGCCTGCAAGGCCTCAGAAGTGTCATGTGTGTGGCTCTTCAGTGTCCCAAGAGGCACGGAGCAGACAGTGGCAACATTACTGAGTAGATCACAGAAAAAAAAGGAGATTAAAACTACCCAGCAGTCTTCTGCAAAAAGGAGTGGGTTTCAGGGAAATCATTGAGTGGACCCAGCAAAAAATCACTGAGAAATCCTGTCCAAGGCAACCACTGCTGTAGCAAAGATGTACGTTCTCAGGTAAGACCCAGCAGAGCAGCTGTGAAGGCTGTTGCTGCTGTTGTAGAAGAGAGGAGAGTTCTGTAGTGGTAAGAGTTTAGTATACTTGAATTACCAGAACGATAGATCACAGGGGTTTATAATGCTCTTCTAGAGCCTGAGAGCAACTCTGGTCCCTGTCAGTCGAGTATGATAAGAGTGTAGTTGGTATGTAAAAATAAGTCAGTTGTCTTGCTCCATAACTAGTGGAAAGCCCAGGGCCCGTTGAGCTCTCCTGCACACCAGGATCTCCCCTTGAGTAGGGACACCTCTCACGGTTACTCCTCAAGGTTGAGAGAATCCTTATCACAGCAGGTTCTCGGTAACTGATTGATAGCATGCTAAACTTTGAAATCTTAGCTGAGGGTTATAAAGGATTAATTGCACACATATAATCCTTTAGACATAAACCGTTGATCAAGTCTGGGACTAAGTCCGGATCCAGCCGGACCTAGATCCCTCTCTGAGAAGGAGTTTAGAAAGCAAGGGATCCCTTCTGAACCTTGTGACTCAAGAGGAGAGTCTCCCTGACAGTTTTGTCTGACCCTGTCCTTTGTGCAGTAAATATCAAGTGAACCTCGCCATCGCATCTTGTTAAACCGCTGTCGCATTTGCTATCAAACTTTGTTAAATTGCTGTTTTATATCAATAAATATATTGCTACTTCTCTTTTATGAGTGAAGTGCGTCACTCCACCTGCGACAACAGCAGGGTAAGTTTATGCGCCTTCCTTGGACTTTCTCCGTCAGTAATGAATGAAACCTGTGGGGCATCCTCTCCTGTATATATTTATATTTAATTAATAACTGATTAGTTAGGCCAAACAAAAACACTTGGATTTATTGCTGACTTTGCTGGGACAGACAGCAAGTTAACCCCATACTCAGACTCAGAGGAAAGGGAGAGAGAAAGAGTCACTCAGCAGCACCCTTTCCAACCCAAAGGCATTACCTTAAGCTTAAGGGTACCCTTTAATCATGGTCTCTAGTGCCTCAGATCAATAAAGGATTATCTCAGATCTGTCCTGCAGCATTCTGATTCTTTGCCGGCAGCAGCATCAGCTGCCCAGGGTTTACGTTTTGCTGTGCCAATCTGACCCAGAGTTTTGTCGCTGCACTCCGACGTCACCTGCCCTGCCCTTTCCCCGCAAAGCCTGATATTGTTATTTTTGCTTGTAATAGAATTACACCAGGGTAGCTGTGCTGCGCTGAATGACGCTCCTCCAACCGGGACTCCGAAGGAGCTCAGCCTGTCAGCGCCTTGTCTCTGCCGTGTTTCCGCGAGCTGCGCGGCACGCAGGAGGGAGTTAGGCTGGAGAAGCCCAGCACCCTCCGGAGCTTGCCCTGCAGCAACAAGACCTCCCCTATTCCCATCCTCCAAGACTACCATAAGGGCTCCAGAGGTAACACACGAACGCTGATTTTTCCCAGGCTCCTCCTCGGAAATGCTCCTTCCTCCCCTCCACCTCCTCTCCCTCCCCGCCAGCAGCGCAATGGCGTTGAAGAGGGGCTGCTCGAGGGGGTGAAGTCACCATAGAAACGGGGATTCTGGCCTCCTTCGCACACCCAGCTGCTCCCCGGCAGCCCCGAGAGAGCCCCGAAGCTGTTGTAGGTACAGTCGCAGCCGATCGACACCGCTTGTCGCTCAAAACCCTGCAAAGCAATACCAGCCTACGCAAGGAAGGGCATTTGGGGCAAATAATTTTTCTCAATTGCTCTTCAAATATGCGGTCCCCGAAACAAAAGCCACGCAACGAACCTGTTGTATGTACTTCTCGACACAGCTACAGAGCTTTTTCTGTGCACACGTACCAGGTGGAAAACCTGATATCCTGATTTTACTATTTTGATGCGTGCCAGAAATCCTCTAATTTCTCCAAAAGCACTAGGGCGTTATGTAAGGAGCTTGGGTATGATCCAGGATGGAGATAACAGCATAACAGGCGTGACAGAAAGCCCAACAAATTGGTGAACAAAGGATCTGATTCACTGTTCCTTTATTAATTTTCAGCTTGCCTAAGTATGGTGATTTTTCCCTAGCCTTCGCAAGGGTAAATTAACAAATAAAATGTCAACTCACCATATTCAAAATCCACTAAGACATAGGAATGAAAAAGCTTATTTTCAAAATTACTTATGTTGAGTTCTCACAGGCATTTAGGAGAATAAAGAACAGAGATAAATTTGTCAACATTTTCAAAAGTTCCTACTCCAAGAGTTAGCTCCAAAAACAACACTAAGCTCACAAACAACTTAGATCTGTACAAAAATCCACTGATCTTGAAATACAAGCTGTAATGAATAATTGCCAGAGAGACTAAAGACAAAATAAAAAGACAGAGTATCAGTAAGAAGAGAGTAATTCAGGAGGAACGACAGGTAGAAAGGCAACCAATTGTCTAACACCAGCTCTTGGAAAAAATCTATGTTGAATTTTGCATCTGGAAGCTTATCTGTATGGTAATGTGACACCACCTGGAAGTCAGCGTAGCAAGATACAGTTCCAGCCTAAACAATTATACACATCCGTAAGTTATCAAAACAAGCATCCCAAATTAACAAGGAGGAAATAAAAATTTAATTAACATTAAACGAGGAATAAATAAAAAAGGAAACACTCTCAAGCCTCTCAGCTAACAAACCACGGACTGTTTCATCACCCATTCCCTCACTTCAGCCTCTGCCTTTTCAAGGTAAGGGCTGAAGCCCCCCAGCATTCCGGGGGAATTGGGCACTTTAGCGCCTTCAAAGTTGCTCAGCTTCATTTTACACTCGCCAGACTGATGCAATGGCCAACTGCTGGGCTGTAATGGATTAAGGAAGAAAAAATCACCTACTGCGGAGACCTCTGGAAAGGACTTGGCCTTGTTAGTGGCCAGATGTATGAGACCGGAATGGCCCTGCTTCTCCCAAACTTTCTTTAGGCGCAGAGGAGGGGGTCTGTAACCCCCCGAGGATGCTAGAACCGCTCTTGCCACTTACTTTAAACTGTGGTAAGAAGCTCTGCAACCTGCTTGAGCAAGTCATGATAAGGACTTTAAGGTGAGCAACAAAACCTTCATATTGACCATGGGCCACCGCTCGGTGCGATGAACAGTTTGTGGCACAGCCTCCCTCATGGGAGGAAGCAGGCAGACCCCGGAGTACGGCCTGTTCATGCTTAACTTCTTTTAAGACCATCCATTTAACGCTAGAGAAGAGCTCTGAGGTTACCTGCAATCATTGTCCTTTATATTTGAAATCTCTCTCTGGAAATGGCTGTTGGACCATATTGATACTGTGTTAGTGCCCAAACAGGAATATTGGTTTTCTTCAGCAGCCAGTGAGTGTGTTATATAAAACGCAATGAGATAGGGTACAAGACTGGTTAGAGAAATTCCATATTTTGGTTTTCATTCCTACAGTCTTAGCTATAAAATTTTCTGTACTGTTCCTCTCCTGTTAGCCTCATTAAGTAATCAATGAACTTTAGATACTAATGCAATATACAGACTATGCAGATATATGCATGCATGGTAGGGTTTATGCAAGTTTGTTATAATCCTATCCTCTGAGTATGAAAAAGTAGAGTGGCAGCAAACACAGTGATACAGAGACTTTTTTTCACTGTAAATAATGTCTTAAGTTCCAAATTAATTTTTTTTTTTTTTTTTAATCAGTCTAGTAACATAAGGTATAGCAAGTCCAGGAGAGACTGGTAGAGGTCGTTTTTTCATTAGAAATGGTTCAGCAGCAACTGGCCTGTTTCAGGGCATGCTCAGTTCTGCCATTATCTCTGAGCAATAGGTACAATTGATTGCTATAGGAATAAAAAGCAGGCGTATAAAATTTCCTGAAGCCTTCAGAAAAGCTGAAGGAAATATTTGATAGCAAAAATAGAACTAAGCTGTTATTTTAAAACTCAAAGAATTGAGTTCTAATACACAACAGACCCAATTTCACCCAGTTTTATTCTCCATTGACAGAGCCGAAGATTCCTCTAATTTTCATTACAATTTCATTTTTTTTGTGCCTCGTCACCCCCTGTGAGGCTGAGAAACCAACCAGGTGTTGGAATGCAAGGGTTAAACCAAGACAGGTATGACACAGTGCCTGACATACAGACTTCCCAAACTGGGATATAGGAGATCCCTTACAGATACGAAGGCAGAAGCCGTTTCCTCTACGTGGTGGTGAAAAGCAGCATGACCTACTTCTGCCATTGGGATGAATTGTCAGGGAGGGTGCAGATGGTATCGCTGTCCCTTCGGTGGGGCATCCCGTCCCCAAGGTGGGGTCTGTGGGTGTGAGGACATGGATGAAGAGAAGGCGCAGCCTCAATGTGCCATGCTATAGCTATCTCTGGCTGAGGAGCAGCCATTAAAGAGGAGGAGGAAAAAGGAGAGACATGACAACCAGGACCACCATGATTTTATCTAATGATCTGGTCAAACGAGTATGCCAAACTATGCCCGTTTTAACAAATTATTTGCTGCTGTTAGCATGTTTCTATTCGAAGAGTTGTATGAACTTAAAATGTTATTTGTTTCTTATCTTTGCTTTTTCACCCAAGCATAATCCTCTGTAACATAAAGCTTTCTTCTTTTTGGAATATCATGATTTGGTGCTGTGCAGTTCTCCTATGCAGTACGTGTGGAAAGCTTTTCCATTTCCAAGTAAATAGGAAAAGAGAACAGTTATAAAGTACTCATTGTTTATTCTCGTATTATGTCTTGGTACAATAGAGATCAGGGCCATTTAGTCAACGCATTAGAAATTGGTGAGTTACAGTCTCAAACTTTCAGTTTTTCATGGACAGAGGAAAAGGGCTCTGGTCTGGTGTATAATTAGTCGTGTCCGGCACATCTCCTTGGGCAGGGAGATAATCTGCAGCCTGTGCCAGCTGGGGCAGTGCCAGTACCATGAACTAGCACAGCACGCTCCAGCAGCTTCTCTTGCTGCCCCAGCATAACCCAGCACATTCCCAAGAGGGCAGAGGAGGTGAGTAAGCAAAGTGGCAGAAGTACAGCGAGTGCGTGCCACCCAGGCATCCTCCTGGAAAAGCATCCTCTCCGGCCCACTTCTGAAATCTCTTATTAAAGCATTCTCTGCTGAAAGCTAAGAGGTCACGCTTGGGTCATACTTTTAGGGTGTTATGTAAAGGGATTCTCATCTTAACTTAGGAAAAGAAACCTATGTGACTTAAACTGAAACTCTGCTTGGAGGAGAAATTCTTCCTCTCCTTCCCCTTCCGCTCCTGCTCTTTCAGCCTAGTGTCCTTTCATCTCTTGCACAGCTACATACAACTAAATGCAACTGTAGGCTGAATAAAAATAATACGTCTCTATGTGAGCAAGCAATAATGGGGACTAGAAAACAAGGTGTTCACAGCTCTAATTTGAGTCAAAATACTTTTAGCTTTTGAAGGCAAAAAAGTACTGAAAAAGTCATAGGTATGCTCTAGCAGGGTGCAACAAGGTTACCAATGCTCCGCATGACAAGAAATCTAAGGAGGAAGAATGAAAAAGAAATGAAGAAAATAAAAGAAGGTGGGAAAGAGAGAGGCAGCACTAGAGGGTGATACTAACAGGATAAGAATTTTCATATGGAGCCAGATCAAAGATCTTTTAGCTTACTGAGAGGTATCTGACTGTTGTCAATAGTGGATGCTAGAAGAGAACACAAAACCACATACCGATATCTCTCCTAGATGATTTCCCAGCAAAAAAATTGTCAGTGGAGAGGTTTTTTGAGCTACATGTTTTGCTTTTGTTGTCCCCAACTGATTTGTCTTCCATGGCTTTGTTCAATCACTTTTTAAACCCACGTAGACCCTTATATTCACAACACCCTGTGGCAGGGAGTCAAATAGCTTAATGACAAGGACCATATTTTTTTTTTCTGGTTTTTTTTTTTTTTTTTTTTTTTTAATCCATCACCTGCTTGTTTCTTTCATTCACATTTGCATCTTTGCACTACTTGTACGGGAAAAGACGGTGAGTAACAGTGAACCTTCTACCCTCGTTTACCTTCCTTACTACAGGTTGTAGGGACCTGCGTCATATTTCTCCTCAGTCACCCTGTTTCCAGCCTGAAGACTCCTACCATACCCAGTCACTCCTTGAGCGGAGCCACTTCAGCCCCTGGCTGCCCCGCTCTGTACCTCAGCCCCTTGCACCACCACGCCTGGTTTGAGATGAGGGACCAGAACTGCTCTCGGTAATCAAAATCTGTCTGTACCATCAAATTATACTGGAGCAATAATGAGGTTTTTCTGGTTTGTTCTCTACTTCTCCCTAAATAATTTCTAATATTTGATTTCCATTCTTTTGGCTGCCCCTGACATTTGAGCCCATGTATTTATACAGCTGTTCAGCATCATGTCAGTGCTTCATACCTGAATGGTTGCAGTCAGCTGAGAGCCCCTTGTTTTTTCTGTGAAGTTAAGATCTTTCTGTGTATTATTTCCATCCAACATTTTTTAGAGTCTCTACAACAAAATCTGATCATAAATGGAACTCCTACTGTATTAACTTTTCTGTATAGGTCTTTTCATACTGGACTTATTCTCGGGTAGACATAATTATTCTATCTATTATATCATGACCTGCTGGTGATGTAAAATGCCTACAGAGGTCTAGCAGCAAATTTCCTAATGGAAATACAGCTTTTATTAGTGAAAGAGTGCTTTGGCTTGTGTAGATTGCACCCATTCCCGCCGAAAAGTAAATTATATGAGTAGAAGCATTTTTGTGCCCATGTCAATTTTTATAACTGTGCCAGCACAGACATTTTAGGCAGAATAGAAATTCAGAGAATGAAGTGAACAATCCCAAGTAACTCTGAGAGATGGGTAAATTTTTCTACCATAAGATTGGTCTCTACTATCAGACATATGGCCTGATAATATGGGTGAAGATAATCTGATGACCTGGTTTTCATTTGGACACTACTGTGAGAAAATAAGGATCTCTATCTTTCCAAATGCACAATAAATAATAAAACTTGTTGTAGATGGTATGAGATGTCATCACACCCCATTTTTTTTTTTTTATTGGGGAAAGTCCATACAGGGATCTCATCCACCAAGGGAACAGAAAGGATGCTAACTGCTGTCCGGTGCTTAAAGGAAGGGACTGCTGTGCTTGTCCTTCTGGAGCATATTGTGTAGACAAAGTGTTATGTTATTGTAATGACCTCATCACTGCTATTCTGCATATTCATCGGGTCAAGGAGCCTAGGTGTTCTAGCAGAATCTATCCACCACTTTCACTGGAAAATTTCCCAGCTCCGCCTCCAGAAATATTTTGTATTGTCATTCCTCATGTTTTCAACCAATTATTCTGTTCAGTTGGTATGACTGCAATCAATATTTATGAGTTTCAAAGGCCTAAGAAATCATTAAATATTATGAATTTTAAAAGTAGCTTTTCATCATCCCAGTGTTTTTCTTCTTCAGCATAAATGTTCCATTTCTTATTTTCTAATTGGCCTCAACTCATCGCATCTATATATATCCAGTTCACACAGTCCCTGGGCTCAAGGCTGGAGGACATGTGTCTGCATGGGCCTGGGGGGGGGGGGGGGGGGGGGGGGGGGGTGTACCTTCCCACATCCCAGGATATGCTGTTTCAGATGTGTTGGGTCCCGCTGGCCGCATCAGGAGAGGTGGAGAGGACTGTGGGGTGGGGGCAGCTGGTCTCCCCTGAGCTTGCCTTCCCCCAAGGGCTGCACAAGGACCTCACAGATACGTATATATACGTACATACAATCTATAAAAACATGCACATAGATGTATATTTTACATGCGTGTTCATATGTGCGCATGCACACACATTTATGTATGCACAGTGTATTTGTGTGTACATATTCTGTCCATGGATGTATGCGCATATGTATATGCTGGTATACCTATGGGCAGGAAATCCTCTGTTAATTAGCCCTGGGGAGGAATTTCCAGCCGGGAAACCCAGTCTCCCCCCCCTAGCTGGAGCACAGTACCGGGCCAGCCCCACCCCCCCGAGAAAGCACTTTTGGGGGCTGAGGCAGAGCCGAGGACCTACCTCACCTGGACCTGCCAGCTGCTGCAGGAGGAAGGAGAAGGACCCCAAGCCGGGCACTGCTCCCCCCAGCCTGTCCATGCCGGGTGTTCCTGCGGACACACAGA
Organism: Astur gentilis; assembly: GCF_929443795.1. Lineage (NCBI taxonomy): Eukaryota > Metazoa > Chordata > Aves > Accipitriformes > Accipitridae > Astur > Astur gentilis. Next base: position 30,864,297 of record NC_064894.1, on the reverse strand, counting down.
CACAGGTGGGTCCGGGACACCCAGGCACAGCCGTCGGATGGAAATACTCCCTCCTCGGAGGGCAGGGGAAAGGAAAGGAACGAAAGCCTTTTTTTCCCTGCTTTTCTTTGTCTCTGTTTGGGAAAGACTTCAAGCACCAAGACTTAAGAGCCATCTAAGGTGCTTCAGAGCAAAGGTAAATTCACCTCATGGTAAAATAAAAAGGTGAACCAGGTGACCAGCTCCGGGGTTTGCCCGCGATGGGAGCAAACGGTCGGCGGCCCATCAGTCGCCGTCTGTATTCACGCGAATAAATACCACCAGGGGATGATCTTCAACAGAGCAGAGCGGCTTGCCTTTGTTTCTCCCCTTCCCGGTGGTAGTGGGCTGCTGTCGAAGGGACGCGGGGAGGACCCGCTCGCAGACGAAGGCAGGGAACAAAGGAAAACCCAGTCACCGTCCCGCTGCCGGGCCAGAAGGCGCCCGGCATCCCTGCCTGGTCAAGGCAGGCTCCCCTGAAGGGGACACTGAAGAATTGATCGGAGTCGACTGCCGGGACGCATTGGGGAGGGAAACGGGGAGCATCCCTTGCACGCAGCCTGCTCCTTCCCCCCCATTTGCGCTGTAATCCTATTCCACCATGTGCAGCTAGATAAGGGGACGCAACTCAGCCTTCAGGCCTGGGCGGGGTTCTTGCCGTTTAATCTTTTCTCTTCTCTCCCCTTCGCTGCTTTCATCCCTCCCTCCCTCCCTCCCCCGCCCCCCCTTTCCGTCTCCCAGGCCCAGTGAGGTCAGCTCATGAATATTGCTTCATTTTCCTGAGAGGCTCTGGCAGCGCCGGGTACCTCGTGTGCGGGTGCCCGTCTCTCTGTGCATGCATTTCGCCAGCCCGGCAGCAGACAAAGTGGTGGTGAGTAATGCGGCTGCTTTAGATCCAAGCCTTTCTTCTTTTTTTTTCTTTTTTTTCTTTTTTTTCTTTTTTCCTTCCTCTAAAAAGGGAATGTTACTCGGGATTCAGATGCAACAAACCCGCTAGGTATAAAGGGGAACCAGCAAAAAATCCTCCTGTGCCTTTATAAGCCGGACAAAAGGCAGAAGCGCTCCCAAACCTTAAACCGCGTTTGCAAATTGGGATCTCGCAGAGGGAGAGGTGAGGAGAAGGGGGGCCGGGGCCACGGAGAAGCCCTGCCTGAAGCCCCCGGCTGGGGAGATCCCCACGCCGGCAGCTGGAGCCACCAGACTTTGCCCTTTTGTTCCTGCCGTTTATTTACCTGTTTTTTTTCCGCCTGGGCAGCTGTTCCCGACAGGAAAACCTGCGGAGATGCCACGTGGGTTTGCCTCTGGGGAGGAGGTTGTGTGGCGGAGTTTTGTGAGGCTGGAGATTTCGGGCTTGGCTCAAAAGGGGCTTTCGTGGTGCCAGTTAAAAGAAAAACAAACAAAAAATATACAGTCGTCCAACTGAACCATAGGTGGTGGCCGGGCCTGGAACTGGGGGCATGCACGGTGTGGGTTGTGCTCCCGGCAGATCGCGGCTGAGCCTGATGACTTTGCTGCAGTGAAACTTCCCGAAAAGATCCAGGTAGAGTGTAGGGTTCCCGATTACTATTTTTAATTTCATTTTGAACAGTAGGTAAACGGCAGAGTAATGAGTAAGATAGAGGATCTAAGCTGAGTCCTGGCTTTTTGCAGTTTCTTTAGGTTTGGATTTCAAGAGTGGCATTTTGTACCTGTACAGCTCTGAACAACAGTAGTGTGGGAATGTGGTTTGTGATGGGTAAAACAGAGATGCAAAGCAAATCTTTTGTGAAGTGTTGTGATACAAGTGTAAGTTTTGATAGGTTTACACTCCCATGCTCCCTTTTTACTAATTAGCGCCTGGGAAGTTTCTGCCAAATTGTGTTCTCTTGAGCATTAGTTCCCACTATATTGGTTAAAATCAGGGCGATAATGACAGTGCATTTGAGAAGAGACCCTGTGCTCTTGCCAGTGAGAGCAGAGCAAACACAGTCTCATTGTCTAGTATGTTCCAGGGAGTAAACCAATCGTCAGGGTACGGTATAATGTCTACATTGAATTTGCCCAGTCGTGTTTCTTTCTTTATTCTCTCTTCTAGCAGGGAACGGTTAAGCCGTGTTCTAGGAGGGAATCATTAGGCCGTGTTAGGAACGCTGCCGTTTCTACTTTTGCCGGTGTTTTGCCTTTAAGGAGAGTTGAGTAAAGGCTATGTGGAAACAGTTTGTGGATCATAGCCGTTATTTTCAGAATATATTGAGGAACGGTAGCAGCACGATGTGGCCTGTCACGGCCCTTTTTAATGATCTGTTGCAGCCGTGAAAACTCTGGTTTTGTCACTACGGGGGGGGGAATCGCCACGTGAGCGCCCTTTGGCAGACAAACACCCCGTACCATCTCGCGCTGGGCGAGGGTGTAGTCCTTGCTTCCTCTGCCCTGAAAATCTGCCGGAGAGATTACGCCTCAGCCCTACGTCAGCACAACCCGCGACAAACCTGGCTCAGTCTGAAGTCCCGACAACACCTCTGGAAACCAAGCAGGGGCAGGTCTGGGTTTAGGAGCTGCTCGAGGGGCCCCCTCTTCCTCTACGGCCCTCGATTCCCGAGTTTCGGAGGCCTAACCCCGTCGAAGCCAAAGCCGAAGGGGACGCTGCTGTCGCTCGCAGCCCGCGGCCCCTTTTGCGGAGCAGCCTTGTCCTCGCTCGGCCCCCACAGACACCTGGAAGGGGCCCCCGAGGAGGCGGACGGCTGCGGCGGCAGCCCCGGGCCGGTCCTCTGGCCTCGGCGGCGAGGCGGGAGCGGGAGGGCAGGCTGCGGGGCGGGCGGCGGGGGCCGGGCCGAGGCTCGGGGAGCGGACGGGGGGCACGGCGGCGGCCTCCCCCCCCAACTCCCCCCCGGCCGCCACCCCGACCGCCTTCTCCCGCTTCTCCCCTCGCAGCTCTCAGGGCGGCGGCGGCGGCGGCGGAGGCGGAGGAGGAGGACGCCGCCGGTGATGGACGTCTCCCCGAGATAGCCGCCGCCATGAGCCAGCCGCCTGCAGGGGGCGCGGCCGCCGAGCCTCGCCTCCACCCCGAGGGCAGCAGCAGCAGCAGCAGCAGCAGCGGCGGCGGCGGCGGCGGCAGCGGCAGCAAGAAGCAGCAGCGAGCCTCCTCGCCGGCCAGGGCCCGCGACACCCCCCTTCGCCCGCCGCCCGCCGCCGCCGCCTCCCGCCTCCCGCCCGCCGCCAAAGCCGCCTCGGCGCGATCGTCGCCGGCTCCGGCCCCCAGAGCCGCCCGCGGCCGCGCCGCCGACAAGCCGCCGCGCTGCGCGGGGCCGCCGGGAGCTGTCCAAGCCGGCGCCGGTGCTGAACCGCCGCCCGCCGGGAAACCCGCCGCCGAGGAGGAGCCGCCGCCGCCGCCGCCGCCGCCGGCCGCCGAGGAGGCGCCCCCTGCAGGAGGAGGCGGGGGGGAGCGGGAGGGGGCGGTGGCTCCGCAGCCGCCGCCGCCGCCGCCGCCGCCCAAGCACTGGCGGGGGAAAGCGGGGCGGGCTCCGCTGAAGGGCGCGGGGGAGGCGGCTCCGGCGCCTCCGGCGTCTTCCTCGGGCGCGGGGAAGGGCCGCGGGGCGGCGGGCGGCGGCGGGTACTGGAAGGAGGGATGCCTGCAAAGTGAGCTCATCCAGTTCCACCTCAGGAAGGGGCTGGCGGCGGCCGCCCAGATGCAAACCAAGGGCAGCAACCACAGCGGCAGCGCTTCCTCCTCCTCCTCCTCCTCCTCCTCCGCCTCCGCCTCCGCGGCCGCCGCCCCGGCCGAGACTCCCCCGGCCGCCTCCGCCTCCTCGCTCTCTGCCATGGCGGCGGCCGGGGCGGAGGGGCTGCGGCAGGGCGAGGCGGGAGGCGGCGGCAGGAGCGGCGGCCCCGAGGGCTCCCTCAGCCCGCAGCTGCAGGAGGAGATGCAGGAAGAGATGGAGAAGCTGCGGGAGGAGAACGAGAGCCTCAAGGTGAGGGGCCGGGGGCGGCGGCGGCGGGGAGGGGGGGGGACGGGGGGACCGGGTCCGGGGGGGGGTCGGGGGGGGGGGAACCGGGAGCGGGCGGCCTCCCACCCCCGCGCCGGGAGGGGGCTTCCCCGGCTCCCTCTCGGCCGGCACTAGCGCTGGAGGCAGAGCGAAGAGGGCCCGGTCGTGGGGCGTGCGGGCGGCGGCACTTCTCCGCTGCTTTGCGGTGCTTTTCGTGAGCTGGGTTGTGTTTAGCTGGTGCGTCCCTGCGGGCAGGAGCTCCGTTTTGGCCGTCTTCCCTTCTGCCTGCTGGCATTTGTGCTTTTGACCCACCTGTTGCGTCCTTGTCCCCCTCTCGCCCCGGTGCCAGAACGAGATAGATGAGCTGAGGACAGAGATGGACGAGATGAGGGACAGTTTCTTCGAGGAGGACGCTTGTCAGCTTCAAGAAATGCGCCACGAACTGGAGCGAGCCAACAAGAACTGCCGGATCCTTCAGTACCGGCTGCGCAAGGCCGAGCGCAAGAGGCTGCGCTACGCCCAGACCGGCGAGATCGATGGCGAGCTCCTGCGCAGCATGGAGCAGGACCTCAAGGTACAGACGTGAGCAGGTATCAAGGGGAGGGAGCGCCTCGGACGGAGACACGGCCGTGCTCTCGGTCCTCATGACTCAGGCATTTCCATCCGTTCTGTCGTACACTCTGCACCCAGTGCAGCTCACAGGATGGCAATGGCCAAGCTCACCTCGGTAACAGAAGCCCTTCGGCATGTAGGTAGGCTATTTGCAGCTTTAGTCCGATAATTTTTTTGTGAAGTTAATGTGCAAGAAGCAGCTCAAATACAAACTAGGATCTAGAGGTCTTGGATCTTTTACGACAAACACGAAACATACCCTACCACTGCAAAATTAAACCAGCCTCACCAAATAGTCCCACTGACTTTGAGGGGATTATGGTACTCTATAGGAAAGATTTCAGAGGACTGGCAGATTGAATACTTGCAGAGCCACAACAGAAAATCCGGACTCCATTGGTGTCAGTGGAAAAACTGCTGTTATCTTTAGTGAAGCCAGGATTTTCCACATCCTCCTGAAACCATAGACACAACCCATCAAATTTCAGCGTGTAATCAACTGTATTTCATCTATAATGTCTGAATGAACCACAGCCTGTTGTTGAGGAAAAGATTCAGTCCTTGTTTAAAGATTGCCATTGGTAAAATATCCATCATTTCCATTCTAGATTGGTCCAATTACAGAAAAAAAAAACCCCTTTCTTGCGCTAGTTGGAAGTTGTTTAATTTCTGCTTCCATCCACTAGACTTTGTGAAGGCTGCTACTGAATCAGGAGTCCTAAACTTTTTCAGTTGACTGGTCTCCTGCCATTTCTCATGGAAGTTCAGACCTCTTTTAGCACATGTGAGCTTATTGACCACACTTCCGCCTAGGACTCTAGTTAACTATGGCTCATGGGATTCTGTGGACTGCAGTTGAAAATGCTAATTTAATACATGATCAGGAAAAACGTAATTTTCAAACTTCTTTCTGATCAGTATAATGGGTTGAGAGTCTGCTATTCCCAGGTCTGGTTTACAGACTTGGGTCATCTTTTCTGAATAATTTCCAGCTTGTCATCATTCTTATTAAAATGTAGAAACCAGTCCAAGACACGTTCCAGTAATTTTCTCACTAATGCCATTTAAAATGCTAATATCTTTCTCTCTATTTCTGTTCGATATTCCTTTTCTGTACATATTCCAAACCCATGTTTGCTGTTGTGGCTCTGACGGTTCTGTAAGTACAGCTGTCCGCGTGGCTTTTGTCAAAATAGTGTCTTCCTGGTCAGAAGAAAAACAACTCCTTTGTCAGGGGAATTTCAGATCGAAACAAGGGATGTTTTGCACACTCAGAAGGGTGCTTAGGTGATAGTTGAGACACGCACCTTTGCGGGCAGAATTTGAATGTGAGCCTTCATGTCCCAAGTGAATATGGTGATTCCAGCTTATAGAGTTATAGAGCTTATAGAGTTGATTTCTTTCTTGGCTCAATGTTGCTTTGCATTAACAAGTTGTACAAGCGCAGGGCCTGGGAGGCAAATGGTGAGGGCACCTCCGGTGAGGTGCTCGCCTGCAGTAGAGGAGACAGCAGCTAAGGCCTTAGGTTGAGCTGGACAAAGGACTCGCCTTAACTAGGATTTCTCCCATGTCTTTCCCAATAACCATACGACTGACTCTTTGGAAAGGAATAGTGGTTTTGCAAAGCGTTCCCACTGATCGTGAATGTGTTCTGCTTTGGAGTAGGGATGAATGTCTAATGCCAAATTTCTGCCCAGTCGAATTCCGGGTGCTGGCTAACCATAATTGTAACTCATGTGCAGTTCTCTGTAGTGTACCCAAGGCCTCTTCTGAAGAATTTCTAAGCAAAATAACACTGTTTATTTTGCATGGGTAATATATTAGGGGACTTAATCCTTCAGAGATACAGTCTTGCATATAGCTGTATTAAAATGCATCTTGCATAAATGAGTCCCATTTCCCATGTGATCTAGAATGCTCTGTAGGATTTCCCTGCCTTAATTGCTACTCCACCAAATTTTGTGTCAAAAAATCACTACCAGTAATGGTTTTGTTATTTGGTTGTATTTACTGAGCCAGACTATCTATGGACTGAAGACAGATTCTGATAGGATGCTGTTAAAAATGTCCCCCATGATTTTCCACTTACTTTGGTTGGACAACAAGATGAGCAGTTTAATACCGAGTGGAGGAAAAGACATCAAGCTGTAGCCCTGTGGTGTGATTCTCAGCTCATCCTGCAGTCTCTTCGGAGTATGGTTATAATTGAAATTCCCCTCCACTCGCTCTTTCTGTTGGGCATTATGTGTCTTGAGTGCGTGTGCTGTGGGGGAGGTTATTGAATGATCTTGTGCTACACTGCAGTGTTGTATCTGTAATTCACACACACTGGGTTTCTTGTCAGGGGAGGCTGAGTCACTTGCTGCTGCTGTTTTCTGGTAGATCGGATTCTTCTAGACTGCTTGCTTAAAATTATTTTTTTCTTTGGAGTTTTAGTATGTCAAAGAGAGTTCTTTGACATAAAAGCATAAAGATCGTTCCAGTGAAAGCCATAAAGGATAGCTCTCTGAGCTTCCCTAGCTAATGCTAAGAAAGATCAATTATACTTTCCAATGTTCTAAAAAAAGCAGGACATTAGGCTTTTCAAACTATGTGTCTAAATCCCCATCATAACCATGATTAGTGGATATTTAAATATTTTTGGTGCATGATTATAGTTTCTGGTGGTTTCACAAAATACAGTCCTAGTGGCTTGAAAGGCAAAATCCTCAATACTTTACATGAAGAAGAGGAATTACATCTTGGCGTGTGCCTTTTAACTCTATTCCTGTGAAAATGCATTAAACCAAACCCAAACCCTAAAACCTTAGTGTTCATTTTCATTTTATGTCCATCATTGGACATCATTTGGGTGAACACAACGTCAGTAAAAATGTTGTTTGTTCCTATTTTACTCTTTAAATGAACCAATAGTAGTACATACCAGAGATTTAGATTAACTGTCCATGAAGGAGAGAGAAACTAGCAGGGTCAAAATAAACATGTGTCCATTTGTGCTCCTATACAAGGCACAGGTAGGGAAGGCCTGGAGAAGGTGGGCCTTGCAACATCTAAAAGTATTGTCAAGTGTTGGAAGGGCGTATGCCTTAGTGCATTGAAAAACATTAGCTAGCAGTGGTCGAGAGAAAATAGATGCTGCACTGTCTCCAGGAATAATGAAGGTCCATTTGCACCATTGACGTAACAGAACCCAAGGAGTTGGTGTTTAGTGTCTAATGTGGTCCCCAGTGAAGTCCATAGGAATAATGTACCATTTTTTGGAAGGAATTGGCTTGAATTTGGAATAATTTAGAATTCTGTCTGTGGATGTCCTTGTCTACATGTGTCCTTACATACCGCTTCCATCAAAACATCCAGAATTAACCTCTAAGTTCTTGCTTAGGCACTAAGAATTGCAGCAGTAATTCTTTTTTTTTTTTAATAATCTTTCTTTTGAAATACCATTTCATTTAGGTTGCGAAAGATGTATCGGTGAGACTTCATCATGAGTTAGAAAACGTGGAAGAAAAACGTACTGTAACAGAAGATGAAAATGAAAAATTAAGACAGCAGCTTATAGAAGTTGAAATTGCCAAACAAGCACTACAGAATGAACTGGAAAAAATGAAAGAGGTTAGTGTTGCCTTTTGCTTCTACACAAAGTATTTGAAGTTCTCAAATTCTTGTTGCCGAACTAACTGTTTTTCTTCCTATAACTTGTTTTGGGGGCAAAAATGAGGCAAGAAAATACAGCAGGCAAAAGCTGAAAGCTGCAAAGAGTGCTGAAGTACAGCTTGGTGATTGGGAAGCTGAGAGCAAACTAAAATATTTGGTGTTTCCTAGGCCAAATGGAAACTAAACTATGGTTTTGTTTTTCCTATACAAGGAGGGAAATGTGGAACTGATGGTAACAGAGTTCAGAGGCTTTGAGGCATTCTACTTACCTTAAGATATGTGCAGGAAGAGTGCTGGAGGGAGTCAGGGGCATCTAACTTTGCAGATGATGTTCCCCACATGTTTTTACAAAGACCAGTATTTTTCCCTTGCTAACTACTACTAGGACTAGCAGGCACACTGAGGCTGGGGATTTAGCCACCTCCCCATCTTGTTCAGTCATATTCTTTGGAGTATTGGGAACTGAGACACTCTGCCTGGCCTTTCAGTCTGAGGATAATTTTACATTATATCTAATTCATCTTCAAAATTATGCCATTCACCATTATATAGATGCAAGATACCGTGCCATTAAGTAAGCAGAAAATTGTATTAACAGCAGTAATAGCTTGGCCGACAGAGGTAACAAAGCATGCAGTAAAAAGAGAAACTGTTGACTAAGAATGACTTCTCAGAACAGATTTTAGAAACAGCTCTCCAGTTCAGTGTTTAAAATTCAGTGAATGCCACTGATTTTCACTTTTAGTAGTATTTACTAGCAGGAATGCCAATGTCCAGTTTGATCTTGTATGAAACAGAGACATGTATTTCAGTTGTTAAGAAAGGCGGGGAATTTTCAGTTGTATAATAAGTTACAGTATTTTTAGGAACTGCGAGTGCTTGCTTTAAGTGATGCAGTATTAAAAATATTCATATATTTTCTTTACAAGAACTGAATTTCAAACATGTTAGTAGAGGATAAACAGGTGGCTTTTTCCCACCTTCTGCTGCTTTTCCAGATAATTGCAGATTTGAAAAGGGCACAAAATCTGAACGTATTCAGCTTCCTTCCCCTCTGCCTGAGAATTTCTTCTTCCGTTTTCACTCTGGCTTCTGCCATCAAGTGCAACTTGGTTTCCAGGACCATCTTCTTTACGAGAGCATGATCTTTCTGCAGTTATCCTTACGGCTTGTTGTCAAGCTTGGCTTTACTCCAAATTTTTAATTTTTCCTGTCCGTTCAGACTCAACTTTCTTGTAGATTCCCATTTCTGGATCCTTTCCTCCTACCCTCTGGTATGTTGTACCACTGAAAGCTTCTTTTGCCATGCTGCTTTTTACGCATCTTCGGATTACAATGAAGTGCAGTGGCAATTTAATAGCTTATGTCCTTTGGGAGCTGTGTACCTGCAGGAAATTAACCCAATAAATAGGCTTCTTTGTCATCAGTAGTCACTTTCTCCTTACCCTGATTCTTCCCTCTGGCCCACTATGTTGAACTATGGTTCTGTGGCTCTCACGCCGCTCTCCACTTCTTTCTCTGGGTTAGGTGTTTGCCCCTTTCTGTCTTTGCTGTTGGTATCAGTGGAAGGATACTGGAGACTCCAGGAGAAAGGAGAGTGTCATGTTTTTGCTAGGGGCTCTTCTACACAGTAGTGTTTTCATGAAGCTGAAACAGATGGGTGATTCCCACTGGCACAGATCGGGGGCACTGAGCCAGAATGGAAAAATGCAGTAAGACTTTACGCCAGAGCAGAGGTGGAGTGGACAAAGAGTCAGAAATACATCCTTATACTGAACTGGAGAGGAGAACTGCCATGCCCAGTCATTACATGTGTCATCATAATCAGGCAGGAGTTTTCATTTATGTATTTCGAACAGGCTGCTGAGTGCCTTTCAGTAGGAGAAGGCTGTTTCTCAGGCTAGGACTTTGAGCACAGCATGGGGGAAGTTGGAGGATGGTTGAGGAAGTGCAAGTCAGGGAAAAGCAAGTTTGAAGTGAAGCCAAATTATTACACACTTTGCAAGTATGCCGTGACTGGGGGGACCGGTGGAAGGATGCTGGTGAAGAATACTAATTCTTACAGACTTGAAACTTAGAATCTGTGAAGAAGCTATAAGAATGTTAACGTGAAACAACAATGAAAACAACCCAAAGCAGTCTGAAGTGCATTAGAATTTTTCTGTGACAAATGCCTTTTCTTCTTCTCTGGCAATCGAATGTTTCACGCATCTTAAATAGCATTGGCAGGTAGTCATAATGTTAATTTTCTATTTGCTTGTGAGTTATTTCCTCTAGTTGCATGGGTTTACAACGCTTTCTCATTTCAGTACAGCCATTATAACCAATGGAACCTCCTGCTTAAGGAAGTTCTACTCAGCGTAAATAGAAATACAGAATCAAGGCCTTTTGTCTGGATTGTGATCTTTACTTTACTGAGCCTAGAATTAATGGGAGAGTTAATCTCCAAAGACAAGGAAGCATTTTTATTTTACAGCATAATAACAGGGCTCAGAGTATGTAATGACTGATTTCTGTACTTTTATGTCATCAAAGGTACTGCAAAACCACAAACCTTTCCATTCTTGTTAAAATCTATTTATGTATAACTGCCATGGGAAATTTGTTCTCCTTTTATAATGAACAGTGTGAGATAGCAGAGAATGGTTAAAAGACTTAATAGAAAAAGTTGGAGGCAGAAGCATAATTTTTTCTTAGGTAGTCTCTAGAGCAGGACCAAAGCCAAAGTTCTCTCTGTGTGGATTCTATATTGTTCTAAAAAGCGTGGTAAACTTGACTGGAAACATGTATAAAAGATAAACACTAGCAGATGTGTTCGTGTAGAGACAAATCTAGACTTCTCCAGTAAACATTTGGGTGAATATAGACTTGTGAATGTATTAGTCCATTAATAGAGACAGATCGTTGCTGTTTGCTTCCTGGGTTTGGAGCTTTTGAAAAAAATAGCTATGATATATTCCATGACTATAGAAGATGTTGTTGATGGCAGCGGTAGCTTGCAAGCATCCAGGATTTGGAAGGTGTTCTTGCAAAGCATACATTTTCTATCAGTTACTTCTACTTTCAGTCCCCCGACCTGCAGCTATTTCATTTAGTGTTATTCCTGCATAGGTCCACACAGAAAGACAAGAATTTTCATCTGCGTTGTCAGTTCTTGGAATTTATTTGTAGCAACTGCTGCCGATTTCCTCTTTATTAGTTGTTTAATTGTAATGCTTTTTGTGAAGCTGAAAACAAAGTAGAGAAATTGTTTCTTAGAAGAAAGAGAAACTAAGTGTAGCTAGGTGTAATTTTTTCAGATATAAAAAATTGTTAATTAATTAATTAATGTTCATTAATTTGTTGGTAACCATTTTTTAAAGCATAGCTTACTCTTGTAGAGCTTTTCATGATCATAGCATAAATGAAGAATTCATTCATTTGCTATAGCTATGTAGGAAATGCCCAGTTAGCTGTGCTTTAGATGGTATGTTGTGAGCCAAATGAAGTAGGGGGAAAATATGACAGAAGTAGTGGACCCTGGGCCTTACAAATCCTCATTGCAACAGAGATGCGTAATTGCAAGAGGCACAGTGTTTTTCAGAGTCATATGTCCTTCTGGATAGAAATAGATTGCTCTGCTAGCGCTCCAAGCTGCACAGAGGCAAGACAGCTCAGTTCTTACAGCCCCATTAGGGTGATGTTGTCAAGCTACCATTTTCTTCTTCTAAGCATAGGTTATTAGCTCAGATACAGAGCTTGCGATAACCGTGGCTACACGACACGTGAACCAGAGATGCCTTTTGTCCCTTCAGTTCAGACTGCAAGCAGAGGAGTTTATGCCTCCCTCCGTGGGTCTGTGTTCTACTGGAGTGTTACCTGTCTTGTCAGTCAGTCTGGTTTGTATGCTGCATGGAGGTGGAAGAAGGTGGCAGGGTCTGGGGAACTGGGCACTGGAGCTGGGAGGAGGAATCTGAATTCTGTTCATGATTTTGATACTAACCTGCTGCAGGACCACAGGAAAGTAATTACACCTTTCTGCTTGCTCTTACAACCTTTGCCTGCCCTTTTTATGCACAGATTAGCTCTCTATACATCTCTAAGTGCTCAGGCTGCACAGAAATCAGGAGGGTAGCTGGAAATTTCACAACAAAAGGTGCTGTAAAATAAACACCACCACCACCACCCCCCCCCACAAACCCAAACAAAAAAACTGGAGAGCTGTGAAAAGAACTGGTGGAGGATGATCCTGTCCCAGTCCCCTTGATCACCAATATCAGCTTGCCAACTATGTCTCTCTGATAAAAAACCAGTGTTTCTCCTTTCTCACAGCCCTTTCTCTAACCCCCTTCTCCTGCCATTAACCACAACCACTTATTTCCAGTCTTTCTCCTATAACTCACAAAGTCTCAGATTCTCCAGGTTCTCTCTCTTGGTCTTGATCTTATTTCTGGTTTTGTGGGGTTTTTGTTGGTTTGTGTGTGTGTGTATGTGTGTGTCTTGTGGTAGTGGCTATTTTCCTGTGTTCTGGTTCCTGAGTCCCAGTCTTGTCCTCTCTTCCACTCCCTCCTTCCCTGCATCCTCTCAACTCTTCATGAGTGTCCAATCTCCTCCCCGGATTTCAAGTCTTTTCCAGTTCATTTTCCTCTTATGCTACTCAAAGTATATTGTCCCCATTTCTTAGTTACAGCTTCTCTCTTCTGTGAAATTTGTCCTTTTCCCCTGATTCTTCCACTCCATAATACAAATTTGCCAAGCTTCCTTTCCTTGTTTCCAAGCCTTAGCTCTTCACTTCTGCATCTGGACTGAGAGCAGTGGAGGATCACTCACTCAAACCGCAACTCTATCAATCACTGTGAGCACTGGAGAAAAGGTTTCTGGTTCTAATGCCTAGCCTCAGCTTCATCCAGACCTGCATGGAACAACAATTGCAGGACTAGTTAGGCTTTGCCTTCTGGCCTGGAGTTGGAACATAATCTGTCAGCTGGAGAAAATGTGCAGATCGAGAGCTGGGGTGTGAGAGGATGTGGTAATTTGTAAATACAGAATTTTCAGCAATTTGAACTGGTAAACTCCAAGAAATAATTACTTGGTAATTTATAGGAATGGAAGATTTCTAAAAGGTTATGGTTTGGCCAGGCATGATTTGGATGAATTAGAAAAGTATGAGGTATATATCATATACAGACAAAAATGTTCCAGAGCACAGGCGTAGTGGAACTTCTCAAAAGAACAGTTGCTAGAATAATTTCATACGAGCAAACCCGGATATTCTTTTCTTGGAAAGAGCTGAACAGTTTTGCTGAAATTTTCCAAAATACTAACAATGTTGATAACTTATCCTGAGACAGATGCTTGATGTGGAAAATCTGCACCATCTAAAACGTGGTGAGCTTGTAAGAAACTGGAAACAAGTCTTATAATGGGTGGTGGTTTGCAAGATTTCCAATAGGCAAGGCAACCATATCCAACAGCAGCATTACGTTTTTGGATGCCTTCAGAATTGAAACTTTCTCGTCTGCTATTTGTCTTGGTCCCTTTGCTCAGGACCTTAAACTTCATGATCGGACAGTTGGGACTGCCAGTGCTACCATTGGCCGTCAATCCCCTGACCAACGCCTCCTTATTTGCAAGAGGTCCATTCAAAGTGATTGCCACAGCTGACTTACCACCTGTGGCAAAAGTTGTCTTCAATCCATTGCAGAAAGCATGTGATGTCTTTTAGTTGTCTGAAAAACGCTTCATCTATTTCCTCTTATTCATCAGATGGTCTCTAGAAGATACCCCAAGTGATGCCACCAATGCTTCTCTGTTCTCTGATTCTTTCCCATAGCTCACAGCTGGCCCATCACCCATTACAAGGCAATGCTACATGCAATTGAACTGCTCTTTTGTGTCGAGCACAACCCTTCTTCCTCACCCTCAGAGTTTTTATCAATCCATGGCTGCGCTCCAGGCATGTGAGGTATCCCATCATGTCTCTGTGATCCCAGTGAGGTCATAGCTATGTAAATATTCATGGATTCCTAGCTTCTGTTTGTTGCCCAAGCTGCACGCATACAAGTCACTCAAGATGCTTTGCAAAGGAAAGTTTGAGTCTCCTCCATCATCCTGTCCCCCAAGCACTTCCTAATTGCACTTCATGTTTTCATTTCTCTTCAGAGTTTAAGCCTCATTTCAAACAGCTGGTAATGGAGGGAGTAGGGACAAGGCAGAGAGAGAGATGAGACGCTGGTACGCCTGCTGATGTAGCTTATCGGCTTCACAGGATCAGTGTAGTAAATGGTACTCTTCGAAGAGTTACAGTAATTTACTTGCTCCTGGCACCAGATGGCAGCAGGGGAGGATTTAATAGGTCTCTCACAGGCCTGGTTTCTTCCTGGGTCTTTTGGAGGACCCAAATATCACATCTATCAGTGACACTTCTACTAAAAGTACCTTTAAGTAGAGGGTTTCCGTGATCTGGAATCTCAGTTTGTCGCCTCATGAAAATTCAATTTGCTTTGGTGAAAAGAACAGGACAATGAGGAAGGTTGTTTTTTTTAAAGAGATGAGAAATAAGTCTCTGCCTGAGCTTATACAGGAGAAAGCAGAAAAGTCCTCTGTCTCCAAGCGCAGCTCAGTGATTCTCTAAGCACCACAACCCCACAGACGCAGAACCCCCAGTGACTTCTGTCAGACTTACTTGTGTGAAATGCTGTTGCCTTTGGTGTCCTGCCCAAATATTTTGTTCCTTTGAAAACAGTACTCGCAGGGATGCTATTCATCATCTGTGAGGGTGTGATTCTGACATCTTTGCTCGGAGCACACTGTGATCAGTTCCACAGATTTCACAGTGAGCCAGATAAGCAGAGTTTACTTCAGTTTAGTTCTTCGAATATGAGAAAAGAATCGTAATGCAGAAAGAAATGAATTTGTTACAAAATCTGTGGTAGTAATTGTCTGAAAATGTCCTGCCATAAACAGGAAAAAAAAATGCATGCATTTAAGAAGCAGTTTACACTTAAACCTCATAAAATTACATTTTAATTATGTATCAACCATCAGGAATTCACATGAGCCATTTGCTTCAAGAGAGTTTATCAAAACTGAACAGCCTGATGTCAATAATAATATAACTCCAAAACATATGTAAGAAATAATGAATGATTTCAAAAGAATAAAGCTCTATAAATATCTTATTTTGAAGAGGTTTTGTGAGTAAAGATGCCTAGAGGAAATTTTTTTCAGTCATTGAAGCTGGTGTGCTGCTTTGTGGATTCCTATTGAATTGTCTTAAAGTTTGCAAGGATGTGTAAAAGGAGTGGCAGGATTGCTTGCTAATGAGGAATTAATAATGAAAGAGTGGCAACTGTAGTAAAAAGAGTGTACTGGAATATGTCTAAAACAGAAAAGAATTTAACCATTAAAAACCAAAGTTAAGTTTGATCAATTCTTTTGCATCTGTAAACTTAATGCTGCTTCTCTGGTTTAATGGGGGCATGGGAGTCCCTTCCTTGTGGCAGTGTTACCTTATTTTCCTTCCTTCCTGTGATGGATATGAGCAGTCTTAGATTTGCAAGTTCTTTTGTCAAAATTGTTATTATTGATACTACATACAGTCTCCAGGTAAAATCAGAGTCTCTTTGCAGTAAGCTCTGCATAAAAAAAAAAAAAAAGAAAAAAAGAAGAAAAAAAAAAAAAGAAAACTAATGACCTAACCAGAACAGAGTCACAGAATAAGAGCTGAGCTTCCAAACACATAGAAAATCTTTGTTAGAGAAAGGATGTGAGTCCCTACATTCTGGTCTCAAGTCAGCACCTGAGACCATTTCTTTGCTTGGGTCATGCTTCTCAAAGTTGTTCTTTGCTACAGACTTACTTCCATTAGTCGACAACTAGGTTTGTAAAGTAAATCAGGCTAAGGAAGGGCCCCCACACAGGCAAGCAATGCTAGCACATCCCTCAGATGGTTTTAGACTGGGTCTGCTGCCACTGCTTCAGTGCTTGGGCATGATTTGGGGTCTAGCCTGGGGCAGAGCTTGTATCTGATTGACGGGTTGGATGCGGTCATGCTTGTTTGGGAGGAAGCTGTGGGGGAGTTTAGCTGTATTGTCTTTGTAGCTGAAAGGAGACCAAGTTGTGGAAGTGCCAGTTGGCATCAGATCCTGAGAACAGTCCCTGACCATTTCATTTACTAGTGTAAAAACTAGGCAAAGGGTCTCTGGCTTGGTATGGAGCCAGATGAGATGGCAAATGAGACACAGAACAGCAAGTCCAGTCCATTGCTGCCATGTGAATTCCTACTGCTGAGAATTAATGGCAAGGGGCAACCAGAAGCAGCGACAAAGCCAACGCAACTGGCATGTCCAGCTGTCTGTGGGAGTAATGGATCGTGCGGTAACAGTGGCTCAGGTGGTGGATGGTAACCGGTTACCAGAGAAAATGGTGTGTGAGCATGAACTCACAGTGGGGCAGGCTGGAGAAGATGCATCTCTGTTGCTACGGACTTTAGAGTATGACTTCCTTGAGATCTAAAGGAGAAAGAAGATCTTTCTAATGAGGCGGTGTTGCTAACGACTTCACTAAAGTCCTCAAAGTACCATACCACATTAACAAACAGAGGAAAGTTTGGGAAATCCAGTATTGCTTGGTTTACATTTAGTCATCTCCTAATCTTTTTTTGGCACTGTGCTGTTTGTAAGCCTGAGAAGTTTACAGATTTTCTAGGAAAAGACATAAAGCTTTGTAGGAGTCTGTAATAATCCTGAATCACAGAAAACAAATTTTTAACTTTGCACTTCGCAGTTTCAGTTGATAGATGTCATGCTGCCTTTCACAGTTGTATGTATAGTTGTATCCATAGACAGTACATAATCCCCATTGGTTCTTTTGTTGTTGTTTCGCTTATGTTTTTTAACAATGTTATATTTTTTAAATTCCAACTATAATTTTATTTATGACCATTTTGTGATTTTTGGCAGAGCTCTGGAAATTTTTTGTAAGACACTGTGTATGATTTGCTTAGTTTCTTAAAGAAACAGATTGCATGATAGAGTGGCCAAATTCAACCCCTTTGCACTGCTAGAAGAGTGCAAAGGGGAGTATAGAAGTAGGCCACGTTTCTCTAGAATTAGAGGAAATCCAGATGACTTTGCAAAATTGTTCTCTGTCATCTGGAAGGCTTTATGGAAGCAGAACAGGGACATTTTCTGAGCGCTGAACCGGAGGTCCAGATACACGTTTTCGTACAGAATCTATATACACCAAATGTCAGACTCTTACTGGAAGTCTCACCAAGGCTTTGATGAATAATAGTAATACATGATTTCTGCTCCTTATACCACTGTGTTCAGTATACTTCTTAACTGTACCAATCCTTTCAAAAAACACCTGGAAAAACAGCACTTGCAATGTGCTGATACAGGTCAAAGCTGAGCATGTTTCAGATTGAAAGGAAAATTACCACAGCTTTATTTTTATTTAGTGCATGTGCTTGCTGCTGGCTTCAGGGCTGTCTTTCTCGTAGTCTTAAATTGAACTCTTCAGCAACCCCACGTGAAACGGTTTTCTGCGTTTACATTTTCTGGTGCTGCTAGCAAGTCCACAGTTAAAAAAATCTGGGCACTATGTAGCCTAGTAGATTTATTAGTTATTCTACACATAGAAATTCCCAGTGCATCTTTGAGGTGCCTGCATTCCTGATGGCTCTTTGGCAGAGCCTCACAGCCCTAGGTAGTTTGTCCTGACTTTAGGACAGTAAGCAGAAAGTAGCACCGTGGAGGTAAGTGCTGCCCTATGTTTCGGCTGAACTCAGCTGCCAGTGTGAGGAAGGAGAACCTTCTCCTGTCACCATACAGACGGCTGTTCTGGAGCATGGCATGGGCTCTCAGGGAGTAACCTCAGTGCAGTTTCCAGTGTAAAAACAGGTGAAAGATGGGCGAAACCTCAAATGGGAACAGAGACAGCAGAGCCATATGCAACAAAACTACCACAGAAATTGCTATGTTTACTATTCAATATATTACTCATGACTTCTTCAGAATGATAGTTCTGAGAACTTGGGTGGCTAGCATAATTCTTACAGAATCAGAAAAGCCAGCTGAAGCAAGTATGGCTTCTATATGTGCTGCTATATATGATTAATAAGTAGTTCTTGAAAGAGAGAAAATACTGTTTGATTACTAGTGTGCTAATGGCACATAGTAGGATGCAAAAGATGTAGTGTGATACATCTAGGCTTTTGATTGGACTGTAAGTCTTGGTCCTTTTCTTTGAAAGTTGTTGCCTAAGCCATCCTTTCCCCCCCCCCAAAGAGAGGTAATCCAACTAAATGTTTTATTGCAAGTGCTTGATAAAGTCTCTTGTGTTTGTCTCCAATGCATTTAAAAATAAAAAAGGTTATGCAGTATGGTGAGGCTATTGGTTGCAGTGTTGTGGATTTTTGAGCGGTCTATGCCAGTGTGTAGGAAATCAAGTAAAGGTGATTCTAGAGAAAAGCAGAGACACTGTCCAAACTTATAGGGATGGGGTTAGAAAAGCCAAAACTCACCTGGAACCGAGTTCTGGTGAAGGACATTGAAGGTCAACAAGAAGGGCTTCTACAGATGTATCAGCAGCAAAACGAAGATGAGGGAAAATGTGTACACACTGGTGAATGGTGCAGGGAATCTTCTTTGCATTGTTTTTTGCTGGTAAGACCAGCCTTCAGGAATCCGAGGCCTCTGATATCAATAGGGAAGTCTGGAGCAAGAAAGACTTACACTTGATGGATGATGACCAAGTTAGGGAACATTTAAACAAAGTGGGCATGCATGAGTCCATGGGGCCTGTTGGGATGCAGCCAGGAGTGCTGAGGGAGCTGGCTGATGTCATTGCAAGGCCACTCTTGATTATCTTTGAAAGATCGTGGTGATCAGGGGAGATTCCTGAGGACTGAAAGAGAGCAAATGTCACTTCTGTCTTCTGGAAGGGCAAGAAGGAGGGTGTGGGGAACTACAGGCTTGTCAGCCTCACCTAGATCCCTGGGAAGGTGGTATCAATAATTCTGGAAACTATTTCCAAACATACCAAAGCCAAGAAGGTAATCTGAAACAGGGATTTGAAAGAGGAAATCATGCTTGACAAAACTGATAGCCCTCTATGAAGAGATGACTAGCTTGGTGGATGAGGGGAGAGCACTAGATGTCATTTATCTTGACTTTAGTAAGGCTTTTGACACAATCTTTCATAACGTTCTCCTAGACAAGCTGATGAAGTATGGGCAGTGAGGTTGATTGAAAACTGGCTGATGAAATACCAGGCTCAAACAGTTGTGATCAGCAGCACGAAGTCCATATGGAGGCTGGTGGACAAGTGGTGTGCCTGTCAGGGAACAGCAAGGGCCAGCTGCTCTGAGGAACGGGGAGCCCGGAGCCATGCACAATAACACAGCCCGTAGGGCTGGGGCCCCACCAGCCAGGGCCCAGTACCTGAGAGAAGTGACCAGAACATGGCCCAGGGAAGGCAGCTGGGATCAACCAAGTGTCCAGATCATCCGACAGGTTTGTGTGACAAGGTAGGTCTGAGATTAAGCCAGGAAGTCAATCCGCAAGTCCAGGAATCATTAAGTGATGAGGCCAGTGCAAGGCTAAGCCGGGAAGCCAGGCCACAGGTCAGGGTTAAGATCAGGAGAGTCCATGGCCACGCACAGCTGTGACAGAGCGGGATACAGCTACAAAATCACTCGGGCAGGGACTCGAGCATCTGAGGGGAGCTTCTGGGTCCATGGGCAGGGTGTGGGTGTGAACCCCTGCTGAAGCTCATCAGGGTGATGAAGCCCTATTAGCACACTCAGGCCTCCGGCAGGACCCTAGGGATCAACTCTTGGCCAGTCATGTTTAATGACTTCGTTACCAACCTAACGATAAGGCTGAGTGCACCCTCAGCGAGTTTGGATACGCTACAGAACCGTGGAGTGGTTGATATGTGCGGTAGCATTACTGACATTCGGAGGGACCTCGGCAGGCTGGAGAAATGGGCTGACAAGAGCGTCGTGACGTTCAGCAAAGAGAAGTACTAAGGGCTGCACCTGGGGAGGAACAACCCGAGGCACCAGTTCAGGCTGGGGGCGAATTGCCTGGAAAGCAGCTTTGTGGAGAAGAACGCGAGGGTCCTGGTGGGCACCAACTTGACCGTGAGCCAGCAATGTGCCCTTGCAGCAAAGGCGGCTAATGGTGTCCTGGGCTGCATTAGGAGATGTGTCACCAGGAGATGGAGGGAGGTGATCCTTCCCCTCCACTCAGCACTGGTGAGGCCACACCTGGGGTGCTGGGTCCAGTTCTGGGCTCCTCAGTACGAGAGACATGGACACGCTGGAGAGAGTCCAGCAAACGGCTGTGAAGATGATTAAGGGATTGGAGCACGTGTCGTAGGAAGGGGAGCCTGAGGGAGCTGGGGCTGTTCAGCCTGGAGATGTTGGGGAGCAACGAGGGCTGGCTGCTCGCCGGGGGCTGGGGGGCCGGGGGGTAACACGGCCGGCAGGACAGAAGCTTTGCCAACCAAGACCCAGTGCCGCTGTACCCAGACCCGGAGCTCGTGGCCAGGTTCAAACAAGAGCCATGGTTACCCAGGAGGTTCAGGTCTGAGGTGAAGCCGAGAAGGCAATCTGCAGGTCAAGGCCAGATCAGCAGGGTCCGTGGCGGGGCGCAGGCACAGCCGTGGTGAGCTGGAGACCCATACTCCTCTCACATAGCTTAAGCAGGACCTGAAGCCCCCCGGGCTGAGCTGAAGTGGGGCTCCTGGGCCCGTGGGCAGGGTGTGCGGGGAGTCCCCACGTCAGGCTGGTCAGTAAGGCCTGTGGGTGCCCTCAGGGCCCTGACAGGAGGAGTAGGGGGTTGTGTGGGGCGGTGGATCTTACCAATGTGTATAAATACCTGACAGGAGAGTGTGAAGAAGGAGTCAAACTCTTTTCAGTGGTGTCCAGCGACAGGAAAAGAACGAACTTTTTTCGTGAAGGTGGTCAGGCACTGAACACGTCGCCTATAGAGGAAGGCGTCTCCATCCTTGGAGATATTCCAGACCCCCCCAGCACATGGCTCTGAGAAGCCTGTTTTAGTTGACTCTGCTCTGAGGGGGGACTGGATTAGATCTCCAGAGGCCCCTTTCAGCCTCAACTGGTCTGTGCTTTTTCTCAACTCCGTGGACTGTACTTGTTACTAACAAGCAGAATCTAATTTCTCATTTTGCAGCAGAGGGTTAGAAAAGGTCAGTTCTGGAAGGGGACAAAGGAAATGGTCTCCAGGTTATTTCTGTTAAACAGGAAGAGTTCACGGTCTGTCCAAGCTGTCTTTCTTCTCAGGCAAAACATGGTGAGTGAACAGGAGGTCAGGGGCGGGTACGTGCCACCAAGCAGGGCATTTTTCCTGCTGCACTGTTACGCATGGTGTTTTGTGCAACTAGTTGTGTTCTGTGCAATACAGCTGTACGCGTGTGTGTCTGTGCGCGATGTAATAAACCTTCCATCAGGCGGATACCTTACATGCAGTAAGGAGAGTGATGTACAAAGAACAACAAAGAGAGTATTAGGCACGGTACAGTGGTGAGGAATGGTGCCTAACAAATGGCTTCTGTGGCCGTGTCACAGGAGTAGAGACTGTATGTGATTGTGCAAAGCAGCCAGCTGATTCTTCACTACCAGTGTGCTACTTGTGCTCTACCTCTGCCCTGCCCTGTAAGTACTATGCTGCGGGAGAGCAGAATGGCATGTTTTCCGCCACGTTCTTCTGTTAGACCCTCATTTGCACACATTTATAGCCATATTCTATGGTGTATGTCACTGCATGTTAAATAGAGATGAGTCACTTGACAGGGAGAACACCCAGCTATAGGGTGTGCGGGGCTCTGGGATCAGCCCAGCTGCTCTTCTGAATTACGTGGAATCAATACCAGCCAGGAACAAGAAGGCCAGGCTTTTGATGTTTGTTCACTACAACCTGGAGGTTTATTTTTGACTTACAGCAGTGTTCGTAATATCAAGAAATGCAGCCCCCTGGCATTTAGGCAGATTCAGGTTTTGATAACGCTCCATAGTTAAGAGTTCCAAGCACTGCATTACTTATTTTGAAGTAAAGGACACTGGATTAACCTTTTAGAAGTGCAGGTGTGCTTTTCTGAACTGTTTGTTTCTCCTGACATGTTTTGACATATTATGTGATTTTTTTATTATTTTTTTTTTTCTTCCCATTGCTAGGTTTAACAACAGCATATATTGAGATGTGTAGAATGAGACCTTTGGGTATCAATTCTCTTTTGCTTTGTCTGATCCTAGTTGTATGGTTGTGTTAATTGACTTTGGTTATCTCAGCAATGAATCCAGGTTAGGATAATAACCAAGCTCTTCGCTTAGGTCACAGATGAGTACTTGCACTTAGAAGGTATTTGCCATGCATCTGTTTCCATCACTGTTGTGTGTAATGAGAGGCTTCTACATCGCTGTAAAGCATCACTGATGATGACATCCAACTGGCCCAATTATCAAGAGTGTTTTATATTACAGGCTTGGCTGAATTATTTTAATTTTCACAGATGCTAGCAGTTTAGGTCTTTGAATACATGATTAATTAGAAGCACCAGTAACAGTGCCCCAGAAAGAGTTTTGAACTGGAGCATTGCCTTGATGGTACACATAGATACACTCAAAGGTTCATTTGCCTTGTGGTGTGCTTCTGGGAGTATTGTTGCTGAGTTCCCAAACTTTGGTCAGGTTTCATGCGTTCAGAAATTGTGAGGCCAGAACTGTACAATATGATCAACCAGTCTGGCCTCCTGCATAACATGGGTCATAAAATACTCCCAGCTATTTTATTTAAACTGATGCCTACTTTTCAGAAAAGGGTGCTGGTCTGTGTTAAAAAATGACAGCTGAGAACAGTCTTCCACAACTCTTCCTGAGCTGTCCCAGGAACAGAAAAATTTGCACCTCCCTTCTCATCTGAATTTGCCGAAAGCTGGTTACCAGCCAGGAAACATATGTTCTTACTACCATGCTAAATTCAAGAATCCAGCATCAATCCTTTCGTGGTTTTTTTTTTTTGTTTGTTTGTTTTCTTAAATCTGCATGCTTAGGATTGATATAATTTAGTAATTTAAAAATTAAGCATTTAACCTAAGTTAGGAATTTGGCCTCCCTCAAAGGAGAAAGATGGGCACTACTTGGAAGTGATTCATTCCACTTGTCTGAGGGTGGTTTGACTCTGTGGTGAGGCACATCCCTTTCTAGTTATTGCACAGTGAATCTTGTTTTTGACATCTACATCCTCGGACTAAATGAAGCCTTTTGGTCACAAAATTACACTTGGACATTATTTCAGCTGATTATGCCTGTAGTCTTTTTTCAGAGATGTGGCTTTGCAAGAGATCTTCTCTATTCTCTAGGCTGTTTTTCTATTGTCTTAGAATAGGTTTCACTCCTTGTTCTTACATGTGTGTCTTCATATTTAGTTATATTAAAATAGATATTATTTGATCGCACCAAGGTTTGTATCAGTGACCATCCTTTTCAGTATTTAACATTTCTCCAACCTTTACTCTATGTGCAGTGTTTACCCAATATTATATTATATTTTTTCCAGGCAGTGGCAAAAAATGTTAATTAGCGTAGGACCAAGAATTGATTCTTGTGTAACCCCATTTAGGACTGCTGTGGCATTAATTTGCAGGTGATTTGCTGGTTCAGTGACATTTATGATAAATGCTGAAGAGTCAGATGTTTGTTCATGATAGCTAGTTAAAAAGGCATCCCAGTGATCAAATATTTATAATGAGCTGAAGACTGTCAAACTCCATTTCACAATGAGATTTTTCACATTTCTAGCAAAGGGAACCTTTAAGTAACAGTCTCAAGTCAAGCTCTTCATGAAGGTTTTAAGTCAGCCTAAGAGCTGCAGCCCCTTCCCTTGCTGGGAATAAGCATTTCCCTTAAGAGCCTGAGCAAGTTTCATTTAGGGGGAAGAGTCATCATTTAGGAGGACGAGGCATGGGTATCAGTCACAGGTCTTCTGAGCCTTTTGTAGTCAGTGAAGCCACTGGACACTGCTCCAGCTGGCGCTGCAATATTCTACTTCCCCTCATCTCCATTTTTGCATGGTTGAAATACCAGGAAAAGCACTGGGTGCAGTCTTATGGGACAGCAGACTGGTACCAGAGTGAGAAAGGTAGTTGTGAGGATGTCCAAACTGCTAAAATGTCTTCCTTCCATTTTAGTTTCTACCCTCCATGGTTTATTTTTTCCAGAGCACCTTCTTTACATGAACTGCTCAACAAAACTTAGATTAAAACTTAGATTTAATTTGTGGCAGGATCACACTGGCATAACTTCAGAGCACTGCAGTCTGATCCTCTGTTTTCAATAACCTAAGTTCCCAAACATCTTTGAAACTTCTCCATATGTTGTATTATGGAAAATATTTTTCAGCCAATTTACAAACAGCTAAATTTACAATAGAACTTTCCCAAGTAAACACAGACAAAAGAAGAGACAAAGAGTAACAGAAGACCACACCTTATAGTCAGAGGACAGAGTTGTGATTGCTGACATGTGAGAGATGGAATTCTTGCCCCTGTTAAGAGAAAATCTTCTGCTCACTGCTCAGGCTTCTAGACCAAGTGCAGATTTCAGAATTTTTCCTACCTGAATTCATCTTAAATTTTTGCATCCTCTCAAAGGAACTCTAAAATCTGATTTTTTTTAAATTTCTTTTTTTGGTGAGGTCTTCCTGTAACTGGAGGTGTTGTCTGAGGTGCACAGTCTGGTAGGGCGAGCTGCAAAGCCCCTTTCTCTGTGTATGCCTACAAACCTACACAGATGTGCGTGTTCTTGATGCTATCCTGCCCTGTGAATCCAGGTGAGGGACTGTAAGAGCTGTCTGTGTATTTAATACAACTCCTCAGTATGAAATGAGTTTGAGCACAAAAGTGCACGTGTGATCAGCCCACAACTTTGCAGAACTGGCTTTTGTATACATTTCCAGCGAGCAGTGTAGAGGTGCACATTGTGTGCAGAATCATTCTCATTTTCCTTCTTATTACTATTCATTTTTCAGACTAACCTTTTTTGTTGGGATATGGTAACTACGCTTTGGTTTATATATATGATTTTTGTAACCAAGGCAATGAACCTCATCTGGTTGCTTGTGCTTTCCCATTCTCATGAAAATTTCTTTGGAATCTCTTCTGAGACATTATTCTAAGAAGATTGAAAAACTCTACATGTGATAATAGGTGTGAGAAAGAAAACTCTTTAGATCTGGCAAAATCTTGTATGTATTTAATTCATAATTGCTGTATCCATGTCTGTGACTGTGATTTTTGCTATTGTTATGTGGTGGTGTTTTGAACTATGTTGACACACTGTCTGTCATACTGGCACTCCCAGATAAAGACTGGGACAGTGCATTATATTAGGCATTGTGCAAACCCTGACAAAAACACCTGACTCTCTTCTCCCGAAAAAGACAAATAGCTGAGCTGACAAATAAACAGCAACTTAGGAAGCCCTAGGAAATAGGTTTAACTAGCATCACTTTGCAATAAAATACCTTATTCCAGTGCTTTCCCTCCAAAGGATGCATAGTGTTCTGAGATTTGCTTTTGTATTTCAGGATTAGGAAGCTGAGTGTAAGCTGACTGTGATCTCTGCATCCATAATGAGGCCTAGTTGGATAGTGCTGGGGGACTAAGCACATCTAGCTCTTCCATCTTTTGAAAGGTTCAAATGGCAGGAGACCTCTTCCTCTTCAGAGAAGTTGCTTCCACGGTTTTATAGTATCCTGGTGGGTGAGGGAGTGTGCAATCACAGAAAGCAAAGTATCAGAGTTTGGCTGGCTATTTGACCAGGTCATACGGAGAGCTTTGAAAGACACCTTTCATCTTCTACTGCTCAGGACTATTTTCAAATAAGAAAAAGAAGGAAGCAAATGTAATGGAAGCATAAATGTGCTGCTTCATTTTATGCACTGCAAAGAATGCTTTTACCTGGTTATATCACAGAGTTGCTATTATTTGCTCTAGCAATGTGGTTTTGGTTCAAAATGCAAAGGATTTCTCTGGGTAAAGTGCAAATGTTGTGTATCTTTTCCTTTTTTTTTTCTCATTTAATTGGCAAATGAATAATGGCAAAGGATCTGAAAATGATAACTGAAATAACTCCTAAATAAATGCAAATTAAATAATACAAATACTGGAGGGCAGCTCCTCTTTTCTCTTCTGCAATATGAAGACATTCAAAAGACTACGTAAGAACTGTTTTTCTCTCCATGGTGAAGTAGAAAAGATTGCTTTCATTTTGTATCATTCCTCATCAGTGTTTTCAAATATGCCAGTTTTAATATGAAGAGAGCATTGCTAGAGCTAGTAGGGATATGCTTAGTGTTTGCTTTATAGACAGGGGTGCTGTGCTTCTTCGCATTTCGCTGATCCCCTGCTTTTTCTTTCCTGCCTTAGTTTTGCAAATGAGTACTGAAATATGCAGGACTCCTCCTGCCTTTCAAGGAGGGTGGAAGGCGTAAAGGGTTGTATCATGCTATGTACTTGTGCCAATGACAGACAAAGGCAGTGTCTTGAGTTTGTTGCTGTCAGATTGCACTGGTAGAGTTACAGAATAAGGGAGATATTTTAAATACAAAGATTTTTATTTTTTTTTAGGAGAACATGCATTTTCAATTTGTCAACACATATAGTGTCCATTTAGTTTTTACTACACATTGAGTTACATATTTACTATACATTGAATTAAATTTGGTGGCAGTAAACTAAAAAAATCTGTCTTGCTTCTGTTTTGATCCAGCTCCATGAGTTACCCAACTGTATTGACTGAAGGGAAAATGCAGAGAGAGTCTTAGGGCAAATTTCCATTTCCCTGGTCATAGTCGCTCTGTGCCAGACAGAGGCAGGTTTGTGCAGCCCAAAAGTTGTTCCAATACTCAGCAACATTTCAAGACTGTAAAGATGGTGTTAGGTTTGCTCTGATTTTTGAAAGCTCTGCAGACCTGTCACAGCAGTTGGGAGGCAGTTAACCGTAACCGCGTACAGTACAGTTGTGCGCAGATGAGAAGGTTTGGTTGTAGCTGTGGAGGTTCAAGAAGCAGCACACCCTTTGCCTTAGCCTGCTCTGTAAGTAGGGATAACGGCTGTTGTGGGGGCTCTGTGCACCCATAAATCCCTTCGTGTCAGGAATTCCTCCTGTGGTTGCCTACATCGATTTTTAGATCATATACCCCCAGATCAGGCTTGAAATAATCAAACCTAAGCGTCTTGAAAAATCTTGGTATGTTTTGCTTAGGGCTTCTTTATTAATTGCTGAGAGATTTACTGTAGCTTAGGATCAGGTAGTGAGAATTTGAGTTCATTTTACAGCTTTCGTACTCAGTGGAGTGTGATGCTATTGTTTCTGCATTGTGTTACTCTCAGAGTAGATTTCAGGTCTTTTTACACCTGAGAAGCACTGAGCATCACAGGTGATGTTAGGACTGCACATTTGGCTTTCAGTTTAGGGCTGGCAAGAGAAGGATTATACCGTCTGGTCTTGAGAAGTGCTTAGCATGTCCAGCAAGACATTGAATAAACTCCAGGGAAAGTCTAGAGAATTGATCATGACAACAGAATTGCCTGTTGCATGTGATCTGGTGTGCACATAATACGAACGTTATCTGTGGTCTTATCTAGGATGTGGAAACTTCTCAGCATTGCCAGAACACACATGCAACCCCACGTGTGGTGGCTACAGTGAATGCTCGAATAGTCAGTCAAACCCAGTTTTGCCTCCTAGTCTTTCAGAAGTAAGAGATTATACAAAATAATAATACATGCCTCAGTTCCTGGTCGTCTTATCCCCAGTGCTGTTGAAATATTTCATTAGTACTTGAGCAGTTTAGCAAACTCCCCACTGTAGAGACAGTATTATATGCATTTTTTGCTTATTCTTTTCTCCTGCAGATGGGTAACTTTGTTCAAGGGTATTAAAACCATAATGCTGTCTGCTAAGCATTACTGATCAGTTAGACATAAGACTACTTTTGCACTTACTTTATATTTGCCTTTTTTTAACTCATAATCACTAGAGTGAACTGAATATGATTTTTAAAATTATATGGCACAAGAATTATCTGAGCCCTCACATTATCCTTCACAACAAGGTCTCAAAACCAATTCTAGAACATGAGGGGCAGATTTTTTTGCTACAGTTGAGAAACCAGCAGAGGTGGCTTTTAGTGGCACTACAGTATGCTTTGTGGTACTCTGATACGGGAAAAGGATCAACAAGCGGTGAGTTATATTAAAAGGTGATCTAACACAAAAATTTTTGAACACACAGGTTTTGTACACGAAGGTGGCTGAATCACTCACTCACCTAACATTTGTTAGTATGTCAAAACAAGCAACATGCAGACAGTTTTAATAGTGTCCAGTTGCAGGGATAATATGAAGATTCACTTGCAGAAGTCTGGGTTGCTATTTTTCTTTTTGCCATATGTTTATTTGAACTTTTTTTTCCTTTTTCTGTTTTGTTTTGATGAATTTCTTCCATTAGCAGCAATAAATTGTTTAATGTTGAAAATTGGATTGGAAGAGTGGACTAGTACAAGGCTTGAGAGAAATGATAGAAAGAGTAGCCACTGTAAGTTGTGAAATGTACCTCTGAAAAAGCTCTCAGAAATTTATTATTTATAGCAGGATATACTGCTTGATATGTGGCATTCTTTGATCAGTATGAGTATTGCCTCAGCGACCTAACATGATGTTATGGGGCACTGTGATTTTGCAGATGTCATCTGTCAGCTGAGATGTTCAAGTGAGATCTTGACCCCTAGTGATCAGAAATTGTCTCGTGGTGGTTTTCACAAGAAAAGAGATCATACCAACTCCAGCTGGGCCTAATTCACTTACCCAAATCATCCTGCTAATTGAATTGTGCATGTTCTTCATTGCTTTCTGCTACAAAATTTTGTTGCTAAACACCATTTCATTGGTGAATATGACAAGCTCTGAGGATGGTTTGTTGTAATTCGAGTAGGGCAGAATAGAAAGTAGTGCCTAGTCATTACATAGACACAGCTATTGTCTTAATTAAAATATTGCTATCCTGACTACCAAAAGGAACACAAAAAATACAGAAAGAAAGGAAAAAACCAGATTTTTCAATTTATGTCAAAACTAGGAAAATACCTTTTGCTCTCTGTAGTTTATCTTTTGGTGTTGGGTTTGGTTTTTTTTGTCTCGGGAAACTTTTTCATATATCTCATCTTCTGAAAATTTGTAGGGTACACAAGAAGTTGCAGCTCAGCATTTCAGAACCTCATTATACCTGGAGAGATGCTGAGCTCGGCAGGATGAATAGAAGGCATTTGGGTAATCAAGCAGAAATATAGTTTAACTATCCCTTTGTTGTTTTATCAGTGGGTGGTATTGGCAAGAATCTGGAGCAAGAAGTCTGCAGTGCTAACTGATTTGAAAAGGTTTTTTTCAAAGTGATAATACATAGTGGTGTAATTAGTGGTAATACAGAGGAGGAAGCTTCTCCTCTGAAAGTTTATCGCTTTATAAATTTGCCAATTCAAAAAGAAAAACAACAAAAACCCCTCCACATGCATATACCATTTCTGCAATACTATAACTGGTGGGTGACCCTGGAGAAGAAGCATTTTGTTTGTAGACTGGATCCCAATTTGTTGGCTTTATATTTAAAGGAAAAAAGTGAGTTATTTAACTATTTTCTGTGTCTTTTCCTTTAGAAGCCTGTGATTCACAGCTATCCAGATATATGGCTATCATAGCTGATGATCTTTGATTGGTTTTATTGTTTTGTTTACTGAGAGCATTCAATGTTTCTGCAAGAGGCATAAAAATTTTAACTGTGGTTCTTGGTGGACCCATCTGTGAATTTTAGTTCTGATTCTGAATGTGAGGTCATTTTTCTTAATTCTTGCATAACTCTATAGTAAATTTGAGCAAAAAGCATCACGAGAAATCGTCTCTTGTGGTTGCTCAGATTTATATGTGAGTCATTTCTATGGCATTGATTTTTCCTTTGGAGTGAGCAGTTCATGAGCTTAGTATTTGCTACAGGGATGATCTACAGAAGAAAGAGAACAATTGGTACCAGCAGGTGAATAGTGCACAGGATTGTTAAGTACGGCATACTCGCCCACTGTACTCTGTTCCTTGAGGATTATGAACGTTATTTAATTCCCACTGTATGGAACTGGATGGCTTTTAGCTGGATTCTCCCCGGCTGGTGCAGGGAAATGCATGTTTCTCTGCAGCACAAAGGATCCATCTACTAGAGAATAATCTCAGAGGGAGATGGTGTTGGTTGTATCACTGCCCAGCCTCAGGGCCTACATTTTACCTGGGGAACGTAAAAACTGGGAACAGCTGCAAGTGGGATGTTATGTATTAACATACTCTCCCACTCGCTTTCCTTTCTCCTGCTGTTTTCTTGTTGCTCTCTATTGAGTGTTGACGGTGGGGTGGTTGCAGTTGTTTTCCACTGCTACCGCTTGCCCACTAACAAACTTTCTACTGTCAGCAATTACAAGATTTTTGCTGGATATGCTAGTAGGCTTCAGTGCCAGTGCATCCTGCTCTAAAAGCAGGAGTTTCTTTTCTACTCACTTTGGCTACATAGCAGATGAGAAGACACCAAAGCAGCTTGTTCATGTGGTGGTGCGTACATGTGCTTGCGTGGTGCCGTTCTTAAGCTAATATGCTTTGTTTCACATTAGGACTTTGGAGTCCAAGCAGCTTTAAATTGTGTTTACTTGAACATGTTCTGAAAACGGAACAAACCTAGTGACCAGATCTATGTGTGAGTTTGTCTGCACAGAGTTTGTCTACAGTGCACACCTACAGAGGTGTGACCGCGATACACCACAAGCTTGAAGTCCATGGGTGGGACGCAGAGAAAGGTGTGCTTGTAGATGTACACTCAAGTCAGCTGATGGTATCTCAGTGACACTGTTTTATGTAGCTCGCCTACCGCAAAGGCTAAGGCTACTGTCTGGCTAGATGCATCTTTAAGTGCCTTGGCCCTAATAGGGTTGATATCCAATGGGCAAGCTGGGTTTCACTGCTTGCCTCAGCTTTCCATCTGTAAGTTACCACTTGGGACACCTGCTTTCTTACCTCTCTTGTCATGTGGTAAACATTCATTATGCACTAGTCTTAAAATGTGTTGAATAAAAAAGGTAACAGACTGATTAAACCAATACTTTACTTGTATGACATTGCTGTGTCATTTGGGGGCAGCTGTGTCTCCCCTCTATATTTGGTATTTCAAGGGTCACAAGAAATTAATTCGTTTATAGTTGCATTTGACTTGCTATCTTCTACAATGAATGAAATATGAATTATATACCTTTTTAGTGAAATATTCAGCACATCTCATTTTGTTGTTGTTGCAGCAATCACTGAAAAGAAGAGGGAGCAAAGACCTACCAAAATCAGAAAAAAAGTCACAGCAGACACCGACAGAGGTATGTTGTAATCACTGTAGCCTGGATTCTCATGTGGAGGCTTCAGGGACACTGTGGAAATGATGTACGTGACTTGTAGATTTGCACTTTGCTTGCTTGTTTGCTTTGTTCTTTGTTTTCCTGTATGCTGTGCAATGGAGAGCTCTTACCCCAGATCTGCAGTTAGACAACACTATGTCAAGGACCACCTAAACAAACTGCTGGTGTTGCAACAGAACCCACCAGCTTTCATGTACTCTATATTTTAGGCAAAATAAGTAAATGGGAGTACCAGTGTAACAAGATTATAGGCCCTTTGTGTGCTGACTTCAGGATTTTTGAACACTGTAATGTCTATTACAGTGTTGCAAACCTAGAAAATATAAGGATTTTTTACAAGCCCCCCCCACCCCCCAATGTATTTTCTGGGGACTGTGCAAACATTAGTTGCAAGTAAAATAGTCTCTTCCCCTCTTTTAAATTTAAGTATTTATTTCCCTCTCATTTATTGATCAGTGAAAAAATGATTGCAGGAAAATCTCTTAGTATCTAAAGCTGTGTACCTATGATTGTTAATCTTGTAATTGAAGACCATCCGCTGAAGGTCTCCTGTTTTACATCAGGTTTCTTCAAATACTACTTTTTCTTTTTTCTAAGGAGGACAATGAAGACCTGAAATGCCAGCTACAGTTTGTCAAAGAAGAAGCAGCCTTGATGAGGAAGAAAATGGCTAAGATCGATAAAGAGAAAGACAGATTTGAACATGAGCTGCAAAAATACAGATCATTTTATGGGGATTTGGACAGTCCCTTGCCAAAAGGCGAAGCAGGTGGGCCACCTACCACAAGAGAAGCTGAACTCAAGCTTCGCTTGAGACTGGTGGAGGAGGAAGCTAACATTCTTGGGAGGAAAATAGTGGAACTAGAAGTAGAAAATCGAGGACTGAAAGCAGAACTTGATGATTTAAGAGGAGATGATTTCTCAGGGACCGCTAACCCGCTCCTGGGAGAGCAGAGTGAATCCCTGTCAGAATTACGACAGCATTTGCAGCTAGTAGAAGATGAAACAGAATTGCTGAGGAGAAATTTAGCTGATTTGGAAGAACAAAACAAGCGCATAACAGCTGAGCTGAACAAATACAAGTACAAGTCTGGGGCCCATGAGAGCTCTAGGCACCATGATAATGCCAAGACAGAAGCGTTACAGGAGGAGCTAAAAGCTGCACGAATGCAGATCAATGAGCTGAGCGGCAAAGTCATGCAACTCCAGTATGAGAACAGAGTCTTAATGTCCAACATGCAACGCTATGACTTGGCCTCTCATCTTGGGATCCGTGGCAGTCCCAGAGACAGTGATGCGGAAAGCGATGCAGGAAAAAAAGAGAGCGATGATGATTCCCGCCCCCCTCACCGCAAAAGGGAAGGCCCCATCGGTGGGGAAAGCGACTCCGAAGAGGTACGCAACATTCGGTGCCTGACACCCACGAGGTCTTTTTATCCGACACCATCTGGGTGGCAGAAGAACTTCACTGACAGACAGCAGATGAAGGACATTCGCTCTGAAGCTGAGCGGCTGGGCAAGACAATAGATCGCTTAATTTCTGACACCAGCACCATCATAACAGAGGCGAGAATTTATGTAGCTAACGGGGATCTCTTTGGACTGATGGATGAGGAAGATGATGGCAGCAGAATACGTGAGCATGAGCTTCTTTACCGGATCAACGCACAGATGAAGGCCTTCAGGAAAGAGCTCCAGGCTTTCATCGACAGACTCGAAGTTCCAAAGTCTTCGGATGATCGAAGTGCAGATGAACCTTTGTCAGTGAGTCAGGTAGACTTTTACTTATTACGGCCTACAGGTAAAAAGGCTCTGCCAAGTGAATTAAGCCTTAAATTCGATGTCTGGCACATGAAAATTCTTTATTCTAGACAGGGGACAAAAATCTCTATTTCTTAAATTATTTTAAATCCTCATTTGGCCATATGAAACCTTGTTCTATCAATGGGGCTGTTTTTGAACAGTGAATAAGTCTGGTCTCCTGGAACTTAAAACAATTATGCTCTAGGAGGTGGAAGTTTGTGCTCCTTTCTGGCTTCGCAACTGCATTTGCCAGAGTTGTGCCTTCATCACCAGTAAAGGCAGTGCAGACAGCATTTTTGGCACATAAATGAACATGATAGTGGTTGGGTTCCTGTTAAATGAATAAAAAGAAAATTTGATTAATGTTAAATAGGAGTAAACATTAGATTTACAAAATTATAGAGAATATGACAAACCACAGAGAAAAATAAACCATGCAAATCTACTTTACAGAGTCACAGAGCCATGCGGTAGCGTGAATATTGGAATTGCTGTAACTGTTTGTATCTTGTTGAAGGCCTGTGGGTCACTGCTTACATGCAGCAGTGACTAGCATCTTTTCTGTAGTTCATTTTTATGCAGAATTGTTCCAGAGAGGTTTTGGGGAGCAAATTCCTTGCTGACTCGAGATCTTTTGCCATGAAAAATGAAAATTACCTACCCTTATCTTATCATGCAATCCTGTAGTTGGCAAATCTTGTTATTGCTCATGGTATTATCCAATGTTTTAGTAAGTCTCTTGCTGTGTTAATTTACTTTGTGCGGTTGTGCTAGTTTACAGTCAAAGTAGTTGCCAGGTGAAGCTGAAAGCTATTTCTTATTCCTATGCTGACTAATTAGTCTTTTGTTTCCTTGTATCAGAAAGTCACAGACGCAGTGAGTTTAAAGTTAATCAATTACTCTACATGTATTGCATGAAATCAAACAGAAACGGCATTTAGCATGCTCACTTTCTGATCTAGCAATAGCTCTGAGCTTGTAGAGCTCCCATTAGCTTAAAGGCAGAGCACTGCATGGGCTTATACAAATTTAAACCAAACTAATTAGTATTTTCTCTAAACAAATAACAGCAATAGTTAAATTGGACATTTCAGGGCTTGACCATGCAGAACTCCTGCTGAAGTCAATGGGAGATGGACACTTGGTCCCTCCACAAGCATAGTCTGGTTCACTATTTATTTTGTTGAAACTTTGGACTTGCTATTCCATTAATTGACTGTTCTCTTTGTCTTTGTATTTACCTTCCCAGATGTTCCAGCCTATCATTTTACTTATTCTCATCCTTGTATTATTTTCATCCCTTTCATACACAACAATATTTAAACTTGTCTTCCTTTTTACACTGTTTTTTGTACTGTAAGCCATTCATCATTTACTGTTCATTGTAGTATTATTTTCAGTTTGTTTATTTTGTCCACCCTCCAAGATAAGAAGTGCAAGAGACATAGTTTCTGTAATAGCCACTGCTGTAAAAACACTGAAGACTACTTGTTTGCCAAAACCAAAACAAAATCAAAAAAACTGCAAAAAACATACCAAAAAGTCACCCAGTTGAATAGGAAACCCGCTCACCATGGTGTTCCAGGTAAGCAAACAGAAAATGATATTTTTCACTTTATCTGGTTTTATAATTTTTTAATAAAAATTCCCTGAGTGACCGGAACCAATTTAATATTCATTAATTTGCACCAAATCAGAAGCAAACCAGAAATATGCAGAGTGGGTGTGAGGAGTCTGTTCCTTTCCTTTTCCCACTCCCAGAAAAAGAATTTGTATTCTAGCCACGTATAAATAGTAAAACCACATTTGATGTGTATTCTGCAATTGTTTGTCACAGCTTGTACATATTTTGCATGATTGTGATGATAATGATTTTCAGCACTATATTATGTGGATTAGACACCACGGAGGGGACAAGATCAGAACAGTTGGTATGTAGAGCACTAGATCTGGAAATATGGCAAGGAGCTGGAGCCCCTGAGAATGAGATGCACGAGGAGGAGGTATCAGAGTAGGCGAGGAGTCTTCTGAGAGATGTAGGCTGGCTGCATTCTCTCTGTGCTCTAGAAAAATGGCCACTCTAACCGTCTGACTTGAACTGAAGAGAGTGATGCTAGTTGCCTTGTCTTATGTCAAATACCTTTTCCTAACAACCTAGTTTATCAGATAACATTTTCCAGTCTGTAGCTGCCAAGGCTCTGGATTCTCTCTCCAGGTTTCAGAACGAGTTTTGAATGAACATCGTAACTCTTGGCTTGCGGAGTGATCCCCATCTGACCACGCTGTTGATAGCGAGTGACCATAGGTGAGGGAAGCTTGTATACATTGGTGTGCATCAATAGTCACTAAATATTCCTGTCTTGCCTACGAGAGGCTGCACTGACAGTGCAGGTGACTCATGATCTTTCTATCACACTGAACATAGTTCCTACAAACAGTAGAGCTCCCAGTATGAAAACCTCACCTGAAATGCCCAGTGAAGCTCAGGGTTTTTTTCTGTTTTATTCAACCCAAATTGAAACCACTGAGTCCCACAAATTTGCATTCTCCAGAGGTGATCGTTTACAAGTAAGTGTGTTAATGAATTTTTTTTTGTGCAGATGCCCTGATAAAAAAATCTAGTGATGAATAGTGGTAATAAATAAAGCAGCTGTTCTTCTAGCTGGCAATAAGGATTCCCTTTGATTTATCATGCTAGCCCTTAGTTCACTTAACACATTCCCCAGTGAGAACAGTTCATCTTCGTGCCTGGCTTGTGCTCTGCTACCTGAAATAGTAGAGAGACACCGTTTTGAGGGAAACCCCTCAGAGGGAAGCAGAGGTTGGGCAGTAAAATGTATTTTATGAGAACTAAAAAAATAGTAAACTCAATATTCAGTATTAAACGAAATTTGTGTTTTTCTCCCTGTTTGTCTAGCTTTCCCTCAGCATACTCTGCAGCTGTAGTAACCTTGATCAGTTAAATCATTTAACCTTCATTTAATCAAAAAACTTATTCCTACCAGGGGATGTTGTCATCAATATTTATTTTGTAATTAGCAAGATATGTCTTAAGGAAACTATAATCAATGTATGTGAGATTAATAGACAGCCTTGCCTGGTGTCCTCATTAAAGAGAAAGTCAGGCCCAAATTAATTTCAGGGCATTTCTAAGCTGCTCTAATTTATGCTCAGTTGCCTAAAAGTTAAGTTCCACATATTAGAAGCTATTATGACAAGATATGGTCAAGCATATCATCCTTTCAAAGTGATTTTCTGTTACTGTAAAGATGGTTCTCAAACCACTGGGAAAAGGCCCTTCTGCTGCTTTTCTTTCAGCAAGTGCTGTAAGAAATTTTTCATCAATTGCTCAAGAAATTCCCCCCCCAATGGATTTGCAGTTTGGACATTAAAAGTATAATAATTTGAGGCTTAAACTTGTCATACTAAATCTTAGCATGAGACTGACTTTTTGAGTTTCTTTCTGTTTTAGTGTCTCTCTTGGGGGAAGAAAAGATCATTTGGGTTTTGTTAAATATTACTGGCTCAATCCCATAAAAGAGAAGAAATCATACTTAAATCTGATCTGAAGTTTTGGGCTTTCAGGTTTTAACCCACGCTTGTTTATATCTTTCTCAGCCTTGTATGTAATAAGGATGAGTGGAGACAGTTTGATTTACACTGAGTGTATCAGTAACAGTACTACTGTAAAGTAGTAGGGAAGTTTAATGCGTTGAATTCATATATTGAATACATCTTGGAAGTAATTGGGAAAGAATTGCTTCTTTCTCAGAAATCAGAAAAGGTGAGGATGAACCTCCTCAGAAAAGTGGAGATAACTTCTGCACAGGACTGGCGATTATAACCCCATTGATGTCTCACACTGTTTTTTCAGGTGTTTAGCTGGAGCTTTCCTCATCCTAATTCTGTCAGGCATCAACAAAGCAAATCAAAGCTGAGACCTTTTGGGACATTTAGGGAGCTATGGCACAAGCTACAATCTGAAATTAAAACATACCGAAGCATACAAAATCACTTTAGAAACTCACCACAGTCTTTGAATCTGTGATGAGCAAGGAGAACAGTGAGGACCTCTGCAAACCTCAGTACAGAGAAATCTCAATGAGAGATGAGATATGTTTTTCATGTTCTTCTGCATTCAGCTTGAAGGGAGTGATTGGAGCTGCTTCTCTGTTTCACACCAGATATTGCAGAGAAGCTCACAACCCTCCATTTTTCACTATTTTAAAAGCTGCTGAGGAAGCTAATAAAATCAGTATGGACACCTGTCCATAGCCAGAAGATAACATCTAGCCAAAGAAATAAGTGTTCTGTGTCTTGCTAAATTGTAATAACTTGGTCTCACAAAGAAATGCAATAATTATACTTGCCAAGAAAGGAAGCAGATTCTTCCCATGCAGTTACTGGCCTGGTGGGCAAAGTCCACCTTGCAGGTGAGTGAGTAAATGCAGCTGAACATGTCCACATCCTCTAGCAGGAGTGTGTGGGCGTCAGGCAGGACAGAGCCAGCCAGAACACTGCTGATTCACTAGGTTCTGTCTGCTACATAGCGTCTAATTCTGAAAAGTGATAATAAGAAGAATATAAGATTTTTTGCTTTTATGTGGCAACAAGCTGGATATGCCAGGTTACCTATCAGTTCAAATCTTACTTAAACCAGTAGCAGATTCATAGTTCTTATTTTGCAATATTCTGGACAAATATTAATATTCTAGCAAAAATGGCATTGACTTTGAACCCCAAGATTGCCTTAATTTTACATTGCTCTGAAAGATAAAATTTC
This sequence comes from Astur gentilis, assembly GCF_929443795.1. Lineage (NCBI taxonomy): Eukaryota > Metazoa > Chordata > Aves > Accipitriformes > Accipitridae > Astur > Astur gentilis. Next base: position 30,825,958 of record NC_064894.1, on the reverse strand, counting down.
TGTTTCCTGTGTTCCCAGAGAATTCATTCTATGTTCTTTCAGAAAGAAGAGATCTTGCATCTGTGGATCTAATTCTGACATTTATACACTTGTGTAAATTGGCAGTAACTCCAATGAATTTTTATGTCATTTAGAAACTAGAGGCATTTTTTCCTTTAATGCAACCAGATACATTCAATTAAATTTGTTTCCTACTCAGAGTTGGCTCTGAATGCCCTGACAAAATACCTCTACAACTATTTTCTTTACTCTTACTGAAAAATTCCCATGATACTAGAATGATAATCTTCTCCAGGATCAGAGATACTTCTTTCAACCAAAAAAATCCATGCCTGAAGCTCCAGTTAGATATAGAATAAGTGTGTGCTGACACATGTCACCAGTGCTTCAGAATCAAAACTAGAAGAGAGCAGGTGCTATAGTGCAGAAATATGCCTGGCAGTCGGAAAATAGAAAATTGCCAAAAACATGGCTGTCTAAATATGTGTTATAAAAAGAGATGAACTGCACATGAACTTTGGGAGTTGTTTACAAAAACAAGCAGAGCTTTAGGATATTAGATGCCCTTCTCCTTAATCACCCCAGAATTTGATAGGTGAGTAGGAGACTTCTAAAGGCATCAGTTTCAGGGACGTAATTCCCATTGGCTTACATTTCTGTCTCTGATTTAATGCCAGGGGAAGTGATATTCAAACCCAACTTTTGCCATTACACATGCGGTTGCCTATGGGGAAAATTACAGTGGCTCTATTTAAAGTAAACATCTAAAGTATCTGCCACCGATTTCCAATGTAACCTTGGAGAAGTGACATGACATAACGCTGTTGGCTCTATTTCTCCACTAAGTTACATACTATCGCAGAAGTGCACAACAGTAGGAGGAGACAGAATTTGTATTCCCTTCTGCCCATTTCTCAATGTATATATTCACTCTTGAGATGTATTTGCCAGGATTATCAAGGTGTACACCATTCAGGAATCTGAGGTTGTGGTTGGGTTGATTACAGTGGCAGCAGTGCTGTTCGTCCTTCTTGTTACCAAATTTATGTGGACATAACAAAATGGGTGTGCCATAACCAAGCTAGTGCAGCAGAACTGAAGATGTTCTAAAGTGATCTTGAGCACAGACTATTAACCAGAACACACACTACCCTGAGTATAAAATCAGATTATAGCCCATGCTGAAACTCATGCTCCTTTGTCTACAATCTTGCATGATGAAGAGAAATTTAGCAGAGGGCTTGTTTAAAATGCTCTTGCACCTTTTTTGTTGAGATGCTTACTTCTAACACAAGCAGAGTTGACACCAGATATGGACAAAGTACACTTTGCCTGTGGAAGCAGTGTGTCAGATGTAATAAACTTATAATAGCATTCCTGTTTATTTTGCCTGTGCCAGAGGCCAGAAAGCCACATTTGCTGCTTTGTCTGCTGCTGGTGGAGGAGGGACAGTCTCTGTTGGAGAACCTTTTTTTCCTCAAAAGCAAAAGTCACTACTGCTACACTTAAGGGCGTCCAGAGCAATGAGCCCAGGTTTTTAGAGCTCACTTCATGTTTTCTTTGTCCCAACTTTTCTCTACTGTTCCCGTATTAGCATGAGTTTAACATGGCCCTATGACCTATGAGTGGGGTCCAGCTCTTTTCTCCTAATAAGCCCCTCAGTCCCACACATTTCTAATTCCTCACACTGACAGAAATGTAGGATTTTGCCTGAGCGAAAGCTCAAGCCTGGGATTTAGTCCATTGTTTTCTTTAATTTTGCTATGTTCTGCTTCAAAGAGTTCATGTAACAAGACGAGGGGCATCGAGTTAGAAGTATTAAAGACACAAGAATAATAGCCTATGCTGACGGATAAGAGTAAAAAAAAATGTCTTCAGAGTCTGTCTTCATTTGCGGTGGTGCAGCTGTGCTGGTTTCAGGGAGGAGGCAGGGCTGTGGCACCCGGCCTCCAGCTGTGGGCTCAGTGCTGCTCCCAGGCACTCGGGCTTCGCTCCCAGCCATGTCAGCTGGCGTCTTGGGACGTAACCTCCCAAAAGAAAGTCACGCTGTTGCTTTATGAACAGGGAAGTTTTAAATCCTCGGAGTTTAGAGGCTGGGGATTTTCTTCAGGAACGTTCAGTTGTTTACTTGGGCAACTTTGTTCAATTTTTAGATCATCTTTTTGAAATTTTCACTAATGGCCCACGTCCCATTATTTATGTTACATGGGAGCAGAATAACCACCCCAGTAATGTATTCCCCGAGACTTACAGCTAGACCATATAAGGAGAAAAAATGTGTTTTCCCTGAAACCTGCTTTGGTATTTACTACAAAATACACCCAGAGCTAAAATATTTATGCTGTGCATGGATTTTATCACAGATAAAACCTTATTGTTCTGAAGAGGAGAGTGCTGAGTGAGCAAAGGATGTGTGAATCCTCATATCATGTCCTTCATCTCACTGATCCTCTTGTCATCAGCTGCTCTGCCCACAAAAACATATGCAACTCCTGCTTAGTGCATTCGAAGACGCCCATCTTATAGCAGAGTTTGTCCAGGCTTTTATGCTGCATGCGTCAAGTACTTTGTGGCCCTTCTCCAGGTTACAGGTGGGGACAAAAGTTCCCCGAAAGGTGAATTTTCTGACTGCAGGTGGTCTCAATCACTGACCGCAGCCGCACCCAAGCGCAGGTACCTGGCAGGGCAGTGGTATGTGCATGAAGCTTCTGCCCTGGGTCTCTCTCGGCGTGCCAAATGAAAGCGATTTAACACACGGTGCAGCAGGAGAGTTGCTGTGGTGGGCAGAGACGCAAGGAGCGAGCCGAGCTCCTCCTGCCTGCGGCTCAGCAGGGGGAGCAGCTAAATTTCGCTGTGCTGCCTTCAGGGTCTCCCGTGGACTGTCACTTGCTGGCTCATTTTTTGTCACATACGCTCCCTGCCCTCACCCCATGCCGACACTCGCTATGGGCACTCCCAGTGCTTTAAATTCAGGCCGAGGTGGTTTTGGACCTTCCTTGCTCGCCTTATGCCAGGGATGAGTTTCCCTGCGCAACGGAGATTCTCCATCCAATTTCAAGTGCTTTGCTTTGCTGAGACACAAAGTATCTTAACAGACTGGTGAATCTGATCCAGAAACTTTATAAAGTAGCAGGAATATTTGGGTATATCCCAAAGAAACTCTTCTCACCATTCCCAGAATGCAAGACAGTAGGATTACACAGTGCCCAATAATTCTGCACTTCATAAGTGGTAGCATAGTTAGAAGACAGAAAAAGATTTTAGGGATGAATGGTTTGCTTTTAGCTCTTTAAGATAGCTGTTAACCAACAAAACTGCTGCTTTAAAGAAAGTACCTTTATGAAGCAGTTTATGAGGATCAAGTTGCAAAGCTCAAAATGTTCATACTAAAAAATATAACCCTGAAAACTGGGTCTGGAAGGCAGCAAAGAATCTTCCTTTACAACATGGATGCTAATAAAAGAAACCAAAAATTGCCTATTGTCATAGCTTTAATATTAACACTGACTGCTTTGGCAAGCTTTAAAGACTGGACTGCACTATAAAACCTAAAAATGTCCTGGACTTGGAGTTGTTTACACAAAATATGAGGAGATATAAAGTTACAGAGCTGGGGGTTGGAAGAGATGGCTTTAAAACCATCCTCCGTGCACTGACGTCACGTGGAAGCCAGCTGCTGGGATGATGCTGAACGGAACTGTTTTTCAGTTTGCAAAAGTTGCGGAGTTATTCAAAGACAGCTGCAGATGCTGCCCCAGTTGAAAGGTTGTGTCTTGCTTAGATTTCTTATTTCTTTTAAAGATCAAGATTCGCAGAACTGGATCCCAGCTAGCTATGCATTTCATTGCTTTCACTGCTGTTTAGAAATGGACTTCTAAAGGATTTCTTATTCCATGAAAGGTACGGTTACGGTTTATTTTAAATCAGTGGGTTTGAACAGTTAAGATTAAAAAAGAAAACAATTTACTAATGTGGCAAACAGTTATTTAAATATCTCTCTAATGTTATTTATATGTAATGTGGTGTTTGTATATGTTATATATTGTCTTTATTCTTAGAGAAAGACTCTTCATTAGTTCAGTTAGTTTCTTCAGAGCAGGCACAGATATATCAAGAGAACAGGGATGACAGGTAGCATTGTGAGCACTCGAGTCTCTTCCCTTCCTTCTTTCTCGCTCTCTCTCCCTTCCTTCCTTTTTTCTTTCTTTCTTTCTTCCCTCTCTTCTTTTTCTTTTTTCTTTCTTTCACTCTCTCATTCATCCCTCTTTCTTTTTTCTTTCCCTTCTCTCTCTTTCACTGTCTCACTCAATTGTAGTTTATTTTTATGTATAAAGTGCACAGTATTGTGACACATGGCACACTTTTGTAGTTGAACAAATACATAAATTTACAATTTCCTTAGTCATCTAAAATACAGCACTTTCTTGGAAATATAATTTAATCACTTTTTTCCCTGTAAAATGAAGGGAAGATTTGTGTATCTGAATGGTTGTGCACATCCAATCTAATTAATCTCTGTTGAAAAATAACTTAGCTGATGTCACTGCAGATTATTTTCAGAAGTTGATAGAGGTTGGTTGCCAACTGTGTTCCATTTTTAATATGTGGATAGAAAAGGCACAGGTAAGATATGGGGGAATAATAACATTAACATCAAATAGTTGCTTAAAACATTTTTTTGCTTGCAAGGAAGAGTTACGGGAAAATGAAGCTGATGTAGGCAAAATTGATTATTTGCTTGAATTTGATTGCTGTAATGAGCTTCTGACCTTGTCTAGGACATGCAGAAAGTGCCAATACTGCAAGAGCATGGATACTGTTCTGATCCACACAGCAAATTATAATGTGGCATTTTACATTGCTTTGGGTTGCTTAAGCTATGTGAAATACCCATGGGGACATCTTGGTGCACTATACAGACAGAGGGTATACTACCAGGACTACAAATTGGATTTTATTGCTAATAGGGAAAAAATCCCAAGCAACTGCCCCCCCACCCCCAAACCAAATACCAAGAAAAAAAGGGGGGGTGGGGGGTGGGGATTCATAGAAATAAGAGTTAAAACTCTCTGAGGAATTTATCCACTGTACAATAGCAGCAAAACCATATAGTCATCCAGCTGCTAACATCAATAAACATGAGTTTTCTTCTCAGAATTTATGTCAAGAGGAAATCAGAGAAGCATGAGAAGCAATACAAGTTTTTTGTGGATCTTAGAGCTACAAGTGGCTATCTGTAATTTCTGTAACTAACCTCTTCCAAGACTTGATTTCATTTTCGTGGTGTCCAATCCCTTTTTATAATCAGAGACCCATATGAAACAACTTGGAAACTGTTAAGATGAATGCAAACATGGCAATAGTAGTTCCCCGCACTCAGAAACCACGAGGGGCCTTTTCAGTGCTATATGCATACTTGAAAGGAGTACATATTATACGTCTATTCTTATTTGTGTAAAGAAAAATATGCTATATAGTGTTGACTTTCTAGTAATAGGCTGCTGATTGAAGCATGGTTATTATTACTAATAGTGCACTAGCAAAAATTACCATTTCTGCAAGTCGAAAACAGATTATGCCTGCCTCTCTTGTTCATGACTTTACAGCATTTATATGTTTTTCTATTTCTTTCTGACATGTATTTGAAGGATTCTAGTGGAGTGGAGTTGACTTTTGTTTGTTTCTCAGAGATGTCTTGAAAGGTTATAAAGACATAAATGGAGCCGGAAAGGAAAGGAAAGGAAAGGAAAGGAAAGGAAAGGAAAGGAAAGGAAAGGAAAGGAAAGGAAAGGAAAAGAAAGGATGCAAATTACTGTACTAAGAATTGCAAACTTTGAATTAGCAAAGTGAGAAAGTATTGAAATGTTTTTAAAGTTCATTAGCAATAGATGTTTAGAATGCAACAGGTCTTAAGTGCAGTGAAATTTTTTTGTAAGTTGTTTTTGGTCAACACTTACTGAAGCCTCCACAAAGCTGAAACATTGGCCTGGAGAGGTGCAGTCTCTATAGCCTGGCTGCCTTCCCTAAGAAGCCATGAGCAAACCAGTGCTTCACTTCTTTTGTGATGAGAATGCTGTGCTATCTTTCAGCAGCTCTTAGTTTCAAGGAGTTTTATGGTTTTATAAAGCAGGTGGAGGAAAAGGGGTCTGAAATCTGTTTGTAGATAGTTGAGGGACAGATTGCCATTTCAGAGCTCCAAGGCAGGTGTGAATCAGAGTTTGAAAGAGAAAGCTCCAATACCACGTTACATGGTGACATGGTTACACCATCGTGAAATGGGCTGACAGAGATGTTTGGAGAACAGTCAACTTGTTCTCTAAGTCCTCTGTCCAAAATTGCTTGGGGTAAACAGTTTTGCAACCTCTGAGTTAGGGTTGGGCCCATGGCTGCCAGTTGAGAGACCCTGTAGCAGGACTTCCTATGACCCAAAGACCTGAATAACCCATTGGGCTTCAGCTGAGCTCTTCTGCTTACTTGTTCATAAAAGAAGCTGACTCCAAGTTTGGCATCAGCTTCCCAGTCAGCTGAAATAATGCAGACACTGGTAAGCAGTGATTACACAGTAGCCACAGCAGAATCAACAAGGCTTGTCCAATAAAATACAGGATGGGGAAGAATTTTGCGTGAATCTCAAGAATGAATTTTCACTATATCAAAGAAAATGTGGGCTATAAAATGGGCAGTTCTTGTGAGCTGACAATCATTGCCCATCGGTCAGGGAAATGAACAAATTCCATGAGGGTAAACTGGGCTTACCCCTAGTTAATTCTCTGGTAATTCATTTGCCTGCCTATACGCTTGGTTTCTGGCAGGAGACCAAAGCAATGCAGAGGCATTTTGTGACTAGTGTCCACCCAAGTAACCCAACAGCTGGCTTTGAGAGCCACAGTTAACAAACTCAAGTATCAGTGTGTGTGTACCGCCATTATACCACAGGAGCTACCGTAACTGAATGAATGAGTGTTATTTTTGCCTTGCTGGCATAGTAAATGTGCTGATGGTAGTGTAGTTTCTATTGTAAAGCCTAAGGAAGCAAGAGGAACACCAGGCCCATAAAATCTGTAATTGTTTTGCTCCAAAGTCAGATGATCAGGTCCAAAATATTTCCCTTAAAATATACATATTTAGTGGTTCAATTGATAATTTTTCATTCACAGATACTAAGATACTAAAAACTTCTGAAGGGGAAGGAGAAACTGAAGCACAAATGAGTTAAATATTCTGAGCAAGGTTTTGAACTTGATTTGAGTTAGTGCTATTGGAAAATAGTTTCTAGTTTTCCCTATGCTGGTCCTGGAACTAACATTTATAGATTTAGATTTGGAAATCCAAAATACAGGAACTCTTTAAAATGACCTATAGTCCTTTATATAGTAGAATGATGCTTTCTAGTGTATATGTATTTGTTACCTGTTAATAGCTTTCCTGTCCTGTTTTCCTTCATGTTTTCTAAAGCATTCATATAGCCATGAGAATTTTCTGCATGTATTAAGTTTACAGTCTTCAATTGCCAAAATAATGTCATAGTCTTTGTTATGCTACATGCATGTGTGAAAGGAGTGGACGAGCAAACATGATACCTTTACACTTGCAGTTGTCTTTTGAACAAACATAAAAATAGCTTTCACCCTCAAGGGCAGATGTTGCAGGATCCCAAGGCCCTGAAGTGCCATTCAATATCATGCAGACTCAAATTTCATTGAAAACAGGTTTATAATGAAGAATAATGGCAAAGATGCGAAGTGGCCATAGTACAGGGCCTGCTGTGGCAGACGTTCCTGAATTTTATGATGCCGGATGCGTGTCCCTCCTCCCCTTTCCAGACTGGGACTCTCTGCCTTTGCGTTTGTGTCCAATAATGCTTAGTTCGTCCATACTCTAGTTACACTCCAGGTATATATCATGCAATCGTGTGATGCTGTCTCCTGCAAGCACATTTTGGTTAATTATTTGGGGGTTTTGCTGGGTTGTTTTTTTCCCCAGAAAGCTCGAATCAAACACAAGTAAGACTTATTCTGATAAACTTCCAGGAAACATTCAGGGAAGAAAGACAAAAAGCAGAGCTATCTTCTTGCTGTTGCATAGACTGTAACCATGGACCTGCGTAAACAACTGGAGAACACTGAGAGGAACTGGAATAAAGAGAAGATGGAATTGCTGGAGAGATTTGACAATGAAAGGAAAGAATGGGAATGTCAATGGAAGGTCATGCAGAAGAAAATAGAAGAGGTACTTTTAAACAAAACTCTGAACACTAATATTTTCACTTGGAGTGAAGTGACGAGGTGTTGCTTCAATTTATTTTTTTTCTGATTTATGTCCTATTTCTTATCTGTCACTGGAAGTTTCTAATAGCTGCTGGTAGGATGCAAAGCCTGGGGTTAAGCAGTATTTCCAATTGCTCATTTAATAGTCATGAATACGAGGCAGGAGGTTAAATGTCACTTTGTGTGACGTTTGCTATGATATTGTTGGCTATATATACTGCTGCCAGTTCTGCTGGGCATGAGCCACACTGCTCATATTATACATGCTTTTTTCAAGGACATGCTGAACAACCGCATATATGGGGTTTAGGAAAACACGTATTTAGTAACAAAAAATCCAGGTATCATAATTCTCTGGCAAAAAGGAATTGGATGTCACAGGTCTGCTGGTGTAAATGGTAATATTAAAAAGAATGTCATTCATTAAATGCTGCATGATGCAGAATCGTTCTGGCTAGAACCTGCTCCATTTATGGGTGACTTTTAGTAGAGAAAACAGCTACAGTAAATAGCATGAAAGTCCTGACATCACTTGTGTTTACACATACTAACAGACACTCACTTCCTGCCATTTCTAATGCATCTCCTTCCAGAAATAGCTAAGGATTATAAGAATAATTATTTATTATTCTTTTATCCCCAAATTTTCCCTGCAGCAGAACCCTCTGGCACTCTATAATGCATAAATTGAATCTGCCTTGGCAACATATAGAAGCAAGTTTTTTCACCACTGAGCTTTCCACATTTTTCATTCTAATATACACATGGAGTGGTTTTGCTTGCTCTCTGCCAACACCGTCCCGTGGCTGAGCAACACAGGAATGTATGGCAGAGATTGCTCACATGAAAATATGAGAAGGAAAATGATCAGAGCCAAATGAATTGCAGCCATACACTGCCCGTTAAACCAGCCTGCAGCATACATAACTCCATAATGGCAGCTCTCTTATATTTACCTGCAGTTCTTGCAGCCTTTGGTATGATAGTCTTTACCACATTTTGTCTTTTGTGTAAGGACTTTTCTGTGCAGTCTTACCTAATTTCACCACCAAGGTTAGAGTGCTTCAAAAGTTAGTAATCTGATCTCTGTGGTTGAATTTCAGTTTGTTAGGTATGTGAGCTGTTTTGGAATGACAATAATGTGTTGTGAAAAGGTATTCTGGCTATTAGTAGTCCTGACAATGGCAGCAAAGACCATGTTTTTTTCCATGTTCGTTATTAGCATATGGATTAGGACAGTGTGACAGAGACAGAAAAAGAGATAAAGAATGGAATGGGGCTGAGGGGAAGAGAATGAAGCAAATCACTGGGTACTGCAGGAACAGACAAAACTGCAGATGATACCCCAAAGTTATTGGTATCCTAAGGTCCCCTCTTAAACTGAGTCTATAGCTGCCTTTGATTTCAGTTGCCTGACATTTCTTTGCCAGAAGCACCTGGCTGGAGAAAAGGGGAGATACCTTTTAAATGCCTTTATCTGTAGAGGGATTTCCTCAATAAAACTTGTGCTACCTTATCAGCTTGTATTTTTATTTGGTAGTTTTCTCTAGCCCACCAAAACCTAACTTAATTCCTGGATTCCTCCAGGAAGACTTACGTGGTTTAGGAGATGATATTGTTGAGTTATGAGGTGTTATGCTTCCTTCTTACTGCTATGCTGAGCCCGTATGAAGCTCTCATTTCTTGGAAGTGACAAAGTTCAGCCCTCAGGTTCCATGAGCAGCTGGGCTTTGGGAGTGAAATCTGAAAGCCCAGGATGAGGTCAACTGTCAAGTCTCTGAACGTGAGAATACTTCTAATCCACAGCACTACCCATGAAATGGCCACATGTCCTTCATGTTGTTATTCTTTTTCACTGTCCTTCCAAAAGCTGTTGTGATGGCCTTGTGCGCTGGGAGAGAGCAGGCAGGTGGCTGTTCCGAGGTCCCTGCTCTGTGGTTTCTTCATAAGAGCAAGTTAAGAATGAATGTTTATAGAGAGCCATGGGATTCTTGGCACTGGAAACGATACCGTAAGCAGAAGAGGTTTTTATGATGTTGCTATTTTTTCTAATTTATAATTTATCTCAGTTCCCTAGTTTGAATGTGCTGGGTGACAGGAATTAACACCTTTTCATTTACTAATGAAGCCACAGGCTCTCAGCAGGTAGCATGAAAGAAGGTAAGAGGGTGACAGCACATCGCCAAACAGTACCATTCTGCAATACTGATTTATCACTCCAGTCATAGGGAAGAATTCCATTTGCCTGAGAACCAGAAAAGTCTGCTCTAGTGCAGATAGCACTGTGTGTGATGAGAATTCACTTCCCCTCCTTAAATTAATATACTTTAACAGGCTGTAACATAGCCAGAGCCCTCTCCCTCCCTCCCATTCCTTCACATTCCCCATCCATCACATCAGGGCTGTGTCCGCCACTTCGTGTGCTGATATTACTTGGAAGACAACCTTACAGCTTCTTGCTCAAGGCAGGGCCATTGACGTCATGAGGTCTATTCCAATCCCATCCTATGGGTGGAAACCATAGATTAAAACCATGACAAAGAGTTTGTGAATGGTAACAGACCTTTCCTCATCCTGTGACAATAATGGTCTGTGAACTATCACACTATGTGACTCAACACTTTTCTACTAGCACATGTATAAAATCTTTCTACCTGGTGTGAAGCATCGTTCAAAATGGAAGTTGCATATGTTCTTTTACCATGAAGTTCATCACAGTACCATGATTTAATAGACAGTTCTATTGTTTTTTCAGCTTTACCAGGAGGTAAAACTTAGAAGGGAGAGCAATATGAACGTCCATGATAATAAGGCCATTCAGAGCAAGATGCTGCAGCTGTCCATGCATTCCCCTACTTTGGAAGAGAGTGGCACAGTGGAGCTGAACTATCAACACAGTGTGGCAAATGACAGGATGGAAAAAGGGAGTTTGCTCAGTAAAACAGGACACGAATGTAAAGAAACCAGAGCCAAGAGCAGAAACAATAGTCTGTTAATGGACAATCTGGGCTTTGACCATGAGGAACCTGAAGATAGCCTCAGCATCAAAACTTCCAAGAAAAATGCCAAGAATTATATTGGTGATCTCAATGTAGTAAGTAAAGTATGAGCATGTTTCAGCTACAAGGGCAAAGAAAATACTGAGGGCTTTGGCCTGCCAGGTTAACCTAAAGAACCAATCTCCCTGATTTTAGCTTTCCAGCAAGGCACTGTCTCTACTTCCACCTTGGTTTGCTATTGATGAGCATCTTCTCACTGTTTAAATGTGTTAACTGCGTGCTCTTTACCTCTAGTCATAACTTGGGGGCATTTTTGTATCTTTCCTTGTGCTACTTTCCTCTGCTGTGAGTCTTAAATGCAAATCACCACAAGTTTCAAAATAATTCTGGAGATACCATTTAAAAGACTTACATTAAAGGACTGTTTTTATATTTATAAAGGCTCTTAAGGAACTTGCCAGAGTCAGTGAAGAATTATGCAGCTATCAAGAGGAAATTCGAAAGAAGTCCAACCACAGAAGGTAAAAACATATTTGGACTCTATAGCCGAGGAAGAAAATGAATAATGAGACTGTGTGTTCACTTTGAAGAGGGTTTTGCTGTTGAATTTATTAGGAGTTGGGCAGTTCCTATCCTCCTAGTGTTTCAGTGCTCAGCATAAAGCTTTCAAATGAAGAATACTGAAATATGATAAAAGGGCACATTTTACTGGCAAAATGGAGTTTATCTATAGAACCTACAAAATGAAATTAGTATTTATATGAGATGAAATTGTACTTGTTTCTGATGGCTATATAGAGGATTCGGAAAATGAACAGATATTTCTGTCTGCCCTGGTCCCATTTCCATCTAGTTCTATACAACAGTGTATGAGTTTGTTAGGCTGGGAGGTTTCTTACATTAAGCCTAGATCTAGCCTTAAGTGAGGGAGATGTGTCAGGGACTGACAATCCAAGAGTGCAAAGAAGGCAAGAGAAGGAAGAACAACCATACATTTGTACTAATGGCAAGATAGAAAACCAAACCCTGAAAAGTATGGCAAATGAACGTTCAGCCATCTGTTAAAAATTCAATGTTCATGGTCTCCTTTAGCAAGCTAAACACCAGTCTTCCTTTCGAGTTATGCAGAAATTCTCAGAATGTAAGACTGAACCCATGGTGTGACAGGGTGCACACCGTGAGAGAGATTGAGAAAGGCTATGTCTCAGCTATGCTGTGACACCATGGAATTCTGCATCATAGAAGATCTTCTCAGATGGTCCCAAAGAGCAGAGGGACTTCTTACACTCCCCCATGCAATCAGTTGGCTGGCTGTCACTAATTTATTATTGTAGCTGGGTTAGTGTTTGCATCTTTAAAGCAGATAGATTCATAGCTGATGTATCGTTTCTAAATCCTGGCTGAGAAAGGTGATTTTTGAACAGATCTCAGAAGACACATTTGTACCATCATGTATAATGTTAGGAAACCTACATGAGGGATGCACTATGTCCTAAAGCTTGCTTCTTTCAGTTCATAGTCAGGTAGACTCTCACTGGAGTTATTAGAATTCACAAGATCCCACTGTCCTTACTGTAGGATAGGTAAGAAAACAAGCAATCATCTACAAAAGCTCAGAAAAAGAATTTTAGTGGCAGGGGAAAAGCATACAAGATTCCCTTTGTTGAGCTTTCTTCAAATTCTTTGTGTATGTTTCAAATATGCTGGGTGTATCAGCTGCAGCAAAGCTGCTCCCAAATCTTTTTAAGCAGCCAGTGTTAAAACACCTGCTCATGGGGAGAATGAAGCCATGCTGAAGTCCCCTGGGGGAATACCCTTATTGCTCATCCCTAAAACACCTCTCCTTTTATTTCCAGAATGAAGTCACTTCCTTTCCTGGGGGAATTTGAGGAAACCCAAAACACAGTTATTCTGCCTGAGATGAACCATGTGTCCAGCAATGAATCACAGACTTCAGTTGCTTTTGAAACAGAGGAACATAATAATAGGAAGAATCTGATGAGCTCCACCAAGGCTTTGCAGGACATGTCTTATGGTGGTCTTACTGGGGACAGAGGACCAGACTTCAGACCTTGGCAAAAAAAAGAAGCTCCACCAGTTCCTCCACGGAGCACTTCTCGGCACCTAACAAACTCACTTTCTGCAGTTGTACAGCTTTCTGAAGCACCAATAAGAGATCCAGGCATCAAAAGCAATTGCAAGGCTCAGGACTGTAGGATTGGAAGGAAACTGATGAATCCTTCACCCTTAAACCAGAATGAAACTGCAGCAGCCTGTGCAAATGAGGGGCAGTCTGTGAAAGGTCCTGTGTTGGTAACTGCTGCAATACCTGTAACCAAAAATGAGTGCAATGTACCAACAAGTTTCTGCCACAACACGTGGGCATATGATGTGGGCAAACTTGGAAAAGTCAATAAAAGTGAACCTTCCCCACTGTCAGCCCAAAAGAGTTGTTCAGATGGAAATATGGCCCAAAGCAACAAGATGCACCAGAAACAAAGTCCCAAGTCTCACAGCAGCCCTTATTACAGTAATGACTTTTATGCCCCTGCTACCCTGCACAATGATCTTTTGGAAGAGTCTAGGTATACTTTGGGAAAGACCCAAAGAAATGAAACTTTAGCAGCAAAGATCGATGAGTTTAACCGGACTGTATTTCACACAGATAAACGTAACAATGCTCTGCAAGAAAACCAGGTGCCTCAAACAGCGTCAGAAGATCACAAACCCTGCGGCCCACTGTGTGACTCTGCTATTAGCAGGACAGAAACTGTAAATACATCTTCTGTTTCAAATCCCAAATTCTCTGCAGCAAAGGAGCAAGAAACTAGCAACCCCAGCAAAGCTGTCAGAGCGGTGGGGCAACAAAAGCAAATAAATGGACTTCCAAACACTAGTGGTTATAGGCACATGCTTCATGAGCATGACTGGAGACCAAGTAATTTATCCGGTCGCCCGCGTTCAGCTGACTCAAGGTCGAACTATGGTGTTGTTGAAAAGCTTTTGAAAAACTATGAAAAAACAACAGTGACTTCTCTGGGTAATGCAAACTGCTGCAAAGATAAGCGGACATGGGCAAATTCTGAATTCACCGATGGGGGTTGTGAGACATTGAGTCAGTATTTAGAAATGCTCCAGATTGAGCAAGGAAAGCAAGAATTTCCAAGGAATTCAGCCAGGCATATTGGGCAGCAACTCAAGCAAGGAAAAGAGAGACAGAAGTTACCAGAGGTAAGGTTCATAAGAATAGCAAGAACAAAATAATTCAGTTTCAAGCTTCAGATTCTAACATGAGGCAGGCTAACGTGATAGTGTAAATAGCTATGTAAAAAAATAGACACTTTAGGCCAGGATCTGGATGAATCAGGAGTATTTCTACTGAAGATAATAGAGTTGTGGGAGGGTAGAAGCATATAGGTAGAATGACCAGTGAAGACGTGTGCCAGATTCTGATCTCTGCTGCTGTTGTGTAAAGCTAGATTTTAACTGCTGTGCAGTTATTCAAGGATTGAACTAGTGGGTACTGCAGTCAGGTTTTAACTCTCTCCCTCCTTGCTTTAGCTGATGAGTTATTTCATAAGCCTTCCCAAAAGGCTTAAGCACACTTGGCCATGTCAAAATCCTGGACAGCTTAGATAGCATTCTTCAGCATCCAGGGTGCTGCTTGATTCAGGATTTCCTTGGAACTGCCTATGAAAAGGGGTATTGTGGCTCCATAAAGTTTCCAGGAATAGAGTGACCTCCTCTTACTTGTGTCTCAGTTCCAGGCTTCTCCTATATATTCAAGCATAGGCTCACAGAAACGGAAGAGTATGGCATGATTAATTAATTCATATTTGGCTGAATTTTATTTGCAGAAGTTTAGAAATATTGCCTTTGCCAACATTCTTTCTTAATGAAAAGAGAAACAGATGGTTTTGAAAATACACTGTAAGTTGCAGGTTCTGTAAAAGGCCACAAAGAAAGAAAAATCATTTTTTCTGAAGAGCTCCTTGGCCAACGAACACAAAGAGATATGCCCCTTAGCGTCTAGGAAAAGAGAAGGCAGATGTGTTTGGAGCTGAGAAACTTATATGGGTTCAGACTGTCAGCTGGTATGCTTTTAACTTTCACAAATTCACAGACTTTAGGGGAGCTATGTGGATTTAAACAGCTGAGAATCCGATCATGCAGATTTTCTTCTGCGTGTCTTTCTGACAGCCTTGCAGTGATGCAACATCTTGCTTAGCAGACACATCTTCACTACAGCACAGAAAGAAAAAAACATGAAGCTTCTGATTTCTTTTTCATCTAATGAACTTTTGATAGGAAAACAAATTTTCATCAGTGAATATGTAGGGAAGAAATAATGACTAGAGAATGACTGACTTTACACTCATGTAAGCCCAGAATAACTTTACTAAGCCAATTGGATTTTTTTTCTCCACAGGCTCACACTTTATTTTGTCATTTCTATCTGTACAAACTAAGTGTAGAATATTGCCTGATTAGGGGGTACCATTTTAGGTCCAGCAGCATTCACATCACAAAGATGTAAAGAACTACACATGGCATGAGGCATTTGGTTTATTTTCAATATTTCCAATTTACATCACTGTAGCTACGATAAAAATCTGTTGGTTTTCCTGTGTATACAAGGCTCCGCTTGGAGACATGACACTGCATTAATACATAACAATTCTGAATTAGCTACCGAGTGTAAACAGCTTCATGTTGCACTAATGGAAACAGAGTTCTTAGCAAGATGTGACTGCTGAAATAGTATCTATCAAAAAATACCGGAAGATTATGTAGATCATACTCCAGTAACGTAAGATGGTATTGTGAGTTCTACGTTTAGAATGGTATACGGTGTTCATTGACAAAAAAACTGCCAAAAATGAAAAGAAATGAGAAGTGAATGTCAGTTTTGCCTTGCATTAACATTTCATACCTTTCCTTGTGTCTGACACTTGTCTCCATATATTTTAAACCACAACCGATGTGAGAGTCCCTACACATAGAAATAGCTGTTCTTTTGCATTCTACGCATTACTGTGCTCCTTTTAATAGCTTCAGACCACCTGTTCTGAGGTCACCCCAGATGTCTGCTGACATTCCTGCTGCATTCCACAAAAGCCGTAACTTGTTAAAGCAAGGAATTGCCTTTGTGTTCTAGATATCTGTGCCAGCTAAATGTTCAAGTGGGAAGGGGTTCTCCCGGCCCGCTCGGCCAGCAAATCGACGCTTACCTTCCAGATGGGCATCCAGATCACCGTCAGCACCGCCTGCTGTGAGAAGAACGGCGTATAACTGCTCTGTCTCCTTTCGGTCAGAGACCTCAGTAGTCTGAACCCAGAGCTGGTTTGGATGGTGTTGTGAAAGCTCTACGCCTCATTATAACTGTGTTCGGTATGTGTTATAGCAACCAGTTCCACACCATTGTATCTTGTCCAAGAGTGACCCCCACCACATGCCGGACAAAGCGTTTTGAATCTTAGATCATCATCACCATGGTCTTCAGTGTTTTTATTGAGATGAAATAACTCTACCCCTGGTTTTCTCTGTTTTTTTGTAATAGCTCACAAGGAATTTCTTTTGAGTGGCATCTTCCTTAATTTGCCAATCAATTTTGAGTTGAAACAATGTATAGTGCTGTATATTCTGACTCTTCTGCAAACAGCAGAACGTAAAGCTGTATGCATGATGATGTGTTTGTAGGTGCATGTGTTGGACTAGGAAGTATACAGGTCTGTATTTAGAAGAGGCAAACTGTGCTAGTGTTGACATTGAAATTACAACCTATACGCATACATATATATATACTTTGTGTTTATTTTAAAAAGTTTGAAATATACAGTCTTGATGACATTTATATTTTGTATATCTTTTACATAGGTTCACAGGTGTAGTATTTAATGTACAAAACCTAAATATGCATTTTTGTGACTGATTGCAGCGATAATGCCTTGCACAATATGTATCTGAAGCAGACTAGCTCGACTGATTCGTCAGTCATGCTTCATGGCATCCTCGTTCGGTTTCCTAACCCTTATGATGCTAGGTCAAAATACCCAAACATATTTTTTCTGAATTAAAATATTATATGATTTGTAATACATTAGCCTTTTTCAGCACCAGAGACATTCCTGAAATGTTCCAATCCCTTTAAAAAGCTTAAATGTGCCATTATATATATATAGCATACTGTAAACACTTCGGTAGTTTCAACTAGTGTAACATACAATTTATGAAGGGAAGAAAAGGGTTGTGTATGCTCAATTCTGTAAGACTTACTTTTCCTTCTAGCATTATACTTTGAGGTTTGGCAAAGTCAGATAACAATGGACTTGTTTACTTTCACTCAAGGCAGGAGAACAAGGCCCGTTGTTCCCAGTGCTGCAGCCACACTCCTTTTTTTACTCTCCTCCTAGACTAGAGTGCCTGAGCCACTTGCTAATTTACTGCTCCCGGACTGACTCGTGGCAGTCAGTTATGAAGTTTACTTGCACTCTGGCAACACGCTGCATCTAGTATGGAAATATTGCATCGAGGTATGATCACAATGGTGCCCGAAATCCTAGACTCATGGCGTTGGAAGTATGTGTTTGCCATCACTTGACTCGGTATTATGGGCCATCTGTATGACGTGCACAGAGCCTGGCTTGTTCCTTCCCACAGTGTGAAAGAAACATGGATGCTACCCAGACTCTTGCTGAACTTTCAGAAAGACAGTGTCCTTCATCCTGGACTTTTTGCACCCTTCTTGAGGCTGTTGCTGGATGCGTAGTGCAGTAATGATCATAAATGTTACCTTTAAACAGCATGTCTAGGTTAAAAGGAGTAAAGAGGCACTTCTTCAACATCAGCCTGATCTTGTCTTGCAACGTTTCTTCTTCTACTGGAGAAACATAGTGTGTTCAAAGGAATTTCAGAAATCATCCCAGGATCCATTAATGTGCACATCTTCTTATGTGAATGTAAAAAGGATTTGAGAGAGAGTGTAGGCTTTTGTCCTAGTGAATTGTATATGTGGCGATATAGGGAAAATTAATTGTGCTTAATTTGATAGTGATCTATTGTCCTTCTCCAGTCATGTTGAGAATCCACGCCTTTTTCCTTCCTTTTAGGTCCTTTTTCTTCTTTCCTCCGCACAACTTTGGTTTTGCAGAGAGAGGAAACAGAAGGCCATGTGTTCTGATCAATATTGCCTGTATGGTAGTATTAGTAACTGTTCAGGCATGCCAGTGTTGGAGCGAGCAGGCATTAGAGCCAGAAATCCCGCCTTATCCTGCCATTGTGGCTGCCTGCATGGCAAAAACACACTCAGAGTAATTTGCCCAATCTAGACTTCTGGTCCTTTCCAGGTGTGAGTGGTGGGAAAATCCCACAACAATAAATGAAGCTTCAAGCAGATGAACAATTCATCAAAATTTATTCAGACATTATTGCAAAGTTGTTACCGGAAAAGATGCAAGGACAGAAAAGCTCGAAGAAAATTTATACAGTTTGGATAGAGACAAAAAATCTGTGTACTTGAGTGAAAAATCAAGAGTACTATAAATTTGCCTGTTTGCCCTAATTTAAAGGTTGCACTCCATTAACTTCCTTAGAACTAGAAGAATTAGAGATGATTCGTAGTGAGTTTGGAACATGGCTTAAGATTCTAGCTAACTGTGGAAATTAGCAAACTCAAATGCCTTGCAAACTGACCTTTTAAATGCCTAAGTAGTTGAGCAGCTTTAAATGCCTAAGGCTGAGGAAAGGGTAATATGAGAGAATTGTAAAAAAATACGGTTCTTAATTTCAGTCAGTGTTGACTGCACTAAAACTTCTTTAAATTACCTTCATGGTAAAGTTAAGCAGTTTTGTTCAAGCAATTTTGTTCTGAAAAATGGTGGTGCACTTTTGTTTGAAGTATGTAACTACAAAAGCATTTCCCTTGATTAGTCAGTGAAGGTGTTTCTTTAGTTCCCTTCAGTTTCTTTGATCGCCTTTGACATATATCACATTGTCGAATAACAGAGAAAGGATCAAGTATCTACAACATTCCCTAATGTATGTAAGTTTAATGAACAGAAGGTTTTTGAAATAAACTAATAGGTCAAGGACAAGTCCATTTTGTCAAGATTTTCTGCGTCCGCCTAATTACAGACATTGCTTCTGATGCCCAAAAGTATTAAAACTGGTGATTTTGGTCTGCAGGTGGCTAGTTGGACATACCAATTTTAGAAAATTGAAGTTGTTTATATAGTCTTTTCAGCTGCACTTGTAGCAGGTCAGTGCACTGTGGTGAATTTTTTATATCCCAGAACTGGGCTTACTGAACCATAGTAATGGCTTTATTGCACTTGTTTGCTATAGGGGGAAGAGCTCCGTTGGACTTTCAGGTTCCCCCATGCTATCTCTGACAAGAAAATATAGTTACCTTGGAATCTCTGAAGCGAGAGACTTTTCTACACACACACACACACACACATTCATGCAAGAACCACAAATGATCAAGTATAACTTGACCTTTCTATTAATCCTAGTGTCACCTATAGAAGCGGTGAGTTTTGTAAGCCTGTTTTTAAAATAGGTTTTTGATATTATTCCTCCATATGCTGTCTAAAGTCTTAATGCAGAAATAGCTTCTTCTTACTTGTGCTCTGAACAAGTCTAAGACTCTTTATTGCATATTTATGGGCTTTAGTACTGAAATAAATGCAAAACTCCCTGCACACAGAGTCAGCTGCCCATTGAAATGGGGATGTCACTAGGAATCAGCTGGCTGGTACTTAGTTGACAGAAAGGATCATTCTCCCTCCCCCTGGGAGATGGAGCCATAACCTTTCCCTGCCACCCTTTTAGGGAGGAGCGTGGCAGGGTAGAAACACTTAGAGGAGTCAGTTAGCCCTTATCTACATATGCAGCATAGCAGGCTGCCTGAAGGCTGGAAGACTGGCCTGAGTCAGAGCCTCTGCTAGAGGCAGAAGGAGCAGAGATTAAAAAAAAATAATTTAAAAAATCCCTTTAAAACCTCTGGATATCCTTCCTCAACCTCAGAGTGCATTTCCACTAAATGTTTTGTCTTTCCAGTGTTGGTGATAGACCTCTTATGTAACTTTAAAATGTTGCTGAAGGGATGAACTTTGCTTGTTCTCCAGCAACACCACAATTATCTCTCACTATTACACATACAGTAAGGGAGTTAGCTGTTACATATAGCAAAGAATTGGCAATCAGTGTAATATAATTTTCCAGAGCATTCAGAGCACCAATTTATTTCTCCAGTTGTCCATTTAAAAAATTGTTTCTGTAAATAAGGATTTTATATCCAAATAGCTTCAGCAGCATTTTAGCAAAGATCTACAGCAACCCAGCAGGCAGGCCATTTCCTTTAGAGTTTTGTTATTTCTGGACCAAGTCTAAATTTCCTAGCATTCAAGAACTTATGCAATTCTCACAGTGCTGCTATGCAAAGAATTTCTTTGGCTTTGAGATCTGTAATATACAACTCTAGCCATTTTACTGCTGATATTCTCTGTTGGACTAATCTGTAATGGTGTCTTTGGTTGTGTACATGCTCTTTAAACTGGAAGGCAGAATGCATTTGCTCTAAATGCACTAAATCAAAGCCCTTTGTTGCCTCTGGTCTTTCCAGAATCCTCCTTGATTCCCAGTGGATGTATATTTTTATGTGGTTTATTGCCATTGTTCTATATGTATATGCCATACCATAGGGCTTTCTGTCTGTATCGCAGTCAAAATATTTTCTGGACAGCCTATTCTAAAAAGTGCTGATAATACTATTGCCATTCACAAATACATTAGATCTTGATCTATTGTTTTGCATCACTGAAAATGCACTTTCTTCATCAACTGTTAGTGGCATACATTATACAAAACTTGTGCTCTCGTTTTTTGAAATGATGATTAATCTGCTTTTAAGGTTTGCTTTTACCCCTCTCCCTCACACCTTTTCTGTTTTGCAAAATACTTGCATTGGCAAAGATGTATTTCTGATGTGTACCGTTGACCCAGTTGCTGTGTGGCTGTGGGAGTTCATACCTAAGGGTGCCTTGCTAACTCTGTTCCTCTAAAAAGAATGGTGTCAGAATGGCCATGGAGAAAGAGAGCTTGAACCCTCAATATGAGTGAAAGTCTGCAAATAAAAATCAGAAAGAAAACAGAAGAATCAAAGAGGAGGGTGCAAGACGTAGTGAATGTTGTGGCTAGTTCTTTGCTTCTAATGGAAGATCCCTCTGTGCGCCTACTTCATACCACCTGAAACTTTCAGTAATGAAGTACTGTCTTTTTTCAGTCAGCATCTTTGTATGTACGCTTCTCCTGCTCTGTGAGCTCATAATAGCAAGAGGTACTGAAAGGCTGCTGTTACTATGTCGTATTAACACCAGTCCTTCCTCTTCCCATATTTGATGGGATGGTGGTTATTGAAGAATGCAGTTAATTGTTGTTAATCCTTTCTGTGGCAGCAGTCGGTTTTACCAGGAGGTGCATGGTGGTGCTCACAGCAGGAACATTACGGAATGTACAACATGTCGTGTCTTCCACCCACACCGGATTCCCAGCACTGTGCAAGGGCATACTCTGTCACGCTGCTCAAATGGGGAGATTCCTGGAAGATAAATGTGAACCAGCCTCGTTCCTGAGTACAGGAAGAGCCAGACCGTGCCTCAACTCCACTGGTTGTGCCAGGCAGCATGACTAGAGTACAAGCAACTTCAGTCCTCAGTACAGGATGTTTTTTTACCACACTGGGACAAAAATACAATCTTATGGTCTTTTCTGGAGGGATGGATTTTTTTTACCCCACTGTGACGAAATTACAGTCTTGTGCTGTTTTGCAGAGGCATGCCCCTCTCTAGGGACAGCTGGGGAACAAAGGAAAAGTAGAACCTGTCCTAGGATGGGGCACCTCCTGAATTTGGATCAGACCCATTTCATGTAGTGTTAAATCCCTCACCACTTTTGAGGGAAAGGAAAAAGGGGGGGGGGGGGGGAGAGTGAGTTCAATATACCAATTAGTGTTTATTCTTATAGTTTTCCTAGTATCTATCCAGGGGCTGCTGGTTTGTGCCTTTTCTCTAGTAACTGCAGCCTACAGTGTTTCTGTTTAAGGGTCCAGAGTTTGATTCCTCCTACTGGTGCATGTTTGTGTGTGCATGGTCAGGCACTGTAGGGGGGAGTCTATACATCTTATACTTTTAAATCAGATTATCTAACATATGAGCCCAAAATACATTGCTCTATTGCATGAGATAATGTTTCCCTTTACTACAGAGTAGATGTGATCCCAATATGAATGGGGGAAAGAGAATAGGCACCGCACAGATACGGCTAAGGCATGTAATACAGGTAAGTAAGCTGTACTGGCTGCTATTAATGGGTGAACTAAAATCCCTTGACTAGTCACCCCAGTAAAGCCAGAGGTTCTTTAGTATTCGGTTGCAGTGGATGCATAGACTTCTACTAACTTGCTAACGTGTCACAGGGATCTTAATGCTAAGGAGTCTGGTTTTGATTGCCCCTCCAACTGGAGGTATGAAACTGCCTTTGGCAGATGTGCCTGCATAGTCTTTTGCCAGTGCCCCTCAAATTTCCCTAAAGTACTTTACCGCAGCTAGAAGAATTTCTAAATTGTATTCACAGTAGAAAAGGACTTTCATTGAAGAAAGTTGCACTCATGTGTGAACTCTGCAAACATGACACTGCCAGTTGGCATGGTGACACAGAAAATCATACTGAGTTTTATTTCTACATCACAAGATACCTGCAGCAGGCCAGCTATTCTGGTTCCATATATGAGGTAGAGCTGCTTAAGATATGGATGGAAATGCACTGCAGACAGATATATGTGTACATACATTCTGCTTGTTTCTTTGCAGAATCTTTCTATTTTCCACAGATATTCTGATTGTTTGGGGAGTTTGGGATTTTTTTTCCAAATTCAGCTGAAGGCAGTTGAGCTACCCAAGCTATTGCTGGTAAGAAGTTATACAGGGAGTTCTTCTGAACCCCAAATGTCTACTCAGAGAAGTAGCTGGCTACCAAAGGAGGTAAGGTGTTCACAAGCCGGCTTGTACACTGTCACATCTCCTCTGTATACATATGACACATTTTCGGAATTTTCCTTCAGGAAGTCCCACAGTGTCCAATGCAGCTGTTTTTGCTGTAAGACTCCATTTACTGCGTATATGAATACCACAGTCAGATACATAGTACATACAGAAAAATGATGCCTAATATTGTATGTAAACAGATTCCTCCCAAGGAATGGCACTGAAATCCTTTACAGTAAAAACAGCATGTGACTTAATGGGATCCAGCAGTTTGTGAAAGCCCATTTTCATATAAGTAAATGCAATCAAATCTTTTAATGAAAAAAATGTGCTTATGCATGTCACCTTCTCCTTCCAAATATTGTAAGGCTACCTTACAGCTCTGAGCTTGATATTGCCTCTTGTAATGCAGGGGGGAAAAAAAAAAAAAAGTGGAAATAGTCAGAAAAATCCTCTAGCTTAGGCACTGGTCCTGGTCTCCCAGTACCTGGGTATGAGACTTTGGCAGCTTAAGATTAAACAGGATTGTCCATGCAGAGAAGCTGACCATCCATTTCTCCTCTCTGTAGTTTTACTCCTTCCTTCCCTCTCCTTCCATGGGGAGGTGAAGATTCAACCACCCAAGGAGAAGAGAAATAGGCCTGGTAAAAATAGCTGTCTGGAAGCTTCTCTGCACTTTCCAGCTTCTCTTCTGCAAACCTCCAGACCTGCAAAACACATGACGTTTCCACAGACCAGCTCTGAGAAGTCAGAGAAAGATGCCTTTTGTGGTCTTTCTGCAACAAGCACTGAAGCAGCCAGTTTGGGGCTGAATAGTTTTATAGGGGCTTTTTTGCTATTGTAGTGTGGAGAGAACTTTTGCCTCTTCTATGCGGGAGTCTGTCTCCCTCTCAACCACCTCTTGGATGGGTTTCTGCAATTTTAATTCATTTTACAGCAAAATTTCACAGCAGTTTGGACAGAAAGTGAAGAATTCCTCATTCTCTATTGGAAGGTAGCCAGAAGCTGAACTAGATGCACAAAGGGCCAAGAAGAGTTTAAAACTGTTTTAAAATCTCCAGCCAAAGCAATCTGCAGTCAGCCCACCAAGGTTTTTAGAACTGAACAGTCTAAGCTTGGCTCTGGGAAATAAACCAACTTGTTTCTGTTGTAGGGAGTGGAAAGTGGATGATGAAAGTAATTTGCAACACTCAGAAATGAAGATAACAGTGCTCTGGTGATTTAAGTAGCACTATGCTGCTCGTACAGCCTCCTATGAGTAGTTATGTGTTAGATATTCTGTTTTTCCTAGATTGCCATTCCGTGCAGCCCGTATGTCTTTTGGTCTAGACTGCTGTGTTTCATTTAAATATGCCAGGGAGAACCAGGCTGATGTAATGCTGGAGACACCATCTCTGTGATCTGCAACATCTGAGAAAATCAAAGCTCACTAATTCAGAGTGCCTGCTTTCCTTTTATGTCTACACACACACAGATATGTATGCACCACATGTATATATACACTGATCAATTTTTTTACTGCTTCCTTCTTGCTTTTGTGCTGTCACTCCCCTGTATGGAAACAGCAACAGTGGGACCTGTACATGGTTACAGTCTTAGCTAAGCTGGAACAAGCAGAGGTGTTACACTGGACGTGGGATCCCAACCAAAATCCCAGTGAAAGGATATGTTGAGACACTTTATGGTAGGGAGTTGAACCAAGTAATTTATCATTTATTTCAGCTAAAGCAGTCCTAATCCTTTCTCATGCTATTCTGTTCAAACATTATAGGTTTGCAGCTGTCTTTACAGGGCCACTTTGAGTATACTCATATTTTTCCCTACCTACATTTTCCTGTGATTTGGAGAAAGACAGGGTGTAGAAAAATGACTTTGAAAAAGATCAAAGATTTTCCAAATTCAGGATGATTAGATTCAGTTCATTCGCTTGGCACACAGGGGTCAAATGTAAACTGTGTCTGACCGGAATTTATTGAAAGTTGGAGAGGAACTGAGTCTTCAAATTCAGACCTTTGGTTTAGTCTAATTGCTGCTTGAAACTCCCTAAAATCCAAAAGCAAATCACAAATTAATCTGCCAGTCCTGCTACCTCCCATAGAGTTTGAATTTTGAATGACCGCAGAGAGAAACTTCAAATTTTACATGCATGTGTAAGTATTATCAGCATGCAGAGACCATAATGAATCTCAAAGCACTTCACGCAGCTCAAAAGTTCCTGTTGATGTTTTACACTGGTGATCTCCACTCTAGCCTGTAAGACCAATTGTGTAAAAGCCATGGACCCCAACATCCAAAGGAGAAAGAAGAAGAACAACAAAACCACAAAAAAAAACCCACGGAAAAAACCCTAAGCTCCAGCCACACCTGGGACATCCCTGCTAAAACAAGGAAGCAGAGACCAGCTTTGCCACATGGGCAAATACAGCTTTGCTGCACTGGTGACTTAGTGCCATGGATGTGGAAAAGGATTGGCCTTTTTCTCGTGTACAAAGGAGCATTGGAGGGACTTCTCCGTGTTCAAAGCTGGATTCCCAGGTTTGCACCAACTTTCCTGAAAGAGCAACTGGCAGAGCTGAATTGAAATGAGTGGAAATGAGCAGAATTGAAATGCTCTTGTGGATGCTGATGTCATCAGTCATCATCTTTGTTCCAGAACTCCTTGCTGTTACTACCGACCAAGAAAGGCAGGAGGCAAGAAGGGTCTTCTTGCCACCCATAGCAAGTTTAGGATTGCTGAAGCGTGAACCATACAGCATTTCTTTTCCTAAACACAGTAAAAAACCAAATAGCCTCACTTCTACTCTTTCTGAAATGCTGTGTGTACACACCTAGTCACTGTTGACTAAAACTCTTTTTCATGACAATGTTATTACTCACTGTTGACTAATTGAGTATTACAGAAAAGGCCAGCTGCAGCAGGTCAGGGATAAGGAAATGCCATTCTTGAATTTTTTATTTCTGTGGCAGAGACACAGAGAATTTGGTTTTCATTACACACACAGCTTTTAGCTTTCAGTTGGATCAAGAGGAGAGGGCATTCATCCATCTCCACCATTTCAGACAGGTCTTGATCTGCAAAACTCTTTAATACTTTCACACAAGAAGAACTTCTGATCACTAGACTTTGGAGGTAGACTAAATGACTGGGATCCAGCTAAGTCATAAATCTGGGGGTTGGGAAGACCACCCTTCTCCCCACAGGCATCTCACAGTGTGAGAGCATGCTAGATACAAGATGTTAAAGCGCTGCACTGGTACGTTTATCTTCTAGATGGGTTTTCTGCAGCCCTGTGGAGCAAGCATTAACATTCCTATTTTTGAAGTGAAGGAAAATGAAGCAGAAAAAGAAATAGCAGGAAACTCTTGATTTTCTGGGGGGAAGTGGGAGGAAGGAGGTGAAACAGAAGCTCAGAGCAGAAACAGCTGTAGTGACGTAAGATGTGCCATGCTCTTTTTTACTGCCCTTTCAAGAGGGAAAGACTGAAACCTCCACCACCTTACAAGCCAAATACTCGGATTGATGTCAGCTCACCTAATACTGGGGAAGGGAAAAAACGATCTGATTTTGCATCGAAGCGGGTGGGGGACTGGTACGATTCATTCCAGCAGCTCTTCCCAGGAAAGTGGGTGCCTCCCGCGGAGGGAGGAGAGGCAGCTGGTGAGAAGGGGGAACCTGCTACGGAGCCAGCACTGTTGTGCCTGCTGTGCCGGTTCACTGCAGCCTAAGCAGACTTTCCGTGCCCAGAACCGTGCCCCAAAGATGCTACTGTGCCATTAACGTGCCCTTGTTGTGGTACAGAAGATTTTCTGTCACCAGTGCCCTAATAGAGTTGCTCAAATCTGGTAATGCATTAGCCTGGCCTGAAACAGGGTGTGAGGCGTGCTTGTGCACACCCTGCAGTAGGTCTGGCAACATGTGGATTTGTTATAGCCAAAGGCAGAACAGCCAAGTGGGGGGTAGAAATCAGCCCCTAGTGATCTGTAGCAGGATACCCAAGGGTAAGTGGCAGGTCTCTGGCTAGAACACTGAACAGACGGGAAGGCAGAGCTGTTGTCTGGGCTTTGCATCCTGCTTCTCCATGTGGGACCTCAGACTCTTCGACCTCTCTCCCTGCTTCCCCCCCAACATGAAATATCAACCTATTAAGTAGTTCAGAGCTATATTATTTAATGCTAGATCTCACTGGAGGCTGAGGAGGTACCATTTGCTCTGCTTAGACTCAGTTCACAGTGAGTAACTTACTGGTTGGGTACAGTCTTTTTTTCATAGATCGGCAAGGAAAGAATTTTTCAGAGATTTGGTCACTATCTCAAGTAATTTGATAACTCTGTCAAGTTTATTCTAGCCAGCAAACTGTGTAGCAACTCGGCAACTAATTCTGTAAATCTGTATCCACAATCTTAAGAGTCTTTTTTCAAAATGGATGTATGTTCTCCAGGGGTTCATCCTTGTACGTACATTTCTCGTCTAACAACCACATGTTTATTATTAGTTTTCTGTTCTTGTTTGTCCGTAGGGGCTTAATCCAAAGAACAGAAACACCAGCAAGATGGATCATGGGACTGGGACTTTGGAGATCTGTGCTCAGTTTTTTGATCTAGCAGGACACCCCCGTAGCTGCTCTTGCTCAAACCACTGGGTGAGATTCTCAAATAGGCACCTAGTGCTTGCTTATTTCTACAGGAGGGAGTGAGGCGCTTGCATAGTTCTGCAGGCCTCAGCTTTTGTTCCCCTTGTGCAAAATAATGGTTATAATAATACTTTCTTTGGCTGACTGGTCTGTTTAGATTATGTTAGCCACTCTGCAGACGTAGCAGAGAGACAACAGGAACTCCCTTTCAGTGCAGAAAGAATAGTAACAAATCCAAAATCCACTGAAATCATTAGAAGTCTTCTATCTTGGATCTTGCCCTGTGTTTTTAAGATCAATTTTCAGCTAATATTTCCTGCCATTGAATTTGTGAGAATACTAAGGAAAGGAGCCGTGAAAGAAGGACCTGAACAGATGCAAAGAGCATTCTTTTCTTCGATTAACAAGTATCTCCCAATTACTTTTTTTTTTTTTTGCACAATTTGCTGAATGTTAGTTCTACTTCTGCAAAAATGTGGGTATCCCAAATGACAGCTGACAGCCTTGCAGACTGTCGTCAAAAGAACTTACTATCAAGGTAGTGGATAAAGTTATTAAAATATTGCTGAATTTACCATATAAGGCATATTGGATTCAAAACCAAGCTGGTCTGTGACTGTCAGTATGATTTAACAGATTCCATGCAGGTTCCAAATCTGCAATACTTTATTTTCCTGCCCCTGATTAAGGTCTTGGATCCATACAACTCGCACATTTAATTGCACTCTTCTCAGTTAAAACACGTCTTTAATCAAGTGCTGGGCAGCCACAGTTAGCACAATCAGATGTTCTAACGAAAGAAAGAAGTTGTAGGTGTTGCCAGCAGAGCTCACACAAAGCACGCTGAAAAGGCAGGCAAGCTGATGGCTGGAAAAGTTTCTGTCTCTTCTCTTCTCTTTAATCACTCCTCCCCTCTCCTGCTGACATTTTCTAGCTCAGTAGAAGCTGCCAAATCGCAGATGGTTGTGGGGCCTGCGTGAATCAGAGTAAAACAAGGAAGCTAGTATTTGTAGGAGAGATTGGAACAGCAACAAATAAGACTGACCTGATTATTCAAGCATGGTTGGACGTAATGCCAAACTGCATCTTCTGATATTTGCTGTGTGATTTATATACCAGTATATACTGCAGAATGCAGTCAAAAAGTGCTGCATTGCCTTTTTTCTCCTCTGGTGTGAATCTAGTAGCTTTCTGGTGCTCTGAATCTGCTGACTTCTGAATTTTGCTACAACAAATGCCTCAAACACAGTTTACAGGGGGCAGCAATACCAAACCAGATAATGTTTGCCTACATACTCATAGGTATAGATATTTTGTGACCAAGATTTGTAATTGCTAGGCAACTAATATACCATTTTGATGAAGATGTGATATTGCACGCTGGGACTTGTCGTTTCAACACCATGTCAGTGTATGGAAGTAAAGGATCCACACAGTGTTGACAACAGCTGGTTCCTAGATTCACTCCGAGGTCACTTTTGCTACCCTTTCTGGTGCTTTGTTATTGAAGGTTCACGCTGGAGAAAAAAGTATGGATATAGGTTGAGTGGCTTAAGTTTAAAGACCAGAGGAAGAGGAGAGGAATGCTGGGTCGCAGGCAAGACTCATCAAACACTGCTTCTGCCCTCCTGACTCTCTGGCGATAGAATAACCTCCCCCAGGAGCAGGACTGCTGCTGCAGTACGAGCCCAGCTAGACCGTGGTAGCAGTCAGCAGTGTCGTGTGCTCTGGGGGAAGGAGAGAGAAAAAAACCCCAACAACCAAACAACAAAAACCCCAGAAGTAGGAACATGAGTTAATTTGTTCTGAAGATAATGTTTGTCCTGCTCTTGGTCACAGGAATATGTATCTGTGCACATTGATGGATTGGCCCTTTCGTATTTTTTGGATGGAGCGCAATGCCATTGTTCCCACTTTGTAGCTGGAGAGCAGAGGCACAGAGAAACCCATGTTTTAAAGGCATTGAACTGTGTAATTCCAGAGAATTCTCATGGGAGTCAGGTTTCCAAACCAAGTTTCAGCATCTGGCCAGCTATTGTCTTTCCTCCCTCCCTCGCCAAACTGTGATTACAGGGTAGAGAAAGAGATTGAACCCACACCTCTCACATCCACCATTATAGCTACAACCCCACCAACTAAGACTGGGATTTGGTCTCTTATGAGAGAGAGAATGAGTGCAACTTCCAGATTCACTTTCTCCGTCTGGGTCATTTTATGTGCTTTTAGTCATGTTTCTTTTTATTCAAACTTTTTTATCCAGTCCAATAAAATGGTCCCAAACTTTTCAAGCATCCTTTAAGAGGAATTTTGCCTTGCCTCTAACTATGCTTTGGAATTGCCTCCAATACCATCCTGTCCTCCCAAAATAGGCAGGACTGAACAATGCGTTTTGGATAAGAAACTCTCCCTGGATCATCAAATGACACAGAACATATTTCATACTGTTTTCCATCCCCTTCTTTTTGTATTCTGACATACATCAGCTCTTTCCACCACTGCTGCAATTTGGGCAGAGGTTTTTGGTGGTTCTTTATGCCAACACCAAGTTAATTCCTAACATGGATTACAGATGCCCTGGGACACATCCGCACAATGAAGTGGAGCTGGGGCATACACTGACCTGAGAGATGCTCAGCCACCGAATATCACTTTGTGGTTGTCTCTGAGTCGCTTCAACACAACTTAGTCATAGAATGAACACCTGGGTCCCACTTAGCGAGCCCTGCAGGTTCACGTGGTGCCTCTGGAAGATGATTTTCAAGAAGGTCCAGATGTTCACTCGCAGGCAGTGAAATTGCCATGTCTATTTGTTACTCATGTGGTTAGAAAACACACATACAAAAGAATAATCTTTCCTTTCAGAAACCTGTCATTTTGTTTTGTATAGCAGTGGGCAGCAAATGCTAATGAAAGACCAAAAGCCATCACACGGGCTAAATGACATGTCTCTTCATGCAGCCAAATTTAACTTGCATTGAAATTCATGGGATTTTTGCCCATGACTAGTAGAAATACTAGAAGATCCTCAGGGTTAGACAAACAATAAAACTACATAGAGAAAAATCTAGCTGAAAGCTGCACTTGAAATATATACGTAGAAGTTAGTCCTGCTCGTAAGAAGTTCACTGGCTGGGTTTGCACAGCTGCTCAGGGGCAGCCCCTGGACGAAGCACGGGGCTGAGTTCACCCTGCTGACACCACTTGCCAGTGGGAACTCCTCGGGATGTGGCTACAAGGAAACCCAGATGATGCTTCCAAATCTGAGCCCCGCGCTACGGCAGCTTCCCTGGCATACCTCCCTGCCGTGCAAAGCATCCCACGGCCCCGTTGCCTCTGGTAGCGGCAGACCACAGGTGGAAAGGAGTCAGTCCTGGATCCTACCTGGGAATAATCTCCTTAGCTCTTCCTAGAAGAGCCACCTGACATGGGGCAAGTGATGGTTGAAAGGAGCCTAAGATCAAGCCAAAAACAGGGGTGCAAGTTCAGCCTGCACAGGTACAAAGTAGGTTAGCCACTGCTCTGAAACACACTGTTATGAAATTTTTTGTGGTACAGTCTCATTAAAGTTGCTACTTTTCTTGTTTAGTAAAATATAATCCTCTCTCCCTTTAAAAAAGAGGATAACTAAAGCATGCCAATGCAGTACACAAAATCCTGTTTGGTTGGACCTTGATCCTGTTTAGTGCTTCTGATCCCTGGCTTCATTAAAGAATTGTTTAAGTGAATAATTTTGTTTCAGTAAGTGAACTGTTCTCTTAGATTACCAGAGAGTATTTAGTGTTCTGCCAAGCTAGGGTTAAGAAAAAGATGCCCTTTAAAATGGTGTAGGCAAAATAAAGTAGGAGGGTAATCATACACTGGGTAATTGTTTAAAAACATCAGAAAACTAAGAGACACACATTTTAGTGTGAGAAACACAAATCTAGTTGAGTACTTTTTGGAGGCACCAGGGGAGATTTGGACTGCATCGTGCCAGACACATACAACCACACATTGATCAGAATTTGTGGGTGTGAACAGTGTACAGCATTAAATGGACAAGACAGAGAGACAAAAAGAAATGTTTATCCTTGTGCTGAAAGTTCCTACCATAGGCAGAATCAAATAGAAACTATCGCTGGAAATGTTATAACCAAAATAAGTATAACTACTGCATCTCCAAACACTCTAGTGTCATTTATCACACCAAGAGGCATCCTACACCCTGCATTTCTTATAACTGTGCAGACAAATACTGAAAGACATTTTACTGCAAAATGATATAAATCTTCTTCCACATGAACTCATAGGCTCACCAAGGTCGAGACATCAGCAATGGCTCATTTCTGAATGACTAGGTCATAGCAGAGGTACTAACTGGTGTCTGGTATTGAAAGTATCATGTGGGACCACCTCCTAACATTGTGTGTTTACATATTTACCCTGGCAATGCTATTTATGTAGCTGTGCTCATTCTGTACCTATGGGGCCCTGTACTGTCTGTGAAACTGGACAGCTTTGCCAGCAATGGAGGGGGATGTCACCAATTGACTGTGATAGTTTAGCACACCTGGTGCTTATGTGGCATGTTAGATTCCCCAAAGCACTGGGCAAGCAGCGATCTTGTGTGAATTCACATTTTATGTCAGAATAACCATTGGACATTCCTAGTAAAAGTGTAATTTGGTACCTGTGCTTGCTTCGGGTACTTGAGTACTACCAAGACTTCACAAAGCAGGGGGGAAAACAACTTTTGGCAAAATGGACATCCCAGTAATGCACAGTTTCTCTGTAAATCAGGGTCCAGACATTAGCAACTCCCCAGGCCACAGTCACAGTCCGTAATCATAACAGTCAAGAGGTACAGACTGAGAGCAAGCCAACCTCCTCTTTCTCAAAGGCAATGCTATTTTGGGATCCAGCCTGCCAATAATGTCCTAATGGATATTTTCAGGTCCTGCCTTCTGACGTCTGTAGCTCACTGGCAGGAGCGGGTTTCCTCTCACCAAAGGGCAACTGTGTCCAAGAGACAAATAGATCTGCTTGGTTTATCTCTGAGGGTACCTTGTGTTTTGGTCTTGACCGTTACCTGTTTCTCTTGCTGCCTCTCAACCTCTCTCTCCATGTTTCTCTCCTTGTCTGGCAGTTGAAAAAAGCAAGAAAGCACAAGCAGTGTCTTAAAATTTCCCACTTTAGGAAGACAAAAGGAACTTTATACTATTAGTTGCTGTAGGCAACCTCCATGTAGATGTGAATGCTCTCCTGGAACACCAAATATGTTCTCCCTCCCTGCTTTCCTCCTCCCAACAAGTCATCCTCACCAGCTGCCAGAAAGCATTAAGTGCTCTGGAGAAATCAGGGAGGTAAATGCTGCTATGGAAAATAGATATATGAAATTATAATAATTACCATTGTACTTGCCATATTGCAGTATATAATTGAAGGGAGTTTTTTTAAAGCATTAGCCAAGCTTTTAAATCTCTTAGGAAAGAAAGATAAACCATGCACTTTTCTCAGTGTTTATCATCACTTCATTACTGAAGAGGGAAAATGGCTGAAAGTTAAAACTATGTGCTTTTCCCAGGTCCAGTTCTCATTAAGTATCAGTATGCAGTGTCTGGATTTTGTTTACTCGTGTTCTGAGTATTTGAAGTCTGCGGGTTGATCATGTTCTGTGAAGGTTTTCCTGAAGCTCATATGGACATGAGGTCTCTGCCACATGACTAAAGTGTTGGTTAATTGCCATGTGCCACCTGGGTATCACTAGTAATCCTCTGTGTACCAGTTGCTAGTCTGCCATATATACAAGGTAATGCAACATAGCTCAGACCGTTCTGAAAATAAAACATGGTACCCGAGGACTGCAGTCAGACCTAACAATGCAAGGGTTAGGAAACTTGAGGGTTTTTCCTCTCTCTGCCACTCATCTGCTGTGCAACTTTGGGCAAATCACTTTGACCTGTCATCTTCCTCTCTTCCCTTTTACTTTTCTTCTCTCTCTTGTTTACTTAGGTTAAAAGAATGAAGGATCATACGCACTTGGGATCTCTAGACTTCCCCATACAAAGGATTCTTATGTTTGTCGGGGTTTGCATCCAGCTAGGATATGAACATTTTGGTTCATACGACCTTAGAGAGCGCTCAGACAGCCATATATGTAAGCAGGGAGAGTTCAATGAGGGGATTACGTATTAACTGCAGCAAGACCAGTGGATGGTACAGTGCCTGAGCGCAGAAAACAATAGCCATTAGTCTAAAATATTCCTAACTGAATCTGACTCCTAACTAAACAACTGCTGTGAGTCACAGCAGTTCTGCAATGTAAATACTTTTCTCAGAGACAATAAAATATAATTGGAGTCAGCTTGTTGTTATTGATTAGAACATAATGCATTAGAGAGCATCCTTTTCCATACGCTCTATTTATAGTGTCTGCATCATGGAACAGCCGTTACAGCTCTTCCATCCTCATTGCACAATCATGAACAAAGCATTAAACATGCATTCCTCTTAGCACATTAACTCAGGCCTGTCAAAAATGACAGGGACTAAAGTCAGTCAGAGAATTTGGCGTTTAGCATTTCTGTAAGAATCTATCCAAGTAGAGTGAAATCCAGGGGAAATGGGGTGTGATTTAGCAAGGGGTGTTAGCTTTCTCTATATGGGGTGTGCTACACGTTGAAGACATGGTATATATGTTTACACCGCCAGAAATATTTCCAGGGCAGATGGCACTACATGAGTCCTTTCTCCCTGCAGAAGTGGCTCTGTGCCCAGCTCTGCAGCTTTTGCTCCACTCCCTCTGTGAACCTGCAGTCCCAGGAGAGCCTTTCTTAAAGAAATTTGCTGTGGAAAGCAAGGCTTGTGTTCTGCCAGACCCAATTCACTTTAAACTGTAGTCAGCCGAATGAGGTACATACTAACAGGCACATAAGCAGGAAAATACCTTTAGGCTAATGCAGTGCAACTGCATGCACAACTAGAGAGAAACCAATGTGCTGACAAAATACTCTTCCTACCCCTTGCTTTGAATGCCATGGAGGGTTCGACTTTGAGACTGCTGTCTTCAGAGCGGTTGCTGCAGGGTGGTAATAGTGCAGTATCACGCAAAGCCTCTGATTTAGAGTCTGCTTTCTGCAGAGGACACGGGCAGTTGCCATCTCAATGAGGTGTACATAGGCTGAGACTGATGCTATGCCGGCATGATGTGTTCCCAGGGGAAATAGCAACTGTAATGCTCTTGAACAAGTCTATTTGGTCTAATGTTTGGAGTAACCTCACAGAGCCCCAAAGGTGAGGTTAGCAGATGCTTATGATCATACAGAACCCTCCTTCGTGATATGAAGCAGGTAGTTAATAATCAGGCTCCCAACTGAGCAAAGCACGTAAGCACATGACTGACTGCTTGAAGTTACACATGTGTCCAAGTACTTCACTGAGCTGGAGACGAAGGATGGAAAAGGTGATAGCAAAGGGAACATTCAACTGAAAAAGAAGAAAAGCAGCATGTTACTGGAAACGCTCGTGACAATTCTTTCAAGTTCCTATACTCAAGATATAGACTTTATTTTGTTCCTGCTTGCACCCTAGCACAGCTATGCAGAGCTAAGCGGGAGTGATTCACCCTGGAGGGGTCTCTGTTTCAGTGGAAATTACTTTAGGAGTGTAATCTACTCTGATTGTTAGTAGTAATTGTGTACTTTTCTGGCAGAGAAAGTGAGTAGTATTTAAAAGTGAGTAGCATTTAAAAGTGAATAGCAAACAGCAGTGGAAGAAGACCTACAATAAACTCCGTGGTTTACTAGCCATGAGCAAATACAGCTTGCTCCAGATTGTGCATCCTTCTGCTACAGCAGACCCCGGACCTCAGAGCACCACAGAGCAATGTACGCCTGCTATAAATAGCCACCGAGGGCTGTCTGAGAGTCTTCTGAAGGTACTAAATATTTTTGCAGGACTAGGTCTTTCATTTGTCCTTCATGGTATGACACAACATGAAACTCTATTGCTATGATACATTAACTTGGATATTTTGGGGCTGGCTGTCATTTAGAGCAAAATAGGCAGTAAAAGCACCAATCAAGCTGATGCAGAACTTATGTCTACTTCAAGGTCTTTCACACCTTCTGCATCATGTAAAAAGTGCCAACAGCAGCCACGTTCCTCAGTGACGTGCTTGTCACGCCCTGAGTTCCCCATGGCCTCGGTGGTGCCTGGGAGCAGGACCATGGAGCAGTGCTCCTGCCTCCTCCTTGCAGGAGCTTTCATCCCACACCTTCAGTGACCATGGTCCATCATGAGCTTCTAGCTGATAAGGTGTCTCCAGGGTGAAGGCAAAATACATATCCAGAGGAAAGAATGCATGTCGTTCCCAGTGCACAGGACAATGTGCAGGAGGGGACGCAGGAGTGGGTAAAGCCTGCTGGATCATCTCACATCAGATTCCTGTGGGTCCCAGGAGAACGTGGGGGTCCCACTCCTCACTACCTGTAGTACATGAAGTTACGCTGAGCAGTCTGCAGAGCCGTGTGAAAGATGAGCGTCTGTTGCATCTGCAAAGAATAGTTTGATGCTAGCAGTATCTTCTAGTTTGTGAAAAGGCAGGCATTATCCTTTGGTCCATGTGGTGTGGGATATGAGTTTAATCTTAAGCACTATATTGTGTCAAGAGGTGGCCTATAGCAGCATAAGAGTGTGCTAGAGAGCACACCCAAATTGCTGTACAGAAACACAGGATCTGTACAAACACACAAACTTTCACAGGGCCACTAGCCAAAGGACATATAACTTCTCCAAGGGATCACAAGAGCGTTCATTGTTTTTATGGGCCAGAGCTGGGTTGACTGCATGGCTGTTAACTCAGACAAGCCAAAGCTGTCAACCCCAGAAGCTCCTGCTGGCCCACTGCTTGACACAGAGGACATATTGTCCAACAAGAGCTGAATTTTTCATAAGCTGCTCCTCATGAACCTCCTTGTAGTGCCTGAACTCGTGTGGAAAGGGCAAATACATCCTCGGAGGCTTTCTGTCCTGCTGCTGCTTCCCTGGCACCTGATGGACTGATGGGCATCAGAGCATGCAGGAGTTGAACGAAAGAGAAGGTCACCCGAAAGGAAGCCAAAAGATCAGGCGCTGTTCCAGGCATGGCTGCTGATGTATAAAATATAATCCAGCTGGCATGCAAACCCTTCTAGCTGCCAAACATATCCCATGAAGAGCTCAGGGTGGTCTCCAGGGCTGGACCACTGAAAGGAAAAAATGCACTAATGGCAGCAAGATGGGGAAGCTTTGCCAAGTCAGGACAAAAATCATGTGTGTACCAGTTTCCATGCCTGTGAAGACAGCTCTGTTGTGTCTATGAGAAAGGACCTGCAAATGGACATGGTCACGCACACATATGCAGACGTTTAGCTCAGGCACGCGTGACCCAAGACCCCTCGCGCAAGTGTCGCCCTGCGATGCCGTCGGCATCAGACGGGGCTGCTCACTCAGACCGCAGCGTGCACTGCTGCCAAAGGGGACTTTACTCCCAGCTGCACATTCCCAGCGCTAGGAATGCTTGTGCCCCTGCCTGGCAAGCAGGATCTGGGAGAGGTCCAGCTGAAAACCAACCCAGAGGGAAAAATCAAGACTCACGGTCAGTCTGAGATGCTCCCTGACTCAGTTTGCCGTGGGTCCCCGCTTCTGCTGGTGACAGCGCAAGGGAGGCTTTGGAGATGTGTGGCAGGGCCAGTCTTGTCCCTTTTGATAACAGCGTGAAATCAGATCTGTGTAACCGCACATGAAACCCCAGGCTGGTTCATGCAGGTCAGACGTGGAGCAGCATTCGAGGGTTTGTTTCAAGGAGACTGTTTGTTTATATCTGGACTGTCTTTCTAGACTAAAATAGAAATAAGCATTAACCATGAAGAACTTTATCCCCCGAGGTACTTAAATGAATTTAGGGCACTTGAGAGCCCAGTTGCTGGCTGACGTGGCTTCTCTCCCTTCTTCCCTTCACCCACCCCTTCCCAGCCATGTCCTGCCCCCCTTGCTGTAATGGCTCTGGGGTCTGCAGAACCCCATGCTGATCGGTTCAGCGTGTTAAATCCTCAGCACATTAACCCATCCAAAGAAAATGAATTCTTCCCAAGCAGGCCACGGTGCTGGCATGCCTTTTGCACAGCCTCTGACAAACACCAGAAAGGGGCGGAAACACGGGGGTAAGAGCAGAGACGGCGACGGTCTGCAGGTAAACCAGCGTAGGCTCCCCTGTTGGGACGACGGCCCCAGAAGACAACAGTCACCTTTTGGTCTGAAACTGTGCATTTCCTGACCTGTTTTGTGAACCGCAAAAATAGTGAAAGGCAAGTTAAAGGCTAGCCTTTGACCTTACTAGTGCTTTGCAGTTAGTTTTGAGTGAAGCGATTGCAATTTAAAAATGCAGTGGATTTGCTTTCTTGGCTTGCTTTCTCTTGGTGGCCAGCAGACAGGAGGTGTTGACAAGAAATGTCTCATCCAGCTGGAGCAGTTGATAGATATTCGGGATCATCTCCTTTGGGAGGAATAATTACATGAATCACCTGTCCTTCGGCATGAACATCTTTAGACGACAAAGCATGAAGCCTTGTTCTCCGGAGCACAGTTGGAAGGAGCGGGCATTCCCCCTGCTCAGCACCCCTGGCCTGCCACGCCAGCGAACTCTGTGCCCACGAAGCCCCGTTTCTGTCGCCTCCCAGGAAGACCCGTGATACTTTCTCTTTGTTTTTTTTGCTGTCAACACACATTTGTCTTTAGCTCATACGCTCATCCCAGGCTTGTGACTCGGCAAACTTCAGCACCACAACATGCTGCGCAGCCTTCGCTGGTCGCTCCGCTGTGTTTTCCTGAGGTTTTGCTAATGGCAGCTGGTGGCTGCTTCCGCCGAGTCAGGAGAAGCGCACACCACATCTCTGGTTTGCAGTCGTGTCCCTCCTGTAGTCTTGTTTTAGCACAGGCAAAACTGCCAGGGCTTGTGGACTCTTGAAGGCAGATCTTCAAGAGGTTGATTTCCTGATGTCTCTTCTCTGCGTAAGTCCCCTATAGAGGGAGGGGAACAGCCCCGTACAGCCCCTCTCCCTCTCATATATAAGGCAGTGATTCACTCTAACGCAGCAAACCCGTTCATGGTCTACACAAGGCTCAGTCCTGCAAGTATCTCATGTCTGCACTGGGCAACACTGAGGTTAGTACTTGTGTTCTGTTTCATGTATTTTTTTCTGCTCTTCAACTTTTATGATGGTCTGGATCGCTCTCTCATTTGTTCATGCCCGGTCCGATTGTTTTCTCTTTAGGCTACACTTTGTTTCTTTCTGTTACATTTTTGTCTACCAGGGAAGTGTCATTTCCAGTTGCTCCTTTCCCTAATTCCACGTACAGCCCTGCATATCCCTCTCCCCATACACCCATTTGTTTGCTACTGGCTTGACCCAGACTGGTCACCCAGTTTCTGGGAGCTGTTTTCAACTACAGCAAAACAGTCTGTACAGACTTGAAATGTCAGTACGTGCACAGACTTGGGACTGCTGGTAATGGGCATTCAGAGGCCAGAGAACTTCTCTGAAACTCAAACCAACTTGGAGCCAACAGTTTTTGATAATAAATTACATAAAGAAATAAAATAGTATTTGAAATTTAGAAGCATGTACATTTACTTTTCCAATATTTTCCATTTACTTTCATTTTTTTCCTGCTCTCTTCTAGAAAGACATAAATCTGTGAACTAATGATCAGTTCTGGCCCTGCAAAGACTGGGAATTAACATTATGGGGTGTGTTGAGGGCATTACCTAGGAGGAGTACTCTGACTGTGTGTGCACATGTCTCTGCATGTGACAGGCAAGTGACGGTGTGGTTTCACCAAAGGTGGCAGATGCAAGCCTTGCATTGTAACAGAGCAGATTTTCCCTAAAAAAAGGTTCAGTTCTTGTATATAGAAACATCCTAACTACAGACATTTGCATTTTCAGGTTTTGTCACTGTTCATGCTTCCAAAAGAGAAAAGTAACCCCCAAATCTCTAAACAAAAAATACTGTTATAAATATTGCACTTTAATTTTCTGAGTGCTCCAGGGACTGCCCAGTGTCCCACTCTCCTGGATTATCAAGCCTCACACCAACCTGCTAGACTATCTTTCTGGTACCAAAAGGATGTGAGAATAAAGGTGGTGAGTGGCACTGGCAATACATACTGTGCCCAATCTGAATTCTTGTGTGTGAAAGAATAACGAAAATATTTATCTGCCCTCAGTATTCTGATAATTCATTAATTCGCGTTTGTATTGCACACCAAAATTCTGTGGTGGGAGGCAGGACTCTGCGGTTACCCTTAGCAGTAGTGGCAGGAGGGGTTTTAGCCATGCAAGAGGGACCGGTTTGGTGGCTGACTGCAACACCGTGCCTGCTGCTCTCATGCCAAAAACTCGAAAGTTCAAAGGTATTTTGAGGGTCGTGTTACTTTGGCCGCTTCTCCCCATCTAATATTGAAATCTGATGTGTTTTTTGGAAGAGGCAGCTTCCCCTAATCCGGGAGGACTGTTTTCATTATAAACAAACCTCTCGCAGTAGGGCTGGAGCCTGCACCGCTTTGTGCCTGTTGGCTCCAACGGCGGTTCCCCGGGGCGGCACGGAGGTGGAAAGCCAGTGCCAACACCTCCGGGCAGCAGTGATTGCTCCGGCATGGCAGCAACCCCCCCGGCAA
The DNA here is from genome assembly GCF_929443795.1 of Astur gentilis. Taxonomy (NCBI): domain Eukaryota; kingdom Metazoa; phylum Chordata; class Aves; order Accipitriformes; family Accipitridae; genus Astur; species Astur gentilis. Next base: position 30,785,321 of record NC_064894.1, on the reverse strand, counting down.
ACCGCCTGGACCCCGGTGGCCCCGTGCAAATCCCATCCCCCATCGGTGCCAGCCCCACCGGAGCATGAGTTAATGTGGGGGGAGAGTGATGGAGCGCTGCTGGATTGGGACCCCAGCTCTGGTGGCAACTGAAGGAGGCACGAGAGAGGGCTGGGGGTGGTGGATGGAGGCAATGGGGAGAGGGAAGGGGAATCCTGCATGGAAAGCCCCTGGGAAGATAAATGGGGATGGAGAAGGGATGCTGGAGGGTGGCTGAGCAGAGGGACAGAGAGCTGGGGGACAGGGTAAGGACAGGGGGCTAGGAAGGGGAAAAGGTGGTGACATGGGAAACCATGGAAAGGAGGGCAGAAGAGGGAAAATAAGGAGAGGATGATTTCAGAATCCTGGGAGGGGAATCAGATGCTGGGAAATGGAAGGAGCTCTCTGGCAGGACAGAGGGACACGGGGAGCGGGCCAGCATCAGGGCCAGCAGGAGGACTGATGGGAAAGCTGTGGGCAAAAGAGAGATGGGGCAGAGAAGAGGTGATGGGGAGAAGGTGAAGGCAGGCTGGACTTGGGGTAAGAAGAATCAGGACAAGAAAGAGGGAAAGAAAACATGCAAGAGGTTAATGTAATGGAGAAAAATGAAGAATGAACATCAAGAAGCAAGGAAGTGCCCAGGACTTTTAGAAATATCAGTTCATTATTCTTGTTCCAGCCCAGTTTTGAGGGTGACTCTTGGGATGGGCTCGGGATGGGTTTAACACAGGAGCCTGTGTTAAACTCTGCTTTTTGGAAATTTCCTTCCAATAGTCATGAAGCAGGATGCTTGAAAACTGGCATGTTTCCTATAACACAGAGGAGATGGAAGGAAAGAAAAATAATAGACTTGTCCATAAAGACAGTAATTACAACCACATGCTCTTAAAGCAGAACTATTTTTAAAGGATATCATCCTAGTATTTTTCTTTATTAACTGTCACTGGGGAGGAAAAGGACCGTAGTGTAGTAAGGAATTAACCAAGCTGTGTTTTCCGCACAGCCTGCTGCTGGACGGACTAGTGCTTGGGTGCTGGAGGATAGGTGCCCGTGGATTTACGTCGTGTGGTAGCAGGTGGGGAGCCGAGGTGCAGTTTCACCAGTGGTTTCTAGCCAGCCTGGTATTGCAGTGCTGCTGGTCGGGCTGCGCTCCTGGACCAGGAGCTGGGGGGAAGGATGAGACCCTTTCCTTGCGGGGAGCAATGCCCCCCCCTACTCTGCCTGGGGGACCCCAGATTCCTGCCGGGCACCAGCCGGCTGGGAAGAGGCTTGTTTCTAGCCAGTTCTCACTGGCTTGGCTTCTTCTGCCTCAAAGGATGAACAAAAGCAAGGGAATTCAGCCCCGAAAGCAGCCAACTCTCCGCGTCTTCTGGTCCTGCCAAATTCTCGGAGCAGAGACTTTAATTGCAGGCGAGCAGTAAGGCTGGGACCGGAGGGCAGTCTTTCCAGGTCTTGCTGTCACGAGCTTCACAAGGTGCCTACCTGATAGAGCGATGCTGCTTTTAATCCTTAGCAAGCTCCTCAACCCCGAGCGTTTGAATTTCAGCTGCTCGGTTCACAGCTTACCCTATTTCTGGCACAGGGAAGGAAAGGCCGCCCACAAAAAAAAGAGATGCACGTGGGGCTGCCCGTGGATTTTTGGCTCATTTCTGCAGCTGCTGATCCTTGAAGGCTCTCTGCCAAAGCCCCGAGGGCAGAGGGCCGGCGGCAGGAGACCTGCAGGAGCTGTGCCACTGGCACCAGTCGGTGCCACGCATACTCCCACCCCAAACCCTGCGACCCGTCCTCCCCGAGCCCCTGCCCCGCCGTCGGGGGTACGTCTGCTCTGTGCCAAGGACAGACGGTGAGCGGGGCTGATAACAGGGTGGAAAAAGCCTTCCCCGTCTGGCACCGACGACTGCATGGAAGGCCACCCTCCCCAGCTGCACCAGTGCCTTTCTCCTAGCGCCCATGGAGATGGACACCCCTAACAAAAGCCACTGTGTTTTAGCACCCCGGAGTAAAGGCTGTTGATGAACGGGTTCAGCAGATGGCACAGGCTGACACCACGCACTGGAGCTCCCCTCCTAAGGAATTTCTCTGCCCTAACATGTGTTGAAAGCTTTAAAAAGCATCAGCAAATACAGCGGTTAAGTACTCTCCTGCTTTTTAAATATCTTGTTTACTGCATGTGACATGACAGCCACATCTTAAGGTCATGTCCAGAGAGGTATATATACTAGCATGCACCAAGGGAACTGCTGTGCAGTAGCCCTGCAAATGTACTAGAGGGGTGGCGAGAAGCGTGCCTGCGACGCTGCGTGGGGAGGCATTTGCCTATGGCAGCAACTCCATTAAAGATAGCAGTAAAGTAAAATTCTGTAAAAATCAGAAGCGGCCGAGCAGCAAGCTCTTTTGGAAATCAAGCTGGAAGAAATGGCATTTGTTCCATGAAGATGTAATGAAAATCACTTAACAACATAAAAACAGAGCATGCATTTGATGAACTCTATTGAACATGAAAAAATAGTACGAATACCTGGCACTAAGAGTAAAAATTCTCAGCATATTTGACTCTTCAGAATCTCTGCTTACAGATGTGAAAACAGCTTTGTTTACTTCATAACTGTCAAGGTTATAATGTCTTAAAAAAAGCCTCCTGAGATCTTCATCTGGTTTTATAGGTCTTTCCTTACTGATGTGTTCTTGGGAAATGGGGTCGGCTCTGGCATCTCATCAGAAATAGACTTGTATTGACTGAAACAGACTGTAAATAAGCCTGCGTACAAGCAGGCTGTTTCTTGCCACCGTCCATATGTTGTTTTGGGTTTGTGTGGCAGGTTTTGGTAGCAGGCAAGGGGCTGCAGGGCCGGCTCCTGGGAGAAGCTGCTCGAAGCTCCCCCGGCTCCAAGTCGGACCCGACTCTGGCCAACACCGAGCCCATCAGCAACAGTGGTAGCACCTCTGGGAGAACGGATTTAAGGGAAACCTGCAGCAAAGGAGGAGATTAGAATGTGAGAGAAACCCCTGTGCAGATACGGAGGTTGGTGAAGAAGGAGGGGAGGAGGGTCGCCGGAGGAGGGGATGCCCCGGCAGCCCGTGGAGGGGAGTGGGGGAGCGGTTAAAAAAGCTCATACCTGCCAATGTTCTTTGAGCAAGTGGGAGCTGGCAGAGTTTATTGGTGTCAGACTGGTTTCGGGGGACTGGGGAGGTTTTGATCTGGTACTAGGAGCCCTAACTTCCCTAGTCTTAAAGGTCTTTTATTACCAAACCGCAGCCTTAGGTGTGCAAACTCAGCAGCTCCTCCAGCTCCTCTCCTTGCCCCTCACCCGTGAGCCCTTTCCCACACCCCTGCCTGGCTTTGCTGCTGTGGGGATGAGAATGGGGGCGATGAAGAAAAGCAGCACAGGGCAGAGGGTAATGAAAAGGCTTTCACCAATGGTGTAACATCTGACCTTTTATTTAGCAGTCGCTCCCTCTTTAAATAAGAAATAAATAAAAAGGATCGGTGCGTTGAATCCGATAGCATTGGTCAAAGCAAGCGCTGTACTGGTTCATGGAGGAGAATGCGGGCAGAAAAATCTTTGCCCACCCTGGGGCACCGCGCTTGCTAGTTAGCTGCCGGGTCACTGCCTGCGTGCAAGGGTTGTTTTTATGCGGCAGCTCGCAGCCGGGCTGTGTGTAATGGTCCTATGGGTGATGCCGGCCAGGCGGGCATCCCGGAGGTGCTGGTGCTGTGCCGAGCTGCGGTGCCTTGCTGGCCACCGTGCCCGGCCCTTACATCCACCTGGGGGGCTGTGTGAATAAAGGGCAAACTCCCAACTCTCCCCCCATTGCCCCTCTGGGAAGTCTGGTGTCAGGAAGCCTATTATTCCCATGCATAAATAGCATTTCGCCTTCTCTGATGGCAGCATAGCTCTGGGACTAATATTGTTAATCAAATATCGCAAAAGGAGGGTTCATACGCGCTGCCACTTTTATAAGTTCTGCAACCCTTCTTGTACTTAAAAGGAAACCCAAAATTATACAACCACACAGCTCAGATTTATTGTAAAGATGGATTTTTTAGAATTAAAAAATGGTAGAATTTAGGGGAAAGAGTAGTTACCAAGAGAACACTTTTCATCTAGATTATCTCTGTGGGCAGTTTTGTAGGTTTATGTAAGAAGTGAAATTAATCCATTCAAGATGCACACTCAGCCCTTTCCCACAAATAAAATAAGGCATCCAATCACATTTTGACAATAGGAAACAATATGTCTGTTGCAAGCTGGTCTGGCTGGGACTGAGTTAAATCTGAAGTTATTCCCGTCTGTTTCAGATATCCTGATACATTTATCACAGTGGAAATACTGAAGAGCACCATTTCATGATAACCAGAGAGAATAAGCCATCACTTTACCTGGTTCTATGCATTCTCTCCCTATTTCCCTGCCCTGTGAAAGTCGCTTTACAATTTTTATGCAAAGAAGCCAAAAGCCAGCAAAAATGTGGGTTGCCTTGGTAGAGAAACTGCAGTGTGTGTGTGTGGGGGGGGGGGTGGTGGTGTTTGCACACAGACTATGCTAAGCAGACAGTTCTTTATGTCCCTCTGGCTCTGGTTGTGCTCTGACAGCACTGATGACTTAAATGCAGTAACCAAGTCTGAACAAAGGCCTTGTCCAAAGCTTGTGCAGGACCGTGTTCAGGCTTTCTACAGCAGGCACCTTCTGGCAGTCATATGCTGCGGAGGGCAAACCAAAACAACAGGACTGCCCTGCAGTAGGAGATTGGATGCAAAGGCCTGGTGGACATGAAAGTAAATGCTGCGAGGAGAAAGGGAAAGCCAATTCTCCATGGCGATAGAGGGTTAGACAAGAAGGAAGAGTTTTAAATGAAGTGCAACGTCAGATGTCCCGTTTAACTTTTAAAGAAAGCTCTCCCAACATTAGGGATAGCAAGGCATGGGAAGGGAGCTCTCTGAGGCAGTCCAAGTCTGGCTTATCTTGCCTTGATATTTGAGACTCTTCCTGAAGCTGCTTCCATCCCTATTTCCTATCATTTTATGAGCTGTTCCAGAAAGCAAATACCTTTTCCTGGGATTAAATTAGCCTAAACAGTGAAATTGTCCTCTGTTTCAGGCCTTGCATCATACAAATACAATTTTTCTTTTATTAAACCTCAGAGCACCTGGGAGTTTCCCAGGCTATTCCATGTGCTAATAGTTTTAATGTCATTTCCTTATGTGCCAAAATGCCTGTAATTCTGTGGGAATTCCTGCTTTAGCAGGTAGTCCTACATCAGCCAATAAGTTAAAGTCCACAGAAAGTATAGCTAATGTCCATGTCACCTATATATGGCCATAGAGCTAATATAGCAAAAAAAAAAAAAAAAAAAAAAAGAAAAATGAAAAAAAAAAAAGAGGAGCTCTATAGCACACTCTGGCAAAGCCACAAGCATGTAAACTCACAAGCAGCCCCTGATGAAGAGAAGCTAAGCTAGCCCAGTGCTTTCCAACTTTCTTAATTTTGAGAGCACCAGACATTACCCAGAGGAGAAGGAGACCTTTTTTCTTTCTTTCCTTAGCCTGCTTTTTTCTTCTATGAACCCTTCAAGAATCAGGCTATGCATACAGTTGACCACAGATATTGCTACGGGTGACAGCTTGTTCAGACTGCATTTCTGAGCTAACTGGAAATGCCAGGATGCAGGAGCAGAAATGGACTGGCGGTTTCCATGGCAATTCACTACCCTATTAAAAATAAGGAATATAATGATATTTCTTACAAGTAGCAATTTGTTAACACAGAGCACAGAGCAGGGAAGCAGGGAGCAAGGTTCATGTTGTCTACACCATACCAACATGGTGTTCTCGACATGCTGAAGACCAGCAAAACAGAAAACTACATTTGACCTGATTTTTAAAAAGTTGGTAGATCTGGAAATGTTCCTGACATGAGCGGGAATTGCATGTGTCAGCATCTCTGAAAAACAAGGCCCTAACAAGTATATACATGTTTAAGCCCAGCCAGCAACAAAGCACCACACGGCCGCTTGCTCACTTCATACCACCCACCCCCCCCCCCCAACCGCCCCCAGTAGGATGATGAGGAGAAAATATAAAGAAAAGCCCGTGGGTCGAGACAAGGACAGGGAGGGATCACTCACCGGTTATGGTAATGGGCAAAAAACCAGACCAACTTGGGGAAAAACCAAAATCAATTAAATTTACTATCAATAAGATCAAAAAAAGGATAATGGAAAGTAAAACCAAATCTTGAAACACCTCCCCCCCCCCCCTCCCTCCTTCCCAGCTCAACTCCACTCCTGATTTCTCCACCTCCTCCCTCCAGCGGTGCAGGGGGACGGGGAATGGGAGTTGGGGTCAGTTCATCACACCTTGTGTCTGCCGCTCCTTCCTCCTCAGGGGGAGGAGGACTCCGCGCTCGGCCCCTGCTCCGCCGTGGGCTCCCTCCCACGGGAGACAGTCCTCCATGAACTGCTCTGGCGTGGATCCTTTCCATGGGCTGCAGTCCTCCAGGCACAGACTGCTCCAGTGTGGGCTTTCCAGGGAGAATAAGGGAATAAAAGGGGGGCGGGGGGAATGCAAATCTCCAGGGAAGAAGTAAAAGCGGAGCAATAATAAACTCCAGATACAATTCTTCAGGGATAAGTGGTGAAAGTAGGCATGGTGAGGGGAAAGGCTAAGGCCTGATATTTTGATGAACCCTTCATCCAAAGCACTTCCTAGCCATCGCTGACTTAAAAAGAGGCAGCATATGAGATGGGTAAACACTCATGCTCCCATTTTACGGTGAAGTTGGGCATACGTGGGTGGTGGGTTTGTCTGGCGTCTTGCAAGAAACCTTGGCAAACCCCAGGCAGCTCCCTCCAGGCCTGGCAGCAGACGGTCCCCACTCTCCAGCTGGGAGCTGAGGAGCCATGGCAAGCCGCCTCTGCTTCCCGCAGGAAGGTCTCCAGCTTGCTGGGGTGGCCAGAAGGGCACAGCTGAGGGTAAAGAGTTGGAGGAACCAAAGAATCTGCATTTCCCTCCATCAGCACAACTTCTGGCAAGTCTTCCCAGTGAGCTTTCAGTACCTGCCAGCAAAGGCAAATTCTGTGTCAATGGGAAAACAGCCTCATGGGTAAAGGAGCTGTGCATTTTTCAAGCGGTGATAGCCTCATCCAAAATGTGTTCTGGCAGTGGGCTTTTGTCTTTCTTCATGTGCTTCTGCTCCTGAGGACCTCCTCTGGCAGAATCAGAAACAGCAGTGAAAACCAGCTCCTCAATCTCTGATTTAAGTACCCTACGCTGTTCTCTTAGAGGACTTGGACCCACAGTAACAGTAGGCTTAAGTGCACATGAAACTACTTTTTATTTTAATGCTTCTCCGTCTCAGTGCTTTCTGTCTGAATTTCGTAAGCAGGGCTCAGAAGCTGAGATCTCAGCATGGTGCGGGCCAAGGGGAAAAAGAACAGCTGAGCACACCGATAAAATAAAAATAGACATGGTAGCCACGCCAAGAGGGGCAAGGCTCTGCAACCACGCAGTTTGGCTCAGCGTTGCCCTCGGATCGGAAAACCAGGAGCGGGAGGTCTTCCTATATGGCTTTGCCCACATCCTGCTGGGGAAAGATCCCATTTCTTTAACAATGTGGATCTGGCTAAGAAGGAGCCAGAACAGTAAATATTAATGTGGGCAGAGTTCATAAAGCCCTGCTCACTTTTGTTTTCTTGAAGTATTATGTAGCTACAATAGTAAGTGGATCTCTCTCTTCTTTTAGATGCCTTCAGGGAAATGTGAGGGTTTTCTGATTTTATTGAATTGGGTGAAGCAAAAACCTGGAAGGTGGATTTAATAGTTTGAAACCCAGCATGCTTGAAACTATTCCAGAGCATTTCTGGGCTGGGAGGTTCTTGGGAGAGCACCGCTGGATACCAAGAAGCTGTTCATGGCATTCATCTGGAATTTGCCTTTCCTCCTTTAATCTTGTCCCCTTTGGGGAGATTTTCACAGAATTGCATCAGCAATTCGGATAGGAGAGCTAAAGTAATATCTTTCTGCTTCCTTTACGTAACAGGCAGGACATTTAGCCATTTGATTGCTACAGATTTCCTCAGGAATTAGGCACCTAAGTTTTGGGGGGATTTGAGCCAAACCTCTGCGGAGAGGTCTCCTTTTTTGCACTTATAAAATTTCTGGTCAGTCTATCCACAGCTAAGTGCCACAATCTGTCTTGAATCTTAACGTTCTCAGCCATACATCCCATATGCCTTTGCCGAGTTTGCCAGGAAAAAACCTACCCTGAGTGTTAGAGCTGGAAGCTGTACAGCTTGGTTGGACGTGGTGCGTGGGTAGAGGGCATTCCTCTGCTCCCACCCAGGTTGTGGGGTGGAGAGCCGCTCTGTGTACTGGCAGCTCAGGGAGGATGAAAGGGGGATACGTGGGGATGTTCTTCAGAGGGTGAAAGTTGCTCAGATGTGAGGTCACACAGAAGGCTAAAAAAAGTAATCCCCAAAGCAAACAAAATGCAGCTGGGTGCAATTGTTAGTGTGAGCTCTGTCCATTCTCTGGCCACTTTGGGTTCTTACACCACAAGTAGTCGCTAATGGAGCTTTTTGATAAGAGAAAAAAACCCAGCACTTCAGTGCTACCTTGGCTGGCTTTAAAGCATGTGCTTTCTTGCAATGTTTCTGCAGGGTGGATTTTGGAAGACAGTTTGGCTTTGACAGTGTGTCCTTTTTGAAGGGTTCTGCTGACCTTTCTTGAGAGCTAACAAGACAGAATTGAGCTGCCTGCATCATTTCCCCCTCACTCCTTGACGGCTCCATATAAATAATAATACTTAAAACTGGCAGCTGACATTTACATCGTCTGAAGCAAATGACCTCGAAGGAGAGAGGGGCCCTGACATGTGAAGTTTGTAAAATGATAGCAAACTTGTGTGTTCTGCAAAGTAAAATATAAAAGTAGGTGGGACCTGGTGAAGGTGGAATAGCTCAAGTGAAGTTTGACAGCTTTACTATGTATCTGTGCTGCTCACAACCCAAATCACTCCTTTCTGCCTTTAACGGCCGGATTAGTTTCCTCACTAGCGTTTCTATTGCAGCCAGCAGCCAGGAAAAGCAGGACACGCAGAAGCAGGCTCTGCATTTGCTCTGTCTCCTGGCTGCTGGGTTTTACTGTCTGCCTCTGAAATCCAACTTCAGCCCTGGGCTTTCCCCGCTCATTCACTTCCTACCCTACTAAAGTCTTCTTGCAAACGCTGGTCTCTTATGCTGGGTACTCCCATCAAACCAGATCCCTGTAGCACTGCCAAGTCTAAAGCAGTGCTAAGGCAGTATTTGAACACACCAGCAGGTATCAGAGTACATGATGGCCTGGATTTCTGGATGGATTTCTGGATGGATTTCTGGATGGAGCCGGCTGCCGCACTTGCAGTGGTGTTGCCTACGTGAAGAAAGACTCTGGTCTCTTTCTGCACCTGGGATTTTCCTGGCACTTACATTTCAGCCTTCTTGGGGCTGTCATCTCTGTGTGCCCCTCTGAGGGACACGGTCATCTGTCGGTGGCTGTCCTAGCCTTCTACACACATCGCTGCGAAGAGGTATCACCAAGTATTTACCACTTGCACCTGGGTATGGTGGTTGGAGAAGAGCTTTCCTGAATGCCAGGGAGCTCCCTGATTCCAACAGGCACAAGCATTTCTGGGTACTCCTACTGTGCCATGATTGGCATTATATACTGTGAAGATAAAAGTCACCAAGCCCTAACCGCTCAGCGTGCTCATACTGCCTTGACCAGAATGTTTTTACCTAGGGTTTGTAGACTACTTCTAAAAGGTCTGTGAGAAGGCACTAAGGAAGGCAAGCCTATTGTCACTAGGTTTAAATTCAGTGGCAGGCTAGATGCTTAAAAAAATAAGAGTCAGCAAGTCAAAAAATGTTTCAACACACTGTCCTAGGATATATTATCTGGCATGGGAAACATGCAAGTTAAAAATCCGTATCAAACTATAAGGTCCATTGTCAGTCCTTAAGTAGGTATAATAAAGATTTCTATTCTTAAGGGTTACTGTTGCTATTGCAAGTCATGAAGGTAATAGGTATGAAGGACCCCAGCAGAATTTTTAGTATCATACTGAGGATATTGTTTATAATCTACCTCCTGTGATTTTTACCTTTTGTATTTCTCCACATGACTCTCTCCTCGACCACCTAAATGGGAAACCTGTTTAGATTCTACAAAACACGTTGGGGATCTGCTTTTCACATGTAACTTTCTTTTACTGAATCACTATGTATGAATAAAACCTAAAAGAAACAAATTCTTGTAAAAAGCTGCGTCCAGCCTTCTGCCACGCAGCAGGCAGTCCCTTGGTCCCCTCAGCCCACACTGCCTCCCCAAGCCACTTCATAAGCCACAGTAAAAAAGACACACCACCAAAAAAAAGGATGGCAGATCCATGAATAAATCCTTGCTGGGCACAGAGGAATCAAGGGTCTCTGAACATGTGGCCACAATCTCCCATATCATGGTGTTTCCACAGAATAATTTTGGGGCATCAATGCAAAACAGGAGCATTTGTGCTCACTGAATATTTTGCTCGGGACTGGCTTTTTGAATAATTGTTGTTAATACTCCTGCTAACGGTGCTGGTTTGTTGCTTCAGTGGTTTAAAGGAACTGTTAGATCTTCAAATCTGGCTTCCTGTAAAACAACATGCCATTACACTTCATCCAGCTATTCCTGTACTGAGTCCAACAATTCATTTCTGACCCAAAAATAATGTGTTTAGCTAAGGCTTCTGGAAAGAAACTAAAGACAACAGCGATGGAGAATCTGTCCTACCATTTAGTGTGTTCTGGATTGCTGGGTTTATATATGTATACACAGATACACACACACACACATGCACATAAGCAAAGGGAAGTTATAGGTATGTGTCTGATTTCTCACATTAATTAGTTTGGCTTCATTTTCCAGCCACTGTTCTTGTAACACCATGTCTACACAACTAGAGATATTTTAAACCCTTTATATTTCCTCATGAAATGTCACCATGTAACCGTGTCATCTTTTTTTTAATGATTGAACTCTTTAGGTCATTTTGTGTGTTTGTTTGTTTGTTTGTTTGTTTCCTAGGATAGTGCCTTTCAGTCTGCTAGCCTGCCTTGTATCTCTTCTTCCTTAATGTAAAACTTTGCAGGTTTGTGTTGAAGCTATTTTCATTGAATAGTTCCGGTTTGCCAAATGATCAAGACCGCTATGGTTAACAGTCTTAGCCTGATCTTATCTATTTCTTTCATCTTGTCTCAACCACCAGTTTTAGCATCAGTATTTTTATATTTACTTCTTGGTCCACATGAAAATGGTGACTATTGCTAGACTTGGCCTGAGGTCTGCAGAAGCTCCCCAGATACGTCCTCTTTCAATGATGATTCCTCACTAACAACCAGTTTGAGATATGGGGTCACATGTCTCCTTGCCAGGGAGCACTCATTTTTGAAACAAGAATGTTGTGTGTTTTAAAGCTGGCTGCATTACACAATTGGACAAAGTTTTTGGTTCGGGTCATATCACATATTAGAATATCCAAAATCATGAAAAGTTGCATATGTTTAATATCTTTATCCATGATCTGGATGAGGGGATCAAGTGTACCCTCAGCAAGTTTGCAGATGACACCAAGTTGGGAGGCAGGGTCGATCTGCTTGAGGGTAGGGAGGCTCTACAGAGGGATCTGGACAGGCTGGATCAATGGGCCGAGGCCAATTGTATGGAGGTTCAACAAGACCAAGTGCCGGGTCCTGCACTTGGGTCACAACAACCCCACGCAGCGCTACAGGCTTGGGGAAGAGTGTCTGGAAAGCTGCCCGGCAGAGAAAGACCTGGGGTGCTGGTTGACAGCCGCTGAATGTGAGCCAGCAGTGTGCCCAGGTGGCCAAGAAGGCCAACGGCATCCTGGCCTGTATCAGAAATAGTGTGGCCAGCAGGAGCGGGGAGGTGGTTGTTCCCTTGTACTCAGCACTGGTGAGGCCGCACCTCGAGTCCTGTGTTCAGTTTTGGGCCCCTCACTACAGGAAAGACATGGAGGGGCTGGAGTGTGTCCAGAGAAGGGCAACCCAGTTGGTGAAGGGTCTGGAGAACAAGGAGAAGGGTCTAGAGAACTCATGAGGAGCAGCTGAGGGAACTGGGGTTGTTTAGTCTGGAGAAAAGGAGGCTGAGGGGAGACCTTATCGGTCTCTACAGCTACCAGAAAGGAGGTTGTAGTGAGGTGGGTGTCAGTCTCTCCTCCCAAGTAACAAGCGATAGGACAAGAGGAAATGGCCTCAAGTCATGCCAGGGGAAGTTTAGTTTGGTTATTAGGAAAAATTTCTTCACCAAAAGGGTTGTCAAGCACTGGCACAGGCTGCCCGGGGACGTAGTTGAGTCACCATCTCTGGAGGTATTTAAAAGACTTGTAGATGTGGTGCGCAGGGACATGGTTTAGTGGTGGACTTGACAGTGTTAGGTTAACAGTTGGACTTGATGATCTTAAAGGTCCTTTCCGACCTAAATGATTCTGTGATTCTATATGTGCAAGCTACTTTTATCAACTAAACTCTTCAATGTCTCACACTAAACACTTTCCATAAACTATGTGTCTTGACACTGTCCACACATACTACATTGAATGTGATATCAGGTAGACGACCTGTAATTATTTAAGTCTTCTTTTGTGTTCTGTTTTAATACTTCCAGACTTGGGCTTTTCTCAAGTATACTAAGATTTATCAGAAATAATGACAGAAGGCCATTGATCTTTTTAGTTTATTTTTCTGTGACTCCTGGATGAAAGCCACAGAGACTCAGGCTGTATTGCATATTCAGATTTCAAAAAAATCCTATTTAAATCTTTTTAAGAAAAAGACATTATTTTCTGGAACATTTTGTTCATCTGTTGATTGCAAAATTGTGGGGGCTTTTTTTAAGGAAAGCTGACTGTAGTTTAAAAAATATCCTTTTCATTGGTTTAGGTAAATTGAATTCACTTACAGTAACATAGACCAAAGAAGGATTGCTGAATCCAAATCCATGACATCAGAGAAATGTATTCGTGGGCAAGTGCTGCTTACTACTGCAGCTGGGGGCAAGGATTAGCTTTACAAGAAAGGTGCTGCTTGAGGAAAATGGGGAAAAAAACCCAACTCCCTTTTTTTAATAGCTTTACCATGCAAATCAACGCACTTACTTAACTTACACTTACTATTTAATACAGATAGCGCAGTACATAAATTCAGCACTGTAGGTAAGGTCATGTAATCCTTTGGTAGCACCACCATTAGAAGATGATAAAATTTGTAATTTTGCATTTTAATTAGTTACAAGCCTTGCTCTCCTGGGAAGTCACGGCTGCAACTTATAGTTGGGGATCCTTTGAATGAATGCTGGATAGAAGGAAAACTCAGAAATATTTCAGGAAATTTCAGGAATATTCCTGCTTTCCCTAAGAAATTATTCTGGGTTTACATTTCTTAAAAGAAGAATGTGAAACCAAGATTTAACTGTAACTTCCCTTGTCTTCTTTCCTGTTGACACAGTTATTTACTCACTATGTGTGAATAATTGCTAGCGACCAAACTGCTCTGTGAACTTGATCTTTATTTGCCTGCAGTACAGGTGGGTTTCTTCCAGTGTGTTTCTTGGCTAAATTCACCCATGTGGGGTGCTGGCATTATTAGAGCTTGCGAACTGGACACAGAAGCCATTCCCCCTGACATTGCTTCTTGCTGTGCTTGCTCTCAGGAGTGACATGATTCTTTCTGATGGCTGGCTGGCTCCAACTCCGGCTTAAAAATCCCACTAGAATTTTGATATTTTTTTTTTTCCCTGGGAGACGCTGACATAAACAGGAATGAGGAACTCCAGAAACTATGAAATCATTTCTTTTCCACCCAAACAGGCTGTATGTGAGACATTTTTCCAACAGTAAAGAGGGTTCTGTCAGATTTATTGCCTGGGTGCAGTTTGCATTTACTTTTCCCTCCTTACCATCACACAGGTTTATTGCCATGTCCATACGGAATAAATAGCAGAACTGGAGATCCAGATCCCTAACATGCCTTCTACCACTGAGGCAACTCCTCCTATTCAAAGGGGACTTAAAGCATCTTTAATCCTTGCTCAGAGGCAAGACACTTAACCAGAAGACTTTCTTGAATAATAAAGAGCAAGCAGAGCCGGGCTGGAAGATGGAGAAGCCAAAATCCCCCATGATCCATCTGTTCTGGTTTGCCTTGGTTAGATAAGTCAATGTTTTACTAGGTAGGCACCCTAAGGCTAGTCTGGTTCATGCCAGAAGTTGGTTTGTCTTCTGCATACTTCAGGGTGATGGATTGGTCATAGAAAGTGCTCCTTGGTGAGCCAGGAGGCAACTTTCAAAATAGAGCCTGAACCTCGGTTCAAAAGAAGAGGCAAGTCTCGTTCTGCTGATTTTCTAACTGTAGAAATTGGGCTAAAATCCTCATTTGGCGTGTTAATTTTTTTTATTTTATTTTAAGGGCTCATCACAGAGCCTTTCTACTAGCTTGGAAAGCTACGTCCCATTCCATTTGACTTTCCACACTGTCACTGAGGGCAAAGTCTGTTTTCTGGCATGCTCCTGCAAGAAGAAATATTTCTTCATTGAAAATGAACCTTCCAGAACCATGGGAACAGCTGGAGTTCATTGATTTTTGACTTATGACAAACACCCCTTGTTACGTTTTGCAGTATGAACTCAGCTTCCGCTACTTCCTGAGGAGAGAAAACGTTACGTCTGCCTTCCTGATCAGGCTGCAACAGTTTATTCATTTCCCAGGAATGCTAATTCAGCGCCTCTCTTCTTTCTCTTCTTATAGTCAAACCACTCAGGCAAAAGTTTGCGAACATCCAAGATTATTTTAAAGCAATTCACACCCCATATTTCATTACGCTGTCTCATTGAGCTGCTCAGCTAAGAGCATCCAAATGACGACGTCATGCAAGCATGTCTTCATTATGTCAGCCCATGAGCATAACAATGCTTGTATATGCATACATAAATTTCTAGCAGTTACGGCCCATCGGTTGTAAAGCTGATGTGCTGATCTGAAGCAGAAGGTGGTTTGGCCTCCGCTTCTTTTCTGTAAAAACCCGGCACCATATCGTCATACGGGTGTGCTTTGGAGCGCAGCGTCAGCACAACGTACAGCTCTGCTTGCTAAGCAGGCGCTGCTGCCTTTAAATAAACCTGAAGCGTGTGGCTGGGATTTTCACAGACACTGTTAGAGTGATGAGAAAAAAAACTTTTTAAAAGGAGAACCGTGCCCAGTGAGCCTACAGGCACATCGACTGGCCATGCTGCCATGGCGTGCCTCTCTCAACCTTATTGGGGCTGGTTTCGGTGATGTGTTATTAAAACCAGAGGACGTATTGTCAGTTGTAGAGCTGGGCAATCTGTTAAACTGAATGCTTACAATCTTTCGTTGAACAGATTAATGGAAAACTTAAGCAGAAGTAGTTTTCCTAAGAGCCAACCTATGCCTGCTTTTGAAAGGGCCAGACTGATTTTGCACAGGCCAGATATTTTTTTTTTTTTTTGCAC
Source organism: Astur gentilis (assembly GCF_929443795.1). Classification (NCBI taxonomy): domain Eukaryota; kingdom Metazoa; phylum Chordata; class Aves; order Accipitriformes; family Accipitridae; genus Astur; species Astur gentilis. Next base: position 30,769,737 of record NC_064894.1, on the reverse strand, counting down.
CAATACGATGCAAAACTTCAGTTTGCCCCTTCTGGATACAAACCCACAGTTGTTTGAAGAGTTTGAGTGAGTTTTCCTTGGGTCTTAGGGATTTGTTTGACCCTATCCTTTCTCCTCTTTCCCTCCCTGCCTCACTGTGGTGGGTTGACCCTGGCTGGATACCAGGTGCCCACCAAAGCCGCTCTATCACTCCCCCTCCTCAGCTGGACGGGGGAGAGAAAAATATAACGAAAGGCTCGTGGGTCAAGATAAGGGCAGTTTAATAAAACGATAGCAAAGGTTGCGCGCGAAAGCAAAGAAAAAAAAACAAATGATGTTACTCTCTACTTCCCATCAGCAGGCGATGTCTGGCCACTTCCCGGGAAGCAGGGCTCCAGTACGCGTAGTGCTTGCTCCGGAAGACAAAAATGTCCCCCCCTCCGTCTCCCTTCACTTAGCTTTTATATCTGAGCTGACGTCATATGGTATGGAATATCTGTTTGGTTAGTTTAGGTCAGCTGTCCTGGTTATGTCCCGTCCCAAGATCTTGCCCTGCCCCAGCCTGCCATTGAGGGGAGGGCAAAAATGTTGGAGAGACAGCCTTGATGCTGTGCCAGCACTGCTCAGCAGTAGCCAAAACACTGGTGTGTGATCAACACCTTTCTAGCTACAGAGCTGCAGAGCACAGTGCTATGAGGGCTGCTATAGGGAGTACTAACTCCATCTCAGCCAGACCCAATACAATCTCCACCCCTTATTCCATACCATTTGCGTCCTGCTCAGGTCCCACATAATTTAATACAGATATCTTCTAACCATACTATTGTATTTAATTCTCATTACTGAAATCCTTTCTTACCAACACTTACAACTGAAACTACGTACTTAAACAACTTTTATACCCAACGTACAGATTTATACATTCTTATTAATTACTATCCCTTGTCCTTTAAGAGATAGATATTCCAGGGGCTTCTTCCACTCCTTCAGATGTTCACACACAGGTTATGACTTGGGCCCCATCCATCAAGATGAGTGGTCAGGACAGGAGAAGCAGTACGTTCAATCGTTGGGCACCAACGTCGGCTTGGTTTGGGTCACCGATGCACTTGTCTGGTTCCTTGCGAAGTTCACTCCTCTGCAGTTCAGGTCATTCCTGCTACATTACTTCCTGCAACATACAACTCACATCACAGATTATTTTTCCCCCAAGGTTAAATGTCCTTGAGGCACACACTGGGTCTCCCCATCCTTCCGCATTACCCACCAAGTACACCCAGGTCCCTGAGCAAAGACAATCCCACGAATGGGTTTGCCTTTTCCCATGGGAGGTGCAATCCACACTGCCTTCCCCAGCCACTTCCCCATGTGCACCACGGGGACCTTATCTCCTCCCACAGTATGTAGGGGTTTTGTTTGGGCAGGACCAGGACGGTTAGCAGATCCTCTAGAGTTAACTAGCCAAGTGGCTTCTGCTAAATTTGCATCCCAATGCTTCCATGTCCCATTGCCTAGCGCTCTCAACATACTCTTCAACAGTCCATTATATCTCTCAATTTTTCCAGATGCCTGAGGGTGATAGGGTATGTGGTATACCCACTCAATGCCATGTTTCTTTGCCCAGGAGCTTATAAGGTTATTTCGGAAATGAGTCCCATTGTCTGATTCAATTCTTTCTGGGGTACCGTGTCGCCATAAAATTTGCCTTTCGAGGCCTAAGATGGTGTTTCGGGCAGTGGCATGGTTTACAGGATATGTTTCTAGCCAACCAGTAGTTGCTTCCACCATGGTGAGTACGTAGCACTTGCCTTGGCGTGTTCGTGGCAGTGGTCCAATGTAGTCAATTTGCCAGGCCTCGCCATATTGAAAACCCAACCACCGCCCTCTGTTCCAGGGAGACTTTACTCTGGTGGCTCTTTTGATTGCAGCACATGTTTCACATTCATGAGTGACCTGTGTGATGGCCTCCATGGTCAGGTCCACCCCTCGATCACGAGCCCACCTATATGTTGCATCTCTCCCTAGATGTCCCGATGTCTCATGGGCCCATCGAGCTACAAATAGCTCACCCTTACGCTCCCAGTCCAGGTCCACCTGAGCTATATCTATTTTGGCAGCCTTGTCTACCTGTTCATTATTTCGATGTTCTTCAGTGGCACGGCTTTTGGGCACGTGAGCATCTACATGACGTACCTTTAGAGTCATGTGTTCTACACGGGCAGCAATGTCCTGCCACAATGCTGCTGCCCAGATGGGTTTACCCTTGCGTTGCCAATTGGTCTTCTTCCACTGCTGTAGCCACCCCCATAGGGCATTAGCCACCATCCAGGAGTCGGTATAGAGGTAGAGTACCGGCCACTTTTCTCGTTCAGCAATGTCTAGAGCCAGTTGGATGGCTTTCACTTCTGCAAACTGACTTGACTCGCCTTCTCCTTCAGTGGCCTCAATGACTTGTCATGTGGGGCTCCACACAGCAGCTTTCCACTTCCGATGGTTCCCTACCACACGACAGGATCCATCAGTAAACAAAGCATAACACCTTTCGTCTTCTGGTAACTCATTATATGGTGGTGCCTCTTGGGCACGAGTCACCTCCTCAGGTGATGCTCCAAAATCTCTGCCTTCTGGCCATTCCATGATCTCTTCCAGAATTCCTGGGCGGTTAGATTTCCCCAGTCGAGCCCGTTGCGTGATCAATGCTATCCACTTACTCCACGTAGCGCTGGTTGCATGATGTGTAGAGGGGATGTTTCCTTTGAACATCCAGTGTAGCACGGGCAATCGTGGTGCCAAGAGGAGATATGTTTCTGTACCAACAACTTCTGAAGCGGCTCGAACCCCCTCATATGCTGCTAATATCTCTTTTTCAGTCGGGGTATAGTGAGCTTCTGATCCTCGGTACCCCCGACTCCAAAACCCTAATGGTCGACCTCGGGTTTCTCCTGGTGTTTTCTGCCACAGGCTCCAGGTGAGACCATGTTCCCCAGCTGCAGTGTAGAGTACATTTTGTACATCTGGTCCTGTTCGGACGGGCCCAAGAGCTACTGCACGAGCTATTTCCTGTCTGATATGCTCAAAGGCTTGTTGTTGTTCAGGGCCCCATTCAAAATAGTTCTTTTTCCGCGTTACTCGATAGAGAGGGCTCACAAGCTGACTATAACCTGGAATATGCATTCTCCAGAACCCCACAAGGCCTAGGAAAGCTTGTGTTTCTTTCTTGTTAGCTGGTGGAGACATAGTTGCTATCTTGTTAACCACATCCATAGGGACATGACAGCGACCATCCTGCCATTTTATTCCCAAGAACTGAATCTCCTGTGCAGGTCCCTTGACCTTACTTTTCTTTATGGCGAAACCAGCTTTCAGAAGAATCTGAATTATTCTTTTTCCCTTCTCAAACACTTCTTCTGCCTTGTTGCCCCATACGATGATGTCATCTATGTATTGTAAATGTTCAGGGGCATCGCCTTGTTCCAGTGCCATTTGGATTAATCCGTAACAAATGGTAGGGCTGTGCTTCCACCCCTGGGGCAGCCGATTCCAGGTGTATTGGACACCTCTCCATGTGAAAGCAAACTGTGGCCTGCACTCTGCTGCCAAAGGAATGGAGAAAAATGCATTGGCAATATCAATTGTAGCATACCATGTGGCTGCCTTTGATGCCAGTTCATATTGAAGCTCTAACATGTCTGGTACAGCAGCACTCAATGGCGGTGTCACTTCATTCAGGCCGCGATAATCTACTGTTAACCTCCATCCTCCATCAGACTTCTGCACTGGCCATATAGGACTATTAAAAGGTGAATGAGTCTTGCTGATGACTCCTTGGCTCTCTAGGTGATGAATCAGCTCATGGATGGGAGCCAGGGAGTCTCGGTTTGTCCGGTATTGCCGACGGTGCACCGTCCTGGTAGCGATAGGCACCTGCTGTTCTTCAACTTGCAGCAATCCCACAGTAAAGGGATCTTCCGAGAGGCCAGGCAGGGTAGATAGCTGTTTGATCTTCTCTGCATTTACAGTGGCTACACCAAAAGCCCACCAGCACCCCTTTGGGTCCTTGAAGTACCCTCTCTTGAGGTAGTCTATGCCAAGGATACAAGGGGCCTCTGGACCGGTCACAATGGGGTGCTTTTCCCACTTGTCCCCTGTCAAGCTCACTTCAGCCTCCAGTATAGTCAATTCTTGGCATCCCCCTGTCACTCCAGAGATCCAGATGGATTCTGTGCCCCTGTATCCTGATGGCATCAGTGTACACTGTGCACCAGTGTCTACCAAAGCCTTATACTTCTGTGGGTCTGATGTGCCAGGCCATCGAATCCACACAGTCCAGTATATCCGATCATCCCTTTCCTTCTCCTGGCCGAAGGCAGGGACCCTCTATTGCTGTTCCTCATCAGAATATTCACTGTCCGATCCTTGCGGTACCAGACCAGAAGTCCCCTCACCAGAATCAAGGGAGGTGTTTTCAGTTCTTCTATGCCTGGAGGATCGCTGAGTGCCTTCTTGGGCCTCTACAGCAACTACGCTGACAGCCTTCTTCTTGGGTGACCCCTTCTTAACAGCTGTCTTCCCTCTCAGTTCACGTACGCGGGCTTCCAGCTTAAAGGTGGGTTCACCATCCCACTTCCTCATGTCCTCCCCTTGGTCACGCAGGAAGAACCAGAGTGTACCACGTGGCATACGCCTTGGGCTCCCTTTCCCTCTGACTGGGGCAGGGGAGAACTGATTTCTTGGAGCATCCCTAACAGCCAAGGCACTGTCCTGTAGGGATGAGGAGACACAGAGATTTTCCTCAAAGTTTTGGAGCCAAGACGACACTTTCTCCACAGTTGGTGTTTCCATATCTGGACAATACATTGCTGCCAAGCTGTTAGAATACGACGCTGGGGCACCTTGAATCACCTTTCGCCACATGGCTCGTGTGCACAGGACATCCTCTGGGTCTTTGGAAACTTCCTCGTCATCTAGATCACTGTAGATGACTTCCACCACTGCTAACTCTCTCAGGTACTGAATGCCTTCATCTGCAGTAGTCCACTTTTCTGATGAATTTACAAGATCTTCCTTGAATGGATATCTTGCCTTCACACTTGAGAGGAGCCGGCTCCAGAGACTGCAAATTGCTGCCTCTTTCCCAATTCCTCTTTCAATTCCCCGGTTTCTAGCGAGGGATCCCAGCTGTTGCGCTTCCTTGCCTTCCAGTAGCTGACTATCAGCCCCGTTATCCCAGCATCGGAGCAGCCAGGCAGCAATCCGCTCACCTGGCTGGCGGCTGTAATCTTTCCGCAAGTCCCGAAGTTCTGAGGATGTCAGGGACCGGGTAGTTTCTGCTTCTTGTTTAAGTTCCCTCACTCCTTCCTCCAATTTCCTTATCGAAGGACCAGCTTCTAAATCAAGCCTTTCCTCTTCTTCTTCTTCCCTCACTAATCGATGGTATGGACCCGTTGATCTCCTTGTCCACTGTTTCCGTTTCACTACTGGGGCAATTACTGTAGTTGTTGTTTGGGTCCCTATCTCGAGCATCGTGTCCTTAGATGCAGTCTGGGTCCCTGCCTCAACCATGGTCCTCTGAGAGTATTGAACTGTGGCTCGGTAGGCATAGGCCAGGCCCCAGTACAGTGCGAGAAGCTGCTGGTTTTCATTGGGATAGGCAAGGCACCCTTCTATCAGGTGACGTGTCAGTTTGCCAGGGTTACTTGCCTGTTCGGATGTAAAATCCCAGATTATGGGAGGTGATAACCGTCCTAGGAATCTGCCCAAATCCTTCCATATACCCTGCCACCCAGGGACTGGTCGCTTGAGGGCACATTTCAATATTGCCTCACCTAAAACTTGCCTCCTCTTATACCAGGAAGAGACCAGGTTCCACAATACCCATAATATGCCACCAGTGTTAATTATTAGTATTGAACAGCTCACGTAAGGGTGAACAAGGACCTCGGGAGCCTGCATAATAAAACCATTCACATCAATGCCTGGTAGGGAGAGGGAGATGTGTTCCCTCATCTCCTCCACAAGATAGCTCCCACAACACAGCAAAGCCATCACTGCCAGGACAAAGCACATAGACACTATTTGTATTAGCACGTTCCCACGTTCCTTCATTCTCCACACAAGATAACTCCCACAGCACAACAAAGCCATCAGTGCCAGGACAAAGCACACAGCCATTATTTGCATTAACATGTTCCCAAACTCAGCAAGCTAGAGATAAGCAAGCAGCTAACAAGCTCTGTGACCTGCACAGGAGCTTGCCACTTAATAACTAGCTATAGAACGCTTAATGCAAAACTGCCGTTGTCGTGCCCCACGTTGGGCGCCAAAAAAGGACTGTGGTGGGTTGACCCTGGCTGGATAACAGGTGCCCACCAAAGCCGCTCTATCACTCCCCCTCCTCAGCTGGACGGGGGAGAGAAAAATATAACGAAAGGCTCGTGGGTCAAGATAAGGGCAGTTTAATAAAACGATAGCAAAGGTTGCGCGCGAAAGCAAAGAAAAAAAAACAAATGATGTTACTCTCTACTTCCCATCAGCAGGCGATGTCTGGCCACTTCCCGGGAAGCAGGGCTCCAGTACGCGTAGTGCTTGCTCCGGAAGACAAAAATGTCCCCCCCTCCGTCTCCCTTCACTTAGCTTTTATATCTGAGCTGACGTCATATGGTATGGAATATCTGTTTGGTTAGTTTAGGTCAGCTGTCCTGGTTATGTCCCGTCCCAAGATCTTGCCCTGCCCCAGCCTGCCATTGAGGGGAGGGCAAAAATGTTGGAGAGACAGCCTTGATGCTGTGCCAGCACTGCTCAGCAGTAGCCAAAACACTGGTGTGTTATCAACACCTTTCTAGCTACAGAGCTGCAGAGCACAGTGCTGTGAGGGCTGCTATAGGGAGTACTAACTCCATCTCAGCCAGACCCAATACACTCACCCAACAAAGGGTTTGTAGAGCAATCTCAGTCTTCATTTGACTGAACAAACCAAAGGTTTTAAAGGAATGCTGCCCTGTAAATAACACGATTCTTCCCCCTTGTGGCATTTCTAGCAAAAACCACAATTTGTGATGATTACGGTAAATATTTTGCAAACCTGACAGACACAACCCCTTGTGTTTCATTTGTAGCTACAGGTAGGGAGAGGCAAGAGGAGAGCAGAGGTCTGAAGCAACATTTGAATGTGGCGTGTGTCACTTTTGACAGGAGTTGAGGGTACAGCAGTGCAGCACCTCGAGGTACGGCAGTGACAGCGTGCAGGGCACAGCCTGACAGGCCAGTGTTGGGCTCTGCCGGGGGGCTATTCTGTTTTCAGGGGTCTCTACTCTGTTTCCAGGGGTCTCGTGCTCTTCCAGTGACACCACTTAACTCCACACTGAGGTAGCGTGTCCCTGCAGCAAAGAGGCACTCCTTGGGGGTATCGGATCAGCATCTCGTTCTTCTTTACCCCGATACCCCACCGTTCATCTAAATAGATGCTGTGGAGGCAACCAAGGACTTCTGGCAATTGATATGCTGCCAATGCAGTGACGGTACGGTGCCTCAGAGGAGATCCCTCATTCCTCTGCCTCGGAGCAGTAATGCCAGAGGATGCATTTTTCATGTGCCATTGCAGAGCATAGAGGAATTTTCTCAGGAACTGCAAGTGAATTTCAGGATGTAATAGCATGTCATTAATTTTATGAAGTTACCAAAATATAACTTAGGGGAGGGTTCTGCTTGTCACTGCTCTTCCTCTAGTGACTTGGCATAATAAATCTGTATAGCAAATAATTCTGCTTCTCTGCATTTATCCTCATTCTTTAACGCTAGATCCCTGCATCAATATACACCTAAAGCTGTTTTAAGTTTGTAATGAAAAAGAAGCTAGATTTCCTGGGAAGGGGCAGGAGGGGACACATACATGCTGTCATGTCACATCGCAGCAATTCTGGTTTGAAGCTCTGGTTCTTACCTCAGCCCCAGCACATCTTCGAGGCCTGTGAACAGTATTCAGCCTCTCTTGGCAACCTGGTATCAGTGTGCAGCTCTCGGGGGTTACAAATGAGGCACAGCAGTATTTTAAGAGCAGAAGAACACTCCTCCCATTAAAAGTCTTTGCAACACTTCTAACTAAGGCAGAGCTCTGCTTCATCGAATAGCATCTGCACCTTTAACTTCTTTCACTCTGTACTGCAAGCAAGGTAGGGAGCACACACTTCCACAACAATTTTTCCTGCTTGGAAAATCAGAGCCCAAGTCTGCTTTTGACATGAAGAATAAAAAACCCATGTGCACTCTTCAGTCTGTTTCAACAGCCTGGCACAGAGACTCCCTGTAAATTCACTCTGCTGCAGCAAACTAGCACGTTTATTTTTCATTCTAAGTCCTGAAATAGTAGCAATCTCCTATTTAATTTCCCTGGTAACTGTATGGAAGAGAATAGAGTATTCCCTGGCATAGATATGCAGGGCAATAACTGAACTTTATGATGAGCAATTTCAAAATATCATCAGTCTTTGCCACTGCAGGATATTTTTTCCTCAATTCTCCCACCAAACCCTGCCCACAGTCAACAGCTTTTACACTCTTCCATTTGTTCCCACACAGCTTCCCGAATATTTGATTACCGCATTGGTCAGATCCATCCGTCTGCTGCAGCTGTTTTGTAGTACCACAGGTATACACTGGCCATAAACCTGAAATGTGCTTTGTAGCTGCTGTGCATTAGTGGAAGTCTCAAGTCATTAACTGAATACAGCTGTAGACACAGAGGGCCTGGGATCTGGTCCTGACCTGGCAGCTTGGAAAATCTCAGCTTAAAATGACAGATATATGCGTTTTGCACAAAATGTTAGAAAATTGACTCTTTGGTCACCTTCTCTGGTCAAATCAATTAAGCACCACAAGGAGCTGCATCACTAAGGAAAAAAACCAAGGCTGGGCTGAGACAGTTCAGCCTAAGGCGGTGGAACTAGCTGCTCAAACCATGGCCATTTTGCAAATCACTAATGAAAGCCAGCTGCGGCAGGCTTATACAGCACCGGTTTCCCTGTGCTGCTGATCACCTCTTCTATATAGCACCTTGGAAAAGCAGCTCGTGGCCAGCAGGCAGCTGATTCCTTCCCACAACAAGACTTGGAAACACTCTCCTGTGGGACAGCTGAAAACCCATTTCGTGGAGCACATGTTGGATTATAGCACAGTGAGATGGGCACATGTCTGTCTCTGTCCGATGAGTGCGTCTGGGCCGTTTTATAATTGCAGTGATTTAACTTCTGCTTGGATTACAGAGAAACAGTGGGCACCTCCCGCTCTGGCTGCCACAGCTGCAGATCAGCTTTGTCAGACAGTCACATTTTGTAGTTTGGGACGCCATTGACTGAAGTTTAGGTTATATCATCATACATTCCCTGCCTACAATGATGTTTTTTAAATGCTTGTTTTTATCTGCAGGGAGCATTTGGCCTTCTGTAACACAGTATACTCAAGATGGCACTCGGTACTGGACACTGATTCGTAAACTCAGGCCAGGACAGACTGGGCATGGTCTCATCTGACCACCTGAACAAAACAGAGCATTGCACTTCACCCATTTATTCCTACATTAAGCATAGTTGTTTGGGAATTTGAGTGGAAGTCATCTGAGCCAAATGCACACCAAGAGCTAAACCCCCCACTAGTTCTCTCGGCATTTGTTCTGACGGTTGATTCCCCACTCCACCCCTGCGCTTAAAAAACAGGTTTCTATTTTCTCACTTAAAACCATGAAAGATTTCTCTCCTGGTATTAACTGGTTCACATTGGTTCACATCATGACTTTTTCTCTGCTGGCATGAAGGGCCGTGTAGAAGCTGGTACCTCCTCCTGGTGCGGGCATGAGGATGACAAAATTGAGCCAAGGCGTACGTGATGCACAAGCCTCGGTGCGGCTCCTGTGAGCTTCCCCTGGTGCAGATGAGTGCTGCAGGCACGGCCTGCCTGCCTCGCCTCCTCACCCTCACCAGTACCTGAAGAACTGCCTGTGAGTGTAATTACTCCGGCATCTCCACTGCAGAAAGTGCGGCCATCCCTCACAGCTACGTGAAGACAGCAGTGAACGAGGAGCTGAGGTGTTTTCCTATTAAGAAGCCGCAACTCCTGAAGTCTCCGCTCTGGGGTAAGCCTCAGGCGCAAGGCTGTCTGTTATTTCCTTCTCAAAGTCAATCCCGTCTTGTGAATACCAGGCCAAACTAAAATGCATATTGATTGCTGTGTTGCCTTCCCTGGAGTTGTATCATTAACATCATCAAAGCGCCAGCTATGATGTCCTCTGTCCTGCTGTAAACATTGGGTTTCCCCATTCGTCTAATCTTACGGGGAATTTGAATTGGCTTTTTGTTGTAGGAAAACTGTATTCCCGTTTTGTTTTGTTAAAGTATCGCTCGGTTACTTTGGGAGTACATGTAACTACTATTAATGATGAATAACCTTGTTTAATCTGGAAGGAATGCTGAAACAATCAGCAGCTCCTCCATTATTTGTTTTAAAGCAAACCCAGTGACTGTCCCAGGTTGTCCCAGGTAGCAGCAGGAGCACCAGAGCTTGCAGCCTCTGCTTCTGGCCTCCGGGAGCTGGGGGCAGCCGCGCCGCAAGCTCTCCCCCTGTCTGCCATGGCTGCAGCAACTCCTGCTGGGAAGGGAAGGGGCAACTCCATCCCTGTGCTGGGGCAAACATCGGCCGAGTCTGAGACGGGGCCGCATTGTGCGTAGTGCTGTTAATCACACTGTTTCTATGACTTCCGAGCGCCTGGGACTAAAAGGAGCCCCTTATCACATTTTCCTCTAGAAACTCAGTGCAGCACCTGAACCTGAGGCTGAAGGACGTGCTTAGACAATAATCTGTGTCTGCTCTCAGCATCCACGCTTAACTCCAAAGACAGGTCTCAGACTAGAGTGGTCATGCTGCTAAAACTATCATCTACGTTGAGGCAAGGCTATGTATAGTAGGTACGTCAAGATTATCAAAATACGCCATTATTTCAAACAGCATGGTGAGGTCAAACTGGACCAATGTCATCTGTATACACACACCCCTCTATCTATCTATCTCTCTATCTATATCTATATCTCTCTATCTCTCTCTATCTACCTACCTACCTACCTATCTATAACACAGACTGTTTCCTAGTTTCTTCTCCAGCTGGGTCACCACAAAGTCTTACATGCTAGAGGAATTCATCTTGGTTTTCTTGTGCAAGCCTCAGTGAATGGATCATGACCTGTGTCATACAGCCACCCCAGGCAGGATGACACCTGGGCGTTGATATACAACACAGACAGTGCTTACCTATCAGCAGAAACCCCACAGCTGCAAAGCTCAAAAAGCATGGCCACAGCAAGGGATCCTTCTGCTTCATGTCAAAAGCGTTGGCCAGCCAATATCATCTTTGCAAATAGATTTGATCGTCTCCTGTCTTGGTGAGGTCAAGTAAGCTGTCTGTGCACAGCATCTCACCCATCTTCTTCCCCTCCTCCTCTTTTCTGTTACTCTCCTGACACTTCCCTCCTGCCTTCACTGTATAAACTTGCCATTGTTATTAATTCCTTGCTCCTTGTTCCTTCCTGCCTTGACTTTATAAGGCAAGAACAGAGGAGCAGCCCCCATGGAAAGAAATAAATGTTATGACTACGAGGGGATGAAAACTCCACTGCTCCTGGGTCGTAGGCTCCCACATTGCCATTGTGTTTCTGGGAGAGCTAGAAAAGGCAGCTAAAGTCCTTAAACTGCCCCATACCATATGAGCTATAAAACCTGGGAAAGTGTGCGGGGGAGCCCTGAACATCTTGGGCAGGTGATCCTGTTATAACAATAAATTTCTTCTGTGAGCTCACTCTGCTTGCCGGTGACAGGTATGTGTGCAGTCCTATGATTTAGCGCCGGCCTTATGTGTGTAAGTCTGGTGTCAGAGGAAAGCTATATTGACCAGAAATGGTGCTAGTATCTGGCGTATCTGATTGCCTGTGTACGAAAAAGTGGAGGTTTCCCTGATGTGGACTGCTGTAAGGAACATACAGTTCCACGTATCAGACTGACTGGATCTGGAAAGCGATCTCAGAGCACAGGGCAATGCGGATGAAATGTCAAAAAGACATTAACATACAGGGGATTGGAGAAAGCAGGGAATTTTTTATTTATTCTGTTGAAAAAGCTGTCACAATAGCTCAGACGTATGCCTTGGCTATGCTGTGTCATTGAAACAGACATATTATATTATTGTTGAAACTTATTTTATTTTTAAAAAGAAAGAAAAGCTGCCAAGAAGGGATAATGTCTCTATACCTTACTGAAGGAGGAGATAAGACGTGGTGCAGGAATGATCAGAATTACTAGTTTCTGCTAAAGCAGCCTGGGTTATGGCTCTACAGACCTTTGTTGTGCAGCAATGCTTGCTGAAGTGGCCCCTTCTTCCTTCTCACCTCCGTGTCTTGTCCCTACACCGCACTCCCCTCTTTCGTTGTGGCTGGCACAACTGCTTGTATAGCCATGCAATGAACTAGACCAGAGAACTTGTCTGTCTGCAAGTCAACATGCATTTTCTTGGCCGTGCTACTTTTCAGCCAAACCAAAGCATCGATTCAGTTGATGATCTGGACACACAAACCCTTGTGCCAATGGTTAAGGTTAATGGTGTTAATGGGCCCCATTCCTTGGCCTTGCTTCCCTTGCTGCATCACGATTAGCTCTGAAGTTCTTATGCTGTGCACAAGTAATGTATTCAGATCTATGTATACCTCTATCTAGATGAGGTAATCTGACAATTTGTGTCCACTTGCTGAAGCACTAAGACTAGCAGCAGCCATCTGGCCAGGTGGGGTCTTACAAAAGCATATTTATGCGTCAAAATGGAAGCAAAGATAGACAAACCTCCTTCACTGCAGGAGCCAGGAGCAAAACTAATGCCATAATTAAATCAGTTATCAAGAACAGAAGGGGTAGAAGTGGGGCAAAACCACATAAAGTAAATTTCTACTCCAGGCAACCCGGCTCACTCCAAGGCTTCCCCTTCTTTCCAGGTTGCCTTGCTGCTGACCTGCTCTCCCAGTGCCAAGCCCTGCAGCGGGAAGCCCTGGAGGCTGTGGGCATTTGTCCCTCTACCAGACTGCACAGCAGCGGCTGCAGGGGCTGCCAGTGAGGATGGCAGCCCGAAAAAAACCTCTCCAAGTGAAAAGCCTTACCTGCAAAATGGGGAAGAAGGTGCTCGGCCACCAGGATTTCCCTGAGACTGCAGCATCTGTTAGAAGTAGGTGAACTCTAATGTGCACTTACCCTTACCTGACTGGTAATGACTTTATTTTCAAGGAATTTTGCCAGTTTAAAATTCCAAATGTAAGTCAAATAATTATGTAAGAATAGCCATTTTTAAGGTTTTTTAAGTTCATTTTTAGTCCTTCTTTAGCAGTCTCAAAAATGTGATCCAAATTATCATAGTGACTCCAAAGAATACAGATAAGAAACAAAATGTATGTGTGAAAATCACATTTATTACCAAGATTTTTAGCCCCCAAATCAGTTTTATGGGATTATGCTGTCTGTACATCAGTCACTCCCCTTACAGTTTCTGAATCCTTTGCTTTATGTCAGCCAAGTCTGACAGAGGTCTCCAGGCCTCAGAGGTATTCAGATTCCTGAAAGTTTCATGCAAATCACCTTAGGGGACTCAAACGAATTCCCCTTCAAGGGGAAGCTAAGCAAAACACCCCTCCTTCTGCCAGTGGTCACCCAGCGCCCTGGCAGCCAGCCCGCACACATGCTGGGGTGCACTGCCTCCGCCTTGGGGTGCCCTACGGGGAACATCGGGTTGTTGCAAAGGAGATGGAGGAGCCATCGGGCAGGCACAAATCCGTAGGAAAGCGCATCGCCTTGGTTTTCTCGCTCACAGAAAAAACTGTCGGGCCAAGTGCCAATACAGAGTCTCCTGGGCTTGGAGTGCAGGGGGTAGTGAGTGCTGGTCATGCTGTGGTCCGTTGTCTTCTCTCACAGCCTTAAATATACATCACAATTTAGTAAATTAAGATGGCATTTCAGTGCTGTTTGAAATGGTACCGATTCCACTTCAAAAGCGATGTGGCAGAGTAGAGGCACGGTAGTACATAAGGGACCTGCGAAGTCCCAGGTTGTTAAGTGGTAGCAGGGCAGGGTAGGAGAAGGAATGAGCTCACGTGGCAGCTAATGCAGAGAAAAATTTGGAGAATCACTTCTAGTGTTTTCTAATTTTTATCTGTGGTGTTTGACAAAAAGAATCCTGAAAAAAAAGGTCTCTCAAAAGAAATGGTGGCTTCTGTTCCTAGGCCAATAAACTCGCCTTTCATCTTCTAGTATGGAAGAGCTTATTTGCATTGATAATTTGTATTGACAAAGGCTCTACAAGTCATAGCAGGACAGATTTTTAATAACCGCATGGAACAAAACTTTCTCCCTTCTGAGAAACCTTTGTGAGAAGCACTGGCTCAGCTCCTGGTTCTGAGTCCAGACCACAGCAGGAGCCGAGCGCCGCTGCGAGGACTCACCAGTAGCTGCACTGGAGCCCACTGGGAGATGGGATCTGCCGGCTACCACCGCATTTTGGGTGGAACGCTTTTTCCACCTTCCTCTAAAGACCTGTACCGCATGCATTTAAGGCAGCACTTTGGCTTCTCTTCTACGTGGTGAGGACGCGTTGTTGTAGCTGTTTGACGAACGGCTGCGACGCACCACCGAGCAACAGAGGGAGAGGCTGGAGCGCTGTGGGAGCCACGCAAATACTCGCTCACACTACTTATGGGGGTCTCTGCCCTCGCTGTGTGACCTGGCATCTGACAGACAGAGCCTGTCCCACGCACCGGATCCTGACAAATTTCCTGGTTCACTTTTTTCCTGGGTGTCCCATCCTCCCTCAGTGACATTTAAAGCACAGCAGCTGCTCTGAGGCTCCCAAACGGTTGCAGACAGGTTGGGTGCCAGGTCCCCAGGCAGGATTTTAAACCACCTAGGGCTTGAGATGGGGCTAATTCCCCATGTGCCAAATCTGTAGAAAGATTCATTTCTGTTATTTTCGTTTGCAGGGTTTTTTTTAAAAATGTAATTATGCTCCCTACCCATCTCTTCCTGCTCGGATGAAGAGACAGCAAATGGAATACTGCACAGAATGCCAGATTAGAGGCTGCTAAAATACATATGGCCACAAATGTCTGATCACATTTGATGAATAACAATACCCATACCTAGTGTTACAAAACCCTCCCTAAAGGATGTCTGACTAGCCATCCATCCATCATTCTCCCAGAAGGGGAGCAAAGTGGAAAGGCGGGAGGCTTCCCTTGCCGGTGCCCGTTGTCTTCATCGCGGGGGAATGTTTGCTCGGTCTCGGCAGAGGTGTTAGCTCAACCCCACGGGCAGAGCATCCCCCGCTGCCAGCTCACGTGGCCCCTCTGCCTCCCTGTGAAACCGCACCGAGGCGTGTGCTCAGCACCCTGCCGGCACGCACGCCGGCACGCACGCGGGGCAGCGGCCCTCCGAGCGGAGCAAACCAGCCTGCCTGGCTAATGAGGGTGGAGGGACGACCAGCACAAATCCTGAGCACCTTTGGGAATGATGACGGGGTACCTCATCGCCAGCTTTCTAGGAATAGGAAAACAAATTTGTCTGCATTAAATAAATTATTAATTGTGATTTATTCACTCGATTCAGCAGTTAAAAGCTTGTAAAATTTGTTTTCTTGGTGTATTACTGGGAAGTATGTGTTGTTTAAGCACCAGAAAGACAGAAAGGCATTCTGTGAAGATTCAGGCTTTTTGTTAATATTTTAAATCCTATTTTATTCACATGTATCTGAAAGGCAATAAAGAGAGATGATAAAATCGATGAAGTGTTCTTCTCATTTCTTTATGCTATTTCTTGTCGGGGTAGGCTGGTCACATTTTCAGATGTACTCCGCAGCAGCATCCTGAAATAAAGCTGTCTGAATGTACAACCAGATTATGCGCAACCAACGCAAGCAGGAGCAGCCCTGCCTCAGGGACACAGATCATATAAATTTACGCTCAGGCTGACTCCAGCCTGCCGTCCCCTGGTTACCTTTGATAGTCCAGGGATTTTGCACTCCTGTTACTTCAGGCCAGCTGGCAACGTGCACCTATCTAGATCAACTTAAGTAAAATGAGGTTTGACTGCACTGCTAGTGAAAACATAGCGAGAATGAAAAACTAACTCATGATATTTATATTCCAGTGTTATTCATGTTAGGTGTTAATTTAGGCTTAAATTATTTATTTTGAAAAACAGCCAGTTGATTGAGATTTTGTATGTTCTTTGTCCAGTTGTCATCTGTTGACGGGGGAAGCAAGTCAGCACGGGAAGCATCAGTAACACAACAGGAATCTCGGGAGGTTTATTTTTCTTCCAAATCTCTCTGCATGTGGTTTTAGCTTCGAATTAAACCACAAAAGCAGTAAATTTTGACACTGTAAAAAAAGTGGTGGGTTAGAACATTAGACCTGCACAGGATTATGCTTTCAATGGAGGAAAAGTGCAGGGCCTGGCTAATCTTTAAAGGCTTTAGGAACAGTAGATATTCATGGTTTTTTTCTGTGAAAAATGAAACAATATATACAAACCCAGCATTTTACAATATTAAAAAAATACTAACATGTAGGTATAAATGAATTTATTCCTAAATTAACTACTTCAGGGACATGATCACAGCCATTAACAGTTCTTTAATACTATTAAAATATCTAGATTTAATACAATGAAATCTCTGGTGACAGTCAGAAGTTTCTTTTTATTAATTAACTCTTTTACCATTACAGTAGTTTTACATGCTTTCTGTTTCTGTTTAATGTGCTCAACTACAGGATAAGCTCTAAGCTGGTCACTTTTCCCATGTAAAGTCCAGTGGCCCCAGTGAAATCGGAGTCATAGGATTCAGCAGGCTGCTCTGCCCCAACCCAGCTAAGAACCTCATTATCCATCTTTTGAAATATTTCAGCTGTAGAAGTGATACACTTATATAACGCATACTTCAGAAAAAGAAAAGCATCTCTGCTTTTAAAGAGGAATGCTCTGCAGCTCCTCCCGCCACTTAATTCTCACAATTTCCTCTTTCTCTGTAAAGTGTGAACTAGAAAAATGTTATGAGCAAAAAATAGCGATGACCAGAAAAGACAGAAGAGAAACGATGAAAAGGCAGTTGAAAGAAGGGAATAATGCTACCTTAAAAATGGTACCTAAAAATATTCCAGCTCTGCTCATTTATCAACAATCCTCACATCGCATCACAGTGTTTTCCATTTCACCCAGAACCGCTTACTATCTCTTAATGTCAAAACGGGAACTAGAACCGCGTATTGAACAAAACCAATGTCGATTTAGCATTTCTGCGACCAGCGACTGTAGGAGCTGAGGCCAGGGAGCTGGTGGGCAGCGTGTCAGCCCCCCACTGGTGCCCGTCCCAGCTGGGAGCTGGGTGCACCCACGGGCGACGGATGCCTCTCTGGCACGGCAGATACATGGGCTTCTCCTCAATGACTGGATTTCAAGAGGTCAGTCCTGAATCAAGGGCTTGCCTCTGCTTTAGCTGTGAAGATCTGGCTGCTCCGTAGATGAAGACCTTGCCAGGGATGCGATGATGGGTGTCTGTGGCGGAGTGCTCAACTGCCCTCTGTGGAAATGAGGCAACACTGCTGTGAAAGACTGAAATCTTCAGCCAGATCTCTGCATAGTTTCTCATAAATGGACCTCCTGCATAGGTATCTAGGCTAAAAGTGCCAACATCTACCATGATTTCACCTTACAGCTACTGATAACAACTGGAACTGCTCTTCCAAAATCTCTAACACACTGTGAAGCAAGAAGGAATGAGGTTTGGCAGGCAGAGTGGACCTGATTCAGCCAAGTGCTTATGTGTCACTGAAATCAATGGGACTATTTAGGGGCTTAATTGCTTTGCTGAATCCAGGCCAAAGAGACAAAAAGCAAGATGGTTAAGCTGCAAGGCTTGGATATATATATCTTTAGGCTGGAACACTTGGATCCTTTATTAATATTACGATTCTCCCTGGTAATTCACGGTGGTTTAGGAAAGCTTTGAAGGAAACACATGCTTTACTTTCTGGCCCTGATTTAGCAAACATTTTGGTGTCTGTGTAACATTATTCATTCAGATAGTGCCATTTTCTTAAGAACAGAAAGACACGAGTGAAGTGCCACAATACGCTGTTTTCACAGGTCAGAGCTGTGTTTTAATATCTACAGCATTTAAGCATTCCTACCAAGGTTATACAACTGCTAGAGACATCTGGACCCAATACTGAAATGTTCCCTGTTGCAATCTGTGTGTGCGTGAATATTCCTGTGCCAGAATATTTATTTTAAACTCTCTTTAAAAGAAAGAACAGTAAGTTCAGGGACTTACAATTTTTTTCAGTTGTTTTTCTTTCACTAGCAAACACACCTCAGGCAAATAAAAATGAAGAATTCCAATACCGATGTTGAAATAATGCTTTTACTCACTGGTTAGTCAGAACCCATACAGAACGGCTGCATTTGCCCTAATTAATGGCCCATTTTCAGGAGAGACTTTAATTAACAGCTGACATTTTAGCAGCACTACAATGTGCTGTGCAATTATCACCTGGCCTACTTCTGTGCAATTCAAATGCTCTTGCAGAAAAAGGCAGGACGGCTTTTTTTCCTGAAAATTTTACAGAACAGAGCAGCAACAGAGAACTGAGGAAGAGGGAGAAAACACAGCCAAATCTTCAAAGGGATTTAGGGTGGAGTTTTCCATTACAATTAGCCTGACACAGCGACCGGCTGCCCCCTCAAAACAGGGGCACCTGCTCATGCATCTCTCGGCTTTGCCTTGGGCCGTGTATTTCGAACGCACTCCCTCTCCTCAAACTGCCAATGCCCTGAGCGCTGCTGGGAACATCAGGAATAATAATACAGCCGAGCCCGTTTGCTAGCTCACTGCCGCTAAAACGCGACGGCCTTCCTCCTACGGTTTCCTCCGTCTTCCTTCCGCTGTTTTGCGTCCCTGAGGCTCACCTGGTAGCAAGCCAGGCTGGTTCAGTTCCTTAGCCCTGGAATCAAACCAAAAACTTCTTGTCGTGCTAAAGCAGTCTCCTGCCAGTTCGGTGAGCTCAACCGGCTCAATGCGCAGTTGCTCCCGGTCCTCGCTCCCGGGAAGGAGGAGGAAGAAGTGTGGGACCACCGCCCTGCAGCGGAGATGAGCTGGTGTTTGAAGCTATACTGGAAATTGAGTGGTCTTGTGAAATCCCATCTTATCTCGTGTAGGAAGGTAAACCACACACGAGCACGTTTTTGTACTTTTCCTGCCAGAAGATGAACGTCTAATCAAACGACAGTGCTGGTAAAGTGAAAGGTGGGAGCACGTGGCAGGGGCCTGCTGGCCCTTTTGGCTGGACTGATCCCGCTCTTCCAGTGGTGAGCCGAAACCAGACAGAGGACTTTGCAGAGCAAGAACATGCTTTACCCTCTACCTGTTCAAACTGGTCTGTATGGCATGCACTAACTTAAGTAGCTATGAATGTTTAAACGCATCAATATTTGCTGGGTCACTGCGGGCGTGAGCAAACACCAAGCTGTGGCCATGCCGAACCTCTCTCCTGCTCTCTGGCCTGATGAATATTTCATTACTCTATACCAAGTGAAACAGCTTTCAGCATGGGGGGGGCCTGGGCTCCTTTCCCTCAGCTTCCCCAGAATACGCCGCAAACCTGCTGATCAGAGCACCTTCCCCAGAGAAACCAGCTGGTTTTCTTGGGCAGAAGAGGGCATTGAGCCCGGCTGGGTGACACTTCTCATGCCGTGCTACAGAGGAGGGTGTTGCTTTGCCTCTTCTTCCAGCCACGTCTTGGTGGAGCCCGTGGTCAGCTCTGCTGGTTCTCACCAGGTCCACAGGAGGAGACCCTTAAACGACATGGGCAGAGAACGTAAAATCAACACATCGTGGTAGGATGGGTATGAAGCTACCTGGGAAGAGCTGAGTCCTTTGCGGCTATGTCCAGTGACTGAATACTGTGTGGGAAACAGCCCCAGTCCCGCACGCTGGTGGGTGTGATGCATGGGGCGGATGGGCTGACATACGAGTGCCCGATAACACTGAAGTTCCGAGGTCTGGACGGTGACTGCCCTGTCCCCGGGCAGACCCTGCCTCACAAAATCAACCCAAATTTAACTTGGCATGCAGGGCTGCATTTAGAAAGCTGTGGCAGCTCAGGGGTATTTCAGATATCCGCAGTGGGGACAGGAGAGACAGCTGGGGTGGTAGTCTTGTCAGCTAGCCTGATATAAATCGTCCCTTCCCAGGAATCGCAGCTACCAGGCACCAATGGGATTTGGGAGCCTCCAGGGTTAGGCTGTGAAGAGAAACCGAGTGTCATGATTTTGGATCCTGAAATCTAAATTTTAGAAAGATTTCAGAAATTTGGAAATAGAATGCACGTATCCACGTCTTTTTTTGTGGATCTAGTCTTTGGAGCATGCATTAGGCCATCCTTTAGCCTGTTACACTTCCACACAGAGCTGATTATATTTGCCTCCTAAAAATTACAGTTAAGGGACCCTTTATTAACTGACTGTGGGGTTATGTGTCAGTTAGTATCCAATAATTACTGAGATCTAAGCCCGGATTTGTCATCGGTTTGTTCCATGGCTCTGAAAGGAGGTTGTAAAAATAGCACCAGGGAGCTCTGTATCTATCGGAATTCAATATTTCAGTCTGGCAGCCCTGGATCTGAGAGTGAAGCGCTGCTCTTTTAGTCAGTACCCTGTCGCCAGGTTCTGGGTCAGTGAGAGGGAATGGGAACATACTAAATAATTCAGGTGGTGACCTGACTCTCCTAGGGCAGTGCTGCTTTAGCAATGCAAGGAGAAACTGTTATTGAAATCAGTGGGATTGTTTGCATGAATAAGAAACTTTGCAGGATTGTGCATTTTTTTTCTTCTGTTTTGCCTTTCTTTTTTTCCTTCTTATGGTACAGTCAAACATGCAGGGACTAGTGTCACTGTCCTGCTGGAAGTTACAACCCTTAAGGGGTCTTTAGTGTCTGTTTTCAGAGAGGATCCCATTCATCTCTTTGTTTTCCTACAGTTCTCATTCTGCACTCCGAGTATATCCTATTCTAATCATCACGTCGTATATGATACAAGGCAATAAAACCAAAAGTGAAGCAAACTGTTTATGGAACTGGAGGTCAGGTTTGTGCTACTTTCGCTAAGTGCTGCTAGGTGGCAATGTGTTACCTAGAAAACCACGAGCTTCCAACCACCAGCGCTCTCCTCTGCTTCAGACCTAGCTGGGACGTGTCTGGGCATTGCTCTGCTCCAGAAGAGGACAAGGCCTTGGAGCAGGACCTGGGGAGAGCTGCTTCACGGTCACAGATTGCTAACTCGGTACTGAGGTTTTCCAGAAACACATGCAGGACCGAATCCTACTGGAAAAATCTCTCTTCTGTGAACCCAAGAGGAAAAATAAGAGGCAAGCCCGCCTGTTGCAGTATTTCTGTTTATACTGGGAGCATTGCAATAAGGGAATGAATCCTTCTGTTGTATAAAGATACTGCCACCTGAGACTAGAATATTTCATATTCTCACAGAATTCTCTTAACAATACAAAATTGAAAATATCTGTTCAGAGTGCAAAGATTTTCCTTTTCCAAATGCATGATTAATTGAAATCCTCTACATGTTCAATCATAATATTTAATCAACTAGACCAACTTCAAGACATTTGTATTGACAGTTGGGTTGAAAAACAGCTTTAATAAAGGTGGAGAAGATGTATTGCCGGATACATCCTTCAGCCATGCTACAACTGCTTAGAAGTGAGTCATCTTATGTATGTGTATTAACAAGGACATAGCAATAAAGACTGGCTCTTATTTGCATATTGCTTTGAATACCCAAAGTGATCTGCATTGAAACAGGCATTTTTTCCCCTTGATCTGGCTCCTGGCACGGCAGCACACGTTCTTCCAGGAGGGGAAACCAACAGCCCGGCGAAGGGCAGTGAGGGCAGGGCTGTCCCCGACGGTGCCGTTTGACGCCAGCTGCAAATTTACACAAAATTACAGTTTAAGGATTACACCCTGGTGACGCAGGGCTAGTTTTCAGCTGGCTTGGCGCTCTGGCCCAGCCGCCAGAGCGTGGGTGCAGGAGAGCAGCACCTGAAGCCGGGGCGGCCGGTGGCCGGGAGCCTGCCGGGAAGGGCTCGCGCTGGGTCTGATGGATAAAGTACATATATGTGAACACGGGGAGGCCACGTCTCTCCCTGTGACGGCACAGGCACGGCATTAATGCCTCTGCTCCAGGCAGCGTAAGGGCAGGGAGAGCAAGCGGGGCGGGAGGTCGGTGAGCTGCCCCTTCGCTCCAGGCTGAATCCTGCCGGCTGTATCCCGACTCCAGCGGCGAGGTGTTGTTCTGGGATGGCGGAGAAATGAGCGCTTTTAATGACACCGGCTTGGATAGAAATGCAGGGCTCGTTTTTTCGTGATGCAGGCTACTGGCGCAGGAGACGAAAATAATAATGACCTGCTCGCGTGGTATTTGGCAACCTCGGCGCTCAGAAGCGCCTTCTGCGGCAAAACTGCCTCAACTTCGACTGAGTTTTCGGTGCCCGCGGTCGACCGTGGCCCGGAGCGAAGGACGCCGCTTCCTCGCCGGCCCCACGCCTGCCTCCATCTCGCAGGGGCTCCATTTTCTCTTCAATCCCCTTTGCCTCCCCCCCGGGGGGCTGCTCCCCTCACAGTCCTCACAGGCCTCGGCCCGGCCTTCCCCGGGCCCCGCCGGCCCGGCCCGGCCCGCCGCGGCGGCGGTTCCCGGCGGGGCCGCTTTCCCGGTCGCACCGCTCGACCAGCGACGGGAAGGGGAGCGGCGGGGCCAGGTCAGTGCCCGCCCGCGGGTCTCCGCTTCCCGGCTCGGCCGGCCCCGGCCCGGTCGGCGGCAGGGGGTAAGGCGGGAGGCGCGGCCCGGCCCGGCCCGGCCCGGTCCGGTCCCCGCGGGGCCGCTGAGGGCTTGGGGCAAAAGTGCGGCGGCCTCGCCGGTGCGGGAGCGGCCGGTGGTGGTTCTGCCTGGAACACGTTGGGTGCTGCGAGCTTCCCCTCGCTTTACTCGGCCTCAGCCCAGAGGCCTCGGGTCTTATTTGGGGAACAGCCGGTTACAGGCCCTGCTTGGCACGCAGCCCTCCCTTGCCGGTTGATTTAAAATAAGTCATCTTTTTTATTTAAAAAAAACCCAAACAAACAACAAAACAGGGCGCTCCAGAGGTGCTTGCCTAGGTCAGACCGAGTGCTACAGTGCGCTTGTCGGGACTTTGGCATTGCACAAGGTCAGCAGCAAGAAACCTCTGCTGGGGAAGGAGCTTCCTCCCCTCTCCCCCTACGGTCTTCGCATTCTTCCCGGGGAGATACCGTGCTTTGGGATGTCTTTGCTTCCCGAAATTTAGGGTGTAGAGCCAAGGGGCCAGGTGACACGCTGTCCTGGGGTGCTTCTGCTAGTTCCCAGCCCGGGTTACAGGGGAGCAGGAGATACGTCCCTGAGAACCATGCTGCGTGGCCGGTTCTGACATCGGGATGCAGTTTTGCTGTCAGCAGGAGTGTTTACTGGTGTGGTAAGGAGAGCAATAGTAAAGAGGCGTTTACCAAGTGGAATTCAGAGTGCTGCTCGACTACAGAACCTTTTACAGTTTTCAGGGCAAATTAATCCTAGGGAAAGCGTCCGTATTTGCAGTTACAGCTAAAATGAATTCATCCTTACTCTTTTTATGGTTTAGGATTTGGTGACTGAAAAGCAAATGGTGAGCTGGTTGTGGTTGTTTCTGCTCCTGTGAAGTAGCACGTCTGTTTGTTTTAAAGGTGTCTAAAATACACCTAGTGGGCAGTGAGCTTTATGTGAACTTAAAAGTGTTTTCTGTCATTGTTATAGAGGGTCCTTTGCTGCCAGAGCCAAAGACAACCGCTTTAGATCAAAGCATTAAAAAATAAAGGGCCTGCATGCTTTTTGCAGAAGGTAACGGACTCTTGCTCTCACCCTCTGCTGTGAAACTCAAGATCTTGTACACACCATGTGACCAAAATCAAACGTGTTTAGGTAGTGTCATGTGTATTTATGGAAAGACTTCTTTTGTCAGCTGTTTTGCATCCCTGAATACCATTATTTTTCACTGGACTTGGGTATGTTTCTGTGGGGTTTCTTTACTAGCTCTTCAAAATAATTAACGTGATTAAAAGAGAATATCATTGGTTAGGAACAGAGAGACAATTCACATCTAAACCTTAGCCTTCAGGGACTATTAAAAAATACAAAACTAAACAAAGAACAAATAATTTGGAAAACACATGGGTTGCTATCCCCAGAATTGAGCTGCTCAGAAACAATTTAAAAAACAAGGGAAAAAAGAGAGGTAGAAGCAGAAAAGAGGTGTAAAGGGTAAGCCAGCTTAAAACTGAAGCCACAGACAAGTTTGGTTTTTTTACTTACAATGTTAAAAGTTTTTTTTCCCCCACAGTTTATTTTTATTTCACATGTGCATGATTTGAAGCCATTTCAATTAGTTAATTTGGACATCTTCTCCCTTCTTGTTCTCTCAGCTTCTGGACAGGTAAACATTATTTCTACTGCTGACATCTAGAAACTAGGAGGCCTGAGCTTCTTGTTCTCAGTAATAATATAGAGGCTAAAAACCTGTCCTTTATAATACCAGCTACTTTTAAAGCCTGTTTTTAGAGGAGTCATGAAGTTCTTTAAGTATCTTCACACTGAACCAGAGGGGCTATTGATCCTACCTAATTTCTCTACAATGTGGGTACCAAAGAGAATGCGCTAAAAATTTCAACAGGGTTCAGCAAGTTTGAGAGCCACAGCATCTTGAGAAAGGCATGAGCTCGAGACAGCTCCTGTTGAACTTGGTAGGAGTCCCTGCTTTGTGTAGAGATGCAATAGAAGAGGTGCATTTCTCTTCTTAGGGAGGCAGAATTTCCCAAGCTTTGTTTAGTTTCTGTATTTGTAAGTCACACTTTGTCAGTAGCTTTTCTGCTGCTGATCCCTTCGCATGTTTAAGATCTGCTTGCTGTCTTCTTCCCACTGAAGGAAAGCCAGCTGGAGAGGTGACTGCCCTCAGCTTGCCTCAGCTGGTAATTATTAGAGTGGGAAGAACCTGTCAGGTAAGGTGTTTAAGTTAACCTAACCCACACATCACTGAAGAAAGAAGAGAGATGTGTAAGCGGATGAGGTAGATGAAAGGCTCTCTAACCTTCAGGTGAAGGGTGGTGACAAGCAGCTGGCAACACTGGCCTGTTCAGCCAGTGCTGGGGAGGAGCTGCAGGTGAGAGACCTGTGCTCTTGTCTTGATTTGCATCCAGGCTGGCCCCCTTTGATCTTGCTGTTTCTGAATTCCTTCTCTCTGGCCAACACTGGGATTTATTTTCTCCTCTCCCCCTCACCAGTTAGCCACCAGCCCATTGCCCCTAGTTCCAGTCAGCTGGTGTTAATGATATTCACTCATTTTCAACCTACTTCTTTTTGTACAAATGGACTATTTTCATGCTTTGGTTATATTTCTCCTTCACTCTCTGCTTTTTCATCTGCTTTCATGTTATAGGGTCAGTTGTGCCAGTCCTCAGCGTTGGGTCACCACTTGCTTTCCATTCATTCGTGAGTCACTGCAGGAACCCAGTGAAGCATCTGACAGTCACGGTCACTGCTCCCTAGTACGGATGAATGCCTTCTACAGTGACTGGTAAGACACATACACAGGGTTGAACTGTGAATCATCATCGTCTTCAGTTCACATCTTCTGTCCCTTTCTCCGTGCCCTGTCTTAGCGTTTCTGTGCTTGTCACTGAAATTGCAGCTGCTCGAGGTCTTCATCAAGTCAAGTTCTCCTGTGCTGCTTGACCTGTCAGCTGCCCTTGATGCCTTTGGCAGTGTCACAAAAGTGCCTTTCTGATTGTTTTTTTGTTATGTCATTTGAATGTTTTCTCCTCCCTGAGATTTCTTTTGTGGATTTTGTATGTTGGATCCCTTTATTTCTGCTGTGCTTTATCTTGGGATACCTTCATCCAAAACCAGAAATTCAGCTGACCTTTTTTTGCAGGTGACTCATAAGTCTGTATATGTTCATCACACCTGTCACTTCCTGCCCCACGAGAAAGGGCACGCTTATTTCCCTGATGTATTGAAGACACATCCCTGAATCTTTTCTCCCTGTTTTCTTTTGACGATAATTGAGGCACTATCTTTGAGTCGGAATTTTCTCTGCTCATGTATTTTAACTTGCTGATCATTTCTGCGTAGCTGCTCTCTAGTGCGGCGTTTCTTGTTTGTGCGTGCAGCTTAAATGCTCATTTGGGCTCCCAATGTCTAGTTCTCTGGTTTGTCTTAGTTCTTCTACCCATCCAGGAAGTTGCTACCTACATTTCTTACCCATTTCTCTGGCCAGCTGTCTTTATGCTTGCTGGCAGTTGCAACTGGCAACGTTGCTGGAGGTTGCTGTTTGATACAGCATGTTTTAAGAGAAAACATGGGGTTGCAACAGAGTACTGGTGAATGGCAAGGGCAAATATGCCTTTTAAAGAGTTGTGTCTTATTAGTTTCCCCAAGAATCTGCTCAGATAGGGAATATTGGTGCTGGTATTATCCTTATTATTTTTTTTGTTAACATCGTGAGAGCTGAATTTTAACTAGGCAGTTACCAGAGGCTTTTGGAAGGCCTCTGATACATATGCATACACAAAAATACATATACTGTGTGTGAGTGTCTGCATCTAGATACATATATTGCTTTTGCATAACGTGTCATTCCTTTGATACTGAAGTGTTGACATTCGATACGTGTTCATATAACCCACAGGCAAGGGTGTTACAAAATCACTTGAGTGCCAAATGGGATTTAAACTGTTGTTTTGGGTAAGAGGTATGGAATGAACAACTATTGATGTCCATAGGATTGGCTTATCTCTTAGCTGTCACCAGTGATATGTAAAGCTGTAGCACTTAAAACATTTGAAAGATACTAATTGCCTAAAGTGTCCATTATTCCTATACTGTCAGATTTTTTTTTCACTGTAAAAACTGTGCATAAACTGTCTGTACTACAGTTGTTAATGGGTATAGCACGTCTGACTTTTTAAAATTAGACTAAGACTTCATTTCTTTAAGTGTATCTAAATAGATGTAATCATGTTAAACTGAAAATCTGAAAATTTTAGTGTAATAAATATCTCTTGGCTTGTCCTACAACATTGTGCGGGTTACTGCAACATATCTCTCTGGCACTGCTTTCACTTACAATACAAAGAATCAATCTCAGTCATGCCATGGATTCCAAGTCATGCCATAGATTCCAAGTGCTCCATACTGATTGAAACTTTGGGTGTTGTTTGTCAGAGATCAGCAGAAATGCCTTTAGTTTGGGAGAACTGTAGCTTAAATATCATGCTTTTCCTGAGTGGTTAGCTTTCTCAGACTGAGCTGTTAAAATAATCTTGTTTTTATTAGAAAAAGTACTGGGCACTGACTGGTACTGTATGAGATGGTTTTAAAGAAAATAATTCAATGATAATAATTTGCATGAGTCATTAATCATGAGTCATGATCAGCAGGCAGTCATGTCCAATTTGTTTTCTAATCCCGCACTTGCTGATGCTCTTTATTACCATAGTGATAATAATAAAGAGCTGTTAATGCATATAACCACGCAGCTGAAAATGACAGACTTTTTTTGGTGGAATAAAATTTCCATATCTTAAGTCTGTTTTGCTCTGTACATTTTTTGACATGAGAAATCTATAAAAGTGATCAAGCAAGTATAATTTGGCAGGGAGTTAGGTTAACCGAACAGGCTTTGCCCCCCCACCCCCGTGCTTTCAAGCCAATCATTGTGGCTGTGGAGAATTAAATCTAGTCTGTCTTCTTATGAGGATTGGGGAGGCTTTGTATTCATTAAAAACTGGGAGTTAATTGTTCAAACTACGCTTTGCAATAAGAGCCTGCACTATCCATGTTTTTAATGCTTGCTCTCTCCTGAGCAAAGACTGTAGCTGGATGGAAAGGTTTTTTTGCATGAGTATATGTTGGGGAATGACTGCTGAGGTTTTAGAGACAATGGAAGGCAGTTTCTCCTCTGAGAGCCTGAATATTAAAAGAATCATTTAGCTGAGAGATATGCTTTGGAAACCTGTTTTCACTCTTAAATAAAATTTTACCAAGAGAAGTGATTTTGAAAGCTCTGAAAAGTGATGGCTGAAGTGTTGCAGACAATAGGAGAATGTACATAAATGGAGTGTTGAGGTGCAGCAGCAGTTGGGTGATACTGTTTATGAAGTAATGAATCACGTATTCAATTAGATTTTAACTTGATTAAATTTTAATTAGTTTTATTAGCTTACACTTCAGTGTAGAATAGTTGATCGTGACAGATTAAAACCTTGAAATTAGTAGGGAACTCAGAAGACCCTTCAAAGTGTCTCACCAGATGTTAAAAAATGATTCCTTTACCTATTCCAGCATATGTGACCTTATAATGCATAGCTTCGTATAGGCCTTACTAGTTTCTTTGTGTTGCACTTGTGAGATAGTGCTGTATTGGTGGATGCAATGTTGCAGGACAGGTATCAATCTACTGGCATAGGAGGCTCTTCGAAATTGCCTGGTACGACGCATGCTCCTCCGCATCCTGTAATGTGGTTGCTGTACAAACGCCTCTGTTTCAGTGAGGATTATACCTGCCCCAACAGAAGCATTTTCTACTTTAGTGTAGGATGGTACAGCCAGAGGCAAGATAAGAGTTCACCCGACAGGATTGTTCACTTCTTTCATTATAAACTAATTGTGTGTGGGTTTTTTAATGTGCTTGCTTGTTCATGTGTATATAATAAATGTTTTAAGAATTTTGAGTCTGTAAACTGTAAGATGCCCTGAACACAGTGTAAAATGTAGCTGTCACCAAGTTCTGTCTCAATGAGTATGTTTGTGTTCTGGGTTAACCTTAGAAAAAATTTCCAGGAGCTTCTTGCCAATTTTCAAAGAATCTTGTTTCTGCCGAATATGATTAAGAAAGAAAGATGGTCCTTTCCCAGTTCTCAAAAAAAAAAGAGCATCTACCATGTCTTCTGAACAGCTGTATCCATTAAAAAGGGAGTTGGGGCAAAGCTAGAGCTAGTCTAGCAAATTGCAAGATTTAAATATAACAAATCTTTTTATGTGTCCTGTGGGGGTTCTTTTGATTCCCACTCTGAGTGGCTTCTACGATGACTTCTTTTTCAGATCAGCTGTCTCCAGTTCAGGGTTTACCCCATTTCTTTCAAATCACTTGTAAACCACTTTCTCCAGTAGACTCTTTTCCAAAGTAAATAAAATAAGGCAGAGCCGCAGATCAAGAATAATATTTGATAATGACTTTCTTATTATTTCCTGATACACAGGCATACATTGTCGAGTGGAAATAGTGGAGGAATAAGCCATGGGTATACTGGCACATAGAAATAATTTACCAATATTATGTACCTTTATAAAAGGCAAGTGTGGTGCTCAATACATAATACTGTTGTACTCTTTTCCTCCTTTGGAGTACTCCACAGGTTCTGGTGCTCTGTGTCCAAGTGAGATCAATTCAAAGTGCTGCTGGAATGGCTGGGAAAAATATATAGCTACCAGGGGCTAAGCAGACTAACTAGTTTTAAGGTGGAGTGTGATCAATGTGTTTAGTGGAATTAGGTGACAGTGAATGGACCTCAATGTAGGAATGGTCTTCAGTTCTTAATTTTTGTGTTCCTCAAGTACTTCTCTTGGGAGGGTCTTGCTGTACTAGTTGCTTACAGAAAAGCCGGAGATCCAGATCCTGGAAACTAGGGGTTTTGATAGGATTTTTCCTCCAACACAGGTGTGGGGTTTGGGTATTTTTTGGGGAGGGAGGATGAGGGAGGGTTTGGAAGATTAGTACGGAGTAAGTTAATCTAATGGAATACGTAAAGGTCTTAGTACAGTTCTTGAGCCTCTTTCATGTTCTGCATGTAAATACTTTTGGGTAATTTTTGCAAGAAAATATTTTAAAAGATGCTAATTTCTGGCTTAACTACTAAAATCACTTTATAAAACTCCTATTAACTTTGTGGGAGTAGTTTCAAACTACTGGATTTTGCAAATACAGTCTGCAGTGATTTCTGTAGACTTTATGATTGCATCACCTTTATATTAGTTTCTGCTGTCTTGCTTCCCTCTCTGTCAGGACTGAGGTGGATCTCAAAGGAAGTTTCCTGATTTCCCCCTGCCTCATTTATTTCCAGAAATGGCCATTTCTCTGTGGAAGAACTTACTTCAGACTACAAAGGAAAGGCTCCTACAACAAAGAAGGATGTCACTGTATAGTGGTGCTCATGGCTATGAGGAAGAATTGATAAAGAAGAAACTTCAGCAGTTTGCTGGTGGATCCATCAACCTTTCCAAAGAAGACAATGGCATTGGAATACTTACTTTGAACAACCCAAAGCTGATGAATGCCTTTACAGGTATTAGTTGTTGGGATTGCTGGTTTGCTGGGGTTTATTTTCTCCTTCAGTTACCCATTTTAGCATTTTGCCTAAACAAAATGGAAAGTTATGCCTTACCGTTCCTTACTTAAAAGAAGAAATGTTTAAGTTTTATTCAGATGTGCAGCAAATACCCACTGTTCTGCATAGTAGTTTTGCCATAAAGGTCATAAGAATATAAGAAATTCTCAAGGACACAAGGAGTGTCTGGCAGAACATGCCTCTTCCCCTTTTTTTTTTCAGTCAGCACAATGCTGCTACTGTGCTCTTTCTTGTATCTCCTTTTGCTTTGTCACTACTGCTCTGGAACATAAAGGGTATTTTTATGGGGGTGGGAAGATGCCATCTTTGTTTTGTAGGTGGTGTAGAAAGGGTGAGTTTACTTCTTTGTTCTTTACCTAAAGCCTTCCCTGTAACTTGAGCTTCTGTAATTTGGTCTTTTCCAGTCACCCAAACTGACTTCCATTTCTTCTTCATTTGCCTTATGTCTTAAATACCAATGTCTGGTTAATTGAAGATCAGATGAGCTAGGTATTCTCAGCTGTTGCAGATCAGGAATCTACTTAATATGCTTTTATACTGGACAATACTTAGCTATCAAAACCAAGTGTTCTATTTTATTAATTATTTAATTAATGAAGTTTTATGAGAGGCTTTTGGTCTCCAAGGTAGGTATATTTGCTGTCTCAACTGTCGAGAATATACCAATTTATGCTGTTCTCTTCAAACATAAGTGGCACAGATTCAGAGCCTGCATCTGCCTGAGCTGCAGCTATGCCTAAGCCTTTACTGTAAGAATGCCTTTATCTCTTAATATTTTGAAATGGATATGTTTGTGTCATCTTGTTAATTTCTTTTTTGCTGTTCTATTTTCCTGCCCAGTTCTTACCATTCCTTTGCTGTCAGCAAATATGTTTACAACCCACTAGCAAAGCATAGAGCTGTTTACATGAGGAATGTCAATCTACTCCTTCCACTAATGATTGGAAGGAAAGCTGAAAGGAAGAGAACAATGGAATTAGTGGTAATGCACCTAGACAGGTCTGCAGTTTCTCTTTTGTTTCCCTTTAAAAGCTCACGTATAAAATCATTGCCTAACTTGAGAAGTTGTAGCTAAAAGACGTTAGCGTGGGGATTGTCCTTCTGAATACCTCCCTGTCAGCATACATGTTATTATATAATCATAATTACATTGTTGTTTCCTCTTTTTCTACAGATTGGTTTTTATTTTTGACTCAAAACAGAGCTGTGCAAGGTACAGCTTGTAGGCTGTGTGCTCTCAGCTTACTTGTTGTGGAAGTTGAAAGGGGCATGAGAAATGAGATGCAATAGCAGAAGGAGAAAGGACAGACAAAGCCCAGTCTGCTATGGAGATCAGATGTAATACAAGTCAAATTGCTTAAACTAAACTTTCACAGAAACTTACAACTATGTTCTCTGTCTTCTAGGTGCTTGGCAGAAGGGGCTGGCAACTGATGTGTTGAAGTGCTGAGCAGTTGCAGCAGCTATTTAGGCCACTGGTGGCTGTGCTTTGACTATACAAAGTGCTATATAATGTTGGTGTACTGAAATCACATCTCAAATTGAGCACCCAAATTTAGCAGTTATTTTCTCTGTTGCTCAGTTAGTGGTCTGTAAAATAATATCTTCTCTCTTTATAGAATTGCTGTGAAAATAAATTATTAGTGTATGTGAATTAGATGCTCTAGTAGCAGAGAGGAGCTACAAAAAACCCCTGAGGAAATTAATAGTTGTGTCTTTGTTGCAGACCCTGATTAGCATGTAGCAAATGAGCCATGGGATCAGGCAGTTCTCTTCCATGGTAGTATGTAGAGCCCTGTAGAGAGCAGTACTCCATTTTGCTCGGTAATATGCACAAAAATTTGCTCTGGAAAATATTCCTATGGCAGTTCAATAAATTACTCCTCCTTGCTCCTGTGCACCTCTGCTAGAGACTTTTGTTCTTACAGGAGGGAGAGTAGAAGCAAAATCATGCTGGCCCCTTGGCTGCTGTGGCAGATGGCATATTAATTTGTGCTGCTCTTCATTTCATTTTAACATTACTGTCTGTAAACCATAGTTGCTGAGGAACTAGCAAGCACTTGATCCTTTTCCTTTTGTTGTCTATCAAGTAATATGCTTCAGGAGAAGTATGGAAAGAGATGGGATGTGCAACCCATAAATTGCCCCAGCAAGACCTGGTTGACTAGAGCCTGTAAATACCTCCTTCCCCCCGCAAATAAATTCTATTGATTCTGTGTCTCAGAGCTTCCAGATAGTGGCAGATGTGAATTTATATATATGTGTATGCTTCCTTTAGAAAGCTGCAAAACATCATTAAACTGTTGAGAGAAATCCTATTTGCCAGGCATTTACTTTACACAGCAGCTTTTTATCTCAAAGGAATTATGTTTATTCTAAGCTTGAGCAACTCATGGAACCAAAAGCAGAACAAAATTGTTGGCAAATTGCTAATGGGCAATGTGGAGGTTGTTATGCCTTTTTTCTCTTCTTAATTGGAATCTGATAGCCCCCTGTTTGAAATGGTCTCTTTGGAAACAGATGCTAATAATGTCAGTTTAAGCCTGGTGGAACCAGTTTCAGCAGCCCAAACTCTTGCTGAACTAAAGTTGAATTTAACTTTAAAAAAAAAAAAAAAAAAAAAAAAAGCCAGCCTGCAGGAATTAGATAATAATGGTGATAATTTTATTTTCTAGAATTGACTTTAAAGCATTTATTCTCAGAGTATAATTAAGCTGCAAACAAATTATTCCAAGTAGATTTAGTTCTGTGAAGAGCATGAACTTACTGGTATCAAATACTGAAGGACCAAGACTGGCAGAATGAGGATTTGCTTTAGTATTGTGTCCTTGTCATTATATAAGACATCATGGACTATATATGTTGGTAAAATAATAGTTCAGTGTTGCCAGTAATGGAAGGGATCCTCTCCCAGGAGGATGGGACAGGCTCTGGCCAGTGTCTCTTGTCCCCTGCTGTTGCATGTAACTGGCTCACATGGTTCCTTTTTGTAAACTCCATTTTACAGTTAACTACAGTTTTGGCTCGTAATACTCTGTGGAAAGACGCTTCGGTACCTCACTGTTTTAACTATTAAAAGCACCACAAACAGTGGTTGTGCTGTCTTGATTCTGGCAAAGCCTGGATGCCAGCCCAAATACTCTTCTTGTACAAAAACTTGGCAAATATGCAAAAAGTTAAATCCACAGGGTTGATGCACATCTATTTAAACAGTAACATTTGTAGAAAAGTCGTTGTTGAGTGTACTGTTAGGCTGGGAAAGCATTTCAAGTGATGACCCATGAAAATCTTATCTAGGCCTAGTTCTGCTCTGTATTTGCATTCATGGCTTGGATGATGAAATAGAAGGTGAACTGCTGAAATGGTTAGATGACCCTGAACTGGGAGAGCTTGCAAGAAGATTGTTATTTGGAGCAGAGGAGTGGAATGCAAAGTGATCTTGATTAACTGCTACAAAGAGCTCAAGATCAACAAGGTGAAATTCAATGAAAGCAAATGTAATGTAAAACACACAAAAAGCATAACTGAATTATAAATACAGAAGTGAAAGGAACCAGTAAAAGTGCTGGAATTTGTTACAGGATCGTAGTTTGGACCTGACAGTGGAAAAAACCCAACCCAATGTCATTCTGGTATATAATATGTAATGCCCACTTAATTATTGTCCTCCTCAGGAACATTGTCAAAATGTGCTATTTCAGTGGCTCATACCAAGCCTAAGGTGGAAGTGCTTGACTGAGCATTCACTCAACGTGGTGCTGGGAAGCTTACTCCATAAAGGAACTGCAAGGAAAACAAGCAGGAGGTGGGAAAAAAAAAAAAATCTGCCATGTCAGGATGGCTACTAACAGGCAATTTCAGAACAGGAAGAGTTCTGTGCATGCAGGTGTAGGTCAAAAAACCAACACTCTTGACAGAAAAGGAAAGAGCCCTTGAGAGTATTAATCTAAAGCACATTTATTTCTGAAGAAGGTAGGCCTGTCCATCTAAATTCTTGTCAAAGGAGGGTAAAGCTGAGAGTGTCATCAGCCTGTATGTAGCCTGCTTTCTGAAATTAGTTTCTGTAAATGTCTTCTCTTAAGAATATAACTGAATGAGAGTTACAGGCATTCAGAGAGGAAGAGCTGTAAGTTAATGCTTGGTAAGCACAGTTGGTGTGGTAGATGCTTCAGTCTACGATGAGCTCTAGAAACAGGAGTTTGTAGAGTTCCTTGTCAGAAAGGGTACTTAAGCTAACATACGAGAATATTATGTTTAAGCTAAAAATAAAAAGCTAGTACTGTACAATCCATATATTTGGAGCCTAGGATATACTTTGTAAAGAGAGCCTTTCTAAAAAGGTACCAGGGAGGGAATCAAAGATGTTTTAGAAAGACTTTTTTTTTTTTTTCTTTCCTTCCTTCTTGTCCTTTTAAAAGATAAAAGACACTTTGCGCCTCTTTTCAAATATATCTTTATTTTCTTTTGGATGGATACTTCTAAATGTCCTTGGCCTCCAGCGTAGTCTGCTCTTTAGCCTTTTATAGGCATCTTTATTAACACTGACTGGTTGTGCCTCGAGCCTACCTTGCACATGATTCTTTTCTGTACTCTGCCAGTTCTTTGGGCAGGGTGAAATGGCAGTAACATCAAAATGACTAGATGGACAGATCTGGATGGATACATGTAAGTTCATGGGTCCTGAATGCACGTAATTGCAAACAAAAATAAATCAGGTAGAGTTTATGCTTACCTCCTTGCACTTTTTTTTTTTTTTTTTGAGTATAACACAAATATCTTTCATGCAGAATATCCTTCAGAATTTTGGGAAGTGCATCCTTGAGGAAAAAAAATGTATGTCAGTGCTTATGAGCGGGATTTAAGGTGATGCCGTCCCTTGTGTTTTTAAGTCCATCACTTATTAACAATAACTTGGTGGTGAAAAATGTAACATAAAACATGATAGTAATAATAATTTCCTGTTAAAAATTTTGCTTGTCCCCTCTTGTGACAGGTACTATGATGCTAGAACTCCAGGAGAGGGTAACCGAACTGGAAAACTGGAAGGATGGCAAAGGCCTTATCATCTATGGTGCAGGAAACACCTTTTGCTCGGGATCTGACTTGAATGCTGTCAAAGCAATATCCAACTCCCAGGCAAGTAGTGATAAAAATTAAGGTTTTTTGAGAAAAATGAGCTTTCTGATATTCTGAGATACTTTTCAGACAGAAGTGTTGCACTATGCTTCTGCGTCAATTTTACATGCAAGTCACAGAATGGAGCTTTTAATGGTTGAAAAAATGCTGGCAACCGCTTTAAGCCATAGCTTAAGTGTTATTGTAATTGATTTGTAACTCTGAATTTCTACATTACATCTCCTTTTTAGCCTTTTCTTTTTAAAAAGTCATTTCAGTTTCTCAGAGCAGTGTATGGTGAATTTACACATCAAATAATCTGTGCTTCAGTAGTTTGACCTTTAGAAGCAGATACAAGTAATCATTTCTCATATATTCTAAAGTCAAAACCAAATTTAAGTAGCATGGCTGCTATTACAGAAAGGTTTCAATTTCGTCAAAACTGTGCTTGGACTGGCATAAAATGGAAAGACAGCTGCAATTCTTGTGCTGTAGTCCAGTCAGGTAAGTCATGTGAGTAACTATGGGGTTGAAGAGGACAGGGTTTGGCAGTTTTTCACTCATGCCACCCGTCTTGACAACTTTCACACATGCTGCAATTTTTTAAATGGGTTAATATGTAGTTTTTGGCAATGTGAAATAGGACTTTGTCAGCTGCAGGGGAAGGGGGTCTTCCTGTGCTGCTCTTACATCCCAGTTAGCAATTGCGGTAACTGGCATCCTGGTGCTTTTTTGTGGCCACTTCAAGTTTGAGGATTTAACCACACAGATTAGGCATTTAATTGAACCTTCCAGTAAGACGACCAACTCAAAAACTGATTAATCTGGTATTTGTCTTTAGTGATGATTTGTTTCTGTTGATGAAACTAAATATCATAAAAAACACAATGTCTTAAATATTTCTGGCCTGATAAAACAGGATGGTCCGGTTTTCAAAAGGTATAGGAGGCTTTGTTTCCTTTGTGGAACACCATTAGAGGTATGCTTTTCTTAATATAGACATACCATGCTTTATAGATATATATGTTTTGGGGGGAGTTTTCTTTTGGATGCTTTATAAGCACTGGTCATTTAAAAAATATAGATATATTTGTGATTGGGGGGGGTAATTTTTTCTTTTTTAATGTGAAATTTTAAGCTTATTTTAACATTATAGCAACAGAAAAGGAACTGAAACCAAACATGGGTGAATTCTTTTCTTATCTGCAGTCTAGGCTTTTCTTCAGAGTTCTGCATTCAGTAAGTCTCAGTGATTCTGCTTCCATACTCTCTTTGACATTTAATATTCTGTCTATATGTTTATAGAAATTACTTGGAGCCACTGCAGTGGCAGAGAGGGCTCTTGTAAGGATTAGGGTCCCTAACAGATACACTGGGCAGAATGAAATGCGTAGGTATTAATTATAACTTTGTTGAAAATTCTCTGCAAAGAATCTAGAATTCATGCTAGTGCTGATCTGTAAGTGTAAGAGTCACCAGAAATGCTCCAGGAATAGTTAAACTTGGCTGCTTTCTATTTCCTCAGGAGAGTTCAAACTATCCTGAACTGAGAGTTTCTTTGTAACAGCCAACTCCTAAACCATCTGTTTGGTGGGATTTAATAGTCTTTATTAAATAAAACTTTAATAGAATAAGGAATAGCATTTGCTGTTTGCTAGTCTTGCAGAACTCTGCTCTCTAACTCGCTGCAGATGAGAGAGTTTTGTCTGGTTTCAGATTAAAAGAGCATTAGGTTAAGTTTTCTGTCCACAGGCATCCCTAAGGCAAAAGAAAAAACAGTGAATAGCTTCGTGCCTGAACTGGTATGTTTTTCCTTTTTTTTTTTCCAAGGCTGCTTTAGCCCATAGCTTTTAGTAATTACAGAAAACACTTTCATTTTGTTCAACCAGTTGGTTGAGGGAAGATTGTATTTTTCATCGTCTATGATACAGTTTGCCTTTCCCTGTGGTGCAGAAAAGGCAGAATAATGGCCAAGAATGCTGAAGGATTTTCGTGCCCCCTAGTGGCCCCTCTTCCTTTTCGTCCCCCTCTTCGTCCCCCTCTTCCTCTTCGTCCCCCTCTTCCTCTTCGTCCCCCTCTTCCTCCTTCCATGTTTAGTTGTTCCTAACCCTGAAACAAACCCAGGTCCCCACCTCTTCTTCTTTGGCGAGTGCTAACATTATGTGACCAAATCACGGAAGGCAAATTAATAGTGGAATTTAAAAACAAAAAATGATTTTTCTTTCTGTCCTTGTAAGCCTGGTTACCAAGAGCAATAACCTAATTCTGGAGGGCGACTTGAAAAGCTGGCTAGCTGAAAAGCAGTAGAGGCTCTTGAAAGGACGGCTGAGAGGAAGGAGGCACAAAGGAGAATTTGACTTTCCTTGGCCCCTGTCTAGAAGCCCCAGGACGGAAGTTCCCGAGCAGTAAGCCGCGGAGGAAGGACTTGCCAGCAGTTGGAGATGGTGTGGAAATACTGTTCTAACTGTAGTGAAAGTGGACTGTAAGCTCTTGCAGCAAAAAGAGCCAGTGGTACAGTTTTCTACTTTATGAAGGTGACTTTCTTCTTTCCTGCCTCCCCTAGCCCCACCGCGAACTATTAATCCTTTTCTTCCATACGTAGTGCATACTGTATGATACCTCACTTTCTGCTTGTTAGATTTCTTCCTACTCCAAGTCCAGTATTAGAGCTGAAAATGTGATTATTCCACTAGACTCCAGTGAATATCCCTCTTATTTAGATAAAATACTCTGACTAGTAGCCTCCTTTTTCTTATCAGGAAGGTTTGAGGGGTATGTTGGCCGGGACTCAAGTAATTGTGATTTTTATTTTTTCTTCCCCCCCAAGTGTTTTCTGTGCAGGCATTTTTTCCATGTGATACACAGTAATCTCTCTACCACCTGAGAATATGAAGACCTTTCTTTTGTCTGCTCTGTCATAACTGCATTTATCAAGCTGGTCTGTTCTGGCATTAATCTTTAATTACCATTTTGCATTTTGGTATGAATTGAGATGGCCAATTTGAATGCAAGGACTCTGCTGTGATGAAGTGAAAAATTACTTTCTCTGAAGAGCTTTTTTGCAGCTTCATCCTGGTGGTTGTAGTATGGGAATTGTGCAAGTCCATGCCTGAGAACTGGTACCCCCTATGTTTGTGTGGGTTTTAAACTTAGCTGTTAAGACAGCTATCATGGAGTATTTGATTGTTCTTTGATTTGGAATGGAAATATTGCTGTTGGTCTCAATGGGTGTAGGAGGTGGGTACAGTGATAACTAAAAGCCTCTTTATAAATCAACATGTGCTGAAATTTTCAAGCAGGCCTTCAATGTAATGAAACTGAATTCACTGGTTCCTGTGTAGCAATTGTTGTGACAACTTATATCTGCCAGAGATCTGTTCTTAGACACCATAATGCTGGTTGGTGTTCGGCAGAGTAGGTCTTGGGAACGCAGGAATAAATGGACAATAAATCATCTGACGTTGACCTACTATTATTTCAAGGTCATGTTCCAAGATGTACTGACTTACTGCGTATATTTTCTTTCCCTGAGGTATGAGTCAGAAGCTTTTAATTAAGGCAGATTCTTTAACTTGCCAACCCCTGTAAAACTGTGTTTTAGAAATTAGTAAATGCCAATAAAGATACATTTTTTTGTTCTTTTTCTTCCTACGATTTGTTTGGGGATTTTTTTTGTTTGGTGTTGTTTTTTTGGTTTGGGTTTTGTTGGGTTTTTTTGAAAGACATACTGAAATTGTTATCTACTGCTTTTTTACTTCTATGGTGTCCAAACATTTATTTTTTTTTTTAAATCTGGATTAAATGGCACATGTGTAGTTCAGTGTATGCAGTTCAGTATGTATCTGAACATGGTCATACTGGGTCATTTAGCCCAGTCATTTGTTGAGTTCCTGGTTAGCAGTAGATGTTTGAGAAAGACTATAAGAACAAGGAAGGAAGATAGATAATGATTTTGCTTCAAAATATTCTTTTTTTCCCCAGCAACTTGTGACTAAGACCTCTAAAGCTAGAGGTGTTATCTTGTGTTTAATAACCTTTTGTTGATTTTTCTGTCCTGAGTTTATCTAGTTGTTCTTGAATTCATGTAGTCTTTTAGAGGTTGCAATGCCCTGCTGCAAAGTGTTCCACAGTTTAACTGCATGTTGTAGGAAGAAGTATTTGTTTTGAACCTAGCAGCAACTGATGTTATTTGGA
Source organism: Astur gentilis (assembly GCF_929443795.1). Lineage (NCBI taxonomy): Eukaryota > Metazoa > Chordata > Aves > Accipitriformes > Accipitridae > Astur > Astur gentilis. Next base: position 30,729,874 of record NC_064894.1, on the reverse strand, counting down.
ACCCCTTAGCTCTTGTACTGGAAGAGAAGGGAACAATTGTTCCCTATTCACTATTGTTTGCAAGCTGATGTAAAACATAAAGGAGGAGAGAAATAAGAAGAACCTTCTTTCTGGGTTTGGGGGGTTTTTTTTGGCTGAAATGCTTTTGGCCCAAACAATAAAAAATGAAGTTGGTAAATTGTATCTTGTCTAAAACTTTATGGATTTGGAACAGTAAAAAGTATGTAGTGGTCCAAGGTCCTATACAGAATTTTAAAACTCAGCTTTATGGGTGTTTAACTGGGAGTAAGAAGAGGAAATTAAGAGGAAAGAGGAAATTATAACTGAAATTCATATAAATTGATTGAGTTCTGATATTTTTTTTTTAACCTGATTCATGCTAGGTTTTCTATTTGTGCATAGTGTGGTTGGGCTGGAATCAGGGCAAGATTAACCAAAGAGAAAGAAAACCCAGCTAGAGTAAATATAATGAATATTCCTGTCTACTCCATCTGTGTGTTTAATTGCTTCACGTTAGGATCACTTAACATTTTTTAATTTCCTATTTTTTTTGTAGGATGGGATGAATATGTGCATGTTTATGCAAAACACCTTAACCAGACTTATGAGGTAATATATTTTATTTACCTTTCTTTATGAAGTAATTACAAGGATTGGAATATGTTTTGGCTAACTCTTTAACAAGATGTTTAAAGTTAAATACGTAGTTTTAAGTATGTAATTTTGAATCCCAGACCTTGTATTCACACATGTTAATCAGGTAGGTATTTATGGATTTAAATTAGGCCTTGACATTTTGCAACTATTAGACTTTCCAGAGATTGAAACAGGGAAAAAAAGACCTATAGGCTTGTATGTAGAGGGCCAGGAGATACCTAGAGTTAAGGAAATCTAAGCCTTCAGAGTTTCTGAAGCTGACTTCTGTAACTCAGTGGAAATTTGTAGCTCTTAAAAAACAAGCAGGGCCAGCTTATGCAGCCTACACAGGTAACGTTTTTTAATATATTTATTTAATCTTCCCACTTCATAAGAGGACTGTATTCAGTTCTACCATCTGGTACTTCTGAAGAACATTTTTTCCTTTCCTTTAGATTTAGCTTCCCTTAAGAAATCACATTTCTATTAAATCCATGTGTGATAGTCTGTCTTTTTTCTGCTCAGAGCTCTTTGAAGATAAATATTATTTTTCTTTTTTCAAATAATCTATATGAGAAAGTGTTATGAGTTAACATTATTCTGTAAAACTGCCCAGGAGATTGGAGACTTAGTAGCAGTACTACTGTAAGGAATCCTCAGGATCAGAATTAGAACATGTTTGTTGGTCTCTGTGTAATCAAAATTGATGGGGCAAAGCAGAGGAGGAAGTTGTATGAAGATTAAGCCCTCACCTCAAGTGTCTTGACTTAGAGTGTGTTGAAGCTGTGGTTTAGGGGGAGCGCTGAACTGCTGTCTGGGGACATCTCTTGTAGATGGGATCAGACTCCCTCAGAGGGCGCGGAGGCTGACTGTCATCCTGAAGGAGCTGCCTCAAAGGGATCAGAGTATGGATGTAGGGGACTTGGATCCATATCTTCTGGTTCCTCATAGACCATAGGAAAACTGAGGTTACCCTCTTCCAGTGGGTTCACTTGGGCCATAAGAAATTGTTGGTGCTTCTGTTAAAGTAGAAGTAAAACCAAACATGTGATCATGATTGGGAAGCTGACTTCTGAATGTGGTTTCAGAACTGCTCAATGAGTTAAATGTCTCTTGGTAGTAAAAGACAACACAGCTATATCAGCATGCAATTTGTGGGACTAACCAATTGTCTTTATTTCTTAGGGAACTTGGCTTATCTTAAGTCAGTCACTGTTCATTAGCATTCATTTTGCAATGGCAGTGGGGAAAGTTCTCCCTACATACTCTTCCTTCCCTCTGTCCTTTGAATTACCTTGAACATGATTAAATACCTTGAGCATGATTAAATACAACACCATCAAACGTAACAGATTGTTGCTATCCTCAAAGGATGGTTTTGTCCTCCAAAAATAAAGTTTTGTTGATGGCTGAGATGATAGAACTCTGAAGAAGGTGCTGAAGGTCTCGTGCTAAATCTCATTATTTTTAGATAACCCAGCCCTTCCGTTCTTTGTGTCCCCTTCTACTGCTTTCTGTAGTGTACTGGCTTAGCATAGAGTCTTGTGTCGCTGTCCTGTCACTTGCAGGATATTCTTGCAGATAATCTATAGCAGGTATTTTTCATAACACAGTACACGATATTCTCTGATTCCATTTGATATATCTGTCTTGCTGTTTCGTTTTGGGATTCCATATCAATTACAGAATAATCACTTTGGCATAAGTGGAATTGGTATTGTGCTGCTTATCCACAAAGATGTAGTTATTTGAATGAACTGAAACAGTATATTTTTCTGAACTTTTACTATAGAGGTGGTTTACTTGAATTCTTTTGTCATTTCTGAAAGACTAAAAGCATGAACTTTGCTTACAAAACTCTCTTGTGTAGATTGCCTTTGATCAGTGTTGCACTAGTCCAAGGAAAGGCTGTTGGAGGAGGAGCAGAACTTACCACAGCATGTGATTTCAGGTAAGATCAACAATTTGAGTAGCTGTCATGTTGGGTCGGTGATTTAATGACTACACCTATGAAATATGGAAGCTTGAGGAACCACTTTTACCAGGAGTCATGTCCCTGAATTCCAAGGCATTTGGAACTGGGCTTTGTCTGCAGACTTCACAGGAAAAAAAAGTTTGGGTTTCCTGATAGTACAAAGGAAAGATTACTTACTGCCAGGTTATGCAGTTTGAATCACTGTGTAAAACAAGAGCAGTGAGGAGCTTTAGCAACCAACGGTGTTATACACCAAATGGGTCCAACTTCTCACCCCCGAGTGAGAGGTAGGAGGACTGCAAAATTGTATTTCCCCTTATGTCTCTTTATGTGGCTGTCATAAGTAAAAATAAATAAATAAAACTCTCCATGAGTCTGGTATTTCATGTTCTGGGTTTATTATTTGTAACATAACTTCGTGCTGTACAGTTTTTGAAACAAGAGTGTGGGGTGCAGAGGAAAGCAAATGAGGTTCTGTCCCTGTTTTTTTCTATGCAGGTGCAGGGATTTGCCAGCATGAAACAGCTAGCAAAAAGCAGGCGGCTTTAGTTAAAGAGACTGAATGCAGAACAGGAACTGGAAGAAATGAAAATAACAAAATGCCACTTTATATAAACAGTTGCTAATGTGCAAACAGCCTACAGAGGTAGCAGGATAAGCACTGTGCACAGCCTTTATGACAATGAGGAGCTTTTAGTAAAGTTTTTATCTGAGAAGGAGGTGTGCTTTTTCAGAGGGCCTTAGCACCTGAAGTGGGAAAGGAATTGTCCAGAACAAGCTGAAAGTGCTTACATTCCAAAGTAATACTAAGCAAAGTACACTCGAGTATCACAGTGCTGTTCCAGGTATCAGGAACAGGCTTTGGGTAGAGGAGATGGTATCTGCATTGCCTGAGCCACTTGGAGGCAATACTCCTTTGCTTTGAAACTAGGTGCAGCTGTATCTTTCTTCATATCTGCACAGCACCCAGTGAACTGGAACCCCAGCTCTGACTTACGGCCTCTGAGTACAGGCTATATTTATTATAAATGCCTAGTAAATGTGCAGAGAGGTACTGTGTTTGAGAGCTGCAGCGCTGGCAGGAGAGTGCACCTGGGAGACTTAGTAGACCTGTCTGTATCTGTGAGTCCGTTGACAGAAAGTGAATCTTGTTATCCCTAAATAGGAGTTTAGGGAATGTGAACATAATGAAATGGAAATCTTTTGGCTTTCTAAAATATGTAGTTTCTACTTTTACTCCAGCTATGTTGTTTGACATACTGTGTAATTATAGTCATTGTCAAGTAGCTAGTATTTGCATGAGTTGAGCAGCTGCAATTCCTCTGATGTTATTGCCATAATTTTCATAATAACTACAGCTGTTGATCCATCTTCCATTACTTTCTAACACGCCCATTCAGTGCAACTAAATAATAGCAGTTCAGGAGCAGCAAATGGGACTTAATTAATAACAACAACAAGATAGAGAAATGTACTGTGTGCTGCTATTATTGCTCCTGAATTTGAGAATTTTAATACTGGGGGACAAAATCTGGATTTTCTTGAGGACTCTGAGTAGATATTAGTGAACAGATATTCTGTCATGAGTCACTAGATGCCAAAAGAGGAACCTGAGAACAGAAATCAGAAGGGTTTGGTTTCTTCCTTGAATAAACTGTTTGAATATTTTATTTATTTTTATTTATTTTTGTTTTTTAAGAACAAAATGAGTGAGTTGTGGCTGCTTTTAATTCTAAATTTTCAAATCCACCTCTGTTTCTCACAGTTACAGTGTAAGCTACCAGCTGCTTGGTACTGGCCTGAAATATTTTCTTATTTTTATCTCTGCCAGCTTGTACTACATTAATTATACTGATATCGTTGAAGTGATTCACTTGAACCAAAATGGCCTATGTACCTCCTCTGAAATACGGTCTGGCAGCATGATGCACACCTCTACTAAAGTACTAAAGTAGAGGTGCGGACAAATCCAATTTTAAAATAGCTGAGGTGGTTTAAGATGTTACTGATGTATTCGTCCAGTGGCAGTTCTTGTGGCTAATTGTCTCTTACTCTGTTTTAAGCCAGCTCATTTAAAATTGGATTAGGGAGGGCTTGGATGAACTCTGACACATTTATTGCTGACATAAAGGGCAGTGATGAAAAGTGAAAGCACCTTGGGTCACTCCACCTTTTATCTGGAGGAAGAGGTCTTCTCAAAACATCTTCTTCAATCTTAGTGGCTTTATGGGTTGTTGCAGTATGACTATCCGTAAGAGCAACATCCTTATAAAGATTGTAAATATGTGACTGGAAAAAAAATAAATCAATGTCCTGACAAGTGCAAGGTAACTCAAATCCTTTCAGACTTTTTCTGATATGAAAATTGGGAAGGTAAGGCTTGTGACATTGTAATTATTTATCTCAATTATTTCTGTAAAACTGAGTAATGTAAAACCATGCAGGTATGAAACTTGTTTGGACAGCTGAGCAAAAGCTCAGTTTCAGGAAACTTAGACTTTTTTCAGTGTGCCACAGTGGAATATGCTCTCTGAGCCTGTGAAGATGGCTCATGGGTTCTGCTGCCAAATGTCAGTGTATGTTGCGGTTCTGCGTGATGCTGCAGCTATTTCAGTGAAGTGCACAAATGACTGTGATGTTGGACTCGGTGTTTGAATTTTACAAATAATTGAAATGAAGTACGTGTTCTGAGTTCCCCTTATGGAGAAACTTGAAGTGTGTCCTGTACTTACACAGTGCATGAAGTTAAGGAGAACAGATTTGGCAGGGCTGGTGAAGAGATTTGGACAAGAATTGTAGTGGGTTGTTGGGCAGTAAGCTAACAATTAGATATGGGGCAGAGACAGTTTGGTAATGAATGTATTTGTGCAATTAGTGGATCACAATAATCTCTGAGAGCAGTAGCTGCAGTGTGCTACCAGCCAATAGCCATAATAACTAACTTTGCATTCTGAGCTGTCTTCTATTTCACATTGGTGCCTTTGAGAAATCTCGCTGGGGTGATGCCTTTGTAGGTCTTTTAGGCACATCTATAACTTTGAAAATTTGGTCCTATGTCATTTGGCGAATGGACTTCCATTGTACCTGAGTGCTTGTGAAAAATATGGTCTCTTCTCCTCTACCCCCTTTTTTCCTCTCTAATGCTACTGCAGTCAAAATAGAGGTGTGTCACTGCCATGTGAATCCGATTTAAAAGGTGGTGTCTCCAGGCAGCGGATGAGAGTGCAAAGATGGAAAGCTACCCATTTCTCTTACCGTTGACCTCAAAATGGGCTCATAGGTAGAGGCAGCAGTATTCTCCTTTACTTTTTTAGAAAATGAATTAATCAACTATAATTTCTTCAGCTGTAGTTGATGTTGCACAATTAAATTGTGAAGGGCCAGTTTCATTACAGTATCCTACTTAATTAAAAGCACCATTGATTTAAAGAGGTATTTGCTTTGTGAGCAGACATCTGCCCTGTATCTCTAGGCATGGCAGAGTCAAGCTTTTAACAAGGGAAGAAGCTTATGCTAATAATACTGCATTTATCAAATTGACCTTGCTGCATTTTAATTGGATGTTTTCTGTATGTTTGTGAAATATGTAGGCATGCTTAGTATTACATTTTAAGGTGTTAGGCATATTCCATAAAACGCCTAATAAGAGATACAATGAAGTGTGCTGTTATTGAATAGCTTTTGTTGTGTGTGTTCTTGTGCTGACTTGTGTTTATTTATAAACAAGCAGCATTTAGTGCATTAAATGTATTTTTTATGAAATAAAAGGAGCAGAAGAGAATATAACCACTACATAGATGTAGGCCCATTATTACCAACTTTTCAGTTGTTGCTCCTTTAAAAAAGAGGAGGGGGAGAGGCTGTAAAGACATTAGTATTCCACAGTTAGCTTTTCCAAGAATAGGTTTCAGAACATCAGAGCACAACACACTAGCTTCTTTGGAAATATTTGGCTGTATGCAAAGATTTTGGCTTTTAATTTTATCAGGAGGAGCTCTTAGGTACACAAGATGCTGCTGTTTGAAATCAGGGTGCCTCAGTACATAGTAGCTCTTTTCACTGGGCAGAGCATGATATGAATGTAATGGGTTGGGGCTCACATATTCATGAGTTCTTGCAAAGTCCGGGCTGACAAAGCACTTTTCATTAGATGTGACCCCGTAACGTTGCTGCACATCATCAGGAGAAGAATCAGTAGCCAGATCTGAGAGTGGGTTCTCACAGCTTCAGGTGCTTGCTATATGCCATAGATCACTTCTTTTTAACTATATAAAATTTTCCTCTTTTATATATGTATATGTGTGTGTATGTATGTAAGACCTCCTTCAAATCAGTTGGCAATTTTAGAATTCCATTGCAGTCATGCATCACTTCACATTTTTAGAGCCCTGGGAGGTTTGTTAGTACAATTTTCTGATGAATTTTCGGAGAGATGGATTATGGTTTTAAAAGTTTCACGTTGCCTGCCTTTAAGAAGGCTGTTCTTATTTTTGACCTGGCACACTTGACATATGGTTAAGTAATTGCAGCACTGCTAGGAAAGGACTTGAGAGCTTGTATTTTTGGGCCTGTATTTATGGACTGGTATTGGGTTTTTTTCTTTATTACCAGTTTTCATTTGGGTTTGAATTTCATGTGTTTACTGTCTTCCAGGCAGAGGATTTTTTACATAGTCTACAGTTCAAATTTACCACTGTTTGATTTTACTGGAAGTGTAAATAACAGCAACAAAGCACAAATTTGAGTTGACATTTTCTTTCTGAGGTTGTCTTTTTGTAGGGATTTACTTCATTCCAAGTTTTTGGGTTTTGGTTGGGCTTTTTTTTCCCCTTTGGGAGGCCAAACTATCTTATCCTGGGTGAATGAGATTTTTGCTACCAGCATGTGTCTACATTTTAGACCACTTCTACCACGCAATCTTACACCCTTTCTGTTGAACGGTCCTGTCTGCAGCTGATTTGTTGCTGTACAGTAATAATAAATAAGATAACCTGGATAATGTAAAACTTGGATAAGACAGATTTTAGGGAATGCAGACCTGGACCCATGCTGATTCTTGCTGAGATGCTGGGCTGTCGGTACACTGTAGGCTCAAGGAGAACTAGTTTAGGAAGAGTACAAATGCACTGAAATTGTCCATTATGCTTGCATCTGTGAAGTGACTAATCCCCAGCGTAGACACACAGCCCGCAGGTATTTGAGTTTGACACTCCGTTGCTGATCTTCACTACCAAAATAATCTTTTTTAAATATATATATAATCAGGTAGCTCCACAAGTTGGTTAATATGAAGGCTGAGAAGCACTTAGGTATTCCGGTCTGCTGATTCCGAGGTGGGATTATGCTGAGCTGTGGCTTCACGAGAAGGACAGACTGCTCGAGCAGCTTGCCTGGATGTGGGAGGAGGGCGTCCCGGCTGCGCATTCTCAGCTCACTGCTTCTAGTTTGCCAAGCGCCAGTGAAGATGCCTGTATCAGTCAATTATCTCACTGAAAAGCAACAGAGAGCCTAGGTATTTCTTGTTCTTACAGTGAGTTAAAGCGGTTTGTAAAGGGATATAGTTTTGGCTAGAGCCAATGTAAAGGAGGAACTCGGCTTCTAGGAGAAGATGACAAAGAACAAAGGAGGGGATGGGAATACCATCATCTTTTGGCTCCAGGGAGCTGTTAGATAGCCTCAGTTTCCCCTGAGGCCACAGCTTTCAGCTGCCTAACTTTGCATTGGATCTGCTTCCAGAGAATGTATTCCAGAGTCCCCGTTATTGATCTCATTTTTTCAGTCCTGTCACGTGCTATTGGAGGACTATGAAAAGAAGAACTCTTCCTCTCTTTATCACTCCAGGTAGCAATGTAGTTAACATTGTAGATATCCAAAGGGTAATCATCCACATCAGAGTTACTTTTCATTGAAATGACCAAGTGTGCCCTAAATGACTCGATTTCCCTTGGGTTTTTGCAAGTGTAAGCAGGCATTGCTCTGTGGATCTCGACCTACTTTCATTGTAAACGTTGCCTTCACAATTGCAACTTCCAGTCTTCCCCTTCACCCCCTCTTTCTTTGTTTCCCCTCTAATCCAAAGCAGCCCAATGTCTTACTGAAGATTTGGACCCCTGCAGGCTGGACCTCTGTGTTCCTTCCAGGCTTACCCAAAACTGTGTGAAACAAGACTGCGAACTGTTTGAACCTGTAAAACTTGGTGGCTTCAGCTTCCTACATCTTCCTGGATTCTGTAGTTAGTAAGAAATGAATTGCTACCGCCGTAACTCAGCAGTCAGGCCCAGTAAGAATAATAAAATTACAAATTCTTATGTTAAATAAATTCCTACTGTGCTTAAACTGTTCTATGTGTAAGAACTTCTACTGTATCCACAGTCTGTTACTAGGTGTTATCCTCCCGTTCTGTTTTGTGTGCTGATGTGTTCATAAACAAAAAGCAAATATATAGACTGAGGAAAAACCAATAATTTCAAGTAGTGTGGATTTGTGTGTGTATGAAAGAGACAGAAAGATTGTAAATAAAAAGATACCAGGGGAAGTGATACCTTTGGTGATAAAAGAATTGGTCACACTCTTAGGCGTATTTCTGGAGGTTCTGTTATCGTTTGCTGAAAATGTGCCTGTTTCTTGTCCAGCTAGTCTGAACATACCATCAGTTAGTAATCTGAAGCTGGCCTTAGTTCCCCATCAATATAACTAATGTGCTATATTAAAAAGTAAAGAGGTGAAGAAGCTAAGTTACTGTTTTAATATAGAATTTTAATGTTAAATTCTGGATCCCATTTATGCCTTTTTTGAGATATGTCATTGTGTTCCCTGCTCCCCCCCCCCCCCCCCCCCCCCCCCCAAAAAAAAAGCTCTGAAATCATGTATCATACCTGTAAAACGTAAAACTCAGGTCGCAGCCACTGTGATCATTTAAAAAACCCACAACCCTCAGTATTTTTTGTTTGAGATTATTAACCTGGTACCCTGACAAAATGGCAACATTTCATTACAATTTAATCATCACTGATTTCAAGTCAGCGTATGATCTCTCTTGGCTTTAGTCAGGAATTGTTGTGTAGGATGTGCAAATGCAGCATCGGTAGCACTGCACGCAGAGGCAGCTGAATTTCAAAGTGTGTCTTGTTACCCTAGGTCTTGCGAAGGGTTGTTAGTGTGATGTCACGCTGTATTTTAAATCCTTTAATGCTATCGGTTGCAGAAATATGATACATCAAATCCATCATAAAGTGTTAGAGCAACTCGAACCTTGCATCTCTTAGGGCTGATGTCAAGAAATGCTGTTCCTTTCCAGTCGGCTGAGTTCAGGCGAGTGAGATGATCTTTGCCTTTTTGACATTTTAGATGCCAAGCTCTGAGCCAGAGTGTGGGGAAGCTCCTCCCCCCGCTTTCTGTAGCAGCAGCAGAGATGAGCAAAGAATATGACTGAAATGTTCCTGCTTTAAGAGACTCTTGAATTTGGTCCAGGAGACTTTTGTTCTGTTTTCTTTGGTCTTGATAAACATCTATGATGGAAATAAAGGTTTGGGAAACCAGTGTTACAAACACAGGGGTATATGCTGCACGAAGTGTGCACATAATTAAAAAAATACAATATTTTCAATTTGAAAACAAGCTTCAGTGTACTTTTTTTGATTTCTAGATGAATACTGGCATTCAGGTTTGAACATTTAAATTATCAAATAACCTTTACCTCCAAGTGGTCTTTTTTTATCGAAGAATCTGGCAAAATATCACTAGATCTTTTCTGATGGAAATTTTTGCTTTAGTCTAAAAGGCATATCTGTTGTCAAAAATGTTTGCTTGAATGAAATCCAAATAGCTGTAGTTCCTTCTCTGGAAGGAAAGACTCATATAACATTTTAGATTTCCAGCATGAGTAATTTTTATGTGAGCATTATTTTGGCGTTCACTCGCTTACGTGTTGAGACTTTGGCAGCCTGTAAAGAATAGCTAAAACCTGCTTCATGGGTGAGACCCAAGTGCTATGTCCAGACGCAAACTACTCTGAAAATAATTGTATGGTAATGGAGGTTGCAGCATGCCGATGCCTGGGGCCCATTGACCCCGGGGTAGTAGAAATAAAGTCATAGCTGGGAATTAGGAGGAAGGTGTAAGAACATCGGTTGTTAGCAGGGGAGGAGCGATGGACGGGTACCCCGTGGATCACTGTTGTACAACCGCGGGGAGGACGGAGGATCCAGGAACTACATTTTGAACGATGGGGCTTCGGTCTCACCGTATGGCTCTGGTGATTTGTGTCGTTTCAGCGTTCACACTGCACGCTTCAGGGGAATTACAGCCCCCCCGGTATAACTATTCGTGTTATTCTCTCTGTTCTGTGTGCTCTTAAATTGTGGTAAGAACCTTGTGTAAAGCCTTCGTAAGCCTTTGTAAAGCCCTGCTGCCCCTTCCCCACCTGCGTACGGGGTGTGTTCAAGGCAGCACCCATGGACAGGGGAGCTGTTGTTGCTAACTGTCTAATTGTATGAAGTCTCTGTTTTCCCCACTTGGGAAAGGCCTTTTAATTGACTCTTTCTGCTGGCCAGCCCTCTCCCCAGCTCCACAGCCCCCCTGCGTGGTGCTGCCCACCTCCCGGCCCCCCCAGCCCGCCGGACCTGGAGAAGTATCAGCCTGGGGAAGGGGACACATTCGCTTTGAGGTTTGCCAAATAATTTTCTTTCCTGTCGGGGAGTGGGGGCGGGGGGAGCTTGTCTTACTTCCTTTAATGCTGCTTGTGGAGTTTTAATCAGTCATGCTTTTTTGAGCCCCTATTTCTTGCCCTGTGATCCGTCATCTAACTCGATTTTTCATTCCTGCTACAGAAAAAGTCTTTCTGTAATTTCCAATATTCAGCTTCATTTATCCCTTTTAGAAGAAATGTAGCTTTTTATAGCATGCTTTTCTCTCTCCAGTTTCTGTGAAGCCACGGGTGAGAAAGTGTCAAGCCTGAGGTAAAAAATTAGATTTAAAACCCCTGATCCAGGTCTGCTGGGTGAACCTCCTTCTGTAGCTGACTTCTGGGAGATTCTGGTCCAGAATGAGATTGGAAGAGCTGTCTGCGTGGATGGCAAGCCAGTATGACAGTGAGCATCACCTGCAGGAAACTTTTGAGGGGCCCTACCTTGTCTTGTTTGAGGCTGCCCTGCTCCCCTTGTAGGGTATTAGCAACAGCTTCTTTCCTTCCATAATCCTTCTCAAATGAACAGTCTTTCTGGCCCTCTTTTAGCCAGTCTCCTTTGATCAGGGAAGTGCTTAAGAAACAAACCTTTTTTCACTTCTCTGGTTGTTTTTGTGCGGTCACATCTGGACCAGTTTTAGTCTAGCTCTTGCCAGATCACAGAGAGAGCTTGCTCTGGTGCTTTACCGTGCTCCTTTTTGCTCCTGATAGGCCTTTTCTTAATTTTTCTCAGTGAAGACTTTGCTACTGATGAGATGCTGGTTTTGGGGGCATGAAGATTTCTGTATCTGCCTATTATAATTTAACTCCTGTTACCCAAAGGATCTTTTTCTAGTAACAGTATTATTTTGTGCTTCTTCCCTGGAGTGGCTTCCTTTGAAATTGGTAACCTTGCAGGCTCTTTGAGTTGACTCTTGCTTTTGGAGGCTCATCTTCCCTTGAATGTCCTAACGTTGGGGCAATAGATGATGGAGTTATCCACACCTTAAGCTCCTGTTTATTCCTGGAGATCATATTCCTCCTAAAACGGCTCATGTCTGTTCAGCAGCTTGTGCTCTGATGTCCCTGTGTTCCTTCTCTCCCTCCAACTCTTCTCTTGTTACTACAACTTCCCTTTTTTTTGATCCAGGACTCCACTTTTCAGACTTCTAGCATCAACCAAATGTTTTGTGTCTGCAGATGAAAATATGACTTTGTCATTCTTTCTTTTGCATTTCAGTTGACTCTGGATGATGTGAGCAAGCAGGATAGAGCCAGGTTATAAATGGTTATTTTCAGGTTTCCTTTGAAGAGTGCACCGCTCATAGTTTAGGTCCGTCTGCTCCCCTCTGGGAAGCGCCCTGGGGTTTCCCAGCCAACCCACAAGAACATTAACTCTTGCTCAAGCAAATACATCTGTAATTAGGAGTCTGTTTTTTGGATCTGATTTTGACCCTGATCCCTAGAGTTCCATAAAATGCATTGGAAAATCTGACTGGAGGACTGCAAAGGTAGGTGGTAAAGGCAACATGTGCTAGGGAGATTTGAGAGATTTTTCTAGGCTACTTTATGTGAAGCTTGATTCTTAGCTGTTGTTGCGAGTGGGGGGAAAATGGATGCACTAAGAGTGTTACAAAATAATTCAGTAACTATAAATAAAATTCAGTATAATCTGTAAGGCAATTTGAAAAGAGCTGTGAGAAAAGTGAGCTCTCGTGTTGGTGAGATTTCTTAGGCTGGCATCAAGCCTACTCCTTTGACACCGAGTTTTAGAGCGTGCCTAGAACACTCTGTACTTGGGAGGCTTGGTAGGATTTTTTATTTTCATTTTCGTTCTTTGGTATCATTTTAATTTCTTTAAGCCTCAAGTAAAGAAGGTGTATTGTTTTGTGGGTTGTTTTTTTTTAATGATCAAAAGGATTTGACAGAGGTGACTTTCTGATGGGCTTACTAAAATAGTAGCTGGACCTACTTCTTTCCATTGCATTCCTGTAGTAAAGGTTACAGATTAAAGCTTACAAACTGGAAAGATCATTAATGTGTGCACAGTCTTCTCTTACCCTATTGAAATTTGGGATTGCAGAGCAGCTTTGTGCAGTTGTATCCAAGATGTGCACAAGGGACGTAGTTTCCCTGAAATCTCTTAAACCATTTTGTCTTTATTTTTATATTCTTCTGTGGTTACCATTTAGGCATCTGTCAAGTGAATATCTGTGACTAAAGGATTTTCAGAAAGAGCAGAGATCTGGGGGGTTGTTTTGATGATGCCAGTCTGCACGGACTATCACCAAAAGCACGTAGGACAAATCCTTAGTTTTATCGGTTTTACAGTATTTTCATTTTGGAAGTCTCACTTCATGTTGCCACAGCTCTGAAGCGGCAACTGCCATAATGTCTAATGGTCTTACTCTTTCTGTGCATAGGGCAGAAACATGAGAAGCTCTCCATGCCAGAGAAGATACGGCAGAGGAGCAGGGGGAATTAATACTAGCAAGCTGTGCTGCGAAAGCGTGGAACAGTTGTGGATGGCCAATATTCACTGCATTGCTACAGTTAAAAAATCTGCTAAATAGAATTAGCAAGGAGTTATTGATTAAATGTTTAATTGGGGCTTTTTGATCCTTTAAAACCTATCCAATTAATCAAGTGAGATTGAAAGATAAGTGAAATTATGGCTAACTTTTTTCAGGATGAATCCACTTATTAATATTTTCATAGAATTGGGGGGGGGGGGGTTGGTAATAGAGGGTGTAGTACGATAGCTGAATTTCAGAAAAATCTTTAGCTGTTTTTTCTAGATAATCGCTTTACAGAGTACCTACGTAATTATTTGATGGTGTAGTGATAAAGAGACTGATGAGACACTGCACTGGATGGGCAGAGACCGATTAATTAGTCCCAACTTGCTTTTTTGGAGGAGACTGTCTTATTCTTGAGGATCTAATTCTAACAGCATCTGTCATGAAAATTGAAGAGTAGAAACTGCTCATCAGCAGTTTTGCTGACTAGCTCATTTGTTTTAGTGTAGTACTGCATATTTCTTCTGCAGAATATCATTCCCACAGTACATTGCTGCTTCAAAATTCATTTTTATTGCAAAAATGACTTGTTAATGCAGTTGTTGTTTTAAGGTGAGTTTCTGCAATAACGATGGAAGGCTTGTGTATTGGAATATTGAGCAAGGCTAGAACTAGGGTTTTTTTAATTAAAGATGAAACCCTGTACGCTCTGCGGTTAGATACCGATGAAAGTATTCCTAGCCTTTCCAGTAAGATTTATGGTCCTAAGAATATTTTGAGAGACAAAGTACTTGTACAAGACAAGTTGTCACTATTAGAACACAATGTTGTCATGTAATTAACTATCAGTAGGTTTCCAGGTTAGGTCTCCGCAGGCACAAGCTGCAGCCTTAACTTTAGTCAGTACTCTCAAATTCAAGTTTTCTGTGGCTTTGTGAAGATGTCAAGGCAGTGGTTTGTATTCAGGTCTCTTTTTCAAGGCTATACTCAGGAATTACTTCTGTCATTAACAGATTCTGGAAAAGGTAGGGATGAGTTTTGCAGCAAATTGCCAATATACGAGGCCTCAAGAATTTGTGTCTTAACGCTAAAGAAGTTCTGTAGTTTCTTAGACGTGCGCTAACGCATGTTCGTGCGTGGTGGGGAGGATAGGTTTTAGATGTATTAAATGGGAAGGCACATGATATCTGGTGTATCTTCATGACTAAGATTTGGAACAGGTATCAGAGGTGGATTGAGCACTAGGTACGTGTTGAAACTTGCAGGGCCACCTGCCATGCTAAGGAAAATGGCGAGGAGGGAGCAAGCCTGGAGGTTTCCAAACTGCAGTCTGTGCTACGTGAACCGTTCGAGATAGCGTGCGGTTGCAGCAGTGCTTGACTCCCTGTGCGATGGTCCTTGCCCAGGCTTCAGGCAAGATCCCTTAGCAGCCCTGCCCGAGCCAAGGACCTGAAGGTCCAGAATTGGCTGGCTGCATTTGCAGCCAAGGGGCTGGAAGCATCGGAGGACACCACCAGGACTTGGGTTTTGGGGCAGGGCAGGTGCTCCCAGCGTATGCTGCGGCAACTGATCATGGGTTTGCTCAGCCCTTTTGTGACTGTAGGAAGAGCTTTGTTCCGCTGTCGGCTGAAGACCCTTTCACACGCTTGCATCTCCTCAGGAACGGACAGACCTTGATTTTCATGTGCCGTGATGGACAGTACAGGAGATCCCAGATATTCAGATCCTGTAGTTATACAGAACTCTGGGTGCCTATGGCAATGCTTTTGTCTCCAGTGAAAGATTCAAGGTGACTTCTCTCTTTTATGGAGATGTTTTTGCTTTTTGCACCCAACTACCCACTTCTACCTCATCTGAACAGCTACTGTGTTTCAGCTGTCCACTTTAAAGGTTTTTGTTGTTGGGGTTTTTTTTGCAAAGCCAGAGATTTAGTATGCTGCCTAGAAGATATTACTTGATTTATGTGGTGCACTGGGCCAACCTGAAATAAAGGACTTCTGTTTAATCACAAATCAGGGCTTTTGTTGTACGTATAAAGGAACAGGTAGTTTAGCTCTTACTCTGATGCTATAAATTCAACAATCACAACTCTCTCTTGCTTTGTTTTAACTTATTGTAACACCCTAGTTGACTAAAACCACCTCATCTACTGCATGGGTTCAGCAGCACTTTCATTTTTTTGGTGGGTTTTGCGTGCATCAGCAAGAGGGAGGAGATCAGATTACAGATATTACCTGTGTAACTCTTTATCTGCTGCCTGAGTGACAGTCACTTGCTGCAAGAACCCACTGCCAATACTGGGATATCCTGTGCCCCTTGGGATGCTGAAGAAGTGTAAGGAAGATGGAGTGAGACTGTGAGGTGCAAGGTGCCGGTGAAGTGATGGGACAGGGATGGTATTTTGAGTGTTGAAAAGGTGCAGTAGGAAAATGGAAGAAGTGGACAATGGACTCTGGCTTTCTTGCTTACTTAAGATCCAGCATGCATTTGAGAGCTGCTGCTGCGGTGGATGGTCCTGGTAGCACTTGCCAAGCAAAGTTACAAAATCCTAAAGTAGTCGCACCTGAGTTTTTGTCACTTGCAAGCAAGGTCATCAAATTTTCATGCCCACCTGGCAAAACAAGTTCCATTTGCATGATAAACACTGATTATCCACAGATAATGTCATACCTGACCTCTAACAAATTCTTGAACTTGCACTCCCCGGCAGTGTGTGTTTTAAAAAGCTGGTTTGGCCACATGTTAGCATAGCACGGCTGTTACTTAATTTAACAAGAGTTAATTAAGCTGATATCTTATTGATGAGTGTATTGGAAAAACATACGTATTTGGGAAAGTGTATGACTGGACTGTACCTCAACTTTGTTCTGTTGTTTTTGGTTAAAACAAATGTTTGGCCCTTGATAGCCTTCCTACTGTTACCGTTTTCCTAGTGGTTTTCTTTTTTCTTTAATGTTGCTGTTTTCCTGTGCTTAAAATAGTTGTGTGTGTGGTTTGGATGGCTGGTTGAAAGCCTTTGATATCAATACTGTATTCTTGCCGTCTTCACTGAGTAATGACAGTCGGCCAAAATGCACGTGTGGCTGACCATGACCATTGCTTTTCACATGTCGGCTGTCTTGCATCTATGTTTTGCAAAAATGTCCAGTTGTATTTGAAAATTTCTCATTATTTCTGTAATACTTGCTCTACAGCCTGTTAAAATTATGGCTGTCTTTTCATTTTAAATTTATAGAAGTTAGCCTATTTGATGAGGGAACTTCCTATGACCCAAGGCATAAGCTTTGCTTATTATTTATGCCGATTGGTGGTTTGAGAGCAGGAGGCCAAAGTATTTGTGGGGGAGATAAAAGTCACCTCCTGCGTTTCTGGCTGCCCTCTCTCACTATAACCGTAGCTGAGAACCAGGTGCTGCAGCCCTGCGTGATGCCAGCTGCCTCCCACCATGGTGTGCCAGTCTCACGCCAGTTAAAAGGAGAAGATTGCAAGTCAGGAGCTGTGTCCTTATGTGACACTGGGATGGGAACAAAATCCAGGCTGCTGACAACGTGTTTAATGTTTTAGGCTTCCTTTTTTTTCCATCATGTGTTTCAGAAGCATAGTGGTAGCTTTTAAAATGCATAAAATAGAGGATGGTATTTATCTCTCCCTAGTAAACTTTATTAGTGCCTTCGCCCTGTCAGAGTGCTAAGTGGAATTCAAACCCCAAAGTCCAGGAAATTATGAGGTAAGGACCAGCACAAACCTTAATGTAATCTTAATTCTGCCCAAGGACCTGATGATACCTGTTGGAACAGTTCAGTAACAGGAGTACCATAAAAAGCAGGTGTGAAAAACTGAGAAAATAACATTTTTGTTTGCATTTTCAGCTTTCATTGTATATGTTCCAGCTTAAAGTAGCTGGGAAATACTTTAGCAAAGGATAGCGTACCTGTCAGCTCGCAGCAAGTGCTGCCTTCAAGGAAGCAAGTGGACCTCTTTAAGGATGGGATTTGTTAGGTTGCATTGTTAATGGCAAATAAGGTTTTCTTCTCACGTGCGTTGCCGATGATGTGATGTGATGCGACGCAACGTGACAGTGGGTAGTTGGTGGGCGCAACAAGATGTCATGGAGTGAAGGAATCCTCCAATCAAAGGTGGAGAATTTGTAACATTTAGTGCGTCTGAGAACATTTTAAGATGTACAGCAGGAACATTTGCTGGAACTCTTTTTTGCTTTAGACGACTAACCCAAAATTGGCTGTGGCCCATGGTGGCTCTGCTTTCTTCCTAGGGGTGTTGTAGTGCTTGTAACATGGAAAGACGCTGTTCTTAAAGAAGGTTTCAGCTGCACTTTGGTGCTTATATTACCGTAACCTCTTATTTCCAATTTAAGTTGTGAGGATTTTGCTACCCTTCACATTTCTGAAGGATGTTTCTGCTTGTAAGGTCTTCAGATACTTTGTATGTTAACTACATTTAATAAATATTTTTTCAGTATTGTCATGCAACAGATTTTCTTCTTTTTTTTTTTTAGAGCAGGGAAGGCATGTGTCTAGGAGTCTAACGGTATGATGTTCCCCTGGGATACAGGAGACCTGGATTTTAATTCCCTTGACCTGGAAGACAAGAATAGGCATACTGAGTCAAATCAGGGTTCATTTTGTATTCATCTACTATTCTGTCTCAGGCAGGGCCAGTACTAGGTGAATAAGGTATCAACAGCTCAGGAGCAGAACGGTACTTCGGTCTTTTCAGCTTTTTGATGTCTGCCTCTTTATGTTTAGTAATGCTTGATGTACTTTTCTTACATAAATTCATCTAATGAGAGATCAGATCTCTCATGTCTCAGAAGGTAGACTCAATTCCTTTCATAAAATAAAAAGGGAAATATTTATGCGAGGCTGCAGCTGGCGATGTTCCGAGGCTGATCCCAGGCTAGCTTGGCAGCGGCACATGCCTCTTCAGATCTGAGCCCAGGTCTCCATGGCTTCCTTGGGCATGGGGACTGGACTGGAAGCGAGTGGTGTTCCTGACAGAGCGCGATAGGTGGTTTCTGTAAGAAATGGTGTGACTTCAGGAGAGGATTCGTAGTTGAACAGTCTGAAAAACTGTAGATACCTTTCTTAAACCTGAAGGCAGTCCAAGACTACCTTTACACTTTCTGCTGACCACCACTTATCTCAGTATTTTCCGTGGAGCTTGTTCAAAGGAGCGCACTGTAGGGCGAAGTGAATCCCAGTGAGGTCCTGGAAGTTGCAGCCTCACAGGCTCTCTATGGATTTAGCTGTCAGCGTTTAATTTCCTTTCATCGTGTTTGGTTCCATTTTCTCAGAGGGAGGTGAAGACTGTGCAGGCTAACAGAGCCTTTCCCACATACTAAACGTTTTCAGCTTTTTTCTTGTTGGCATTGATGGATCGGCTGTACTTCCAATGGAAAATTTAACTCCCCATGTGAACTTAAGAGTGCATTGACCCAACTTCGAGATGAGTCCGTACGCTGCCCTCGGGACATTCCCTGAACACCTGTCCTGAACCCCGATGCCTGGGACAGTCTCAGATTCAACATACAAACGCAATGTTGTCCTACTGACCCGCAGTGGCTGTCTTACGAGACCGCCTACAGGTTGTCTAGCATCAGATGCCTAGCTGCATATGACAGCTTCTTTTTTAATGCTTCACATCGCTCAGCACAGGTAGAATTAAGCCCTTAATAACATTTTCATTATTGCTTTCCCAGTAGGACACTGGGTGTCAGCAAATTGCAAAATAAGCTGAGCCAGTAAAGGAGTTTTGGAATACTTGCAGAGTTCCTTTTGGAGAGGAGAGACCTGAGCTCCTGCGATTTGTTGGGTTTGGGAAGCACTTGCTAATGTTAGCTAAAAGCCTTTCCTCCCCTGCAATACTCTGCTCTCTTGTCACACGACCTTCCTCTACTATCTCTACAAAACGGCTTTCATGCAATCTGGCGTGTCAGCTGTTGCCTTTGTGCATTGTGTTGGGTCTGGGATAAAGCGTAAGCTCTACAGGCCTGGTGCTTTATAGTACGGCATGAACGCTGATGGTGCTCTGGTTAAGAAAAAAGCAACCAAGCAAACTTACAATTAACAATAACTAATCAGATTTGGGAACTGTGAGCTCCTACAAGTAGCTGCATTTTTAAAGGTTTTCTTTTTCTTGCCCCTTTTAAAGCTCCTCGCTTTGGTGTTTTTGTTATGGAAAACTGCATTGGTAGGGAACAGACTTGTGTGTACATCTTAGTATTATATGATTTATCTTCAGAAAGCTAATTAGTGCTTGAAGTAGAAGCTAATCTACTTCACAAGTGTAATTTACATCCCTTGTCTTAGAAACAGCAGCAAGCAACCACACTGCAGGACATCACCTTAAGAAAGAACAAGTACTGGTCTTTTTCTGTACATCTTTTCTGTATGTTCCTATTTCTAGAAGCTTTTTCTGCTGCCCTAATGTGTGTCAGTGTGAACGCTGTGCAGAGACAGTACAAGCCGCTGCAGCAGAGCTCCTCCGGGGAGGTAGCTTAATCAGCCCTAGGGTGAGTTCTTAAATAAGGGAGGTGACAGACTGTAGAAAAGAGGCAGAGATGTGAAATCTTTAAAAAGAGGAATATGACTCTACCTTCGGGGGGGGGGGGGGGGCAATTCTATTACACACTGTAAGCATAAATAGAAAGCAATTCTATTATATGTTGTGGGCTGTAAGTCGAGCATCCATCCTGACTTCCCTTGCTGTAGAGAGCAGTTAGAAATCAAACTCACATGGACCCTCTAAAGTACAGAACAAAAAAACCCCAACTGTGCTATAATCAAGCACCAGGGTGCTGACAGAACCTCCCTGGTGCAGATCAGTACTAAGACCACGATCCATCCTCTTGAGAAATACATTTTGTGTGTTAGTTTGCTTGGTTTTTACTCAAAAGCCTGTTGGTTTAGGCATGAATTAGCAAGGCAGCGTTGGCACTGTGAGTAAGCGTAACATGCCTTCCATCAGCAATCCTGTTTTCAAACACTTTTCGGAGCTGACTACAGGTATTGGCGTGGGCACTAAGCATCTTTACTTGCGGCAGCCTACGTATCTCATTTTGAGAAGGGCCAAAAGCCTCAGCCAAGGCACCGGGTGATGTAAAAATGAAGACGCTCCAGCTCTGGCTGTAATCAGCGTGCTGTCGAGTTCTATCAGCCTTTGGAAGCAGAGGGGAGGAGAAAATAGAAAATGGAGTGCCGAGGAGCTGAAAACGGAAGCCGATGCACGGGTTGACCTCCGCGTGTTTGTTCTTCGTTGACAGATTGATGACGCCTGGGAGCGAAATTCGCTTTGTCCACAAGCACATGGGGCTGGTGCCGGGCTGGGGAGGAGCTGCCCGGCTGGTGGGCATCGTCGGCAGCGCGGCTGCCCTCCGGCTGCTGAGCGGGGCTGCCCGGCTGGACCCCGAGAGCGCGCTGCGCCTTGGGCTCTCCGAGGAGACGCTGTCCTCTTCAGATGAAACTGGAGCGCTGGAAGAAGCCCGAGCCTGGCTGAGTGGGTACACGGAGGGTCCAGCCAGCGTGATTCGGGCTGCGAAAGAGGTGGTGACAGCGGGAAGGGAGCTACCGGTGGAAGCTGCCCTAAGGAGAGAGAAGGACGTTTTCGGAACTGTGTGGGGTGGGCCTGCCAATTTGCAGGCGTTGGTTAGAAGACCAAAACATAAATGACAGTCAGCGCAGTAAGAAATGTTCTTGACCTTTTTGCAAACAAAGCTTTCGCTAAAGCAGGCATTAAATGGAATCGTTTAAGGGCTTGTTCATTTAAGCTGGCGCTAACGTTCTTGTCACTCACGTCAGGCAGACACATTTGGTGTGCAACCACAGAGAAATGCCCAGCAGATTCTTTACTGTCCTAATCACCCGCTGAATGGCGATCAGTGAAATCAGTATGTAAAGGTAAATATTGTGCTGAGAATAGAACTACAATTCTTTTGGAATGAGACTGAAGAGTATTTTCTTTGGAGTTAATTTTGTTTTTCTAACTGGTATGGAAACGAATTGCTTGAAAAATAGGAGGTTTATTTGTTTGCAGAACAGGTGCGTCTAAAGCTGCGACATATGAGTTCCCCAACATGAGACCAGTGTCTAAGAAGCTTTGGAGGGATGATAACTGGTGAGATGATAGTTTTTATTTTTTTCATCTTCAGTCAGTTCTTTGCGTAATTGCTGAGAAAGTAGCCAAGGATACTTCAGCTTCAATGGTGATTTTTACAGGAGCAGCTCTTAACTCCCTGAGGAGCTTATAGGCCTCATTCACTGACAGTGATTCAGGTCTTTAAATGCATTTAGGTTTCTTCCCACTGCTCGAGGAACCAACCACCCACATACGCATCTGCACATTCCCATAGCCTGGACCGGTGCTGCTGAGCACATGCAAAGCTGCTGACCCGATCCGGTGCTGCTGAGCACATGCAAAGCTGCTGACCCGATTCTTTACATAGAATCTAGTTGAAATCTTGGAAGGCCATGATGTATCACGCTCCCAAGTGGGATGTCCTTGACTGACTGGGTGGCCTGAGTACTTCACCATTCTGGAACGACTTGTGCGTGGATCTGTCTACATCTTACTTCAGAGTATTTTTACTGGTAGGGCATATTTGGGCTGACCAGAAGATTTGAAACTCAGACTCCACTTCATGCCAGTGACTGTGCAAGTAATTAGATAACTCAGTGGGCAGGGTTTTCCCTTTAGAAATCAGAAACTGGCACCGAGTCCCTGCTTTGGCAGGTGATTCTTAAAATGGAACATCTGTGAGAGCAAACCCAGGCAGACATATCTGTGTCGGAGAGTTTCCTCTACTGTTGGTTAGGATGCACTTGTCTCTAAATCAGCAGGGGCTGAGATCTGAGCTCAGGGGAGCACGTGAAGGAGGAAAATTTGGGCTATGCAACATTGACATATATTCTCGCTCCGACAGGGCATAACTAACTCTAGACGTGTGGAATAAGCTCTCTTAGGAAAAGGAGGTGATTCCTTGGGTGGAAATCCCTGTTACAACTTCTACTGTGGCAGGATTCCCGAGTTTTAGACAGTGAGGTAACTGTGCATGTGTTTGAAGATCTTGGGACAGATCAATGACGGGAATTAGGCTCGATTGCCTGTTAAGATTCTGCAGCTTTTGAGCAGATGCTGGGCTCTGCTGGGGATGTTTTACTATATGGCTTTCACAGCAGGGAGTGTGTATAGCCTGAAGCAACCAAAAGAAATGCTGAAGAAAGGGATGGGAGGATAAGGAACTTACACTGCCCTGTTGATTCTGCCTGTCTGCATTCACACCTGAAACTGCTGCTGGAGGAAGATTTCAAATTTCTCTTTCCCCAAAAGAAAGTTCAGTTTTCACTTCCATGTTAGAGACAGGTATGGGAACATGGGGAAAGAGTAGTGTTCTGGTTTGTGCCTCTTCCCCCCCCCGCCCCTTCCCCATTTTTATCCGCTAGCTCAGTTGTTAGTTCCATGTGCAGCTGGGTTCTTGCCCTTGCTCTAAAGGACTTCAAACCCATTACTTCTGAAATATGGGTGTTTTAATATAGTCAGGCAGTACTTGACTGTTTAGTAATGAACCTGTTCCGCTTTTCCTGAAGTTCCTCAAGACTCGTGAGGGATTCCAGACTGCCAACGTCACTGAACCTTCAGAGTGGGCTCCACTCCATGCTCCTCTGCTTTGAAGCACTGTCGTGAGTCAAAAAACCGTGCTTTAAAGAGCAACTGGTTATGTCTTTGCTAGTAGTAAGAATAAACTTGCCATTACTAATACTGTCATTATGATTTTTAAATGGGTGTGAAAATTGCTTAGAACCTGAGAGAGATCCTTGAATCATTTGGATGTTGTTTTTTTTTTCTTTTTCAGGTTTGCCAGGCTGTAAGGCTCATTAGTGTATTCAGTGCAATGGGTGATATAAATATGAAAGGGAGGAAATTATAGCAGAAAAGCAGAATCTGTTTTACTTGCATGTTTTGAACTAGACCTGTGCTGCCAGTAAGTGAAACTCAGTATGTATACCTATTGGGGACCTCTTTATATGAGCTTGCTTTTCATTTCACCAAATGCATTTCCCCAGCCCTCCTCTCTGATTTGTATCAAAGGCCAATGTTTGTTTCTAAGAACAGGACCAATAATTAGCTAGTACTGAGACACTTTCAGATAAGGGAACAGAAACTCGTTTTGTTGGAATCACAAATATACCACACATAGCTACAGGAGGTTCTGAAGATAACTACACGTGTTTGTTTTGATCAAGGATTTTGTGAGCAGCCTAATGCGGTATTCTCTGGTTTCTTTTCTGTTTTAAAAGCAAGCACAGCTCTTCGTATGAAAACCGGCCTAAGTAAATTACCATGAGTGCTAGCATGAGAGCTCCAGACTGAGTGAGATTAAATGGAATTCCATTTTACCAATTTCAAACCTAAATGCTTTATTTCATAAAATACTTGATCATCTTAAAGTGACAAATACCTGCAGCCAGCACCTGATAAGCGTTTATATTTTCTTTACAGTTATTAAAGACTACAAGCTTCATCTCGGTTTTTGTTCCCCTTCAGAAATGGCCTAAAACCAAACAAGCACTAAATGCACAAAATAAATTAGAAACCTCAAAACTGATACTCCCAGTCTCCTAATTAATCAGCGTGCTAGCTTTTGTGTTTCCTAGGGTTTAGTTTGCCAGCTCCCTCCTCAGCAAACTAGGTTTCCAGTTACATTGTGAAATGCGGGTCTTGTTCTCTTGCCTCTGTGCACTGGGACAGCCCGAGTGCTTCATGGGGGTGTGGATTCTGTGCCAAGCGTTTGAAAGTTGGATTCTAGAGATTGCTTTTAGCAATATAGATACTTTATCATATTTGCTGCTGACAGAAATATACTTACCAAATGGGCAGTCTAGGCAAGCTAGGTGTTCTTGCTGAATGCTTGGTTCACTATGTGATTTTTTTTTTTAACCGTGACATAGGATTCCTATGTCTGTGGTTATCTGTTCTGGAAATGAAGAGATGCAGTAGATTTTATAGTACTTTAATTTCCTTTCCATTCTGCTCCACTGTGCATTTCTCTAGCTATGCTGTACAAGCTGAAAATCACTTAATGCAAGGAGTAACAGAAAACCACATAATGCAGTGTGGCTGTGGCTTAGCTAAAATTGACAGAGAACCCATCTCCTACTGAAGGTAATGGTTTAAATATAGGATGGGAATTACTGGTTACTACTTTTTCCTCGCTTGATCTGGGGAGTGCATTTGCTACTCTGATGATTGGCTATTAAGCTCTCACCAGCCTTACTTTAACTAATTTTAGTACTTCACAGCTGCAGTCGGCCAGCAAGAGCCAAAAGCAGCATTATGGGTGTTTGGCTGAACAGAGGTCTGCCTCTCTTGCTTTGGTCAAGAACCCCCAAGGGTAATCACTGATAAAATTATTTGTAGACTGTTTTGGCCGAAAATCCTGAAATTAAGTATATAGGGAGTCAAGTTCTTGTATTTTGTTTCTTGCTTTCTGCAATAGTACATACCCTCACATGAAGTAAAATGTGCGCACATAGCAGAAGTGTTCTTTCTGAAGGTTTTTGCAGCACAAAGGCAGGCTTTGATTAGAGCCACTGTGTGCTAACTCAAAACAGAAATAAGACAGCTGACAACTAACAAATAGAAGAAAAAAGCATTCCATCCTCTTTCCTTCTGAAGTCCATGTTAATGAGCTGGCTTATTTCGTTGTGGAACAGGAAGGTGATTGTAAAAAATCTGTGATCAAGAGCATCCGTTCCTAGCTGAGAAAGAAGGTAATCTTCCTTCTTCCAGCTTAGTCTCTTCTGCACTTGCCTTTGTTCACTGACCCACTGATCTCACCTGTGGGCAGAGGAAACAAACTGGAGGCCTGGCACAGCTTTGCCCAAGATTTGACATGGCAGCCATCATTACAGTAAGGAGAATATTTTAGAAATTTAAGTCTACCATTTTTAAAAATCAGCCCTTTTAGTTCCCTTCAGATGGTTGTTTGCCTACAACAACTTTTGTCTGAAGATGCGTAGTACCTATGTATCAGCTACTGTCCCTTTCTATTCAAGGATATGTGTACTAAGAATTGGAGTTCAATTAGCCTTATTTTAAAGATTGAGTCCAGAGTCAGCTAATGCTGTTTCTCAATTTGAAAAAAATGTAAAACAACTGCCATAGACAGGAAAGACAAGCTGTGCTTTTCAAGATCTGGCTTCCAACCTTCCCTGATACACAGCAGTCAGTTTGTAGCAATGTAGGAGACACATTTCTAGTACAAGCACAAAACTACCTTTTCTATGCTGCCACTAGTTTTGCTATGAAGAACAGATAAAAAGCAATATAGTCCTTAATATCTGTCTTCTCTGTTATAGGGTCAAGTTTGATAACTTATGCTCTTTTATTTCAGCATTACTGCTGTTAAAAATAAAGCGGTCTGTGATACTTCTGCCTGCCATAACAGTGAAGCGAGCTTTTGGATGAGCAGTGAGTGCTAAGCCTGCAACTCGTAATTTTTCAGCAGAAAGATATAGTGTTGTGTTTGAGAGATGGCCAGGCAGGGATGCAAGAACTTCAAGATACCACTCAGAGCCAGTCCTCCCTTTTGGCAAACACAGGAAGCTGTTTTATGAAGGTTTTCTTTAAAGTTCCTCCAGTGAAGTTCAATTAAACTGGAGACATATCTAAGATTGTTACTGATAAAATGTAGTTTTATTAAATTATAAATTCCGTAACAAAAACGAGACAGATCAAGAAAGACCTCAAAAACAAAACTACAAGGACTAGATGGCAAAGCCAGTGAAAATGCCATGAAGAGTGTATAGGTAAGAATTTGCAACAAAAGTTAACAGCTTTTTTACATTTCCATTGAAGGAAGGTAAATGATTGCTCTTGTCTAGTAAAAACACATTTTAACTCCAAACTCACATCTATTTTCTCACATTAAATTAAGCATCCTGCTCACACCCAGCATCTTGCCTGCTCCCACACTGCTTTAGTGTTCTTTTCATACATCAATCCATGCAGAAAGTAGTAAGACACTTAATGCAACAGTCAGATAATGAAGACAATTCAAGTTGTACAGTAGATATACATTGGCCAAAAAGGGATCGAGTATCTCCAAAGGGAAAATGCTACAAAATAAACACAAGACATTTTCAAGAAAACTGGGTATTGCTAAGCAGCTTTCAAACCATTAACAGGACAACCCAGTTTCATACAGTTAGAGTCTTCCAGCTGAGACATATTAAGAGACTTGAGTTAAACAGGCCAAATCTGTTTCTCCCCCTCACCCCACCCTCCCACCAAACACACTGCTAGGTTTGAGTGCAACGCCAATGTGGACAGAAAATTTACAGATACAGGACTGAGTTTTTAATCGCATGGCTCTAGATTTAAACTTCAGTGACTGTGCACTGTCCATCTGGCCTTCTAGACCTTACACTTGTGTTTACCCCCCCGCCCCCTGCCACTGCTCTATCCGCTCCCGACTGGCTTGTGTTTGCATTCGAGTGTCTCTGCTGGACAGAGGACAGGCGTTGCTGAAGGTGGGCCGATACATCCTCGCTATCGCTGCTAGCATCCGATTCGGTCTCCTCGACAGAGGTGTCAGGGGCTGGCACCCTACCAGAAGACGATGATTCGTGGTCTTCTTCTCCCTCTCCTCTGTGACTCCTTTCAGCCATACTGTCTCCATTTATTTGTAAGTGGGCAAAAGAGTTCTCTAGAGAATTGCTCGCATCTGGTGATGGCGTTGAAGGACTCACCAGCTGACCATCCAGTGACGGCAGGGCCCTAGCAGAAATGGATGCTAGAGGCTGCACAGCTGCAGCCCCCAGTGTCGGTGTGCTGTCTGCACCATCGGCAGAGCTCTCTCTTGCCAGGTTGACAGTGTTAGCATCACAGTCCAACCTCAAGCCAGCCACTCCCTTCTTTGGTATATCTATTATGTCCCGTTTTATTTTTCTGCGGCGTCCGTGCTCATTTCTCCTATACTGAACCATATTTTCCAGATCCGCTACGTATAAAAACCCAGCAATTAGCATTTCAGTGCTCTTTTTACCCTTGGAAAAGGCATCTTCCAGCTCTCTGCTGGTACGTTCATCATACTGCCACCAACCATTTCTACCTTCGTAGTACCAAGCGTATTCTCCATTGCCTCTGCTTGCCGCTTTGAGTTCTTCTGGTGACAATAAAGTTGGCTTGTCAAGAAAATCCTCTGGAATCTCCTGCCGGCAGAGTGCACATCGTTTCCCAAGCCAAGAAGCTCCTTTCACACACAGATAGCAGAAAACATGTTTACAAGGCAGACTTACTGGATGGACACATGTTTGCAGACAGATAGCACATTCGGGGACTGTCAGGGAAGGTGCTGCGTTAGCGCACGACTCGTTTGTCTTCCTGTTTGTGGGAAGCATGTTGATTGAATGATCTATTTCGCCACAGCCAGCCATCCTGCAAAGGATCAAAGATAGATTTAAATCAGTTTATTCTGTCCACTGAAACGGGCACCTTGCATCACCTTTGACATCAACATCCACAGAATGAGATGGTTACCTTAAATTAAGGTAAGTTGTCATTTATGAAGCTCAACTCAAAGAAACTGATAGGTTAACATTCTCTTTCCTGAGCTGACATACTTAATCAAGTACTGGGAGAATTTCTTTTGCTAATCACCAATCTTTATCTGTTTAATTTTCAGCACATTGTCATGCCAAGTTAGAAAACAAGCTTTGGAATTTCCTCCGTTCTTTCTCTGAAGTAGGTGTTGATTAATGAACCTCCAGTAGCCAGCTACTTTGGAGCCTCCTCAGGAAATTTTAAGAAGCTGTGGTTCTTTCCTGAAGAGGTGATCTAGCTGCAAACATTGCACTTAAAACTATCTCTCTTCACAATACTGGTGATCATCCGTTTAAGGGATTGCCTGAACAGTACCTCAGACTAGGTTTCCACAGTAGAAAATATGCCTGGCAGCAGCACCCGGCTGAAGTATTCTCCCACTCCGTTTCTTAGCCCCTATGCACCAAGGCATACCACCCCTCAAACTGGTCTCAGAACAACCACAGGGCCGCAGAACAAACCAGATTTGAAAACTGAGGTGGCTTTTTCAAAAGATACCCTGGATTCCTTTTTCCTAAATGTCAAGCAAACTTCCCAATATAGCCGAGTGCACCTCAAAAGGAATCGCTGCAGCCCAGCAGAAGCAGCAGTATACTGGAGAAGACTCACAACCATGATTCAATTGGTTTGTGAAGTCATTGTCTCTACCTTCTCTGGCCATATCTTATTTCTGTCATTAAAGATGATTTTGTAACAAACTCTTAAGACAGCAGGGAATGCAAAACTGTGTCACTTTGGCATTGTGTAGGATTTCAGTAGTTGAAAAATTCTAGCCTAAATATGCAAATGTTTTCTCAACTACATATTTGCCAGGGCAATCTTTCAGTCTGTTTCATGGTAATTTTCCTTTTATGTTCGCATTTATTAGCAATCAAAACCAAACACCAGATATCAAATGAGGAAGAAGAATGCGCTTGGGGGACGCAGGCCTAAAAAGGTGGCTTTTTTCATTTAAATCCCCAAGGAACTTTGAGGCTGATCTTTAGCAAAACAGCCTTTCAGTGTAACTAGTCTTTGTTGTACAAGCACCCAGGAATAGTTCATGCAAAACCATCACAGGCATGTGGGCCAAAAGGGACCTTTAGAGGTCATGTAGTCCAGTCTCCTGCTCCACATGGCACTGCCACCAATACTAGATAGATCAGCTGTGGCTTTGTCTAGCTGAGTTTTTTGGAAACCTGCAAGGATGGAGGTACCACAACCTCCCTGGATGGCCTGCTCTGGTGTTATACACATTCCTAGCAGAATGTATAACCTCAAGAGAAAATGCCTAGTGTTACTGTAAAAGCCTCCACTGCTTTAAACATCTTATGAATACATGCTGGGATTAAAAAAAAAAAAAAAAAAAAGATTTATGCTTCAGCATCCGTGTTTATCTTTACAATAATGTATTAAGGGCTATTTACTTAAAAATGTATTTCTGTATGCTGTTTGTTCCCTTCTATCACTATAATTTCCTCTCAAAAGACCAATGCCTCTTTAATCCATTTTTTATCAAATCATTCTTTTAAAAGCTCTACAGCTCAAATATTTTTCCCCTGAAGTAGCACATAATTGTATCCACCTATGTTTCAGTTTCATATCTGAATTTCCTTCTCTGAGATTAAAGACAAATCTGCATACCAGTTCTTAAATCAGCATCCCAGACGCAGGCACAGCATTACCTACCACTAGCTAACTGTCGTTTTACTGTACAGTACACATCTGTCTGCAAGATCCATGCTAACAATGTTGTGAACACGTTGCTTTCTGGGAGCCTCACACTTTTGAGGTTTTTTGCAACAGAATTCCACACCAAAACTAGGGGTTTATAGCAAGACAGGGAAAGAAAAGCTAGTGAGATTTCAGAATACCCACAAATACAACCCAACCAGTATCTCACAACAGAAGAGCTGAGAGATCCACATATTGATTAATTTGCGCTAGCCATGGCTGAAGTAAAGGATCTGAGTTTTCAAGTGCTCCCATAATGAGATACCACTGTGCAAAAAGACACAGCAGCAGCGATTTTTACATCCACACTACAGTTCTACAAAAGGCTGCGCCTCCCTGAATACACTTTATAAGGTTATCCTTTTCAGAGCCAAAGACAAGATTAAAACAACCTGTAGATTACATAACTTCTATACAAGTCACGTATCATAATTAAGATTTTGGAGGGGATTAAAATGCAATGCTGGGATTAAAAATCCAATGCATTTTGACAAATCAAATTCTGATACCATGAGCTAACTTAGTAGTAAACTAAAAGCAGAGTGAAAATTCTCACCTGCTCACTGAAAGCACAAAAATGCTAACATTTGAACTGTGCTCAAAAGGTCACTCAATCTGAGGGTTCTTTGATTCCTTACTAGATCAAGACAATAATGCAGGATATGAAAAGAAAGGAGTAAATGCCTTATCTTGAAATTCCTCTGTGATTTTTAATGACTTGGAGGAAAATGTTATGTGTAAAATGAATACAGCTGGAGGAGTAAACACTTATCTCTAAACAAGCACTACGCAGCACCATAAAACTCAAAAGATAAGCACAACTGCAGTTGCGTGTGCTCAGAATGCAGGACAATTACGCACTTGAAGATTCAACTACACTGATGCTGTCTCACTTTTTAAGGGAAGATCCGAATTAATCCTTTTTTGTTTACCTTTTTAAGTATCAAATCTAGGTCATAAGAGTTTGTTTATAAGCTGGTATAAGGATGTACATGTAGATTTTTATTCAAGAAGTAGTCCTTCAGAAAGGAGGAAAAACATCCAGGACTGCTATTCTGCTACGTTATGGCTGTGGAAGCACTTTCATTGCAACTTCATGGTATTAAGAACTGAACAAAACTGACCACAGAATATTTTTCCTGAAATTAAGAGTAATATTTTATAACAAGGTTTAATCAAAACAGGCTTCGTATTAAAACTGTTATCAAACAGTAAAGCTCTGGTTTTTGGAGGGTTGGGTTCTTTTAAGTCACTTCTGGCAACAGGGAAAATTCCATTATTGAATAGTGAGACTAAAAATTAATCAAACTCAGGGAGAAGTTCTAAAAATAATTTTATTTCAAGTATTTAGATCCTCAGTTCAGGTATAAATAAGTGAACAAGCATGTGTACACTGCATTTTAACATAAATACAGCCTAAAGCCAACTGACAAGGAGCTAGTCCACAATCTTGCCAGATCCCACCTATTATCCTTTTGTGGGGGTTTATTTTTTTAAAAATTTTTAATATTAAAACATGTATTTAATTTGTAAACTTAGGGTGCACAGCCTAGAGCACGCTTCATCAACACACACAGTATGGAAGAGGTGATGTATAAAAACTTCATGAAAAGACCCTGGGCCTTCTAGGACTCTCCTGGACGAAAAAGTAAATTCCCACAAAACCACCTCAAAAATGTATAATTTTTCAAACTCCAGGTCAAATTCTAACTGCAACTAAGCAGCCTGTCAAGGAGCTGACACGTTAAGTCCATTAGCAAAACAACAGCTTACTTTTTCTGAATAATTTCTACTGAAGCATGTCACAAGACTAAAATGTCCTCTCTTCAGATGTCTCCAGCTAGGATGGCAGGTCTTCTTTCCCAAGGCTGGCTCATTCCTTACTTGTCCTGCCCAATGGTACACTACAGTGTTTCAGTTTCTCTGCAAACTAATGGAAAGCAAACAACATCACCATTACAATGCTGTACAGAGGCAGGAACGAGGAATATACAATGCCATGGTCCCATTACAGAAAAGAAATTACTAGGCTTTCATTTACCTGATGCAGGCCATTTTCAATAAAAATATCATCAGATTTCTGTTTTATTTCTTACAATAAGCCATTTTGGCCCACAGTTTTGATGTAAATTATTTTGATGTCTGACTTCAGCAAATTATCTTTTTCTAAAGTATTATAAGAGGCAATTATCTTTAACTGTAGTAAGTTAATGGCTCATTTCCATAACGTGACCATGCACACAAAAGGAGAAAAAAGACCAAAGTTAGGAGCATGTTACATTTATGCAAATGTAACCCCTAATAAATGACTCCTTATATTCAGAAAATTTAAAAAGTCACAACGTCTTCCTAAACCTGTTTATAAAACTATCCGTATCATATCATTCCAAAGCACTATGGAGGCTTGTATCTTGTCTCTTAACAGGGGCTAGTATCAGATGCTTGAGGAGAAAACAGTGCATGCCCTAAGTCCTCTCCATATTTCAAACAGTCGGTAGCCCAGAGCCTTGCATCCTTGTCCTCTTTTTCAGAGATCACATGCATTCTTTTCATGAATGAACCTCAGAACCGTTCAGCACTTTTTTCTTTATAAATCTACATATGTATGTCCTCATACTAGCTTATAAACAAACTCTACCACCCAAGTTTGATACTTCACAAGGTAAACAAAAGAAGGATTAATTAGGACCTTCCTTTATTTCTTTATGAAGTGCTGAAGGGCTCCGAGGTTCATTCAAGGAGAATGAACGCATGCAAACTCTGAAAAAGAGGACAAGGATGCAACTCAGCCTCCACACCTCTGAGGAAATACACCCCTCTCCAGGCTAGCAGGTAACGTCAGTTGCAATACTGTTTGGTGACGTATGCAAAATGTATCTGAGCTAAGTAGTTTCACAAATACCTAATAATCACTGGAAACCAGTAAGTGTCTAACATAACTAAATAACTCTACAGCAGTGGAGTAGGAATCTGCAACTCAGAGAGGGCAGGGGGACCATCAAGACTGTACTGTCGCATTCTCTCACTCTAAACAGGAAGGTCTTGACCTACAAGAGCCACCCCTAGTTACAGAAAGTACTTGGGAATCCTCTGTAAAAAGACTGATGAGCCACAGAGTTTGTATCTGCCTTCTGGGCTGTAGCTTTCAAGATGATTCTTATGCATTTTGAACTACAATTTCCAGTTGCTGCAAAACGTTACACATAGGAATGGTACAAAGCAGACCCGAGAATGTCACATCTTGTATTTCAATTTGCTCAAGGAAAGAATCATTTCAGTATAAATACAGTGCAGATCAGACATGTAAGAAAGAGTTGAGCAAAGTCAAGGAGTGATAAGCCCCTGAGAGAACATGGAGCATTTAGTGTTATAGTACATAGTAATACAGTATTCTGTGCTATCGTCCTTCATCAAATGATCGAACTTTTATCATTAGTAACATCAGAGTGAAATGTTCAGGTTACTTCAGTATAAGACACGTTACTCAACTCTGTTATTTTCTTTATAGCTGAGCTCCGTGTAACATTCCATGCAGCTATTTTTAGAAGCAGCTCCTAAGGAAAAATGCAAAATTTAACAAGCCTATCCACACCTTTTCTGCCCTCATCATTCTAGCAGCTTTCCCTTTCTTCACATATCAATCTGAAACCAAGAGCTGCAGTCGCATTAAAATTTTGGCTCTACTAATCCACTCAGACAAGATACTACTATGTTTGCTATGATCAAAGAGACAGTTGCAACGAGCTTGGTGCTGTGGGTGTGGTGTTCAGTCCTTCATCTTAGGAGTTGGCCTTCTGTTACTTCTGCAGGTAGCACATCATCAAACCAAATGCTATGCGGAGATGGGAGAAGAAGGTTGGGTCAGTTCTGGCAGATTTCTTAGGAAATAAAAAATGCATGCACGTATTCAAGGTATGTAATTATACCTAGAAGAGTCCAATTAGGGCATAATTATAGGATTAAGGTAAGGCAACTTTCTAATTGCTGCATAGCCCTTAAAAAGAGCTAGTTCACAAACCGACTTCAAGTAACCTCTACATTTCATGACTTTGTTATTTATTTAATAAGGCGGTCTTGAAAATTTTACTAAACAGGATAAGACACTTGTGGTTACACACACACCCCCCCTTTCCTGGACAGTGACTCCTCCTTTAAAGTCAAGTGGGTAACAGCTGCGTTCTATACTCAGCAATTCATTTTCTATGCTAGAAAAGCATGTAGTACGAGGAGTTACACTATCTGAAGCGACCTTCAAGTATCCCTTCCTTCTGCGCACTCACTAAATCCATACATCCTATCACACACCGATTTTGAAACTTCCATTAAAGATGCAACACATGAAGGACAATCCCAGTGATGAGGAGCAAGAATTGAAATTGGGCAACATCCCCTCCCAAACTGAGGCCCAGCGAGCATTTTAACTGCTCTCTTTGTCCCCTTGAAAGTCTCTTAGGATGCTTGCTGGGAGAAGTCACATCTGCTTCTTCCACGCAACTTACAGGTGTTGAAGCGGTGGAATTCCTACCAGATCGATCGCCCAAAAATGATGTCAGGTTTTCCTTAAGGAAAAATTTCAAGCTTTCACTAGACCAAGACAGAATGAAATAATTTCTTGTTAGCTCAGTCAGCTGTGCCCACTGGATTCCCGGTAAACTATGGGACCCAACACAATTTTTTTCCACTTTTCTCTTTCTTTGGAAAAAACAGCAACAATAAAAAAAATCCCAGAAACTCACATATTTAAGAAGCCAGCTCCTAAATGTCAATGAAGTGTTACCTCCAGTCTTAAGAAGGCTCTTCTGTAAGTAAAAGCTTAGCTTTTCAAAAACGAACAAGCATAAACCATTGGTACATTCAACTACCACCAGCTTCTAACCAAACCACCCAAAGACTGTTATTCTGAGTCCTATTTCAAGTGACAGATGATCTCAAAATTCTGCAACTCTGTACAGATTACTCTGAAGCAAATACAACAAAATCATCATCACCCCCCCCACCCCTCCCCGGCTGAAAACCCAACAGCTACAGCACTACTTCAAAAGAGTAAATGCTCTTCTGTAATTACTCTGATTTTTCCATCAAGCTCCCTAACTTGTAACTCGGTTATGGAGGGAGGCAGGAGGGGAAAAAGAACCCCAGATTTCCACCCTTCCCTACAAGTTGCCATAAGCCAAATGCCGTGGGAAGAAAGAAGGAAGGTGGCTGCTTTTTTAAATGGGAGAAACTCACTCTCCTGTCTGAAGGTCTGCTACTGTCACTATAGTATCAGGTTCAAGGTACTGAGCCTATCAGGTATTTTTTTAAACTGTCCCTGGGTACTGGAGAGTGCAACAGAGAAATAACCTTGCTGTTTCGTGTTCTCACCTACTTTTCTGTATCTGTTTCTTAAGCTTGGAATATCTTTAGGAATTGCTGATTGTGATAAGGCTTCAAGTTGCCTGTGATTTCTTATCCTTTGCTATTACACATTAATAAAAAAACAACCCTTATATGTGCATTTGGAACTGAATCACAGAAGAATAGTCAAATGCGGAACAGTCAACCATTTTGGTATTGAACTGCTACGCATTTCTTCAAAATCAGGTTCTTCTCCTCTGCTACAGTTGGACCACTGAATTTGAATTTTGAGCATATATCCTATTTTAATTTATTTAACAGAGCAAATGTTAAGTTTATCACTCAAATAAAATGACACTGTGTGAAAAACGAAGCAGAAACTGGTTCATCTGAAGTTATCGATGCTTCAGAAACAGAACGGAAGTACAGGAACATCTCTTCATATATATAGACTTGATTAACATGCACAGAAGGGGGGGGGGGGGGGGGGGACCAAACAAAAATCAATTTTGACAAAAAGACCTTTCCCCCACCAATTTCAGGACTCCACCATTCAATAGCCTTTAAAAATACTGCAGTTCCAGCTGTCTAAATAAACAACAATTCAATTACATCTAAATTGACGCAGTATATTTTGAAGGAAACGAGAACAAGAGAACTTCTTTCACTCAGTACAGATTCTGCATTACAGCAATTCAAACAATTGGTACTTTGACTCACTCGGCAAGAAACCACAGTATTAACCACAGAAGACTACAAAGCAAGTTCTTGCAAACATTCAATATTTAAGATTTACTCAAAATGACCAAATCAATATTCAGACTTCACCTGTCTTCAATACCATTACAAACTGTAATTTTTGGTAGCGCATTTTCAGAGACGCTTGAGGAACTATTTTTAAGTAGCCCACTGTCCAGAGGCAGCAGCTAATGAAGTAGTGGGACTGTTTTTTCAGCATTGCAAATCCGACAAAAGCAAAGCGTTTTAAAGCTCTGCTCCCTACTCCTCCTTGTAATTATTCAAGGTCTGCTTGCCTGCTGCACCACCGGTTAACAGAACCTACAGGATTTCCAGTTCACGTCACGAAAGAGTCACACTAAGATTTAAAACCTGACACTTTTATTTGGTTTTAACTATTTCGCCGGTCCGTTTTTGTATGGAAAAACTCGTACTTACTGAATATTCTGCAACAGTTTTTCGCTGCTGGCAACACACGCTGCACCGAGAGCCGGCCCATCTTGTCACGTCCCGCTCTAAGGCTCTGAAGGGACGCAACCCACACCCTCGGGCCGAGACCACCGAGCGCCAAGAAACCGCAGCCCTCCCACGAAAGACCCACCGGCCCCTTCCCTCCGCGGGCTTCGTGACCGGGCTCCCACCACTCCGTGGACGGCCGTGGCGTTCGGAGAGGCCGGCGGACCACACGCGGGGCCGAATGCCTCCGGTCAGCGGACCCCGCCACGCGTGACGCCGCCACAGCTAATGCCCCTGACCTATTTTACTACCGAAAAGAACGAAACCCGGACGCGGGGAGGTTGGGGGAGGGGGGGCCGGCAGCCGCTTCGCTCCACGCCGGGCGGACGGAGGCCCCGGCCGGGCACACGGGACCGGCGGGAGGGACCGCTCCCGCCCCGCGCCCGTCACGTGACCCCGCCAGCGGGGCGGGGGACGCGCTCCTTCCCCCCCCCCCACCAAAACAATGCCGGGGCGGCCGCCCCTCAGCGGCGGGCCCACACCCACCCCGACACCCACACACCCCGACACCCACACACCCCGACAGCGCGCCGCTCGCCGGCCCTTTTGTTCGGGGCGCTCGCCCGCGCAGCCAGGCCTCGGCGCCCGCTCACCGCTGAGGGGAGGAAGGGGGGGGGGGGGGGGAAGCGCTGGAGCGACCGTTGGCGGCGGCGGCGGCCTCCCGCTCCCTCCTCCTCCTCCTCCTCCTGCGGCGGCGCCAGGGACCGGCTGGGCCAGGCACTCACCCGCCGGGCCGGCCGGCTCAGCCCGCCGCCGTCACCTGCCGCCTCTTCTTCTTCTTCTTCCTCCTCCTCCTCCTCCTCCGGCCCCGCCGCCGGGACAGCGGGACGCGCCGACGTCACGCGCGGGACCGGGGGCGGGGGAGAGAACGCGCCACTGTGACGCCGCCGAGGGGGAGGGGCGCGCGCGTGACGCCATTACGTGACACCGCCTCTGTCTCGTCCCGTCCCCGAGGCGGCGTTATGGCGGCCGGGCCTGCGAGGCCTGCGCCGGGCCGGCGGTTCCCGGGCTGACGGGGAGGCGGCGGCGGCCCCGGCCCCGGCCCCCTCTCCGGGGGTCCTGCGTGCTGCGGGAGAGGACACGCACGGCACCTTCACCTGCCCCTTCGCCATCTTGCGTTGCCTGCCGCTGTCGGAAGCAGTGGGCAGGCCTGCTGTCTTAATTCCTGGATAAAGCAGGGTGGGAAGCAATAACCCACGCGTCCTTCGAGCTGGAAGTGCTGCGGCCGTGTCCCCAGCTACTCATTGCACGCAAACAGAAACTTG
Source organism: Astur gentilis (assembly GCF_929443795.1). Taxonomy (NCBI): domain Eukaryota; kingdom Metazoa; phylum Chordata; class Aves; order Accipitriformes; family Accipitridae; genus Astur; species Astur gentilis. The sequence continues at coordinate 30,691,894 of NC_064894.1, read as the reverse complement.
AAAATGTTTCGGGGTGCCTGCAGGTGCACGCTGGGTCACCCCAGGGCTGCGGCGGTGGTGGCCGCTCGTGATCTTTTAACGCCCAGGAATCACGAGTGTCTGAGAACGCGAAAGATAAGGATGCTAGATTCCAACTGTAATCGGGAATACTGAAACAAACGTGTCTGGTTAAACCACGGAGTTTTTCTCAAAGTCTGGAAAGAGCCTACCCGTAATTAGCACCGGTTTTAGCAAACGTGGCACGATTGCATCCAACGACAAACACTTAGGTGGCAACTTGTACTGCTCTTTCAAGAGGTCTGTGTGAGGCCGAGTCAAAGAACAGAGACCAGAGAAAAGGAAAGGTCCCTCGCTGGCAGCGTGCCTTCAGCAACAATAGGCTTAATCCTTTACTGAACCAGACCTTGATCCCGTGGAAGCTATTGAGGCCAAATTCCTGTCGGTTTCCATTAGAATCTGACCTAAAAAAGGAAAGCAGGCCTGGGCTCTTAAGATATCTAAAGAGTTCAGGCAAAGCTACTCTCAATGCATGCAGCTCCGTAAGAGAAGCAGCACCTTGGAAAAGTGTACTTAGTAAAAAAGAAGCCCGTGGCTGTGTTTGGATAGATTTGTGACTGTTCACTGCAGCTGCAGGTCTACTGAGAAAACGCGCTAGTGAATGCAAGATTTTATTTTACGCTCCATGAGTTGTGGAACAAGCATGGCAGTTAAAGGTAATATCAGACAGTGCCAGAGCTTTTACCAAAAGGTTAAATGCCTTGCACCTTACTGGACTAAAGAAATAAGGGGTGCACAGGTATCTAGTTGAACAGATTGGAATAAGGAGATCAGAAATTATCTGCTTAAGTTCTAGTAAGATTATACCTTCTAAAATGTCACCTACACTATTATCAATCCTTATTACCACCTCTCATTTCGGTCAGAATGGGTATTATTTACGTATCTTTTTTTGTGTTTCTGGTTTTGGCACGAACACATCCCATCTCTTCCAGTGATGGCTTCCTTTATGCCTATTAGTTTATGCCTGTTAGTATTGAAACCACCTCATTTGTATCTTTTCTACCTCTGTTTACTTTACAGTCCCGTTCTCTCTTGGGCATCTCCTTGTTTGTTTTTACTGTTGTCTACTATGTCATCAATCTGGAATTTATGTCTGATGCTTGCCACTAAATTATTAATGAATACAGTGGATTGGAAAGTAAAGACTCACTAGACCAATCCTTAAAAGACACCACTTCCCATGTTAAGTGTCTGCAGTCCTGCCATTAATATTTTGCTGATGCTTTCACAATGGAGAACTATTAATCCATATTTCAGTGTTTCTGTTTATAAAGCATTTTTTTCTGTTTCTTCTAATGTATGTGATACTATATAAGCCTTGGCAGGTATGCCGATGTTGTATTCAGCAGGAGCTCAATCCATGCTGCACTTGGCACAGTTAAGGGGAGAGGGTTTTGAGTCAGTTTATATCAAAGCAGTTCAGGGAGTTAGTGTGGAGACCCTCAGAATTGCTGCAAGTTACGCTAGCAGTAAAGGAGTGGATGACGCGTGGTATCATGCCCGCCCTTTCCACGCTCCTGCACCTTCAACAAACCCTCAGTACCAAACAAAGAAAGTTTAAAGTCGGCCGTGTGCCCCTCAAGTGAAAGTGTACCCTTGGTCCTTGCGTCCTGGCAGCCAGAGGAGGGGCTGAGGGTTGAGTTCCAAAGTGTAAATATACTAAACACAAATCCTTATTTTATTTCAGTGCCGCATTTGTTCCGTGAACCCCTGTTGCTTATCACTCACTGCATTCCTTTCCTCTAAGCTCTTGTAGAACATGGGATCCCCATCTTTCTTACACTACCATTCTCATTACAGTGATAAATTTTTGACCATCATTGAAGACTAAGATACACAGATTTTCCAGAATTATTTCTTTTTTCAAATGTGGTATATAGTTTTTACGGTCCATGACACAAGCTTGTCCCTTGTGCTACAAGTGTTTTAAGCATGCTAACAGTGCAGCGGGGCCTTGCAGCCGGCTCGGCTAGCCAGGGACTCCTCTGGCAGTGTGCAGCTCACATCACACTGCTTCCCTCGTTCTTTGGCCCTGGCGCCTGGCAGTCCGGGCAAAGAGTGTAAGAGCAGTGCCCAAAACGGTGTCAGTGAGACAAAATGACATTCGCTTCAACTCCCTTGAAATGCAGTCGCTGTTGTTTCGGTGATGTACAAAAGGTAGGTTGATCGATGGGAGTCCAAAGCCTAGTTTTGGGGTTGCAAGTGGGTTTTCGTTTTAGGTAGCTGGAAACTGTTGCAGTTCGTGTCTATCTCAGCAGTATACGCTTACGGTCCTGCTGTGCTGTAGCTAAACTGATTTTCTAGTCACTATTTGTAGATGCAGAACAAAGTGTTAAGGCCTGAACTGGTGTCTGAAAATCCAACTACTGTACCTCATATAATTTCAGTATTTTGCTTACATAAACCAGATATGTAGCAACCTCTGACAAGTAAATTACTTAACAGTTTTGGAAGGATTGTGTTGGTTAGTCATGAGAACAATCCCATTTTGCTTTAAAAACAGAAAGTTGAATGATGCTGAGGAGGAAAAGTGGGAGAAGAGGAGCTGAGTCTCTGTCTCGGTTCTTTCAGTCTGTTACTTTCACTGGATATGTACCCATTCTGTCTGTGAACTCCCGAGGAGAGATCCTGATTGTTTTGCTTTCATTTAGTGGCAGTAAAAAATTCCACAGAGCATACAAAACAAATTTATTTTATTGCCCCAGTTGGCAGGCAAGGTAAAATTTTCTTCTGCCAGTAAGTAAACATTGACTTTTTCCATTATCCCAGCTGTCAGAATCATATCACAGTGTATGTTGCTGTTGAATTGAAGTCATCCATATGGTGATGCAGACAAGCAGAAAAAAACCACCACAAAACAGTTACTGCCTTACAATGCAGTGTGTTTAAATGTTTTAGTTTTCCAGGCAGAAAGCTTCCAGTATTAAAGCCTTCTTTTCCCAATAGCAAATCTTGTGCTTTAGTCTCAAGACCACTAGAATCTCTTTCTCTTTGACTTACTCCCCATCAACAGGGAATATTAACCTTCTATTTAAAAAAAGATTCTTTGCGATCTTCAAAATCATTACATTTACAAAAATTACAAGGTTAGATTTTGGATTTCTTTTAAATTTGGCCCTGAGTTTTACATCTGTAAGACTTACAATAACTTGTAACTACATATAAAATGTAGGTCTGTAGCTATAAGGCAGACTTTATTTTAACTTTATTGAAGCTGAAATTCTTGTACAATCATACGCTTCAGAAATGAAATCTTGAAAACTAGCTGGAGTCACAAGATTCCTGATAGATGGAAAAACTTAATCGCAGAGGGGGTAGCATGCTCGTGACTGCATTTTATGCTAGTGGAAGGAAAGCAAAATATCAAAACTATGTTGTTGCCATCTTCATCTTTCATTTAAAGCGTAATGAATTAGAAATTGCAATTTCCTTTTGTATCACTAGATGGTATATGGTAACTGTAGGGAAGCTGAGCTCTTAAAAAAATTTTTGATAGAGTATAGGTACCGCTGACTCTCCTGATCCAGCTATTGCATGGGCCGGACTCCTGGCTTACAGAGGAAATGCATGCAAAGCCATTCCTGACAACTAAAACTGCTTGTTGTTGTACCAAACCCCTGGTCCTATTGCAGTCAGTGGCAAAACTTGCTGAGTGGTTCTGTGCTCGTGTTTTCTGGGGAACTGCACGCTAGTTAGGCCTCTAACTCAGGGTTATATTTAAAAAAGAGGAACTCTGTATTGAAATGCTTGAAAACATTGGAAAGTTAGAAAAGTCTTAGAACTGCATGTGTCAGACCCTCTGAGCTACCTGCTGTGAGCTCTCAGTAGGTGTAAAAGTCCTTACAGAGACAGAACAAATGGAAATTTAGGCTTGTAATTTTAGTTACTCCTATATGAAGTACCATATAGTTGCCATCCAAGCAGCTACTTTTACACTAGAGGGCATATTATTATTTTTGCGGGTAATATTTTTGAATGCTACAATAGCACAGTCAGAACAGCATCTCCTATAGCAATTATAGAAGGAAAAAAAAAAATAGATAAAATAGGAAAAAAAGTAAGAAAATAATAGAACAAACAAGCAAAGCACAGCCAAATCAAACTCCCTAAAAGTATTTTTTTCCCAGAAATTGTAAGAAGATCAATGTGAATTTTAGCATCTGAGAAAAATTCTCTTGCTGAATCCATTAAAAGGCTGACATGACTCAAGAAAGCTTCCTCACCTCAGCTCATGTTGGGACCTGGTAACACTGCAACCTTAGGACATAAAAGCCTTCTAACAGATAAGATGCCAGCTAACAAGCACTCCAATATTTTGATTAACAAGTGAGGTGGTTTTGTTATTATTTTATAAAAGAACCAAGAGCATTTTATGCTGTTCCATTTGGGTTAAAGGTTCAACAACTTAAACAGAGCTATTTCCACTTTCCAGTTATGACAATGACCTTTTAGTTTGAAAATTTTCAATTAAAAATTAAAACTTATCTGGATGACTCTGTCCTCTCTTATTTCTCCTGTTCCATATAGGAGCCAAAATTTTCTTAGTGCTTTTTAGCCAAAAAAAAAAAAAAAAAAAAAAAAAAGCATCCAGTTTTCAGAGGCTTCTTTGCTGTTTGGTGGTTTGTGGTTTTTTGCATTCCCTCGGTCTCTCTATGCTTAGACTCTGTGGCTTTCTGGGTGAGAGACCCTTTCATTATGGTGGGCAGTATCATCTGAAGTTTTCATAACAGTTTCTCCCAGTGTCACCAGTTTCCACAGTAGCATGAAACATAGCGGAGAAGGACTTAGTGTGCAGGGCTCTCTTCTGCACAGCTTCACCCCGCTGTGCCTTTGCTCCCCTCGGTCTTCTCCCCAGAGTTTGGCAGGGTGGTGCTGTTGGCCGGTGTGTCCTTTCTATCCCAGTAGTGACAAGAATAAAGTGGGATGAAACAGATCTCAGGAGGTAAGGGAGTGAGGACTGGAGCCGTGCTGTGCGTTGCGTAGTCCCCCAGTGCTGCACCTAGGCAGCGAACGAGGAGAAGAGAGTCTCAGACACGCAGCACCATCCTCCGTTACAATCTCCACGGCAGAACGGGAGCCCTCCCAAAGCAGGTCTCAGTTTCCAACCTTGGGGAACACATCAAGTTTTGTAGTACTTAAGACCAGCAAGAGAAAATGTTTTTTGAAGGTGTATAGAGGTATGCTACAGAAAAGTGAGAATAAGTTGCTATGGCACCCAAAAGAAGCGTTCGTCTTGGGTGCAACAGGTCGCCATGTAGTGTGGCAGCGTCTCTTTGTTTCTTGAATGAGGAATAACAACATGATGTAAAGAAAATAACTGGGGTAAATGTTCCCGTTTGAAGTCTTGTCTCTTTCTCTGTACCCTCGCATCTCCAAGTGAGATGCCTATGATGGCTGATGTTACAGAGAATGCAGGATTAGGTCAGACTTGTAACACGCTTTTCAGCTACGCAGTTGAAGTAGTACTGCTTCTTAATAGTTTTTGAATTTTTAAATGCCAATAACGTAGACTAAATAAAGGTCTGTGAGAAGGAGTTTCTTTCTATGGCTTCACGAGACTTTTCTCCATAAAAAAGGAAAAGAAGATGGAGTTGTTATGACAAAATCTTAGAAGGAAATGATTGTCAATCAATGCTTAAATAATTATTATAATTGCAATTCTAATGTCTGTCACCTCTAAGAGCCACACAGGGTGGGACAGTTAATGCAAAGGTGATGTTGCAGATGGAAACAACATGGTATCACTTGCTTTTGCATCTATTTTATAAAGTGTTCTCAGGCAATGTGACAGCATAGCACAGAAAAGTGCATTTCTTAGTGGCACGAACTCTGAGCCGACAGGAGTTCGCTGAGGATTTGAGGCACGCATTAATCAGTAACGCTGCACTGCCTATTATAATCTTAGAGTTTAATTAACAAATTCAGTGAAGGGAAATAGCATCCATAAGCACTGACAAAGGGGTGTTCAGCATAGCTTGCAAAATAACCATCTGAATGTTAATAAAGTCAAAAGTTCATCATTCCCCCTCACAGTTACCCACACAGCCCCCAAACCAGTACTTACGCACAACCTTACATTTTGCAAGTAGTTTCATTAGATCCAGCGGGACAGACTGCCCAAATGAATATCTGTGTGTTTAAGTGTCCGCTGCCCTGCAATCTGCTTGGCGTGGCCCAGGGCACATATGAACAGTTTTATGCCTTCGCCTATGGCAGGGAACAGTGAAGGATTTGAAAACGTAAGAGTGCAATTAACCCCTGTGTAGATCTTCTCCAAGGGGAGGAAAGGGACAACTCTATATCCTGGCTGAGTTCGCTGACAAACAAGTTTAGAAATGGCATGAGCAGGCTGCCCTGGGAGCAGCATTTATCAGGAAGAGGTGCTCCAGTAGAAGATAAATGACTTGTAATCTCAAGAGAAGGGATGCATTCTCTTCAGCCCAGAGTGCAATACCCTTTCCTTCTGTACGCCTAATGCCTTAACTTCGGCTGTTTCCTGCTCATCCCGTTAGCTCTAGTAGTCCTAATTGTTCTGATGGAGTGCCCATCAGCTCTGGATTTCACAGGATGACAAAAATTAGCTGCAGCAACACTGTATTCCCTCTCCGGACCCAAAGGAAGACAGCAGGCAAAAGAAAGTGGAAGGCAGTGGAAGGAAAGTTCACAGAAGGATTATGGTACCTGTGGGATCCCAAATTCTAATCTCTGCTCTGGCATAAACTTTACCACACCAGTAGTCAACTTATCTACCTGTGAGATGGATTATAATACTTACCAGTTTCACAGGGGCCTTGTGAGGATTCATTAGTTACAGTGCTTTGAAGATGGAAAGTACAAAGTGGTAGTATTCTGCTGACACCATAATCCTCTGCAGGTTCATAATTGTCACCAGGGGACCCACTGAAGAAAGAGTTGTTTCCTAACTGTGGTTACTTACCATTTATTGTCTGCTATGTATGCTTGAGTTTATATCTGCTTGGATTTTCTTTACTGCATTTTTTTTTCTCTTTAGTTCAGTTGATAGGATCTCAAGATGAAATTAATTTCTTCAGTTTGTGGTGATGCTACCCTGGGGACGGCTGCACCGGAGCCATAGCCTCTGTGTACATCAGTTCATAATTACTGGTCTTGCTGGAATTTAACTGAGATAGAGTGTGCTCTTCCAGGGCTTCTTGTTGTGGGAATTCAGTCTCTTGGTACATCTGTGTTAGCTTGGGACAAATGTTAGCTTGGAGTTTGTTTGTGGTTTAGGTCTGTTTTAATAATACTGAAAAGCTTCTGATGTATTAATGCACCATTAATTTGCAAGAAAGTGTATTCTTTTAAAGGGCTAAGGTAAGTAGATTAGGCATTTCATTATTTTATTCTAAGTTCTCACATGAGCTGCGATTTTAGAAGTGTTCTAATTATGTGGAGCATTGAAAGCTGGGGGAAAGAAAAATGGAATAAGGTGTTCTTGTTTCTTGACTTCCAGCGGTGCTGATAAAAGCTGTGAGGGGTTCCTATGAGAAACAGGCGAGGAGTCTCAGTTCACCACCCTTCCTGATTTTGAGTAGGATGTTACTTCAGTCTTAGTTCTGGCCCTTGTTCTTGCTGGATAGCACTTAACTCTATAATTAGTTTCACTGATTTCAGCTAGTTCATTCAGATGCACGATGATCACTTCTTCCACTGTTGTTGTCCTCTTTGCAAGGGAGTTGTCATAAGCTTCTTCAAATTCAGGTAAAGGAAATGGCTACACAATTTCCATTAACTTTGAAATGAGCTCTGAAAAATCTCTTCTGCATGTCTCCATTTTGTGTCACCATTCAAACCGCTGACTTTAGCTGTGTTTTGGGTAATGCCACAGGGACACACTCACAGCCAGCGTAGCTCAGTGCCATCCGTGGAGTTCAGCAGACTTTCAGCTGCTTACATCAGCTATGAATAATGTGAAGCCTTTAAACTACAGAGCATGTGAACGGCAAGATGACTAGGCTGCATCCATCCCCAGTATAAGTTCCTGGATTTATACCAGGGCTGAATTTATGGCATCTATTTACCTGGGGGCTCAAAGCTGCCCCTGTTATTAATTTTGAGCAGGATGCTGCAACTACTTTATTCCACTGATCATGGATTAAATTCATTGCTGTTGTAAGAACATGCAACTCCTTGAGTTCCAGTGAAGTGACACTGGCTTACTCCTGCCGCAGATTCATTCATATGGTTTCATCCAAGGCTCTAACACAATTGGATAGTGAAACAAAGTTGAATCAGACTGTAATGTCTTAAAGAGGGAGCAGGCTAGAAGACGTAATCAGATATGGATGAATGAATTAACTTACTTCTGATTCATATTACAGATTCCACAAGGCTATAGATTTCAAAGATTAAGCAGTACATTTTATAGGAGGCATAGTGCACTTGGTTTGAGAGAAGATGATGAATGGACCACCTGCACTTTCATTTGCATTTCTATAGCATGGAAGGTATTTATGGGTTTTTAAGGAATGTGTGCAGTTGTATATATCCTCACGTATACAGTTGTGGATGCTTCATGCTTTGTGTTGTGTGGCAAAATTTCTGTGATGCTCAGGCCCAGCAAAGTAAATATTCTGTGTAGGTTCAGATAAATTAGCACTGGTGGTTTTGGTTCAGCTTGATGTGATGTCGACTAATGGTGTTGATGGAGCAATTCTTTGCATTGTCTAGCTTATACCTCATCACTCCCACTTCAGTTCCAAATTTGCTGTAAAATTGCATCAGGAGGGATAAATTACAGAAGTATGCAGGAGGAGCAGAAAGCTTTGCCAGCTCTGCAGAGGAGTATTTGGGACTTACGGTATCTGGACAGGTGTGGTGGACAGTTTGGGATTGCTGGGTAAGTGCAGAAGCTGGATATTTCTGCTGAAAAGTTTACCAGCAGTATGGTAACTTATTCTATAGTTTTACCTGGTATCATCAGGCTTCATTCTTCAGTGAGCTGTATGGTATCTATCATCATTCCTCTTCGATTAGCTCAAAAGCTGCTGAATCTTCTTTAGGAGCCCAGATTCTGTGGCGTTTTTTCATTAAGATTATCTCCAGCAATGGGATAGAAAGCTCTTGTAGCTAAAATAAGGGTGTGAGAGAGCCTGCAGCTTTAGACAGAACAAGAATTTATGAAGGAACATTCTTTAACTGGTCACCCAGCTAAGAGGCGGTAGCAGTCACGATCTCTCTGGTAAATATGAAAGCTCGTATTGGAGAGGTGCCTGGGATGATAGTAGACTGAGAAGGGTAGAGAAGGGAGGACTCATATTTTAAACTCATTTAAAATTGTTAACTTGGTTTAGACTAGACACACAGTCCAGTTATGACAGCTTAAGAGCTGTTGCTCTTAGTTGAGTGCCCATAACTGTCTTTGTATAAACTTTTAAACCAGAAGGAAGTAGCTCAAAGCTAGGTCACACTGGGTGAGGTTCAATAAGAGTCTTCAACACAGTTCAGCCTCTATATGTAGGTGTCTATAGATATGCCACTCATTTAAGTCTATGGACATGTAGGTAGGATTCAGGTGCCCATGTACAGATGTCTTGGGCCTCTTGAGATGCTGTAGGGTTTCTGAGACACCCACTTGGGGCTAGTACGTGTGACGCAGGGCCTTTGGGATACCCGTGTCCCTTTGGAGCTGTAGCTGGACTCCAGGCAGGCTGTCCCGGGGCATCTCGGATGGCACTCCATGCGTTCAGGCAGCTGCACTGAGCTCCCAGGCAGTACAGTCAGAAGAGTTTCTGGATCAATTCACTTTACTCTAAAGTAGACATCAAAGGTGGGAAACAGCTGCTGTGACATCTAATGCTGTTTCAGAGAGTAGGTGAGACCCATGCATCATTGCAGATATGACACAGGCCTTACAGAAGACCCGTGCCCTTTTTGAAGTGCTGTTTGGAAGTCAGATGGGATATGATGGGGAATGTAAAATGGTCCTGGGCACCTGCCTTTGGGCAACTGAATCACCCTCCAGGCTCCACTGGCTGGATTCACCAATTCTCCATTGACAATAAGAGGACTTTAGACACCCAACCTGTGCAGACACCTCCACGGGGACAGTGAAAATTAGGCATGCTTATCTCAGACTGAACCTCATCCTTTCCCTCAGAGGTGAAACAGACAGGTCATGCACAGAAGCTGCCTCGGCCAACGGGTTGTGCTGCAGTAAGTCACCAACTCCTGCTCCTGAGACTGCCCTTTCTTGCTGGGAATTACGTTTGCCCATGCCCAAGTACAGGCATGTTGGTAGAAGCCAAAAATCTTCAGGGCAGCTGTGAGCAAAAGAGAGGCTGTTGCTAACAGGGCTGTTAGCTGCTGCGCTTGTCAAGGCTGCCGAGGATTTTTTGCCCTAATGGCAGATGCTGAAGGATTGATTGCATCACATGAGCTTACACTTGTGATCTTTTTCATATATAATGATCTGTATATAAAAATTTCTGCTGCATGATGGCAGTGAGGGGACTGTACAAAGGACACCACAAAGTTTTCATCTTTCCACTGTCCATCTGTGGATAGTAAGGTGGAATAACACCATACTAGAATAATTACCATAATATTCTTTAACAATGGAAGTCTTGCTGATAGTTGAACATATTTAAATTAGGAGATGCCGTTTCTCATGATGCAGTGAAAGACAGTATTGTTAACTACCAGCACCCATAACTTTACAGGTAATTGCAGCTATGTATGAGCCATGCTGTTGTTTGATTAAATTGGTTTACCCAATAATTGAAGGCTTATTGTAATATAATTGTAATTGTAATATACTGTGTTATTTCTGAACAATAGAGAAGTAAAGACTAAAGGGTATCCAGTGGAACAAACTACCTCCTGCATGCAAATAAATTATCCAGTTGCTGTTATAAACAAGAAGCATAGTGTTCTGCCAGAATTGCAACAAAGAAATCATTATCTGTCTGGCCTGTGTGTTGAAGAACAATAATCTGTATTTCCAAAATTAAAACCATAATTAAGCTATTATTATGAGTCCACAACGCAAGAATGAAGAAAATGATAGTGTTAGGCCCCTCTGAGTCTCAGATCCCCAATTAGCAACCCCTGAATCAGTGGTTCAAGTTTTTCCCACATAAGGATTGCTTTGCCTGACTCTGTCGGGTATGGAGGCATCACCCCGTGGGCCAGCTGACTGACTAATGCTTCTCTCATCACCCACCTGCCAAGCAGAACATTGCCAGGAAAGACAAAGTCCAGTTGGGATGTACTTCAAATACCCTGGGAGGTGACTTAGGCTCTGTTAGTTCCTGGAAAGCAGAAAACTATACTGCAGCCCTCTAACTAGTAAACGGTGGTCACAGATTTTTATTTTTTTTTTTAGCTAATAAAAATAGGCTGAAATCACTTCTCATGCCATTCTTCAGGGTTGCATTTCACTGTTTTTTGGGTGTGGCTGGGAGTCTTAGTCTTGGTCATTGTGTCTAAATAGAATAATGGAAAATAGAGTAAAAAAAGACAAAGGTGGTCTTTCAAGGTTTCTACCACAAAGCAGGCCCTCTATACTACACTTGAGAATATACAGATGTGTGTATATGTATGTATTTGTCCACATCTTTATTATCGTGAGATGTTAAGGTCAAGATCTTCATAAATCTTACGTTTCATGTGTGTTATTAATGCATCATTGAATTTAAAAAGACAACAATTGTTTAGATCATCTGGACGCAGTGACAAATAGTAAAAGTTAGTAAGAAGTCCCTAGGTAGGTCTTCAGTGTTGTCTAAGCTTCTATAGACAATAAATGAGTGAGAACACTGTAGCTAAGGAATTTGCTACATTATCTAAGATGGCTGATGGTGAAAAACAACTTCGAATTTTGAAATACCAAACTGCAGTGAGTCAGAAAATATAGAGAACAATGTTAACATGACTCACACACATCTCATCTCCAGGTTTAAGGCTGAAACTGATTGAGCAAAGAGTTTGGAAATCCCTGCATGGGTAGGATCAAAACAAAAGCAAGATGACTGTTTTTTTTTATTTTTATAATAGAAACTTTGAGGGAAAAACATGATCCAGAGCAAGTAGTAAAGAAGTTCCAGGTGAAATATGTTTTACCAGCATATTATCACCAAATTTTCTATTCCATCTGTTAGTCATGTAGCTTCCTTCTTCCTCAGTACTTCCTCCAGCCAAAGAGCTGATAAATATTGATCTGGGACACTGGCTCTCTCCTGTAATTCATATCCTTCAGTTATGATGTATGGAAATGTCTTTTGGCAGAGGGTGCATTGCCGGGAAGTTGGTTGTGCTATAGAAGTTGTAAGCTTTTCAAGAGTGCTGTGAAAAGTCAGTGACGGCTCAAGTGCATAAACACGTCCATCCCTCAGCTCCGCTGCCTCAGATTAACACTGTACATTGCCAACATTTATAAGCCTTTGCAGTGAATTGTGAACACAGCCTTGAAACCGGTATCTAGGCTCTTTTTTTGCCTTCTGTGGTGCCTTTTAAGTGGCTTCTTTATCCACTGCCTTCCTCAAAACTGCTCCTTACTTGTGTGTAGATCTGCTCTCCAACCACAGCGCTTTCTGCCCTGCGCACCCGTGTTTTGCCGGTGAGCATACGTAACACTGCTCAGTCGCTGAGGCCACCCACGTATCCAGGAGATCTTGAAACGTGTTTTTTTCAAGTAGATGTTCCTTTACTTCCTGGCTATGTGATCCTAATTGCTTTAGCGTGCATGGCCTAAACTGGGACAGTCGCACGGTAGGAATGCTGCTCTGCTCCCAGCTCCGCCCCAAACTGGGACACTCAGCTGTGAACCCAGCTGTCTACTAGCCGAGTGAAATGTCCTCCTGGATCTTGGTATTTGGAGTAGAGGTGTCACCCTGTCCCTTTGCCTGTGTTTCTTTGACTTCCAGATCACAACATATGCGTGAAATGACATACCTGCTTGGGTGGACGTAGGCATTGATGCACACAGCTGGGGATTCAGTCCCAAAATTTGCTTTTTAATTCTGACTGCATTAGATAGATAGCTCTTTGCTCTGCTCTCTGAGGATCCCTGTACGGACCTTGTTTTCAGGATACACTCTGGGGGTGGGGGGCTATCTGAATATTGGGAAGTGCCATATGTGACAGGGAAGAAAGGAGTTGAATTTCTAATCTAGCTCCAAGGCTTTCAAGAAATCCAGGACAGTCCTTCATCTTCATTAATTTTAGATATAATATATATATGGATATCTTAAGATGGCAGAATCAACAGTTCTCAAAATCTCATCTGTCTACCTAAAGAGGGACTACTGGGGTGGCCCGGCATTGCCATACCCCAGTGGCTCCTCTGCCAAGCAGCACTGGGGGGGTTGCACAAAGAACTGGATGCCCAGGGTTGCTGATATCCGTGTGCTCCCTCTCTTGTGTCTTCCCTTACAGTGATGCTGGCTGGAGCGACGTGCAGCGCTCAGCTGCCTTCTGCGCACAAGTCCAGGCTGGAGAAGCTTTCCCTGAGCTAGGCAGGGTTGCAGCATGGGTGGCACAAGGTATGGGCAGTTCAGGTCCTTTGGTCATTAACAGGGTCCTCCAGAGACTGCTTTCCTGTTGCTGAATGTGGGAGTCGGCTATTGTGTAGTGTTAGACAGGGCTCTGCTCTTCCAAGCAGCGTTCTTCAGGTGCGATGTAAAGCTGCAATCCTGGCTGCTAACAGGTACCGCAGATCCCGTGGGACGTATTCGGTATGGAAATACCAAGAATTTAAGAAATCAGAAGTTGTTTGTCTGTGCCCTTCCTCCCCCCAAAATCATGAAGATGAACTAAAAATTTTAAGTTTACAAAGTAAAACAAGCCGCTCAATGAGCAGCAAAAATAAAGAAGCCAGTTTTCCTTTGGATTTGTGTCTTCAGGCCCCAGCCCTTCCCTTTTTCCCCCAGTGACCCTGCCTCTGGTGCATGCTCCCCACAGCACCCTTGCAGACAGGTCTAGAAGTCTGTACCTGCTGACTGGCAGCCCAGGATCTGTCTGACGAACGCCTACCTTGTACAAACTTAATTTTCTTGGATTATTTTTTTTTTATTTCTTCCAAATCAGGGTGAAACTGGCCAGCAAGCAGAAAAGTTGCTGGGGCAGCTAGCTGCCAGACAGCCAGCATGACAGCACAGGTTTTGTTCCTCTAAGAAAGGAGATGATAAACTTTATGTTTTGTATGTGTCTTCTGAATTTGGAGACTCCAGTGTTTGAGTTACTGGTAAACGAGGGTAAATTTTGTTCGGAAAAGAATAGGAAAGGTGTTATTCTTGTCTAACAGTATGAATATGGGACATAGGAATGCGAGCACTGCGTATCCTGAGAAAGGGTAAAATTATGAACTGGCTGCAGATGGGATGGAAGGGATATTTTGGTTTTACCTGCCTATATTTCTCAGTGTGTTTGCCACGTGCTGTTTTGGTTTTTTTCCTACCTGCCCTCAGTGAGTGTTATTTTTATTATATCCAGAAAGGGGGAAATTTATCCATATAAAGAATTCCTTAGTTCTGTTTCCTTCAGCTGATTCCCATTTGTGGCTATACCCCTCTCATCCCTGGCAGTGTTGCTCTATGTCTATTATCTGCTTCATAGATACAGTTAGGTGTGGGAACAATTTTCTGGAGCTCATTTTTCTGGCGCTTTGACCATTCTCAGTGCTTTTGCCTGAATTATTTCTAGTTAGACCACCTCTTTCTTGAACCGTGGTACTTTAAGAGGACACTGTACTTCAGCTGAGACTTCTAGCAGTACTGCGTAGAACAGAATTGCTTCATGTATATTACAGGCTATATTCCTGTGTGTGTGTGTGTTGCAGTGTGATGTTTGCTTTCTTTGTGAAATCCTGACACTCTCTGCATTCAGCTGTGAATTACCACTGCTGCCTAAGGGGCCTTTTCTTATGACTCTGAATTTGTATATTCCTGCCTTCGTGTAGTGCTCTGCATTCTCCCCTTTGAATTTCATCTTGCTGCTTCACAGAAACCCATGGGAACTTTCTCCGCCTTTGGCTGCAGCCTTCTGAGAGACTTGTTCTTGTGCTTAGCTGAGCAAAGAGACTGTGCGAGCCTCAGACCTGCTTCAGCAGAGCTCGTGCAAGGGAACACGTGTTTGTGCCGACAGCTTTATATGGAATTATAAGTCACTGTTATTGCTTACACAAAAAATGATATGTGAAGACACCTTGACTACAGATCTGTGTCACTGTATTAAAAAATCAAGTTAAAAGCTGTTTAAGAAAATACTCAGTGGTGTCCGTGCATCCTCTAAATAAGCCACTTTATCTAGATGTTTTGCATTGCCTGTTGCCTTATAGCAAGCCAAGAATGTCTGCTTTTCAAATTAATATTGAAATTCCTTATGACACTATCAACTATTTTTCAAAACACAGCAGTTATTGCTCTCCCCCAGGGGGAGGCAGCTGAAGGATGATGAGGATGCTTCTGCAGCTCCCACTCATAGCAATAAATAATACAATGCAGGGTGCTGCTAGTGTGATTTTTTATGAAGTAACGTTTCAGTAAAAGCTGGTTACAAAACACACTAAGTATGATTTATAGGCCTGAAATTATGACTATCCAGCATTCCTAAGTGATGACTTACTTATTCTTGTAGTCAGAAGACAAAGCTTTCTATATTGAAAAATAGCTGATACCTCTTTAATTACAGCTTAGGTACAATGTGGACATTGTGCTTTTTAACCACCCACTGACAGTCACTAAAGTGCAGTGGACCTGCATTTCCTAATGTATGAAATTGCTCCTAGGATTCTGCAGGACCCATGAGAAAATTGCAAAGAATTCTTACTTATCCCTGAGCAAGTGTGTCTCGGCTGAATAAAACTTCTAGTCTTTCTAAAGGCTTCATTCTTAAGCTCTTATATTGAGATGACCCCCTAAGGGTGTGCCAGAATCTCAGCTTAAGGTGCCCAGCTGCCTTTCAAATGCTCCCTTTTAATTGTCATTCTTATCTTTCCCCTGGGATTATTTTTGAAAATATAAGTCTCAGGGTGCACATGCTTAAGAAATTATCTTATGTTGACATTTCTCCCTTGTATAAAAAAGCAAAACAAACCAAAACAAGAAATTGATCTCTCAAGCAAGATTTCCACTACCATGAGAATACTTGCTTCTCTTTTCTCCTTCCCTCTAAGCAGCGAGCACAATATGCCTAGACTTCAGCATTAGGCACAGCAAACGTAAGGTCGTAGGAAAAAGGATGAGAAAAGAAACCACAGACGAGAGATGCTAATTACATCATTTGATGCGTTAATGGAGATCAGATAATGCTGGTAAGGTAAAAGGACTCATAAAGAGTAGAATATGTACTTGTACTTAAGATGAACTGGAGAACTATCACCAAAAGATACTACTCCAAAGAGAATTTGTCAAGATGGAAAATAGCGAGTGGCTCAGCCCTCACTATTCAGTACCAATAACGTAAACAACTTCATTAACATTCAGAAAGACTGTGCAGTTATTACAGATTCTATTAGGAGTTGAGCTGAACATCTGTGGTGAGGAGAATAATACAGAAATAACATGGTGTATTACAAACATGTAGAAATGGGCTGAGCCTGTAGCCCAAGAGGTCAGGCTGTCCCTTTGGGACTCATTTCAGGGATGACTACAAGAGGCTAAGATGAATGCATGCTCCCTCCCAGGCTTTGAAGGTGTTTAAAACTGTAATGGTGCCTCATCTAATGTATTCCCTTTTTCAGAGGGGTTTGATCCAAAATCCAGTCTCCACCAGTCCTTCCATCCCTGGCCCCAATGCACATACACATGCACATGGGGCTTCCAAATCACGCGACCCTGTTCTCAACCAAACTGGGTTAGTTATCCTACATATGGCCCATCCACTGAACAGAAGGCAGGGGCTGGTGGGTAGAAGTGTGTTTCAGAAAGAAGTAGCTAGAATCTGAAAAAAATAGAAGCTTATCACACTCTAGGAATAGTCAGTCACTCTTCAATGGAAGCGAGACACTGGAAGAGCGGTAGTGTCTCAGATACTCGTAGTGAATAGCATGGCAGCAAGGCATAAGCATCTGACATAGAAGCATCGTCACCCAAAGTGACAGCATTGTGCACTTCAGCCACTGTTCGGGAAATCTCCTGGTTTAAAAACAGAGTGAGTGACAACTTCTTGCCCAGCTATTCAGTCTCTTGCTTGCAAAACCAGATGCTCTCCTATCAGCTAGTTAAGGATTAACAGTGGGGAGAAGGGGGTGGTAAAAGGATGACCTTGGTTTTATTTATTATTTTGGACATTACTTTTCCAGTAACTAGCAGGGGTACACTAATATCTGTCAGTGTCATGTGGAGATAATTTACCCATTTTTAGTCCCCTCCTGCTGTCTGAAACTGTAAATCCTGTTGCCAGAGAACAGAATTATTAGAGTAGCTGTATGACAGATTTCATTGTCATTTACTCCTGGAGGTTTGTTTTATGAACAAAGCATCACAGTGAAATATAACTTTATCACTTTGAAGTATGCTTTTGCTGTAAGATGTTTTTCAAAGTTTGTACCATTGTTCAACTTTGACAGCAGAATAAAACAATGTGTCATTTCTTATAAAAAAGGAACATACCCTTGAGCAAATTATGTTGATTTGCCTAAGAAATTTTATCCACATTTTCCTTTTTCATAGAAGAAAAGACGACTTTCATAGAAGTCTTTTATAGACTGATGTGTATTTATATGGTGCATTGATAATATAGTAAGGATCAAACCATTTGTGAAATGGTACTTTGTGCTATAGCATAAAGTTGAAAGGAGGACTGCCCTCCTATTTTTCAGTCAAAAACCCCCAACAATCAAAACCCAATATCACAAAAGCAGTTCCTTAATCTCAGCTCTGGGAAAACACCTATTTGACTAGTGCAAGATTGGTTGCTGTACTGGCTCCCCCTGGGTAATGGCTGTACGAACATCTATAGAACTTTATTAACCTGCTTAGCTGTAGGTATGCTGGAGTAGACTATGAATGAGCAGAGATTATTTCAGGCGTAGATTAAATAATAGTGACAGTATCTTTTTCAGCTTCTTGCTTACTTGCAGCCAGCCATCCCTCTGTTCCCATCTTTGCATTAATTTGTCTCTTCTCTGGCTTCCTCCTAGAGGTGCATCAAGAATTAAAAAAATTGAAACCTATTGGTTTCATTCTGGGATCATTTATCCTAGTGCTTTATTCCCATTATACAAGAAAAAGCAGTTGCTTTTGCTAGTTTAATTTTGTTCACATCACCCTTTTGAAGATGGTGGGCCAGCTGACAACTCTTTTCCTTCCTATCCCTGTTACATTGCATCCTATTTTTGTGGTACCTGCAGATTTTCTTCTGCCTCCACAGTGCTGATTACAGAAAAAGTTGTGCGACCAATTTTATCTGAGAAAGACTGCTTACTCTCCTTTGCCCAGGCTGAGTGTCCTTGATTACAAGCGAGTCTGGTAGTGAGGCAGTTTGGTTTCAATTTGCTTCATAGCCTTCATAAGAAGAAAAAACTGAAGTAAGGTAAGCAAGGGAAAGGTATGAAGAGAAGGAAAAAGGGGAGGCTCAAAAGTCAAATGCACTCAATTTGCCACTCAGTTAGCAGTTAGGTTTGTCAGTGAGAATATCCAAGATGGATTAGAAGAAGGAGAGAATGGAGGTAGTGAAGAAGAAAGGGGGAGGAAAGGAGACTTAGATGGAATGTGAAGAAGACAGGAGGAAGAAGCAAGAATAAAGGTGAATGAGAGACCGCTCTTTCCTTCTATGTGTGACCACAGTGACCAGAGCTGGAGACAGAAAATTCAGAAGATACGTGTACCTAACTGAAGAAAAGCCAGTCAGAAAGGAGAATGGTTAATGACTCCAAACCAAATGCGTCTACAGCGTCTATGTGAGCTAAGCAGGTCAGAGTAATTTAGACATATGCACAGTGTAAGTGCAGACCTGTGTGTGCACTGAGAGAGGAAGGTGGAGATTACTGCACCTGTTATTAACCTTTCCCTGAACAGCCCAGATTGGATGAGGTAGGGTTGAGATGGAAAGTGCTGAAATACATCTTGAGACTTCTCCTAGGAAATACTTAGTAAATTCTAAAAAGCAGCACCACATAGCCAATTTCAAAAATCTTTAAAGGTCCGTTTTCTTGCTGACATACTCATGATCATTCTCAGACAGCCTTATATCTAAAAAAATGTTTAACAAATGTTCCTCAGGCAAGGATGCACTTCCAAACAACCTTCTCCAGGAGTCCAGAGAGTTGATTTTTAAGAAATTGAATGACTGTCTTGTGTATGAGGGATTGATATGGACATTATTAGTACTCTGAAATGCTCTAGAGAACACTATCAACAAAAATTTGATCTACCCATGGAAAACCAGGAATTTCTGTGCCAAACCAATCAATGGGTACTCTTTGTTTCTCAAAGGCAATTGCAATTAGCATTCTGGGTCTGAAAGAGCAGGCCTAAATCCCCTAGGAATATCAGTGCTAAGTTAGGAAAGATGTAGGGGACAGACGGGTTATTATAATGGTGAACAAACATGTTGACTTAACTTCTCTTTAAATTATGCCAGTTTATCACAAAATAGTAGGAAAAATCTAATCCACTGTTAACAAGAGGCCATATGGGAGAATTATTTGAGGATGTGTAACTGCAGAGTACACTTGCTGCGTAAGAATGCAAGATCCTTACTGTGTAAGCTTTGTGCTAAGGAATGGCAATGAAGCAGCAGATCTGAGCCTGAAAATGTGACAGCACTGCCCAAGCCCTCCCTGTTGGACTTAGGCAAGCCTGAAACTGCAGCTTCAGCTGCTGCTTGCCGAATGTCACTGCGAAGAGTGGCTCCCGTGATCAGCTATTATGTCATGCCGTGCAGATATTTTTGTTTGAATTCTTGCAGCTTCATGTGAACCATGTGAATGAGACCCAGTGCTGTCTCCGAAAATAACAATGCATAGCAATTAAGTACAAGAGTCATGGTACATTCATGCTGCATCATAAAGTTCAGCCTTCAATAAGTTTCAGAGCCTAAAACCACAGAAACAAAAAATAAATGACAGTGACTCACGAGGGCTATAGAGGAATACTTCTGAATTAGTAACAATATTCATGTGCTGCTTTCCCATCAGCTTATCAACCACAAGTATCCAGAGGCAGTTGGTAGAGGGTATGACACAAGACATTCATTGTGGGGGATGACTGGTGATGGTGATGGTCCCATTCTGCTGATGGGTCCTTCTGCTGCCACCTTACTACAGGGTACAGCAAAACCTGTCATTTACTCAGTGCATTGGTCAGCCTGACAAATCTGCTCTGGTGGCTCAGAATAAAGCTGCTGGGACAGTTTCAATGCAGGGTTCAGCAGTTCAG
The DNA here is from genome assembly GCF_929443795.1 of Astur gentilis. NCBI lineage: Eukaryota > Metazoa > Chordata > Aves > Accipitriformes > Accipitridae > Astur > Astur gentilis. The sequence continues at coordinate 30,671,492 of NC_064894.1, read as the reverse complement.
AGCTTAAACTGTTTATGATACCTTGACACTGGATTCCTTTATTCAGGTCTTCATTAACATGGAGCCAGGTGAGAGAATAAGCTACAGCTTGGTCTGTCAGATCTGAAGCTGGGTCATAGCAGTTGCTTTCTTGCATTTTTCTGCCTCTTTGTTATTGATTATAATTCCATGAGCACCTTAACTGTCAGAAATAGCACCTCCTTTGTGTATATCTACTGACCATAACTGATATTTAGTATTTTATTCCAGAACTGTTCTTTAATAATTAACACACTATGAATTTGGCTGACAATTAACACTTATTCAATTTAGCTCCCATTTTCAGAAACATTGTTCATAACCCTGCTCTGTTCATAATACTCCTCTGGAAATTACTTAAAATTGACTCTTAAGGTTTTGAGGTATTTTGTAATGGGGAAGTAATTGTCAGGAAAGAATTTTCACACAAATTTAGTCACACCTACTTGCAGTACTTAATCAGATCCGCTCCAGTAAGGTCATAAGAGTCCCCATTAGCTCTTACTCAGCACGTAAGATCATTGACTCCCGATTTTACATATTTATTGCTGGATGGGCGAGAAGTGTCACTGCAATATATATTTGACCTACAAAGGTCCATATTCTTCTTCAGTTTCTTGGGAATTCCAATGGAGTAGTTCACCTACCATCAGGGTAGTCTACATTCAGTGCCAGGATTGGAGCAACTTTTAGTTGCCCAGATGAGCTGGGTTTGCTTTTTAGTGCTTCACCATGGCTACAGGAAATATTATCAAACATTATCCTGTGTGGGAGGGAACAATATGACAGCATCTTCCTTGATCATTTCCAGGAAAAGTTGTATCATGGTTTTTCAGGTACTATTGTATGAATTATTACTGCCACGAGCCAAATTCCTTTTACATTTTTTTCCTTTGCTGAAAGGTGACAGTATTCCAAGTCCTGCTCTTGGTAAGACAAACCGTCTCTTTTGTCACTGCCACTTGCGTAAGCAGGGAGGGACACGCTGGAGTTTGTAATAAAGGTTTATGTGGCAGTGTATAACAAAGCTCACATTTGTATCCTAAATTATCCTCTTTTCCTTTCACCCTCTTTTTTTTTCCTTCAATCTGTAGCTCTTGAACTACTTGATACTGCTTTTCCAGTCTTCTGTCTATCTTTGCCAGATAAATGGCATTCCTTTGACTCCTCCAAGTGTAGTAGAGAATATGAGATCAGGGACATTCTGGGTTTAGCTCCTTGTTTTGCTTTTTCCTGTTTTTAATTCCCCTCTGAACACTCTTGTTCATTTTTATGGTTTTTGCTTGTGCTTTTATGAAGAGCTGCCTTCCATCTGACACCCCCCACCCCCCGCCAATTAACTACTATACTTAATTAAGACAGAGAAAAGACTCAATCCTACTGGTTAGTTTTAAGAGTTGTGGGCAAAGCTTTCCTGGGTTCAGTTATCCATGTGATCCAGCTGGTGTTCTAGTTTGCTGAATCCAACTAGAGATACTTCATCTGGCCAACAACCTGTCCCTGGAGGAAATAAATTGAGCAGTAGATCCTTCCTGAGCAGCTGAACATCCCTGTCTGCCCACCAGCACCCCAGACAGATGGGTGACTGCAGCTGCAAGAGAGGGTTTGAAGCAGCGAGTGATGCTTTCTGTTGTGATGCCAACCCCTATCAGCCCAGAACTGCTGCTTGCACCTCATTTTTTGGTACCAACCTCTGAGTCTGGCAGCTCCAGGATTTCTCCCTTCCTCTCTGTGCCTCCTTTCAGCATCACCCAGAGCCTCGGTGCTGAGCACAGGTCCTGCACCCTCCACTTCTCTGAGACCAGCTTCTCCTCAGTCGCTGCTGCCAAGAAGGTGGGAAGCTGTCGGTGGAGGAAGATGACTGCTGCTGCCAGGATCAGTAATGGGAGACTGAGACCAGCTCACTCTGGAGGAGGGTGTACGCAAGTTATGTGATGGAGCTGGGAGCCCACAGATAGCCACCCCCACTCCAGTTTCCCTCTGTTAGGTACCTCTTGCAGGTATTCAGTACACCCTGCTTTTCTCTCTCACCCATTCGGACATACATGCATATGATGCTCATCTCCGTAAAATTTAGCCCTTAGCATTTAGCTCTTCTCACCAGCAAAAATGTAGTATATGTCTATAATCAGGGACTGGTTACAGAAAGGTTTGACTAATTCTCCTGAAAGTTGGAGACAAGCTGTGGGAGCCTTAAACACCCATGTTATTAGACTACTGTATCTATACAAGTATCATTAAGAGATAAAGCTCTTACAAAGCCAAATGTAGGAAACTGTCCTGCATCACTGTCTGGATGATTAGGATATTCCTGCAAAAGTCACTGAAGCCTGTCACTCAGGCTTCCTCAGCCTGACAGACAGGCTTCAGTGTTGTGCAGAGCCTTTTTTAAGGTCAAACTCACTTTGAAAACCAGAAATAGAGAACAGGGACGGAAACTGGCTGGGAAGGCTTGCCTGCCACGTTTTCTAGTCCACACACCACACTGGGCAGGCTGTTATCCCTAGGCCCACTGCCCTTGAGGAAAGCACGGCAATAAAACATATGCTATGAAGCATGTTGGTTCCTCAATGTATTTCTGTAAAGGGTAAATCCATTTCTGAGCAACGAGTCAGTGTATAGCATAGCCTGACCTGTGGGTCACTCTAGCTACTAATATAGTCAGAATGGTGCCAACGGGTTTGGTTTGTCCTCTGAGCGTGGAGATTTCCACCTCTGCTGTGTCAGAGAGAAGAACTAGAACAAGAATTTAAGTAAAATTGGACAGAGTTGTGGATATTCTTCCACTAGATGCACATTGTGGGTGTAAGTTGTGTCCTCTTCTGTCTGTGAAGCTATGAAATGATTCCTGCCCCCAGTAGCAAAGGCAACACCATCACTGTGAAAAACACATGCTTACATGATCTATTTTTCTGGGTTTTATTAACTCAACATTGTCTCCTACAAATACGATTTGTCATTCACCAGAAGATTTGAAATGTAGATTTAAGTTACACATAGGTATAAAAAGCATAAAACAGCACACACGGTACCACTGTTTAGACCAGAAAACATCGTGTTGTCCCACAGGTAAGAGTGCTATTCAAGCTCAGCTCTGTCGCCTTCTGCCTCAGGGATTCAGTCTTCAAAGCTGCAGATGCTTCTGCTTCTTTTCCCTCAGGTTGTGAAGCCCTGCTGGCTTTCCCCTGGTGTTTCTCACCTGCGTCTGGAGTGTGGACCTGGGAACCACAGGGCAATCCTGTCCTGGTCCACCAAAGGTTATAAAACCTTCGGTTCCTACTGGCTCTTCAGAAACGTTTTCCTCCTTCTCTTAAAATTTATGTACAATATATGAAGGGATACGATTTGCCTCTTTGATTTAGACATATCTCTTGCCTCATACTTAAACAATAGCTTGAAAAATATTTTACAAAGGAAAAGAACATTGTTCATCTGAATGTCATTCATTATTATATTGCTATATTTTATACCCTATTATTAATATATACAAAATTTCTTAATTGCCTTTTACAGACGCATGGAAGCATATAATATAACAGTTTTAAAGTATCCCATTTTTAGATTTTTTTTTTCTTGGCTCATGTCAATCTCTTTAATAAACTATGGTTGCTTGGAGAATATAGGAAGTATTTGGAATGTTGTTTAAAGTTTAATAATAACTGGTAGCATTGTCCATTTGCGGCCTGAACGGTTGGAACACCTGTCAGGGCGATCTGGTAGAGATAGCAGCATCATAAGACTTAAACAATCATGGAGGGCTGTTAATGTGCAGTGTCGACGGGTGCCAGGTTCTGTTCTTTATTTGGGGCTTTTCTTTTCTTCAGCTGTGTTTTGTTGCTGTTTTCCCTCTGTTCTCGGTTTTGTCTTCGGGCTGCTCGCCCTTTGCTTTCCTGTCTTGTCTCCTTGCTTTCGTCTTTGTTGGACTTTTTTCTTTTCTCCTCCCTATTTTTTTTCCCTGCAATAAAAATGATGGCACATTAGAAGATTTGCTCAGCCTATTGCAATTTCTGACTCCCTCGCTTTGCCATAGCCTGTAAAACCGGCCCTGGATTAGCACTTCCCATTAGAAGCTGGACACTAGTACTAGTGTTTACAAATGTCCAACTCTTCATCAAACTACTAAATTTGGCCACGGGACTAGCAGTCTGACTCTGAGCAAAGAGCCAAGAACTCCCTGGGGAGTCCCGTCCCAGTGCTTTAGAGCTGGTACAAATATCTCACACGCTCATAGCCTGTCTCCCACAGACAGGGGACGGCTCCATGTGCTCCACCAAAACACAATTGGTTGGGGGACATCTAGGACTGAAGCCAGGTAGCATTAACTATTGACTGGTCTAAACTGGGCTGGGACCCAGAGCATATGATGAGAGGAAATCAGCCATCATGTTACTCCCCTTCATTGCCAATGCTCAGCATCTACATCTTTTAAAAATCCCTCTCCCCTCCCTTAACCCCCACCACAGCCACATCCCAGGAGATTCTTGGTATTGCAACATGAATCCCATGACAAAGTCTCAGCTCCAGCACAGGTATGTGACCCTCTTCAGAATAAAAAGTGGTGTTCCAAGGCTCAAGTCAAGCTTTAGACCATCATTACAAAATTAGGTATTCAAGTACTTTATTGCTTTAAATACTTAGAAAGGTAAAACGTTGAGGATTTTGTTACTGCTACAGACCTCTCCAATAAAGCCTCCTGTCCCCTTAGGAACATTAAAACTTTGTGTATTGGCTGTGGAGATGATATCAGATAGTGCATTTATTCTTGGACATAAGGAAGAAATTCTTTACGCTGAGTGTGGTTTGGCACTGGAACTGGTTGTCCAGAGAAGTTGTGGATGTCCCATCCCTGGCAGTGTTCAAGGCCAGGTTGGATGGGGCTTTGAGCAACCTGGTCTAGTGGAAGGTGTCCCTGCCCATGGCAGGAGGGTTGGAACGAGATGATCTTTAAGGTCCCTTCCAACCCAAACCATTCTGTGATTCTATGGTTCTATTCCTTCTATTTGCTTTACAAACCAATGTAGGTATGACATTGCATCAAACTTGTATGTACGCACAAGCCTAAAACAGATGAGATTTGTTCTCTGTGGAACTGGTTCATCTACTGAGCTATACAGCTGAAATTCACCCGTGGTTAGATGAATCCCAGTGAAGTCTTCAAAAGCAACCTCACTTGAGATTTTCATCATACAATGTCATACTGACCTGTATGCCTCCTTACGTGGAGAAATTTCTGGACAAGTATTGAAAAGCATCTGCCCAAACTCTGTTTTATGCTATCCTGGTAATGATACTAACAAAAATAATCTATCCCTCTTTTTTACAGCAAAAATACTTCTTGCTTTTAAATAGCAACAGAGATAATCCAGGCTTTCCTACACTTATACTGGGGGAGTTAACACAAACCTGGCAATAGCTCTTGCTGTTGAGGGTGCTGAATGCAATGAATTGTGTCCATTCCAAGACTCAAAACCAGAGCTGGGAGTTTTTGGTGCCTCAGTGGGCTCTGTGGGAGTAGGTCACAGTGGGGGAGCAGGTGCAGGGGCAGCATCTTGGCTCTGAGAATTGATGACCATCCAAGGAGGAGTAGGTCAGATAAAGGAAGAGAGATTCAGAGGAGGTGAAGAGAAGGCAGAAAGCAAGGAGTAAGACTAAAATGTAAGGATATGCTGTATCCTCTTCTTGTTGTGTAGCTCTATGGGCTTATTTTACAGCTTCTCCATTCCTTACCATCACAGTCTGAGATCGCAGAGCAAGGGAAGTTTTAGATACGAGTGTTAAGTCAAGTAGGAGCAAACGTCTGCCTTTCTCATCTGTTGTTTCTGAAACATGCAGTAAAGCTTTAAATGTAAAACGGCACCTCAATTTTTAGGTAACCAGTCAGAGACTACCCCAATATATGCCTGCATACCTGCAGAATCTCTCTCTGAATTTGGCAATACCATCTAAGATGCCCACAGGAGACCTGCAGTGTGGGCTTGCGAGGCTCAGCAAGAGCTACCACCACTGGGAGAACTGGGAGAGCTCCATGCAAAAGCGAGCCTGCATCTTACCCCACTGTAATGCTGTCTCTGTACTAATGGATAAATGACAGTATGGAATTTCATTCCTGGGTTTGTAAATACAGTTGGCCCAAGATGAAATGTTATTTGAATGGAAACTGTCCAGACATTCAGTGTTTGACATTGTTCACTTGATGATTAGCCAAAATCCTTCAGCTGTGACTTTCTAGCCACAATTCTTTAAGTAAGTTGGAATGACATTTAATGGTTTCCCTTCTAGTCTTGGATCAAGATGTATGCATTTGTAAGTATGTCTGTGAAGATACTAATAATACACTATCTCTGTCTAGGTAGAGACTTATCTAGGCATGGCTTTGCTGTTTCTGTTTTAATCAGACTGGTGTCATTATAAGGGACAAAGAAAACTGATCTCTGGAAAGAACTTAAAACTCCATCCTAATTCTCTTCTGCTCTGAGGATAACTAGTTTGGAGTCTTCTGTGCAATTTTATACACGGTTTAATGTCATCATCTGCATGCTGGTGCCATTTGTGAAAGGAACGGACTGCCCTCTAGACCTGTGCTGTTCTGGTAATGCCATAGAGCATAGAAGGGTCATCTTTGTCCAGGCTGGTTGCTGAGCTCCTTTCACCACTGTTTTGGCGGTGGTTTTTATATGACAATATAATGCTACTTCCAGTCAGTCCTTGGTTCAGTTTAGACCCAAGGGAAGATTCTACCAGTAATTATCTGCTAGCATCTGGGGGTAGCTGGAGCCAAATTCTTGCATGCATCTCTCCCCGTTTGTATGCCTGCACTCTTCTTCCCAGAGTTTTGTTCCTGAATATTTTTTCTTCTTCTTACTACTTGCTGAAGCCCACTTCATAACAGCACATTGAGCTGGACACCAGAAGTTGTGGAAATTCATTGGAAATTTGGGCATTTGGCTATCTGTGAAATGCAAAGTGCAAAAATGACCTGGGCCATTACGTTTACAACTTCACCTCTGAACTACTTTGCATTTGAAGAAGAAGCAAGGCCAGCACTCAGACTGAAGCTCACCGAAGAAGTGAATGACGCGACGATGTAACTTAGGAGAAAACGCTCTCCTGAAATTGCCGTTTCCCTCGTGAAGAGTGGCGTTGTTAGAAAATCCTTCACGCGTTTGACGGTGTAACTTTTCACGCCTCTCTCTCTCTCGGTGTTTTTTTCACGGGACTGTACCGCACTCACACGCCGGTCTCCCCCCCAGCCCCAGCCCCAGCCCCGTCCCGGGAAGCGAGCGCCGGGGCCGGGGCGGCCGCCAGGGGGCGCCGCAGTGCCGCGGCAGGCGCGGGCGGGCGCGGGAGCCGGCGGGGGGAGCCCGGCGGGCGGAGGGTTTTTTTTTTTTTGGGGGGGGGGGGGGAGGCCGGCGGCCCCTCTGCCCTCGGGGGGGGAAGCAAACGGCTCCGCATGCGTGGAGGTTTCCTTCTTCTTAGGCTGGAGGTGGTTTTTCAGGAGTTAGCGAGGAGCGTTTCCTGTCCAATTCCCGTCCTCCGCGCTTCGTCTGCCGTTGCGCCTTCTCTCTGCGCTTTATGATAAACCTTTTTCTTTTTTTTGTATGCCAGGAAGGGGATAGGAAAAAAGGCAGCGTGTTGTGCCACAACATGGGAATATCGTTGTTTCCTGATGGGTTAGAGAATTCTCTTACAGTGGTGACTAACGCTACTAACGTTTATGCCCTCTTAACGGATTCAATAAAACCTTTCAAAATTAAAAAAAAAAAAAAAAAAAAAGAAAACAGAGGGTAAGTCTTTTTAAATAGGAGATAGTCAAACATTTTCCAAGAGAATGTTTTGCGCATGAAGATGTGGATTCATGAGATTCTAATAGTTCTGTGAAGTAATTATTTGGCATTAAAATAGCTTCTATTCCAGAACCAAAACTGTACAGCCCACTGTTCTGGAAGAATTAGTCTGTAGGCACTGTCCAGTGAATTTTTTTGTGGATAAGGGATACTTCACTGCTTCTAATAATAGCGATTTTGTATACTGAAGAAAGTCTACAGACATGCTATAATTTTGAGAAGTGCAGTAGTTCAAATTAAATGCAGACATGAAATTAATTTGGAGAACAGTATAATTACATGTCAAATCAGCTTAAACATGCTGAGTTCTTGTTAATCTAATTTATAGCCCCTGGTCAAAGAAATCCCTGCGTCAGTATTTATGCAATCCGTGTCTGAATACATCTTTAAGTATGCAAGCCAGAGTATTTCAGAGAAGTCTGCATTATCGCATCAGATGTGGTATTTCCACTAGACCTGTAGCTGTATTTTATGGAGTAAAGGCTTGAAGGGTTGGTGGTGACTTGGGAGAACTTGGTACTTAAGGGTACCATGTGAGAGAGAGTTACTTACTAAAAAAATCACAACTGACCTGGATTAACTACTGCAGGTTCCAGATTTCATCTACTTTAGGCATTGTCACTTAGTCCCACCCTATTATATGCAGCTGTAATTACTACAGGGAACTCAGAGCAGCGTATTTGTTCACTTGTCCCTTCTGTGGGCACTGAAACCCCAAACCACTGTAGGAAGGCATAAAACCTGACTCTGCAAACTGCTTCACTTTGGTGGGGGAGCTGTCACAGGGTAGGTCTCATGGAAAAACCCAGAGGGATGAGAATCTGGTGTCAAGCATTTGGGATGATCGTATTTCTTTTGGAGAGATCACTCCCACAGAGAAATTTACCCTGGGAGAGCAGAAGGGGTAAGAGGAGTCACCGAACAGCGCCTGGCGGGTTTGCAGCCACCGACGTAATTGGCCCCTATCTGGGAGGGTCCTGGCGCTTCTACTGTGCATGTCACCACGGACCACAAAATCCTCCCCACTACACTGTAGTAAGCTGAAGAGCTATAATAAAAGACCACAAGCCACAGCTGTAACGTGCCACAGTGTTCTTTGACACCCCTCACAGCCTCGGCTGACCTCTCAGCACTTTCCTAGCTCCTGGAGCACTGTCAGCACTGGTGCTCCAGTACCAGTGCCCCAATACCTCCGAAACCCATGAGGTACGGGGACAAAACTTGGGGGCTAAGTGCCACCACTCTGTGTCACCCTCCTTCCCACCTATCTACACCCTTCTCAGAGACTTTTTCAACTCAGTCTGTCACCCTTTCCTCATGATGCAACCTGGACAACAGCAGCATGAGTACTGGGTGAAGAGACCAGTAAGAGGAGCATGCCCCAGGCTCTAAACCCACTTACTACAGCACCATCTACAATACAGTTGTGTTATGTTATGCAAACAAGTAGATCACTCTCATTTTCCAGAAGAATGACACTTTTTTTTTCTGGAACACAGGCTGTAGCGTGTACTCACACTGCTTGCCAAGATAACAATCCTCCAAAACCCCAACTGCCCGGTGATGCAAAGGACATTCTCCTTTCATTCACAAGCCATTAGCGGCTGATTCATCTGGTATGTCTTTTGAAGTTTAAACAGCATAACTTTCTTATCAGCAATCATTGTTTTCCTAGTTAGAGTGGCCCTATTTTATAATCACTAGATTTTCAGGTGACCAGAGTGGCGAGGGTCAACAACTTCAGAATTACCTAGGTGCTACATGGCTCAGTGCATTTCCTGGCCTTACTTACTTGAAGATGCACCAACTGCTGAAGTGAATATGGGTAAAAATTTTAAAGGCCCTAAAGTCCAAAGGCATTCAAGGAGCAATTAATTTGGCCAAACCTAGGTTCTCCTGCTGTTGAGATGCCTGAGGACAGCCTGGCTGCCACATACCTGTCCAGATGGATACAGGTCTTAAGGTGTGTGTCATATCCACAGTCCTATATAGTGATCTTAGATAACCCAAGATACCTCAAATGATACCGACACTTACGGTTGAGCAACTGCATTAGGGGACTGAGTGACTAACTCGTACTTCTGTCCCCTATCTCCTATTGAAAATGGAAATACTTCTCTAGATGTTGACTCCAGGAGCCTGAAACCTACAGAAGTCTTGCTATGAGATATAGGATCCTTGAGCTTCATTTGCCTCTGAAAATATGATCTGGACTACTAGATTGCATTCGCTTGAAAAATGTTCTTATGTATGTTGTGTGTGCTAGCCTGTCCTGGCAAGAAGAGGACAAGGCTGAGGCAGGCACGTTAGGGGGAACGAGAAAGTTGTGTCTAAATACGAGAAGAGATCAGGCCTGTGCAACTGCCATTTGCGTAAAGCAGGCAGAGAGGAAAGAATGGAGGCTGAGCAGATCAGCTGTGTCGAGACAGGAGATGTCAGGCTCTGCTGCTGTAGCAGACAAAGAGCAAGTAGTATCCCATGAGGTGTATGGGAGGTAGGAAGGGATCATTCCTGCTTTGGGCTGCTTGGGAAATGACACTGCTATGCTCCTGAGCTCATAAGCAAGGCTTATGGAAAGACCCTGGCTTAACTGTCTTGTGATGACCTCTTTGCAATAGAAATGGGTTGGATCTGCCTTTCCTGTGCCATAGAAAAGACATTACCAGTTCCTGAAAATACAAGAATATCCTCCGGTCAAAGAAGCAGCCAGAGGAAGAGGATTTCTATAATGAGTTCTGTTTGCTGTTTGCGGAGACATTTACTGCTGTCTCTTCAAACCAGAGCCTGTGGGGATTTATTTTCTTTGCACTTGTCTGTTGGGACTAAGGGAATTTGTTAGCAGCCTTGTTTTAATCAGGACTAATGTTGTGCTAACAACAGCAATTTTATAATTACATAACAGTTTTCATCTTATAAGAACCCACAGCTTATAAACCCTGAACAGAGCTTCCAAAGACAGGAAAGTAATGGCTATTTAGCAGAGCAGAAAACCACTCCACATTGCTTAGGACGGGAAGTGATATACACCACGCTGGTATTTAGGAAAGTGACATTTTCTTGCCGAGCTCGCTTTGAGATTTTTAATGGTGGCTTCTGAATGGGATTTGATTTTGACAGCTCTCCTAAAAGTGGCAAAAAGGTAGATGAGTGTCTAAATCCACCTTATAAGCCTCTTTTAAGACGAATAGAATCAGATACCATACAAAGATTGGTGACAGTAGCAACTGGTACACCAAAACCCCTTACCCTGTTGTTCGAGCGTCAGGATATTGGCAGAAATCTATAATAGCTTGTTTTCCTTTTAGGCATCAATAATCCAAGCCCTCCCGTTAGCCTGGATTGAGGTCATAAATATAGTCCTTTTTAGAGACTTAGTTCAGCTGGTGCAGGCTTTTGAGCAAACCAGAAATGAAAATGTGATACTGCATTATGTCAGACCCGCATGTTTAGTCTGCCTCTCTAGAAATAATCAAGAAAAGTTATACATGATAAGAGACAGATGCTAGTGCCTCAGCAGACATTTGAACTCTTTCTAGTACAATAGTAAAAAGGAGAAAACACCCAAAGAAACTTGTTCCTTTAGTACTCAAATTTGTACTCGGAGTGCTCTGAAGGGAGGGATGAACAAGAAAAGATGTTTTCCTTGGCTTTACTTAAACCGAGAGCATTAATGTAACCTGCCAGTTCAGAAGATGCTGATATGACCCCAATGTGTGGATGCATCCATAAGAATGCCTTTTTCCCTAAGTGACTGTGGCTTGGATCTGGGCTACACCGATGACCGAGTACTGGTCCTGGAGGGGATTTGCTAGTGCCGACTCCAACGCTTGGGCCAGACCAGCAGTTCCTGCCCTGGTACTAGACACCAGGGCCAGGGAACCCGGGCGTCTTCCACCGTTTCATTTGCTGGGGTAGGTGCAGCTCTATGCTCCCTCTGGAGCCCCCTCCTTACATCTCCTTAAGTTTCCTGATGTGCCAGGAAGGTAAAGGAAGACGAGGAGTCAACAGGATGCACCTCTGGCCCTGCTCTGCACGGTTCACTTCTCCCCTCCACCCTAAGCATGGTTTGTTTGCATTCCCACCTGGGGTGACACCTGTGCTGACAGGTAGACGGGAGCCCCTGCACATCCCACAGGTAACCCAGGCCAGCCTGATGGATGGATCAGCCGGTCGGCTGTAGCAGGGGGATGGCAGCCCCTGATGGATCCACTCAGCAAAACCATCAGCCCAGAGCCAGGGTGCTATTACTTAAATTTGCCAGAAGCCCGATTCTGCCCTCTGTTGTACTTGCTCAAGCACTCAGAGGTCACCAGGGTTGGTCTCTGGTGTAAGTGAAGGGAGAACTTGCTTTCAAGGATACTTTTCAAAACAAGGTGTTGAAAAATGACTGTTTCTTTCTGTTCTGTGTCTCCAGTGTGTGTGTGTACTATTTCAGCTGGCCAAAACACTGATCCTCCCCTCTCTAGGTAGTGCCAGTATTTCCAAATACAATTTCATGCTGATTAAAATGACAGGTCAGGTTTCTAAATTTCATACAGATCAGGGACTCCAAAGGTCCCCTTTCAAAAAGGGGGACATGATATTTCACTTTGGCCATCTCCATATGTTTCTGAAGAGTTTTTCTCACCTACTGAGAGGATACCTGGCAGTTCACCAGGTAGAGAGCAACTTGTAGAGAAGGGAATTGGGATCACCAAGACTCTTGGGCTGCCTTTGAAAAAGGCTTGGGAAATTTTTATGCCAAAGTGATTCACAGCTTAGCCCTAGGAAGCTCGCAGAACTCAGGTGAGCAGGATGCTGTCAAAGGGATGTCAGGTTTTCAGGCTTTCGAGTCCTTGTCAGCCTGCCAGGTGGGTTGCCAAAGGCCAACCCGAAGGACAAGCTGGCACGATACTAGACAGAAGCGTAACACAAAGGCAAAGTTGTTTCAAAACCTGCCTACTCTCCACTGGGGCTTCATTGAAATCAGCAAGTTTCTGGGAAATGTGATGACTTTGGTAATCTGGTATTTTCCATTCCTTTGGAAAATTCAGCCCTATAAAATATTAAATAAAGATTTCTAAGTAGGGGTCATGAAGGACATGCATGAAAAAAACTTGAATGCAAATGTTTTAACACTGCCTGTAAGTTTTCAATTTAAAATGAATCACAGATAGAAATTGTCCATGTAAATTTTATCCAGTCTGTCTTGTCTTCTTTTTTTTTTCCCCCAAGAATGTGATAAGTTTATTCTTTTTAAATCCCTCTGGGAACAAACTGTGCATTTAGAGCTGTTTGTAGTAACACAGGCTTTGCACACTGAAGTGTGCAAAGCACCCGGCTTTATGAGTAGCTTGAATTGGAATGTGAAAAATGAGTATGCCATGTGACAGTGCATCACTGCAGCTCACTTGAATTAGTATACTTTATAAACTGACCACCACGGCATTCGGATCGGATATGAACGGGTTGCATGGCCCAAAGTTTAGAGGAGATGCAGCCTCCCATGTCAGAGGGCCATCAAGTGCTAAGGAAAGTCTGTAACCCCTTAGCCACCCCACTGGGAGATCTGCCCTGCATCCTACAATGGCAGTTCAGCAGAACTTGCTGTAGGCATGTTTTATTTTTCTGCTTGGTGCTTGGCTGGTGTCGTAAGAGTGCTACAGCAGTGCTGTTAAATTGGTGATGATCCTAGGCTTTACACTTGCAGGTGTGCCTGTGGGGTGTGCACAGCCCATATGGCAGGGCTGGTTACAGGAGCCGAATTGTAGGGCTGCAAAAAGGTTCTAGGGAACCCGAAGCAAAAGTTCAGCGAGTGATATTTTCTGTGCTACGATGCATTGCAAGAAGTCGGGACCTTCTCTAGCCTCTGAAAACTGGGACTGTGGGCACCAGCAGTGTCTCTTTCCAGCTGCCTCCTACCTCCAGATGAAGCAGCCCACTGTACACTAGTCAACTAATAGGTTCGTGCTTCTCTTTAAAACTAAGTAACTAATCACCTTCCTGCACACTCCAAGAACCTTTACCTTAGTCAAAAGGAGAAACTACTCACTATTTCTTCAGATCTGAGAGCCACCTGCTTTTGCTAGCAACTCCTTAGGCACTCTTTCAGAACATCTGAGACCAACCTTGTAGCCACTAAAACCAATAATATTTTGCAAGCGTCTGGAATGGCATGCTCAGAAACACTTTATAGACTGTCATACAGAAGTGTAGAAATCTCATGGGCAAGAAAACAACAAACAGTTGGTGCACACATACTGTAGTAAGATACTAAAAGGAGCAGGATGCTTTGTCCAAAGAATACAGACCAAATAGACCGTGACTCCAACCTCAACCAGAGACTCCAAGAAGTTACTTAAAATTGTTCGTGTACTTTTGAAAGTGTTACTTAAGATGTCTCTATGTCAGGAAAGTTAATTTATGTGCTCTGAAAGAGTTAGTTGCTTTCAGTTAGAAAATAGAGATTCCATCAACCTTAAACATACAGTATTCAGAGGGATTCACAGAGACTCTTCCATCTCCATATTGCATCTTCCACTGTGTCACATTTAAACTTAAGACATTTATCCATCATAGCTTTAGTTTAATTTAAGACTACTGGAGAAAAAAATCCAGCAACATAAAATATGCTGTGGCTGGGAATGTGATCCTTTGTCACAGTGACGAACCTTTTTTTTCTTTATAATACAGTCTTCATATGACTTCCTTAGGTTCCGCAACTGTAAAATGGAGATAAGAGTTCCTTAATTTTGGTAAGTGCTTTGGGATCTGTGGATAAAACCCACTACTCCTGCAAATCAGAGCCACTGAAGTGGACAGAGAGTCCTCCTTACTTCAGTTAATGTTTTGAAGGTCCAAACATCATGCTTCAATCAAATACAGAGCTCAGGATCCTTCTTTACAGAGTACCGTTTCCTTGCTCATGCTTAAATGTAGCAGGGGCTGGATCACCCACTGGCGTTCCCTCCCACCACCCACATCCGTACAAGAAATACAGTCACTTCTTCTGGATTTAAACTAAATCCTTCTGGTTTAGCAATGCACATTTCTACTTAAGCAATAAACATCTGTCGTCTGCCATTCATTAATATTAATTATAAATGGTCACTAGCTCATGGGATCCAAGTCCACCAGCTGAGATTTTTCCAACTTTGACCTTGTTAGGGTTTGTATAAAAAGTGTTCAGAAGGGTCCTTCGAAGCTCGAAGCCAACAAGAAGTGCAGTTTGCAGAGTACAGCATTTAGATTATGCACTTAGAACAAGGGCCGTCAGAAGGGGTGATGGGGAGCAGGGGAGGGAGGGAAGGAGGGAATACAGAGCCTGAAACAGCGTTCCTTTAAATGTGTAAGAGTTTTAGACCTTTCTGCAGACTAATGACAGGGAGAGGCATTGTCCACAATGAAACTGGCCCATCCATTAAACATTACTGTAAATGAAAGGTTGCATGAATTAAAGGTTGTTCATCTCATGTTTCAGGAATGTAGCTGTGTTTCATGTCCGAAGCCTGTTTTCCTTTTAAATGGAGTTCTTCAGATGACAAATGAGAGAGAGAATTTCAGAAAGCAAATGGGCAGAAGTAAATACACACTTAGGAACAAAGCAGAGACATAACTGTAGCTGTAAATCTTTATACTGGGGCTACTGTTTGCCATAGATATTGGGGAGGATTAGATTAGATTTGAGAAATTTCATTACTGGGTCATTTTGCTTGTAAACCAAAAAAACAATAGAAAAATCCCTGCAGTTAATTGTTAAATTCTAGCTTACTATCACCTGTGTATGCTTTGCTCATGGACTGCTGGTTAATTCTTTTGCTACTATTTTGGATTTCAAGGAACTAAAAAAAGAAAATGTAGGAAATGCTTTTCCTGAATTCTGTGTGGCCACTGCATCTTTAAATGATAAATATTGGGGGGGGGCGGTTCTCCCCTTTAATTTCTTGCTGCTGCAAAATTGCTTCAACAAATATTACTGAAAAATAATATTTGTTTGCATCAGTCCTTAAAATTAGCTTATTTTTTTTCAGGCCTAAGCATACAGCATTATACTCCTCATGGGCCACATCTTCATCTGCTCTTAAAATACTCATAGCTTCATTGGCAGAGACGTGCTAGCTTACATCTCTGGTGAATTAGTGTAACAAGTTCACTGAAATTTTCTGTAAGAAAATCCAGCCCTATACTCTTCCTATAACAATGATTCAAAGCTGCCGAATGCAAAGAGGAACATGAACAGATATCTCAGCAATGCAAATGACTAAACTGGACAAAATGAAAGTTGGTTTTAGTTCTTTGACTCAGGCCCAAATAAAAGTCTGAGCTTGGTAGAGACAGCAGGAGGCCTTATACTGATGTCAATGGACAGAGATACTTGGATTTGTGCTCTGTAAATGTGCAGCATGCTCACTCTCTCTGTGGAAGTCTTACAGAAAGAAATAGGCAATAAAAGATTTTGTGGAAATTTTGTAGCAATTTTAGAAATGCTTATTAAAGCATTATATAGTCCCTTACTAGGCTATGAAGTTGCACTACTATACTTAGACTGTCTCTGATGGATGTTTGTCTAACCTCCTTAAAAATCTTCCATTTCAGAGATTCCCACAACCTCTCTCCTGATCTTTACAATCCCTGATAATAACAGTGGATGTTACCATCTCATTGGGACTGTTCTGAAGCTCCTTTGGACCTTTACAAAGGAAAGTTATGGCAGCGAGCGTTTTCTTTTTCAAAGTTAGGATGTTGGAAGAGAGCTGGGAGGTGGCAGTCTAAGCAGACCAAAGGCTACATCAGGTGTCAGAGCTGGCAGGGAGAGTGAGCTGAGAAGAGACGACCAGGCTGGAGATGCAGAGACCTGGGTGGGGAAAAGCAAACATAGCTGCCTGGGTGGGGAAGAACAGGCAAATATCCAGAAAGATGAGGAGAAACAGCAGCCCCAAAGAGCTCCTTTGTTTTCACTTTGTTACAAAGGACTGCTGAAAAATCCCTTCGTTACGGCTAGGTCCAAAGTACTCTGAAGTCAGTGGGATTTCAGTGGGTCTTGGATCAGGCCCTTTAAAAGAAGGGCAGCTGTAACACAGTGATGACTGAGTGCCATTGCTGTCCACGGCTGGCAGTGTTATAACAGCATTGCTATACATGGAAGTGTTCCGCAGCCCAGGATTTAGCTGATTAAACAGCGCTGCGTGTGTCACCATTAGACTTGAAACATCCACTGCCTGATTTACTCTGTAGCTCACATACCCCAAATATTTTGCATTCTTGGACTAAATTTGATAGATGTGCCAGCAAACTTGCATTTGTTCTTCTTTCCAGGGCACACAGGCCAACATATTGAGGGGTTTAGGTCTCCAGGTGGCAAGGGCTGGGTGAGCCCTGCTGTCAGCAGCCGCTTCCCTTCACTTCGTGGCAATATTGCCCAAAGGTGAGGAAACAGCTTGCCGTGGTCTTCTGGAGAGTCAAGAGAAAGAAGTTGTCAAGATACCTTGCTGTGGCACACAGCCTGGAAGAGGCTCATTTCCTTTTCCAGCCGTGATAAAGGTGTCCCTCCCTCAGAAAGAGGTCCTTAAAGCACTAGAAGTTAGGGCAAGGACTTCGGAAGCATCAACTGCGAGGAGCGATAGAAAGACCGGTGTGGAGAGAAATATGGGTACGTGAGGATGTGCAGGCAGAGCAAGGAATTGATGTGGGGTTAAGAGAGAACAATACTCTGCTCTTTCGCACGTGGTCCCTTCCCTGCGCCGAGGGGGGAGAGGAGCCACGGTTTCCTATGTGCTTCTCCCTGAAACTCGACAATGTGAAGTTGCTGAAGGTGAAGGTGCCGCGGAGAAGTCAAGTACAGCTGTACCAGGGAAGAAGGCCAGAGACCAGGCAGACTCCTGCTTGACTGCAGAGCGTAACTGGTAGTTTGTTTTAGGACTCTGACCCTGCAAGAGCCATCCCTCTTCCCCAGTCAAATCCGTGACGGAGGGGATAGCCCCAGCTAATTCAGATGCAAGCCAGAAGGTGGCCCTTGGCCTCGGCCAAGGAGCGGAGCTTTGCCTGCTTTTCTTCAGCAGCATAGACATAGCTGCGGATCTTGCCTTCTAAAGCTGGAGCTGCTCCTCTCAATCCAAAACACGTTTATTCAAGAGGGAAGATTTTAGGCAGGTGCTGGGAATTTGGTGCTGGATGAATACCTGATAGGCACTTTGGCAGGGGAAGGAAGAGGGGTTTGTGAAAGGTTTGTATTCCCTCCTGTTTTTCCTACAGAGCTCGGGTATCTAAAAGATAGTCAGCCAGCCAATTCTGGAGCACAAGAAAACATCAGAAGGGAAGATCAGAATGAGAAAAAGAACTGACTTCTATCCCTTATTTGGTTTAGTGATCTGAGGAGAACAGCTCTCACAGCCTTCACATTTTTATAGAAGAATGCAATCATTTTTTTTTCTGATTCACTTCCCTTATGAGAGCAATTGACCACATGCTTCTTTCTCAGCCTTGACACCATTCCTGTTAATATGAGGTTGATGCTGTGTACCAGCAGTGTGTCCGGCACATTTTTTTCTAGCATGCTCCAGAGGACCTCAGGGCAGCTGAGCAACCTCCCCTCTGCTCCCAGACCAGGGAGGACATGGAAGGCGGTAAGAGAGGAGCTGGCAGCAGGAGAGGAGAACATCTGAGGAGCACAGAGACAGTGTCAGCCCAGCACCCTGCAAGGCTAAAACCAAATTTTGATACCTGAGGGTCTGACAGGTTGGTGTATAGCCACAGCCATTTTCAGCCTGGCTGTTCATTGAGATGCATATTATTCAGAGAATACAACCTTGGCATGGTACACATGCACACGGTGTGTGCATTCGTGTATAGTACCACATTACCTGCCTGCGTGGTTGATAGGTGTCTGTCAGAACTGGGAGGTATGATGAGAATTTAATGTTCACACTAACACAAACAAATGTACTTGTAGCAAAATGCAATATTACTATTAATTACTTCAGATTTTAAGGTCTCAGTTTGCAGGTAGCAACCTAATAAGACTCTCAGAACTGCCTGTGATTAAATTTTGAAAATGCTATGATTAAAGTTTAAAAATGGCTTTTTCAAACCTTTTCAGCCCTTGAACTGTACAGCCAGTACACCCTCTACTATTAGCTATTTTGGATTCAAAAATCGCTCCGACTCATATCAGTCCTATTTTTCCCCTCTTAACGCTTCTCACCCAGATCTCTTTTCTAGATTGTGCCCCTGACCCTGTGCTGTCCGTGCCCTGCCTCGCTCAAGGTATTCCTGGGACGCCATTTCAATTCGTGTTCCAACTAGTGGATTCCCAGTCTCAACAGCCTTATTCTTGGGGGCTGGAAATGTGTTAAAGTTAAAGAGTCAAAACCCCTGCAAGGAAAGGAAATGAGAGGTCCTCTTGGCAGCAACAAACAGAAAATAAACAACCAAACTCTTCACAAGACAGATTCCTCAATTATAGTAACTCAGGCTCACAAAGGCCAGAGTTATGACCCATTGGTGTATGCAGTATGTAAACACAGGGATGCAGTAATTAGCTTTGTGTTCATTTTGAGGCTTCAGAAGTCCTGTGACCTGCCACGGAGTAAGGTCATTAACCATAACCACACTAGTGACCTTCACACAGGACACCCCATGTCTCACAGTTATACGAGCGAACTGTGCACTGTGATGTCTCCCTGGCTCACATGCTCTAGCCCTCTTGTTTTAAATGCCACTGAGCTATACGTGCGGGAGAGGATGTGACTTTTGGGATGAACTGTGATTGGAATATCTTACTTTCCCATGTAGCAATGCTTAGGACTTAAATGTGATTAAGTAAAAACACTCTACCAAAAATACCCAGATTTTCCCCCAATTCCCTTTTTTTTTTTTTTTTTTTTTTTTAAATCAGAACAATTTGTTTAAAAATAATACACTCAGGAATTATCGGACTGGTGTGGGCCTCCATTGCCCTAGGAAGAGACTTATCTTTGGTGTGTGGAGTGTGTAGGGACAGACTATTCATAGCTTGTTCTGTAAAGGGTAATTCACCTTTGAACAAGCAGGTGTACAGCCATTACTAGATGCTTACCAACAAACACAATAAAACACTGCTCTAACCTTGATTTTGCCAACACTAAATGAAATTAGTATTGGGAATGAATATTTTTCAATTCTACTTTTTGTTTTACTGACTCATGAATCCCCTGAAACATGCTATCTTGCTTACAGACTTAGCCTGGGTGAACCTTGGTTTAGATTTTGCAGTGTTGCAAAGTCATTTCCGTGCAGATGGAGAAAATGCACCCTTTAATTTAAAAGTTAGCAGGTAAAAGTCCAGATCACTCATACTAGGCTGTCCTTAACAGTCATTGGAAAGAAACAGGCACTTTCAGGAGGCAAATTATTTTGCCCTTCTTAAAATCCATCTTACAGTGTCATGCATCCCCCTCCCCAGGTGCAGTTTTAACCCCTCCATTAACACGACCTTGCTTTGACAAAACCAGCTAATTTTTAGCTGTCCAGCTTATGTGCAGTGAATCCCGTCATGCTCTTGCCAGGCCTATGGAGGCTCAGTGGAGTCCCAGTTTGTCACTCCTTGTCTGAATTCTCAGATAGCAGAGCCCTCTCCGTGAAAATCGCATCCACGTCAAATTCAGATTGTCCAGTGTGACAACAGAGCTCAACAAAATGCACAAGGAACTGTTCCAGAGGCCTGGCAGTCCAGAGTTTTGGGGGAAAAATAGGTATTACCATATGAATAAACACATTGATGTGGCACATATCTATGCACGTCTTAAGTGGCTACATAGGAGTTTCTGTGGGTTGTGAAGATCAGGAAACCCTGATTTTCTGTGCCGTGATTCAAAATGTATACAAAGAAGTGTTGAAACTCCCACTGATTTAAAATAGTTTCCTTCACTACTGTACTCCCATGTACCTTTTAAAATGTAATGCAACTTACACATCTTTTAATTTAGTAGGGGCTCTCTTCTTTTTCTTTCTCTGTTTTGCCTGGGACAGCTTAGCTGACTGTTATTGAAATTAGTGCACCTCAAATGGAGATCAATTGCAGAAACTTTTCTTTGTGAGAAGGACTAAAGGGACAGCTTAGTTCAGACTCCAGAGCCCTCTGTGCTCCGTTGTTACATGGATCCATATGGCATCAGAGCATGTGCATTAGAGTGGTAACTCAATGAGATTAAGTTAAGTGAGTGAAATTAGTTTATTGCCTAATATTTTAAGTTTGTTAGTATTAAGTTACATTGTGTTCAGCTAAAGTAAATTCTTGATTAATGGCTTGAGATTTTTAGCTGAGTGGTGGGTTTGGAAATCTGATGGGTACCTGATAGGATTCCTTCCTTACACCATAGCCAACAGAAGACATTTTCAGCCATGATCTAATTAATATGTTTGAAGCATTATGCAGACATATAGCAATAAAGGGGGGAGGAATTAGTTCAAAGAAACAGCAGAGATGACCTGAGTCTCAGTTGTCTCAGCTATTCAAATCAAACCTGTTTTTTTTATATTCACATGTAGACAGTGCAGGATAGAAGCATTTCTTTTACTTTATTTCCCCAAAATATATACACTTCCTCATTAAAACTGCTCAACAACAAATCCCGTTCCCTCGGTTCCCTTCTGTTCACCAGTCTGCATCTGGAATTCAGCTGCTCATCAAAAAGTCACTGCTTTCTGTCTTATTCTTGTACACTAAAAAGAAATCACAGCATAATGTCTGAATTCCCCTTACAGCACAAACCATTAACTGACAAGCTACCTTGCCTCCAGGGGCTTGCAGTCTTGTGAATTTTGACTACAATTGCCCCTCTTCCTTTCATAACGGTATCCTGCTTTCAGACTCTACAAGGTGCCAATTTCTACACTCCACAGTGATAAAGAAATATGCTGTTCTACATTCATCCCACCGTGTCTTCATGTCTAATGCTTGAATTTTTGCCTGTCAGGAACAGGAACTTTCTTTGGTCTGTGTTTGCACGGAACTGGATGCAGTTAACATTAGTTCTCTCCTTTGAACATCTAAATGCCACCAGCATGCAAATGAATCGATATATGAACAAGCAACAACTGAAATGTATTATTTATTTGTTTACAACAATACAGCTGTGTAACCAATGTAGCCAATCTATTGGCATGCATAATACCCAGCTTTCTAAGATGTCTTCCTTCTTCCTAACTATGCACTTCATGTTTTGGTGAGCTTTTTTAGTCTCTTCAAACTGATCAGAACATGTTCTCTGAAAGCACTTAAAACTGTCTGCTCTCTGGGGGGTTTAGTTGGGTCTCAACAGAAAGTCATATGGTGAATGTTCTCTTCTTGGCAGAATTGCTCATGCATGAAAACAGGCAATTCCTTCCCCACAAATGCTTTTGTATGCAATTCTGATATTTGTCTTTTGGCCAGTAAAAGTCAATCATCTCACAGATTTGCAGATAGCAGTCCAAAGCGACTTGTGTTTAGCCAGAGCACATTTATTAAGGCAGAGAAATAATATTGATGGATAATGTGCAGTGTTTGAAGAGCTCTGCAAGTTATGCTTTTCCAGTACATGTATTTGCCATTTGCCAATAAAGGACATGGCTACAGGAGACAAGTGACTCTCAACATATGTCTGTCAGTGAAAGGTAGGAGCCAACAAGATGTTAAGTGTGGGAAGATAATAGTAACAGTGCACTGCACTGGGGGAGCAAGACAAAAAGTGTGAGGGAAGGAAAGGAAGAAGAAGAAACTGGAACTTAAAATCATGTAGCCATGCATACTAAAAAGAATTCACCACCATGGGACTAAAAGAGGAGAATTATGACATAAATTACAGTGAGGTTTGGATGGGATTGAACCTATAAAAGGAGCCTGTATGTAAAACACATGAAAATTACCACCTCAGAACACACTAGGATCAACTAATTTAGTGCTAAAATGAGTAAAAAGAACATTTTAGATTAGTCAGGCTATTTGTATCCTCATTATTCCCATTTGTTTGCATTCATCCTGAAAATATTAGCACCTTCTCTCAGTAAAACTTCATTTTATAGCCAGTGAGGGGAAAAAAAGTTGTAATAGATCCCACCAGCTCTAATGACACACCAGCAGATGGAAACAAAAAAAAACCCCAGCCTTTTTCATCCATTTTATCTTGTTTTATGTAGCCGTTCCAGAAACATGTCCTTGCTTCTGTGCGATAGCAGAGACTTAACTGACTAACATCCTGTCTCTGACCTCAACTTCTTGAGCAAAGTCGTTGAGGCATCTGTGACGAGCATACCCCGTCATCATGTGGTCTTTGCCCTAACTCCCTCGGCCACAGACATCTATTCAACATGGAATCAGCAGAGGCTGACCAAGCTAACTCTCTCTCCATGGCCATGGAGAAAAGATTAGCAGCACTGTTGGTAACTGCTGGGTCTGCTGCTAGACTTCAAATGCCAGTACTGTGAAGGCTAAACTCCAAGGCAATGCCTGAGAGGCAGTGGGGAGTCGTACAATACAGAAGAGCATTTTCAATATTTCTTAACAGTAAATACAAACTTATTTACTTTCCCTTCCCTTTCCCAAAGTGTTTTTTGTTGTTTCCTCCTTCTGCATGCACTGACTGGATGTAGCTAGGCATAAGAACAGAACCTGGCTTAGTTCCTCATGCAATTATTCTGTTGTTCAAACAGGAACAGAAATTTCTCTCTGTTTAATAAGGGACAGTGGCAGCAGGGAAGATAAGTTGCCTGGAGATTAAGTGGGAAAGCTTCATCTCCCCATTCCAGTAGGAACAGAAGGAAAACTTTTAGCTTATTTCCCAGTTTCCTGGCTTGTCACCATAATCCATGCCTTAAAGCTATCTTAACCTAATGTTTTATGTATGAATTTCCTCAGTTTTATTAAGAATTATCTTTTCTAAAAAATTTTAAATCCATTTCCCTGGGAAGGTGTATGAAAGTGAATAGGACAATTTTTGGTATACTGAGGAGTATATAGTGGCAGATTTCAGAACACTAAAAAAAAAAAGACTCACAGACATAGACATACAAATCCCAAGGGCACAGGTAGAGTTCGAACATAGGTTCCATCTGCCTGCGTTGGTTTTGAAGGAATTGTCTACCGAGTGTAAAACAGGCTAGAATATAATCTGTGACATGCTCAAAAGGAGGAAAAACCCCACCTTTATGCACATTGCAGAAAAAAAAAAAAGGAAGAAAAAGATTCATGATTGTGAACAAATTTTGTGGTGTGCAGTATTTTTCAAGTATGGTTTGGCTCAGATCCCATAAAATAAGAATTGACAGTAAAATACGTGAGTAGTTTCTTCTAAAGTACTTACTACACAGGAGTGGCAGGCATTTCTCAAAGAGAAATGTCTTGTCCAATCTGAAGAGACTGCCAAATAGCCATAAGCAAAAACACAACATCATTATCACCTCAGAAAAAAATAGCTTCACGGTTCCAAAACTGCAGTTCAGCCCTATATTTTCAGCTCTGGCAAAATAAGCTTTGGTACAAAACAAACCCAAGGACTCTTCCCCAAGTTACAGTGGGCTAATGAGAGGCTGTGCTTCAAGTTGTGGCACTCTGCAGGAGCAGAAGCAACCATGGACATTTTGGACGTAGATAAGGGAATCTGGAAATAGCTTGCCTTGGCTGCTCCCCTGAGGCAGATACACCTCTCTACCTCTTAAAGGCATTGCCTGACACAAGGAGGAGGAGGAGGTGACATCTACCCCACGGGTTCCCATAAATCAGTAGATCTAACCAGTTCTTGGGTGAGGGGGAAGCACCTGTAGCTATCTGGCTCATAAGATCCTCTTTCTAATGTTATTTCCTTTCTCATGGGAACCAGCCAACCTTCAAAAAGGATTGCAAGCTCCAAACCCCTTTAATGTTTCTATAAGTAATCTGCAGCAACCCTAGCGATCATTTAACAAGGAAACGGTAGGTTACTACTTGGTACCAGCAGCTCATGCTGGCTCACAGATGTTTACACGGAGGGGCAGCTGCTCCACATGTTCCACTCATCCTCAAAAGGGATGAAACCTTGCTTTTGAGTTGGGAGGGAAGGGGGAAATAGAAGGGATGGGGAAATGGGAAGGATGGGGAAAATGGGAGGGATGGGGAAAAGGAAATATTCCATCGACGCTCCTGTGCCCACCAGAGTAACTGCACTGGGGGCAGAGGAAGTAACTTCCCTGCTGCAAGACGGGCAGAAAAGGGAACAATGGAACAACAATCTTTACTGGGTGGAATTGGTATAAATTATTATTTCACAGACTTCTTAAGCATCTCGCATTCTTAACATGTGGGATGTCCTTCACTAGGTGCTGTGATGGGGAATAAGTCCAACAAGCTGGCTCGCATGGAGGGGTGGTTCTGCTGGCACTCTTGCTTATTGGGTGAAACCAAGCAGAGTTTCCCTTGGCTGCCACGCAGTGTTGTGGCCTTTCTCCCACACTGGGACTCCATGAGCCAGATACAGATGGCAGGATCAGGCCACGTTGTTCAGCCAGAGCTAGTAGAAAGAGTTCAGGGTGGGAGAGAGGCCACAGTGCTGCAATTGCAAGAATTATGGTCTTACCTGTAGGGAAGCACAAAATAGGAGTTGGTTTGGAGGAATCCCATGGCTGAACCATGAGACTTGGCTGCCTGATACCCAACAAACAACTCCCATCATGACATGTTTTACAATGGATCTTTTTGTTCTGATGTCCACATGCAACCCCTCATCTTGGCAGCTCTTTCAGCAGAACTGAGAGAGATGTGCCTTCCCATCCAGCCCACCCTGTCCTCTCTAGATCACACAAAGCACATTTTTTGAGCAGCGTTAGGACTTTATTTACTCCAGGCAAGGGCACAGTTGTCTCCAGCCCAAAGAACACCACATCAATGGGAGCTTTGGTGAAGCCTGCAATCGAGGTCTGGGAATTCAGATGCAAGTTATTAAACAAGCACAATACCAATCTCATATTATGATGATGATAACATGGTACCTTTTCCTTCCTTCTGACATCTCTTTCTCTGTACAATACATTTTCTGCTCTCGCTTGTAGCTGGGCAAGGATTGCCCCTTGCTGACGGATGCTGTACGATCTCTCTGACCCTTACTTCATTTCCTCTTTTGAAACCACATGTTTTTCCTTTCTTTGTGCAAGGGCTCCATGGACTCCACTCACTAGCTTCACAGTGCACTGCAACAAACATAGGACAAGCTGAGCCTGGCCAATATCTTTTTGTATACACAATGCATATGGTACATTAATTTCATTCTGCGTCAGCCAAAAGGTGGCAAAATTAATGCAATTAATCAGGATTTGCAGCAGTGAATTGACAGAAATTGGACTGCTGAGGATATACCGCACAAAAAATGTCAAATAATTACGTCAGTTACTGTTTTGTACTCGCTCTTTCATAATTCCATTCCTGAAATTGGGCAACAACAACACAATTGGTCTCAATGGAATCAGTTACTGGGGCTTGTTCTGAGGTTGCTTTGGTTTTCTGGAGGTATAAATCCTTGTAGCTTCAGTGGAATTAAACTTTGGTCATCCCTGTGTGAAAGGAGAGTGAAGTCATTGGGTCAAGCTGCTGCAGCTGCTCTCAAAGGTATTGAATTTGGAAATCAATAGAGTGATAAAGGACCAACTAATATCAAAAGGCATTATATTAACAATCAAGTATCTTCAGTGATCTGCTGCTTAGTTTTCAGCTTAAATAGTGAAAGAGCCATCATCTGTAGCATATACAAGCTGTAAGCAGGCAAAGCAGAGGAGAATTTGGGTTGGAGGGGCAGGGGGGTGCAAGCTTTTCAGAACAGTGCAGGTTACGGTTTCTAAACCATGGTGATCTGAATGCGCATCCTGTAGTATTGGGAACTCAAAAGGTGTGCAGCTGGACACCTGTCCAAACAGTGTATACAAAAATGGGAGTAACCTTGGAAGCTTGACAACGTGCTCTTAATAACTATCCTCCTTTGGTGCCATCTCCTCAGTATCCTTCTCTTGATAAAAAATAGTAAACATTTATATTTACTTTATGTTCACATGTGTGCTTAAGACTATAAACTACCGCTGAAGGAGGAAAGACTTCCAGCCATTCTATAAGGAGGAATTTGTAGGTCAACATTTTTCCAGCTCCAGAATTTACTTCCAAATTTTTCAAAACCTAAAAATGTAACTGATCTCAGGCAATCTCTGAGCCTTCCTCCAGTGAATCGTCATGTGGGTCGTTTTGTTTTTCATATTACACTGGAGCCCTCCTGTTAAAATAATTGGCCTTCACGTGCATAAAAAGGTTCTGTTTTTCCTCCGTAGCTTTAAATGGCTTTTCCTAGTTGAGACTGACTCATTGTTAAAGCAGCTAAGTCTACAGCACTTGGAAACAGCCATCAAGAAACAAAAACGACTCCTTGAATTTCTTTCAAAGATGAAAGTCTTTGCTTGAAAATAAAACCATAAAAACCATCACTACCACCTGAACTAATATACATTTGAGAAGGAAAATGCCAAACTACTGTACACTATTTTTGTTCCTGTGTTACTTCCCCTCCAAAACACATGATGCCAAGGAGAGCTATGTGCATGATACTGTGGGGGAGGAGATTTCCATCATGGCCAGGCTGTGCCTAAGTGCTCCCTGGTTGCTGGTGGCTGAAGAGGTTACGGCTTCCACTGCAGTTCACAGCCCTCAGCCACCACAATTAACAGCCAGCGGACTAAAATAAGCTGAACCTTGCCGCAGCTTCAGCGTGCCCATGGCAGGGGATGTCAACTGCAGCAGCCCGGAGGCAAATATATCACTGGTTCTGCTTTCAGCTGGAGGGATGGCAGAGGGATGGAGCAGACAGTTAGGTGTGGTGACCTCCAAAATCGCCCCAGCTTGAATAATTGGAGCTTATGAGTCAGAGGCTGGAGAGATACAAAAGCAGGTCTCTTCTCTGCAGCCAGTGAGTCACAGGACCAGTGTTGCCAATCTCACTCCTTCAGTGACAGTGCCACGCTCTTTGCTGTTTTATTTTAATCCTCAGTTTCTGGAGTCAGGTGATTAAGCACATGTACCATTTGGGGTTTTTGAGGATTGGGGGGGGCTTGGTGGTTTTTTTCCTTAGTGTTTTAGTTTCTAGCCTTCACCTTTGTGAAGGTAAGGTTCAAAATGCTGACACACACATGCTTTGAAGGCTCAGGTAGTACAAAGGAGCTAAAGCAAAGCAGTTAGTATTTTAATCTTTCAACTACATGTAGGGTCTGGCTCAGGATTTTTGAACCTTTGATGTTAGCTGTGCTGCGTAACACCGTAACAGAGCAAGTAAGAGACGGATGTCATTCTACCTCAGGGCAGACCAAACAGGCCGTATTTCCCGAGGCAGAATTGCCCTTAGCATCAAGGCTCTGTTTGTGGGGCACAACCGAGCTTGTGCCTCTTATGAAATGGCAGACTTGGGAAATACCTTGACTTTGTTGTGCTGGGGAATACATTTTGTGATGCAGAACATTTCCATGTTAAGTTGCACTTCCCTCATGGTGTAACCGATCTTACAACTCATTCTCTCCTTAGATCCCCCATCCCCTGTGAGAAAACCGGGCAGGACACAGGGGGACCGGACTTACCGATGCTAGTGCACTCCATCGTGTGATTGTTGGCTTCCAGCCCATCAGGGCACTTTTCAAGGCACTTTCCACTGTATAAGTAAAACCCACTTTTACACTTTGTGCAGAAGTTTCTGGTGAAGCAGGTATCACAGTCAGCTTTACATTCTGAAATGCAAACAGTAAACAATGTTGTCGCTCTTTGCCACAAAACGCCCTGGGCTCTTTCACAAATACCAGTATCACACAATTCTAGCAATGTTAAACAATCTTCAAAGGAAGCAAATTATATTTAGATCTTCGTGGCCTGTACACACAGTAAGGCCAGCCACAAGTGACCTTGGCATGAGTGAGGATTTAATAGGGATGGCCTGACGCTGAATGGCCTCACACTGCTTGTCTTGCAGACCTATGCAAACAGAAGACAGAGCACAGCACAACAGAATAACAATATACTGCTTCTGCCCTACACTGACACAGCATAGGTACTAATTAACCCCAAAGGGCACAGGTACTGGGCCAGTTCCACACTATCTATCTCCATTCATCCAGGAGAAATAAAAATATGCCAGAATCTAGAATCTGCTTAAGGCTGTTTTGCATCAAGATCTTTTTCTTTTTTTAAATGACTCCCTGATGTTCAATCAGAGGTCCTGTAGTATTTCACGAATTCTCTACATGACTACCCAAATTGGCATTAGTGGTATATTTCCCAGTTTTGAGATATTTTTAAATGAAATACATAAAAACTTGTGTATGGCACAGACCATGTCTGATATGTAAGGCCACACACTGCTAAAAAGTGAGAAAATACTTTACAGTGTCAAGTTACTCTGTAGGACTTTACTCTGGGGTCCATTCATTAAATAACTTTTATTACCAGGTAGAAACTGGGAGAGTTGCTTGGCCGTCGCTCTTATGTTTTTATATCACCTGCGGGATCAAAAACAGTGAATTCAACAACAAAAAGAGGAGTGGGGAGGACATTGTGATCTTTTCCAGTTCATTTATGGTTCAAAATACATAGTGGGGTCAAAATGTGGCCTGAGCGGTAAAGAACAGAGGTGGGTTCTCTGTCTCCCAGCCTGGAGGCAACAGTAACTTCCCCCAAATCAGGCTGAAACCTGGCCAGCTGCTACAGGCATTGAGAGGGCTACACTGAGGGTGAGACAAGCTATCAAGAGACCAGGGCAAACCCCATCTCCAAAGGATGCCACCTGCCCTCTTCTCTTGTCGCAGGGGTGAGGAGGGTAAGGGCAGCGGGTTAATCGGTTCCAGCCTTCGAGATTCAGCTCTTCGGAGCTGCCGCCGCTCCCTCTTGCTGCTGGAGGGCAGTGCCTGGTGCCCACTGGCACTTGCCTTTCACATGGGGGTGTAGAGGAGGAGACCACCGCCTGGGTCCTCGGCAGTCATTCATGCAGAGCTGGGATCCCTGAGCTTTAGGCCGTTTCGTGATCTTTCGCCTTAACTTCTTGCTCGGGCTAGTATTTACTGCGCTACTATAAAAGAACTGAGCAAAGAAAGACATGGCCTGTCCATCTGCTTTGCTGTTGGCTCGACTCCTAAGGGAACACAGCATTCAAGAGAGAACAAACAAATCCATGTGCTTCCCCTTTCCCCAGCACTTACTTGCACACTTATTAATGTCGGGATACCGTGTCCCATAGTATCCGCTTGGACACGAGGAAAGACATACTCCAATCTGTTTCATGCCAATCCTCTCCAGAACAAAAAAGAGCCTGGGCTTACATGACAGGCATCCGTTGTAGTCAGAACATGTAGCACACCCTCCTTGGCAACCCTGGCTCACATTAGGATGCACTGAGAAGACAAGCATTAAAAAAAAGAACAAAAACAGTGAGAGAACAAGATATTAGACAGGACCATGAAATAATGGCTCCTCTGTACTTGGAAGGGTGGACCGTCCACCTCTCTGACAGCTCTTAAAAGATTGCTTCATTTTTTCTTGTGTCTCTTATGACCTGACATTTCATTTCAGCGATTATTTCATCTGCATAAAAATGAGAAGCTCAGCTGATGTGCTCACATCTTGCAGAAATAGCTAACAGCAAATTATAGTTGAAATAGATTTTATGGAGCAGCAGCATCCTAGAGAACAGTTATTTTTCTTCTAGTTATTTTCAGTGGTTTTCTGCCTTGTATGCACTTGGCTCAGCAGATAAATACATGTTCACTTATCTTTGCTTTTCCTAGCTAGATCATTAAAAATCAACCTAGTGTATAATTTCCTTCATTGACTAAATGCCATTTGATTGAGTTCTGCTGTGCAGGAATATGCCCTGGTAAGATCTGATGCTAATTTGCCTTAATAAAAAGACAGAGGAGAGCCATCCTTCTCACCCTCCTTCTTTCCCTGGAATGTTCTCCCTGGCATGTTTTTAATCTCTAACAATTACAACCTGATGTTCAGACTTAACTGTGGCATTTACCCTGCTCCAGACCCAGCATGGAGCATAGGTAGGATTATATTTGCCTTTCAATTGAATTGTTCTAATTCTTCAGACAAGGAAAGGAAAACTTATTACACTCACTGCTTAAGACTATTCAGTTCTTCTTTAGGGGCTTGGAGGTAGCAGAAAAGAGGATGCTATTGCAGACTCTCTTTTCTATAGCAGACATTAATCAGTGTATTACTTCTCAGTGGTGGAGAATAATGTTTTGCCTCTTCCTGTACTTTAGGAGTTGTTACCTACTTTTACTTCTTTCTCGGTTGCATTCTTAAATAGGAGTTGGATCTGAAAAATAATTAAGCATCAAATAACTCCAGACCCTGTGTCCCCTGTGTTTTGGCCTTCTCTTGTGTGAAAGACCCAGGCATTTTTCTGAGTGTAAGCTTTCATCTCTTAGCCTGAGATGTCTGTTTCTATTTCATCTGCAAGAGAAATCCAGTCCTTGTTCACATTTGTAAATGCTATTTGTAAATACAAGTGGCTTCCTGTTCTGCCTTCTCTTTAGGCGAGTGATAATTTTATAAACACACACGTGACATACTTTGATTGCCTATTTTAGTATGTTGATTCGATTTTTGCCTGCAGACACTGCTAAATAGCTTGCATACACAGTGAACTTGTTTTTGTCAGCTCCTTTCTGTAGATCCCTTGGAGGCAGACCAGAAGCCCATATGACTCCATGGCTTACAGGTTGAAAGCCACCGCTTTCTGCTGGCTGAGGGGAGTCTGCCTGTGGCAGGGAAGTTCAGGAATACCTCTGTACTTTGCTCACTTGCAGTTTTGGCAGAAAAGACATGGCCCGTGAATGGGAAAAGCACTCCTCTATGCTCTGAGGTTTCGATGACCAGTCCCACAATCTGAGAAACCTCAAAGGGAGTTCAAGTTCACTTTTGCTCTTTCATTAATAGAATGAGGAATGAGGGTTGTTTCTCTCAGCAGGGCTGACCACATAGGAGAAGAGCAAACTTTGGCCCTGCTGCGGACAAACAATTTCAATGAGAATATAAGAACCCAATTCTCTGTGCCCCCAGCGGCACTCGCTTTGTAGAACAACCTGGAGAAAAGTGGTTTTACTACCAAGACACACCACTACTATGAGAATAAATGGCATTCTGCGTATTGAGAAGCTGCAGCCCCCATTCAGTTATCAGACTTGCTTTCACTAGAACCTCAAAATGATTGAGTGCTCAATAAGTATAACATATTTTTCTGAGAAGATTCCAAAGATACAGAGTATATTGACTTTGAAATTAAAAGCCTGAAAAATTGGCTTTCTTTTTAAAGTTAAATAAATTAAAATGTCCTTGTCTGTCTCTCCCCTGTCTTGTGGCTCTTGTATGAAGCTGCTTTCAAAGGCAGATGCAGTAATGTGATCTAAGAAGCTGACATTATTTAAAAACTATCCATGACTTTCCTTCATTAAGTCTGACAGAGGGAAGAAAAAGCAGCTGAAGTACAAAATAATTGTCATCAAAGCTGCTATATAAAATATGGATGATCACTTTTGACGGGAAACATATTATGTGTGAGCACCTGTGACATGTCATTATGAATAGATTCTCTTGACAGAGAAAACATTATGTGCAACTGCTCTGAGGTTAAGCTGTGTGTGTGAGCCCTTGAGACAGGCAATACTTCGTTACCGAAAGATGATAATTCTCTATAGCTAAGATCCATTACATGGCCAATTTCCATCTCCCTTTTAACTCCAGAAGTATTAAGTATAAAATAAAGTGTACTCCTAGCCATTTTCATAATTTCTGCCTCCTTTCATGCATCCCAGATAAATTTCATACAAATAACTCGGCAAAAAAAGAGAAAGCCTGTAGTTCCAAGAGGAGAATCATCTTGTCAGTATTATGGAGCAAGGAATAAGTTAAAATATGTAAGTCAAGCTCCATTTGAAGGCTGATTTAATGCCATGTTATAACTCAACGTGTGAAGCAAAACAAGCTCCTGTTCTTGGAAATGCACAGAGCAAAAGTCTTATTGAAAAGTCAGAATTGACATTTTAAATGAAGACAGACGTTTTTTTCTCTTAAAAGCTATTACAAGGATCCTTTTTTGATTGTTTCCTATTGTGCTTGGCATTTCTTTGAGCCCTGTATCTGTGTAATGAAACTGTCTCTCACTGTGCTTGTTCTGAATGCTCGGTAGAACCTTATTCTGGCTCAGGCAAGAAGCAAAGCAGGGACAGCCGAGTGCTCCAGAAATTGGTGCTTCTTGAGAGCACAGCACTGGGCTTTGTCATTGAACCTGGGAGAAAATAAATGGTGGAGGAAAAATACTTGTGTCTAGAAAATGAGATAGCATGTTTGAAATAAGGCATCTCCAAACTCCAGCTGAAGATCTCGTTCTCATTCCCTCTCAGCCTCCTCCCTCTCCAGTTCAGATCCAGGCACTTGTCTGATCCCTGCCATGTAGGGGATGGTCCCTCCCTTCCTGCAGAGTCCAAGTGGGGTAGAAGGATTCCAGAAGGAGATGGGGCAAACTCAGGCTCTGAAACATCTCTCTGCCACAGAAAGGGAACTTATCACTGCTGGTTACAGAACTGGCCCTTACTATTCCTCTCTCATTGCAGCAAGGTTAGTTAGTTAGTGCCTGCAGATCTCAAGCGCTTCGGCAACTGCACGCCATAACCATGAGGAAGCAACCAGAAGTTTTACCTCTTTTTTTCTCCCATACCAGACGCTGTGAGCTCAGAGTTTTAAGTGATGTGCTGCAACAAGCTGGGAACATAAACCCCATCTGGTGAAATCTGGCCACGGTACACCCCGTGTAAGCATTGCTTCAAATTTCTAAACTTGGGTCAACAGTAGAAATGGGTAAGTAATGTATATCCACTTTAAGAAATGCTTTGAAGTCTACAGGTGAAAAAGCACTAGGAGAGCGCAGACCACTCCTGTTAGCCCCAAGTTTTAGATGTGGTAAGAGGGACAAAGAGAGGTCCGGTCTCTTGGCAGAGGGGCAGGCCCTGTGGCCTCCTGTGTTAGGCACTGGCTGCAGAACCAGGAGGTCTGGGCTTTAGCATTGCAAATAGGTCCAAGAAATGCTCTTTCTTGTAACCACTTGGTCTTTGGTGCAACCTGCTCCATTATAAAGACAAATAAAATGAAATAGAAAAAATTCTCCACAACCCTCAGAACTGACTTAGATGATGATAAAGTATTCTATGCATGGGCTGTCAGGAGCAGTGTCTGCCATTAGCAGTCTGCAGTCTGCCCTCTTGTATTCAAACGCTCTTTTGAGCACAGTGAAATCCTAGACTCTCAAGGATGGAAAATACAGCACAGCAATGGTCAAAAGCAAGTGGTGGGAGCACAGAGACCCACAGACAAGTTCTTCCCCATCTCTTACACGAGCGTCAGCCAGACCTGCTGACTCATCAGGTACAAAGTATGTGTGTGCAGGCGCGTGACTGGCTTTAGGTCCAGAATCCATCCCTCCATTTTTCCTTTTATAAAACCTAAATACTGGAGATCAGAGAAGACACTAAGTTAATCTTGAACTATTCTCTTCCCCTGCCTGGCTTTAAGCCCTTTTTGGCTTGGAGGCCTTTTTTTGTGCAAGCTGTTTGTCCAGATATTAGTTTTAAGCCTCATTAGCAAATGAAATCACTGGGGATTTTCCTTTCTCAGAATATTTTCCAAAGCCCTGCTCTGGAAACAATGAGTTGTGGTCTCTCTGTTAAAAATAGAAAGTTAGGGACAAGGAGCTGAATTTGAGTCTGAACTTTCAATGATGAGACAATAGGAGATTTTGACGGCATGCAGCAAATAAATTCTAAAACCTTTGCAATGAAAATTTTCTATCAGCTTTACTTTATACATAGATTAAAATTTATGGGATCAAAAAACGAAAATAAGAAAATGCAGGAGGGATCCAGGTGGGCGTGTGTTCTGACAGCCAGAGGAAAAGCTCAGGGTAGAAGAATATTCTTTGCCCATTTGCCGCAGCTGAGGTGCACTCTCTCATCACCAATCTTCAACGACAAGATGTCCGTTTAGAGGCTCGCTCTTGAAATGGATGTGCTAGACAAATGAAATCCATGCCTGTTAGAGAGCTGCTGCTACTCCTGGTTTCTCGCCTTGGGCGTTCTCACAGGAAATATTTTCACAGCAGAACTGCTCTGGAATTTGGCCTCCCCAGTTGGGCTGCCCCTCGCCGCGAGACCCAGGACCTGCCTCGGCGTTACCCACCCTGCGGCATCCACACGGGCACCAGCCCTTGTTCTGGGGGGGAAATTTGGGACAGGATATCACGTTTTTTCTCGTCACTGATCTCTCCGTGCATTCACTGGTGTTCATTTCTCTGTCTCTCGCCTAGTGCGAAGTAGCTGCCTGTGGCAGTGGCCTGAAAACAATACTTCATGTAAAGCAGAGCTACTCTTAATCATGCGGACCATCCTTTAGGCAAACACAAACAGCAGTTGGCAGTGAGCTCTTCTAATGAGAAAGTCATTAAGGAATTCAGTTTGCAAACCACAGCGTATTTCCTCAGACTCTTTCTTGGACAGCGTTTCTCTGTGTGGAAATGCATTAGAAGCGGAACAGACAATGGCGGGGCAAGAACATTGAACCAACGTGTAGGCAACGTGCAGTGCGGAGCAAGGAGAAAGCCCACGAGTGGTGGGACAGCAGGGGGAGAGCGTGTACACATGGGTTTGATAAGTTTGTATTATCACTGCTAAATAGATTGCCAGCTTGGGCCGAGGTGAAACCTGAGCTCAGTCTTGCAGGCTAAGCTCTGCTTGATCACTTGGCCTTAAATCATCCACAGGGAGGGAAGGGACTTGATGTGTCGGGATGGGGCAGCAGCTGGGCTCTGCGGGGAAGATAGACCCAGACGTGGCGATTGCTACATTGGATTGGCCATAAGTTTTCTGGGATGCATCCAAACCAGTAGTGATAGCTGAGGAATGGGCACTCTCTGTCCAGCCTCCCCTGGATCTACAGGAGTCTGAGGCGGCCTTGAAAGGAGAGGCAGCTGCAAAAGGAGTGAATAGAAAAACCAGTCTAAAAGTCAACTGTTAAAGGCTTTACATCTTCTGTTTCTTTTTGTGATTTGTGCTTCACAAATCCTTAAATGTTTCTTTTTAAGAGGATGGCAACTCCTCCAGAGATTTGCCTGACTTCAATTTTACTTCAGAGCATTGCTGCCTTCTATGGCAGAAAACACATAGCAAAGAAGATCCTCAAGTGTCCTCCTGTGTTTTGAAGGAAAAAGATCCCATAAGGACTGAAAAAAAGTTTCCTCGAACATCTGTCTGGCTTGACAAAATATCTTCCTCCTCAAGAGGCACTTCCCATCTGAGGGAAAAGAAACCAACCTATTTTGTTCACCAAGTGTCAACGGTTCTAAAGAGCAACAGAAACATAAATACGGGACTGTCCCAGTCTCAGGGAGTATCTGTAACCGTTTTGTAGTGATGTCTATGAGCAAAGAGGCCCTCAGCCCAAATGGCCAAGATCTCACTGGGGAATGCCTCATCATTATTAAATACATGTCTGGCAAAGGGATCCTGGAAATTAAGTATACTGGCTGCCAGAACACATTTCCCCTGAATTTGGTTAGAAAGAGCATCAACAGGCTGAAAAATCTCACCAGGGGTGCAGAGTTTTATGCAGTCTCCTAGCATCTTCAGCACAACAGAAATCAGCCACAGCAACCACAAATGGCTCCTTCTCATTCCAGAGAGTTTTGTAAATAAACTGAAAAATTCTTTTCATGGAGAGAGAAGGGAAATTGACTTTTTTTTTCCCACGTACTATGGAGCACCACCAAAATTCAGGGATCCAGGAAGTTTAACCAGTATAGGAACCAAAGAGGATCCCTGAGGCAAGTTGCCTTAAGCACTCTGGTAGTGATGGTAAAGGTAGGACCAGGTCATGCAATACGTTCTCACATCAAGTTCTAAATCCTATAAGCAACTACAGATCTTACTTTTAGAGTCAGCTGTATTTGTTTCCAAATACCCAGCCATCAAGACTATACATTGTGTCTTCTCTAAAAATGGAAAGCTGAATTACATTATCTCCTCCTTACTGTTTAGCTAGGAAGACCTGTTCTAGAAGCAAAAGTATGGGATCTATAAAGAGTAGCAACCTAATAGTTGTATAGTTAACGTGTCATGACACTTGTCAGACTCAGCTACTTGCAAATAAAGCATCTGCGCTGAGATGAAAAAAGGAGGCCTGAGTTTTGGAAAGAGGATATATTTGATGCACATATGTTTAGATTATTTTAATACTCTAATCCTGCAAGATGCCGTCATGAAGATCTCCAGTTGATTTTACTCTGTTCATATGCACACAGAACTCTAAAAACAAAGTTGTCAACATCACTGTGACTTCCATGACTCCCCAATCTTTTCCCGACAAGAGACGCATACTTCCATCAAGTAAAAAAGCACAGCTGTATATTGCACATGCTCATTCTTTGAAGTATGCAGTCTTTCTGCTTGATTTTCTGCTTGATGCTAGCGTTCCATCTGTCGTTTATGTATTTCTAAAAAAACTCATTGGTGCTCAGGTTGTCCTGGTGGCAGCAGAGCCTGCCCCCTGCCCCCCCTCCCCATTTGCTTCTCCTGTTTTGTTCCTTTAACATACTGGAGACTTTTATTGTTGCGTATTACACAGATGCTCGTGTACTTCCAAGCTGTATAAGGATCGCTCAGCTCATACTGTCAACATTACACAACTACAGTAGCATTTGCAAGTTTCTTGTTTCCCACAGGGTCTTTTGAGACTAGAGTTTTTCTCTCAAAGTTTTGTTTCAGAAACCACAGAAAGAACAGCAGGATGTAACAGATTTTACTTTCCATGCTGGGGACTAGGGAGAAGGGTTTAGACAGCAAAAGCCTGTAATCCCATGTTGAAGCTATGATTTTCTACTACCATGTTTACAGCGTTAAAAAATTAATAAGCCAGACAGCAAGCCAGCCCACTGCCTTGGCATTGTTCAGATGTGCCTTTGGTCAATTATTTAATATCCTCCCAATTTTGTATATTTTCCTAAATGGAACTGATCAAAAGTTTGTACTGAATGAAATAATTTTTTCTGTGTAATGATTAAATTCATACCATACTGAAGCTAACTAAAAGCCCCAAAGTATGTTGTTTGCAGTGGAACTGTTCTGGACTGATGCCTGCAAACATTGAAGCATAACCTGTCTCTTTAAATGCAAGTGTCACATCAAGATTTGAACTCAGAGTATAGATACTAAGGAGTATCACAGTGCTGGGAGGTCTCTAAAAATTATTTTCTCCTATTTGTAACAAGGAGAAACTCTGATCTCAAATTTTCGTAAAGGAAAAAGGGTAAATTCTCCAGGCTGACCGGACCATGCATCTGTCAGTGACACAAAATACTGTCCAAAATTCTGGGTTTAAATTAATGATTAAAATACTAGTCCTAGTGACTGCTTCTCTGTGGTAGTGCTGTGCAGTGATGAATATGCCATCAACTCTCAGCAAATGATGACCCAACTATTTTCACCTTTCCCTCATGCCACTGGCACCCATGCCAGTCTAAAAAAAAGACGTCAAAGTTTTTTGAGAGCAAAGCGTGAACAGTATGATATGAAATTGAATTCAACTCTGATGGAAAACAGACAAGAGGCTTCATCACCAGTCAGCTTGGACTCACTGCAGAAGTCCTGGCCCACCAAAGCCAATGGCAAAACTCCTGTGAAGAGGCGGGGGTGAGGATTTCACTTATTTGTTAATCAACGTTAGGGTAGTCCATGGTTTGGAGTGCAGTTATCGGATTTTTAGAGGGCAGTGTGGTTGGATGGCCTGTTTTGATTGGAGTTAAGTAACAGATGAGCAAGATTTAGGTAGGCATCTGATTCTTGAGAAACCGACTCAGTTCAACAGCTCCGCGTGCCTGGCTCTTCTTGTGAAGTAACTATGAATGGCACGTAGTTAGGGCTTGTTTCATCACCCCTTCTGTGCGCTGCCCTCCCTTTGAAGTCTGAGCCTTCCCCTCCCAAGTGGCTTCGCTGCCTCACATGCTGACCCACATGAAAGAAATTTAGCGCTCGCACCAAGCATCATTCACTTCCCCAAAACCGTAATACACCTCACATCACTGCAGTGATACACAGCAGGCAGTTTACAGTCGAGCTAAAACCATGCTAGGAAGTATTTGAGCTGAATTATTGGGGCGCTGGTGATGAAATCAAGGGTATCGTCCATTTTGTGCTTAAGCAGGGATACAGTTAATTTTTCATGTGGTGGGGTACCACCACTTCTTCGAGGATTTGTGCACCAATCAGCTCAGCTGATTGCAAGAGAAAATGAATTAAAATGAATTAAAACTGCTTGGGGTTGGTTTTTTTTTTAATGTAATATCTGTAAAAGTACGTTCTTCATCCCAAAGCCAATTAACAGTATAACGCTGACGCATAAAACTTTCCAGATAGTTATATTAATTGAAAGCTTATGCACAGGCTGTATTTGAAAATAGAAGTTGCAGACTGCACGGGGTTGTTAGTGACTGTTGTAGCCAGCGGTTGCACAGACGGGGCGAGCTCCGTGCAGCCGCGCAGGTAAATGGCAGGCAGCGCCATTATGACCGCAGCAGTCAGTAAGCCAGTCGATCACGGCTTTCCCTCTAAACCTAGCTTGCCTGCAGCAATCCTATGGTGTGCATTAGTGGCACTAAGAGGTCCAGGCAGAGGCCAAGCCCCCCTGTTGTCCCCTTGCTGCCACCTCCAGCATAGGAGACACCCACCGCGGATGCTGGGTCAACGGCAGATGAAGGCGGGTTCCCTCTCACCTGCTTTCATGCACGTTCTTCCCACCAAGAGGAGCCCCATGGCCACCACCTCCCTTGCAATCTAAGGCTGAAAGCTGCCAGGCTGCTGCAGCCTCTTGAGGATGCCCTGGAGAGGATGTGCAGCAACCGGGAAATCAGTTTAATTGACTAAAGGTCCCTGTGACTGTTTTGCTTTGCTCTGATTTCTGCCCATAGGGATCACACCTATGGGGCATGACAGAAATGCTATTTCATAAGGATTTTCAAGAGTGGGATCCATGTGAAATTGCCATAAAATGCAAAAATTTATGAAATATTCCACAAAAGGTTAAAAGATAATCTGTTTCACTTTGTTGGGAATACTTGGTTTCAGTTATTTGGAAAAAAAAAAAAAAAAAAAAGACAAAATTATGTCAAAGCTTTTTTACAAAAAATTTCTAGAACTTCAATTTAAAAGAAAAAGGAAATTCTAAAGTAAAAAATTAAATAAACAGAGGCCACCTATTGACAATACTAGGTAAAGAAAAACAAACAGAGTTACATAATTGTGTAGAAACCCAAGAATTAAATAGCTAGGAAATTTAAGGTTTATGTTATGAGTGTTATTAAACATTTTATAGTAAGAACTGTAAAGCCAAAGGTTTTGAATCCACTTTAATGTTTTTCTCCAACAGTAAAAAAAATATGAAAAAAAAGCGCCTTATGTGTCTTTAAAACCAGTTTAACCTAACCTGAAGACAAAAACTTTTGGAAAGATTCATGGTTAATCTATAAATTATAACTTTTAGGGATGACTGATTTTTATTTGTCTGATATATTATTTAATTTTACTGTTGCACATCCAAAGTGATATCTGACACTTTTTTTTCACAATTGAACAAGCAGTCTTAAAAATATACTTTTGCTAAGGTATTTCACCAATAACAATAGTAGGAGTCACATAATTTAGGCTGGATCACAGCAGCATCCTGAGGGCACATGTTTAACCTTACACTGTGCGTGCAAGTACAATTTGTGAGACACCTCTTCCTACCCAATCTGATGCACAACAAAATGATCCATTTGCTGTTTCGTGGCCTGAGAGAGCTGCTTTGTTGGGTGTCGGATGCCTTAGCCAGCTTGCAAAGTATCCTTGGCACTTTGCAACAGTGCTCTGTTGAAGAACATTTTTCTAATAACTACAATAATAAGAGGACTGTTCAGTTCTGTTTTGTCACGCTGTAAAATAATGAAATTAAGCTGATGCAGAATAAATGATAGAAATAGAACCCGTTACTGCAAATAGAACCATCTAATATAAGCTATACCAACAATTAGTTAGGCTTCGGTGAAAACCAAACATCCCCTAGATATTAGAAAAACATGAAATCACAGCAGTTATTTTTAAAGCATCCAATATGATGAATATTTGGCAGCTTGACTGGTGGCTAGTGGCTTGCGGCACCACGTTGGGCTGCCATGAGACAGGGCTCGGATATGAGATGACCGCAACAACACCACTCCAAATGCTGGGCTGCTGCAGAAAAAATTGTGATAAAAAATGACACAAGCAGATGCCAAAATGGAATAAGTGAAAGGAAAGGTTGAACTGTGCCCTAGCATGCAAACATCCTTCATAACTGAATCCTTGACCTCATAAGAGTTTCATGAAGCAAGCCAAGCAATTTGCTGTCACAGAGAGGTAGCAGTTCCCCACAAGGACTTGCCTCCGGTGACAGCAAGCAAAATTGTAAATGCTGTCCTGGGGTAGAGTGATGGACCCGGTCATCCAGCTGTAATCTGTAGACCACCAGAGGTCTGCATAATGTTAGAAATGAGGAAAAACGATAGCAATGGCATTGGTTCCTCACCCCCAAAGCAAACATATACACAGTCCAGTACAGATAAAAAAGAAACAAACGGTGTGGAAGAAAATAAAAGCAATAGGTGTACTCTCAACATCTAGTTACTTTGTCTTTCCCTGTATGTGAACCCCTGCTAACAGCACCACTGGGTTACGTGCTTTTGGAGAAAGCTAGGGGTTCTTGGATTTGAAGGTTGGTGAAGTTGCCTGCTTATGGTCCCCTTCTAGTGTTGGAAAGTTAAAAGTATTAGCATCCACATTTTCAAATCCAGGGCCTCCAGTGAGACAACTAATCTCCTGCTTCATTCCTATGTACATAACCTGATTTTCAGAGTGCCTGTGGAAGATGCAAGATGGTCAGAGGTCTGAAAATGCAGCTATTTATTTGGGAGTCCAGTCAAAGGATTGCTGCTTTGCTTCTAGAGCCAAACTTAGAAGTTTTGGCCTTGTCATCTCTGGGCTTCAATTTCTTCATCTGCAAAGGAGAAATGATACCTATCTCTTAGGAGTGTTGAGGTGTTTAATTCATGGATGTTTACAGTATGTCCTCAGCTTTGGCCGAAATTCCTGGCTTCTTTGCACATGCAAGACTTCATGTGCAATTCTGTTCCTGGCACCGCATTAAACCTTGCTTTATATGGGATTCTCTCATATACATCAGACTGTTATGAACACAACTACTGAGTCATGGGTGCAAGTGTGGTAACAATTTATTGTAGTCACTCGCACAACCTTTCCATGCACAGATTTCAAAGGCGGACTGAGACAAGTTGAGAAGCCAGTTCTTTTAACTTTCTGATTTCTGCTCTGTGACTGAAGAGATTAGATTATTGGAAAACATGCTATTAGCACTGGCTTGCGGCCAAAGGGTCTGCTATGCATTCTGCAAGGGGTGCTGTATTTGCTGTAAATTAAGGAAAAGAACTGGGTAAGTTACTCCAGCGAGGAATGTTCCCTTTGGGAATTGTCCACAGCAAACGAGAGCTGTGGTTGGTGAGCAAAGAGCAACAGGGAGAAGAAAAATAACAAAAAAGGTCAGAAATTTCAGGGAAATAAAAGGCCCCTTTTCTCCTCTATCCTGAGCACCAAGTTAACAAGCTTTAATGTTTGTTGATCCCCTTTATGCTACTTTCTGCATACCCAGACCCAATTGAAAAAAACCCCGAACAATTACTGTGTAAGCCCGTGCTTAAATTTCTCCCCATTTGAAAAAGTACATCAGCATATGGTTACCTTCACACATGTGTTACAGACCCCTTGACTTCAATTAGACTTAAATACCTGATTAAAATTAAGGACACATTCTTGAATAGAGGCTCTTGTGCTTGGAGCAGACACATATCTTCCTGAAGTAGGCAAAAGCCTAACTCTTAACATACTACCCTTGAAAATAAGACCTTCAGCTTCTCAGCTGTTAACTAATTCAAAGTTTAAACTATTTTTCATTTTTTAACTTTTCAATATTTTTAGGTTAGAGAAAATAAAATATCAAATATTTTCAACACAATGACTTATGTTTTCATGGTGTTCCACAGAGCACAGCCATTATTCTTTTCTCCTTTTTTAAAAGATTAAAAAAATACATTCTCTTCCCTCATTCTACAGAGAAAAACATAGCTATGTGAATTCAAAAGGCTTATGAAAGGCTTTTGGTACTACTTTAATTTATTAACTTTTTAAAATTAATGTTCATGCATTTTAAATCACTGCCATTGTATTTGGGAGTAAGACTCCTACCATGCCTGGAGTTAGCAACTCCATTAGCTTGGAGTTACCTGTTTCTTTGCGTCTCAGCAGTAGACCCAACACAGATGATAATTTCATTGCTTTTTTAATATAAAGATTTTCAACTCTGAGATTATGAAATAATTTTATAAGGGGCTACTAAACTATATCCTGATAGTAAGGGAAACATGTTGCTTTGATTTCATTAAGAATCAAACTGGTGTCCTATAAAAGGAGAGACTCAAAGTCCGTTCATTAATCTCTAAAGTATCTTTTTCAGCTTAAATCTGCTGTTTACTATGTAATACTTTCCATACCAACAGCATATGTAACACTCCATATGGAAAA
Source organism: Astur gentilis (assembly GCF_929443795.1). Taxonomy (NCBI): domain Eukaryota; kingdom Metazoa; phylum Chordata; class Aves; order Accipitriformes; family Accipitridae; genus Astur; species Astur gentilis. The sequence continues at coordinate 30,627,936 of NC_064894.1, read as the reverse complement.
AAGCCAGTACAACAAAGGTGTTCTCACAGAAAATTAGAAAGAGGTGTTCAAAGGGAAGCCAAGTGAAAAGGAGGCCAAATGATCCAGGAAAATGATTACAAAGTTTTTCATGGATATGTGAAAAGGCGAATAAATATAATTATTGCAAACTGTATTGTGATTTCAACCATCATTAAAAAACCCCAAGAACACAATATAATCAAATAGCAACAGCAGCAGTAACAGTAAAACTCCAAATATACGTGCAGTTCTGTAGGACCTTTCACCTTGTGGTCCTCAAGGCACTTCATAGCAATCAAGCAAGATGCAGTTCCATGACGTAAGGAAATGCTTTACGGGTCGTATTACCTTTCTCTTAGGTGACTGCAGCAGCTCTTTAACAACACATGTTTGGAGAAGAAAGGGAATGCGCCACTTGTTTGATAGCTGCCATAACCAGTCTGAACCGAGACATTTGGGGTACCTCTAGCTCTGAAATTGTGTCTCTTGCCAGCAAACCCAGCATGGCTGCTGTCAGCCTTATTCTGCTCTATGTTGCAAGGAGGAGGTGTAGCCATCCCAATGCCCATGCTGAAACAATAGTTCAGTACTAGGGATTCAGAAGGGTCAGCACATCATCTCACTGCTGTTTTCTTCCCCCGAAGATACCCAAGCTTTGCAGAGCCTGGACGCTACGTAATGCCTGAGAGCTGCTGGTGGTAGGTGGGGCACAGCCATGAGGGCAAGCGGCACTGGGGTGTCTTCATGGTCTTCACGGTCTTCAGTTCCAGTTGCTCGGTCACAACGCAGGAACAGCACTGTGGTAGACCCTGCTCCAATGTTTCTGTTATGACTTTATAAGCAAAGAACAGCTCCGTGGAATTTTAACACTAGAAGAGTTACACTGGCATGGAACGGGGCAGAGATCAGATACATTAAAGCCTTGGTCATGCCTGTTCTTAGAGGTAAAAAAAACCATAGTAAAAACTGCATCTAGCTTTGTGGAGTGTTTTCTCCAAAACCAGCCTTGCCTGAGGTGCACTCTACAACAGCACCTCTTTTTCTGGGGGAAAAAAAAAAAAAAAGTCAGTCTGTAATTAAGTGTTCCCCCTAAAATATCGGATGCTATAAAGCTATCTGCTACTGGAATTAAAAATACAATGATCAATGGTTGGAACTGGGCATCAGTGAGTCTCAAGTGCATTATCCAAGATAAATCTCAGAAAGCCTTGGTAGTTACATCATTGCAACAGTCTTGGGGAGGCAGTAGAATCTCAGTCCCATGTATCCTTCAAATAAGAGGTCAGACATCTTTCTAAAAGCATGCTGTAGTTTAACCATAAATTATTGTGCCTGAGAAAGCAACCACTGAGTGGGTCCTACAGTTTTTGCTAGGCACTGTCAGACATCCCTTGCTGCTGCACCCCTGGCTAGGGGCTGAGCATGCTGGCGAGCCAGCCGTTTGTTAGCATTTTGCCTTAAGATAGCATCAGCAATACCATCATTTTCTTACTCGCAGTGAGTTGTATTATGGTCATCAATCTGATTCCGATGACATAAAAGAAAGAGAATTAAATAATTGTGGATAAAAGCAAATAAAATTGCCATATTTTTAATATAGGGTGATGATCCAATATTTTCTTTGTGATTTGAGAACTACTTGCTTCACAGGAGTTTTCAGAAATAAAATAAACTTCAGTTTCCTTAAAACAAACTCCACATTGTTGCCTTATGAACAAAATTGGATTTTTATGTCTCATGAGGTTTCAATGTAGCATATCTGCTGGATGAGGCATCAGTGTAAGCAAACAGATGGTAGGAGACTTGTTGATTTTACCACGATATATTTGTGCAGAATAGAGAAGGGGAAAATCTCAAGAAAGTATCCTTTTGATTTCACATGATTTTCTCTTCCTGTGTCTTAGCCACTTGTCTAATGCAGTTTAACATTCACATGAAATTACTGGCAAAACAAAAGAAAATTAACAATACCTTTTCATTTTTTAAAACCTAAATATGTATCTAAAATTCTTCAGCAATATGGACTCTTCCTCGGTTTGTTTATTCCTTATAGCAGAGGAAATTAAGAAAGCACTAATAAATTAATATTTTAAAGAGAATGTAACGATGGAATGTTGTTTCATGTAAAAATGGAGTGGAATAATGGAATACTTCTCCTTTTTCAAAAAGCAGAAGGAATAACAAGCCAAGTTATTCACTGTTCCTGTCTTTCCTAACTACAGCATACATTCCTCTTTGTTTTTTCAAACCAGCATCTGGGAGGAGATTTTAAGGTGCTGTCTTACATGGAACTTGGAGACACCATTACCTTAACCAGCAGATTTCCTCAGCCAGCATGGCTGTGAGCAAAAGAAGAAAAATTACCTTTATTATTATAGCCTCTCTTTTTATACTTTTCTTTCATCCCCATTGCACTGTGGCTCCTGCTCTGGAAGTGTAGGCTCCCTGCTCCTGCTGATCCTGGGGTATGCATTCACCTCTGGGCTAAGTGGCTGAAAAGTGCTTCTATTCTCAATCAGCAGTTTCACACTCAAATTGCATGTGCCTATGCTGTAACTGACCATATGGCAATAGAATAGGAAATTTTGAGAAACGATTGTTTTCATCATGATTGTTGCATTGTAAGATAAGTGGGAACGCCCCACAGCATCACAAACTTGAGGGGAAATGATGTCCCAGCAATCCCCCTGAAGTGATGTATAATTAAAACGTCTGCTGCACTTGAACATTCAGGCATGGCTCCAGAGTAGGAATTAAGAGCTCTGGAGGTTCAGTTCCCTTTCAACTACATTTTAGAACCTCTGAAAGATTTTTATCTAATTTTAAAAATTAAGGTGCCTGCACTTAGGGACCATCTGCCCCGGTTGTAGGCACTGAAGGTTTGGACATCCATGATTGATGCAGATGTCCAGGCTCCTCAAGCCTCAACATGGGTCTTGTTGGGTTTAACTCTTCTATGGACAGAGAGGGGGAGATCCTCTGGGCTTGGGGACACCAGACTTTGTAGTCATTGGAGGCAAACAGACGCTTCCAGGGCTCAGTCCATCTGAACTATCTTAAACCTCTGCCTGAGGATGGGATGGCCTGGGAATTGCCATGCTAGTCCAATGACTAGCTCACTTGTTGGTGTTTATTCTTTCAATGCCTGCAGTAAAGGGAGATGGTTAGATTATTTATTTGGATCAAATGTCACTGCTCTGTAAAAAATCAACAGAGCCCTGCCAAATTACCAGTGGACAATTTGTTCCTTGAGGTACGTAAGAGGTCTGACCACCTGGAATTCAGCAACATTTGCAAGTAAGTGATCTGTGTGTCTTAAAATGAGATCACTGCTCTTGGCTGGTCTTAGAAGATAACTCATCTGCCTCCTTTTCACTTTTTGAAAAATTATGACAATGCCCTCTTGCAAATCTGTCAAGAGGATTAATATGAGAAATGAACTGGTCTTTGTACAGGTTTTGAAAGGTGCATTCTCGCTGCTGCTTATTATTATTTTAAGGTGAATACAGTCGCTTAGGGGAGTTTTGTGCAGAACAACTCCAGTTGCTCTCAGGTATCCAAGCGCACTAGCTTAGGAACACTCCGTACTAATTTCTCCTCTTCCTTGAAGAGCCCATCTAGTCTGCCCCTCTGCAGCTTTTCTAGAGCATGAGCATCTCTTCTGCCTGACTTCCTGAAGCTCCTGTATATGCACGCATGGAAGTACAGAAGAAGATAAATCGCCTTGCATCCTACCTGACATTCATCATCCTTGCCACTGTCAGAAGCTCAGGACAGGTCCTCACCCTCTCCTCCTGCTGGCTACTGGCTCTAGAGGTGGAAAAGTGGCAGCACCTGGCAGCCTATAAACAAGTGCAGAAAGACCAAGGTCTAAAGAAGACTTCACAGCTTTCTGTCTCCTGCTCTTGGACACAAATGTCATGTGGTGCAAGGCCAGGCCCAGCCCGTAGCTGTCGTTCTCTGGCGGATGGCTACTGACTTCAGCCAAACGTCAGAGCTGGCCCTCCCTCAGCAGCACTTCGAAAAATGCACGGCATCTACTGGAGTCAGGCACACCACTGCCTACACTTCGAGTCTGCCTGGTGCTTGGGAACTGGTACTAACAACATGGTACTTCATTTGTGCTGGGTACCAGTTGACCATGCAGAGCGAAAGCTGGAGCAGATACTACCTTCTTTGCTCTTGACACCAGCCCAAGATCTGAACTAGTGAGGAGGCTGTTAATAACTTCTTTTGCCACCTCCCTTTCTGTTTAACTTGCCGAGGCCTGCTTCAGGTGATCACAAGCATTGTATCTTCCCCTTTTCTTTCTCCGGGAAACCCGCAGCACCAAACTTTACCTCAACAAGTTTCATCCTTGTTCCCTGCTGTGACACTGAAGCCAGCAACTCCATGAGCCACCAGGATGAGTGATGGGAGTACCCAACAAGTCAGCATGTTCCTGCTCACCAGCTCATACCCAATTCTCCCGTTGCCCAGCTTGCTTTTATTTGTTTCTTCAGTAAAGATCTGAACTCACATACAGAAAACAGTGACTCTGAGTTTGAGAAATCAGATGTGGCGATGAAACTGAAACGAAAGGATGAACACAGATAACTCCTTGAGACTATCCAGACATTTTCTTTAAGGTAGCGGGACAGGAAAGGAGAAGGAGGCTGCCAGCTTCAAAAATTAGATATGATGCTAAGAGGTCTGCCTTACGTGTATTATTTCTGAGTACCAAACATTACCACCCCAGGAAAGCATCACGAGTGGCCTGGATAAGCCCCAGGCCTTTTTGCTTGCAGGACCTAACCAGTGTAAGGTGGACACTGGAGCCAAGTCTTCTGATCCATTTTCTACCCCTTCTGTATTGGAACCAGCACGCTCTACTTACTCCAAACTGACAATAAATAATGTAATTAAAATGCAAAAACCCCAAGATCACCAACCTTTGTTGGGATAGAAAGTTCTGCTATGGTATGCACATGCATAGGCATATACCTGCTGTCCACTGTGTTCCTAGAATATCACGTATTTTTTCAGCAAAGAAATTGGCTAGTGTGTAGATGCATTTATGCATCTTCATTCATCTCAGTTTGTTGTAAATATGGCCTTTTTTATCCTCAGAATTGAGTCCACTGGAAGGTGACTTCTGTCAGCATTACTTCTTAAGCATCTCATCGTCAGCCCTAGAACATTGTTAGCGTTCATCCCTTCTCTGCTACTAATATCACACTGTACAGTGAACATTTAAGACACTGTATAGTCAGGATAATTTTAGAATACAATAAAAGTTACAAATTCCACCAGAGCAGTGCTTGTCTTTTCACCTATAACACATGATGATTCTTGATACAATTTGGGGTGGGAGGGGGCCTTGGGGTTTGGTCTGGGTTTTTTTTTTTATATTTTGGGAGCAGACCAGAAAAAGGCAAAGATGTCCAAACTGGGACTCTGAGTACTTTTGCAGCCTGATACAGATCATTTAAAATACGTTGGTCAGGGTAGCGCACTCTACTCATTGCTGTCTAGAAGATTTGCAAGCATGGTGCACGCATTACAGAATGCTGTCTCTGCACTGATTATTTATAATGATAACACACTGACACTCGAATTACACTGTGTTCTGGCTGCTGCCTTCCAGCTTGCCCTTTCTTACAAGCAGCCTAGGGGTAGAACTTTCATATGCATTTGTAAAGTGCCTATTGCTGCAAACATTAATAAGAGCTATCACTTCGCAGCAGTTACTTACACTTTGTTTAATCTCTAATGGATTCTTCTAAATATTTGCAGTAGAACACTTGTCAGACCAAATGCTGGAAATTACTGGCAACTTCCCAGCAGCCGGAAAGGAAAGGAAAGGAAAGGAAAGGAAAGGAAAGGAAAGGAAAGGAAAGGAAAGGAAAGGAAAGGAAAAGAAGAGAGAAGAGAAGAGAAGAGAAGAGAAGAGAAGAGAAGAGAAGAGAAGAGAAGAGAAGAGAAGAGAAGAGAAGAGAAGAGAAGAGAAGAGAAGAGAAGAGAAGAGAAGAGAAGAGGAACCCACTCATTGCATTCTTCTGTAAGTCAGGTTCTGGATTCTGTAACTTGGTGGCACTGAGCAAGGGTAGTCCAGAGAATTATGCACGCACCAGCCTCAAGTTGTGCTTCAGCCACATCAAACTGCCTCTATTCTTGCTTATCTTGAGGGAAGTGACTGTTTGCTTTGCAGACCCTGAAGTAAATAAACTGTCTGAAAGGGCAGCGGCTGCTGCCAGAGGTGGAGGAGCTCCCAAGTATATGGGGATGCCAGCGTAGGGCACGGTGCTGTTTGCTGTTGGTTGCACTGCACCCTGCGCTTGGGCAGTCTCTTGGCTGTTAGATCTGGAGCCTGCAGTATTCCCCTGTTGTTGTAGCTCCCCGGCACAGGCTGATTGCAGGCATACAGACTATAAAAAAAAAAAAAAAAAAAAAAAAAAATCTAAGCCCGTGAGGCTGAGGCTGAAAGCAAGCCTTTGGTGGGCTTCATGTCCAGAGCCTCTGAAGTTGCCTTGGCTCTGATGTGCAAGATGTGCGTGAAGGAGGTGTGGAGGAGGAACAAGAGGATGGGCAGCGGTGGAAGCCTGTGGCTCCTGGGAGGAAACTGCGTGCCAGCAGCAGCTGGCTGGCAGATCACCCACCAGGTTATCCAGCTGTGCCCAACCAGTGGGGGGACGGCGGCTGCATCGCTGCTTTACAGCTGGCAGAGGTGCCGGCCGGCCCATGGGAGGGGGACCTGGGACAGGAGACGCTTGTCTGGCTTGCTGTCTCCCACTGTGACACAGCAGGTCTGTACTTACACAAAAAGGCTTCAGGGATTGTTGTCTCGCTTTGGAAAAATTTCCATTGATTTGAAGCCGAGAGCCTTGCCTGAATAAAAATCTGTGAATTTATCCAGATATAGAAGTTTTCTGTAGTATTTGCTATTGTAAGGGCCTGTCATAATTTTGAGAGATGTGTGTGTGTGTGTGCATGTGTATGTGTGTGAATGCATGCGCGAGAGAGAGAGAAATCTCACTGCCTAAAACTGTTCTGCCAAGATAAACTTTGGAGCATTTTATAAATTAACTCTGCTCTATGTGTTTATTTTTCTTTTGGAGATTCTAAAAGGAGACTGTTCAACTCATCTTATTAGGGGCAGCATATTTTTTTAAAGAGAAAAATAAGTTCCTGCTCTGCACTGGAAAGTATTTGCTATTTTCAGCTAAAAGTATTCTTTCCTCCTGACCCGGCATATTAGATAAGATTTATATTTCTGACCTGACATTAGGTAGTTAAGATTTATTCTTCTATATTAACTTTACTGAGCTTGCAAGCTATTCATTTACAGCATAGGGAATATATTTATGGCAGAAGCAAAGAAAGTTCACTACAAAGTAGTAAAATATGTTATTAGGAGTGTCCCGTAGACTGATGAAAATTGTGAGTACCCTTGCAGCTGGCTCCCTTCTGGCTCTTTTTTCCTTCTTTGTTATTTCAACTTTAAAACTTGAATTTGAAGTCAGTTGCAATGGTGAATAACTTAAAAGAGTCCAGATGATTCTAATATAGCCACATATATATACGTATGTATATGCTGTGATTGAGAGGTGCAGGGAAGGGGATAACAAGTGACTTGAATTCTCTCCACGTTCTGCTGGCAGTGACCCAGGCATAAGTAACGCTGGACCTCGCTCTCCTGCCAGTATAAATCAGGAGGAACTCCACTGAGGTATAAAGCTGGTGTGTGAGTGAGAGCTGAATCAGATCTAGAGCTTTCCTCTATCCAAAGGTGTGGGCCTGGGCAATCCGTTAATGTCCAACCGACTTAAAGAGGGGAACCGCAGACTATGATGGAAACCTGGAAGCACTTCAAGCCTCTATAGACAGAAAGTTGGAAAGTCAAAGGCCTCCTATTGAAATCGGTGACAAAACCTCCCGTTAACTTCAATAGGAACAGAATCAGGCCCTAGAAATGGCTGGAAGCCAAAGAACTGGATGGCTCAAGAAATAGGTAATAGGAGCTGATGACTTTCACCAATAAATCACCAATGCAAACCTGGCCGTGCTCAGTTTAGACTCAAAATTGCTTTCATCTGATGTTTGTTTGAAACTGTTTGCATTGTAAAACCTTCAAGAAGAACTGGCAGTCGTGATAGCTGTCTCAGCAAGAGGCCGGCAGCTGGACGGGGTGTGGTATCTCCTCCGTCCCCATGTCATCAGAGGGAGTCCATCTTAAAGAGATGCGAGAAGCACTGGCCTGCCTATAGAGAGAGCAGTGCTTGGGCTCTGCTGTTAACCAGCGGTTTTCTATTTCAGAAACTGTCAGACTAACTCTGTAAATCCACTTAGACTGAATATATTGGGGGAGGGGGTTATGGCTTCACAGCAAGCCAAGAGGAGGAGTAGCTATTTCCATTTGTAGACATTATTCAACTGCTGTCACAAGAGAGAATAGAGATGTGCAGAGCTTTGAGGAATTAAATGTGTCAGAGAAAGGGCTTGGCATAGGGAAATTTTGAACCATCAGGCATTATGAAAGCTGGGAATTGCTTATAGAGTGCAGCAAGCAGTGCTGCGCGTTGCAGTTCAGCTGATGAACTCCGCTGCCCATCTCTTCTGCGACACCGCATCACTCCGCAGCTGAGGAGGAGGATTTTGCAAGTTGTACTAAATGGAGGCCAGTTGCCCTGCCATGTATCATGGCACTCCCTGACAAAGTTGTGGGGAAATGCAAAGCATTACATAGGGGACTTTCCTCCCCCCCAATATTTTTGCAAACAGTGAACTTTTTCTGCCAGTCCCTGAAGGGCCCTGTGCTGCTCCTTGGAGAGCAGTAGACAAACTGGGTGAATATTTTGGCATCTGTGCTTGGCGAAACAGCCATAGCCATGTTTGATGTCAACTGACACATTCTGAATAGTTCACCACTTTCCAATCTCCACCCTTCATATTCTTGTATTTGATAGACCTCAGGGCTATGTACTCTATTACAGTATGCAAACTTCTCCAGCTCCTTCCTTACTTCTACCAGGCCACATCTGACAAAGACTCCAAGGATTCACATCTTTTTGTATATGCAGAGATTCATAGTTTGTTTTTACAAGCTGTCTTTGTAAATCAAAGAAGCTGTTCACTGCTTCTTTTCTCTCACCAACAAACCCACCGCTATCATCAAGTCATCACACCACAGCTCAAGGGTGTCCATTCTCTTTCCACCATTTCTCCTCAAAACCCTGGGCTCAGAACTGTAAGCTGCAGTAACTTGTGGCTTGGCATCAAAAGGGAAAAGTATGCCAAGGAGGAAACTTGCTTACATATACAAGTAGGGGAGTGAGGGAGAGGGAACACTAAGGGAGTGTTCCTTTGGGGTGACACTAAGGAAGAACAGGAATTGAGAGGATGATAAGAAAAAAAAATATTTTAAAAATTCATTTGACAAAGGGCACATTATCATATACCCTACCTAACATTGTCACATGTGAATTCTGGTGTGTCTGCTCTGGTTCACTACATTCACCTGCTAGTTCTTGTTTCCAGCAGGCTTGGGTTGGATCCAGGCATCTTATGGCTAGTTAGGAGGAGTTGGACCACGCCTGTATTATGTCAGGCAGGCTAATGGAGCTGGTCTAGGGTTCCTTTACCACTTGCTGCTCCAGAAAATGCAGCATTTTGGGTCTATCTCTGTGCTCACTGATTTAACTAGTCTGGTTTGGTGTATGTTCTCACTCTGCGAAATACTTTGAGAAATAGTGCCTGAGTCCAATACCTGTAGGAAGAGAGGGAAGAGGGAAGCTTGACAACTGTAACTGACTGGATGGCAAAAGTAGGAGAAAGCTCACGAGTACACAGTGCCGGACAGGGTGAATAAGTACAGCATGGGGAAAGCAGTAAAAGCATCCCTCCCCCACTTCTAAGTGGCAAATTGCAGCTGTTCTCTGACAAAGGACACTGGAATACCCTCACACCCTTTACCAGCACCTCGCAAAGAGAAGTGCAGATTGCATTGTTGCTCCTTTTCTTGGTAAGCAAGAACAAAAATCCCCCACCAACTGTCGTGTTTTTTTAATAGCCTGTATAAACATTTAGGCTGGATTCTAAGCACATGCAAATTTTATGCTGGCAGAGCTCTGTGAGTTATTTGCTTCCTGACACGAGTTGTAACGAGAAGCAGAATCAATCCCTTAACCTTTATGAGATGTTTATTCTGCCTAAACCAACTCCCATTAAAAACAATGTAGAGGCTCGAATGGAAAGCCTCGTGTTAGTCCGGCATGTGCCTAATGATCATGATGTTTCTATTCGCTGATAAAAGAGGGGAATATTAACTCTCCTTGCCGTTTCCTCAGCACAGCTGGAGGTCCACGCACGCACCCGTACGCACAGACGTCGCCCCAGGAAGGTCAGCAGTAGTGCTGCTGGGTGGTCACAGCGGCAAGGAAAGACTCCTCTAGCATCACCCATTTCCCCTGCCCAGAGCCCAGCCTAAGGAACATCATTTTCCTTCTCAGTGGCTGATAAAATTTTCAGTCTAGTGATACACGTCGTAGTGAAAAGCCAGAAAGGTTTTGCCTGTGCACAACCAAAAAGGGAAGGGTCCATATAACTTTCTGGTATAGTTTTAAGCATGCCAGGCTCAACAGAAAGAGAAAAGGGTCCCCTACCAAGCCTCCCGTACAATTTTTTTTTTTTTTTTTTTAATTTAGTGTTTGCTTTAGCTTATATAAAACTAATGATTTTGTTTTCTGTGACCAAACAGACCATAAGAACGGTGGGGGAAGAGATGGAGTTTTCAGACAAACCAAAAGGCTTTGTGTGGCTTGAAACAAAACTTCTTCTGTCTGGGGCTATCAGTATCCTTTTTAGCTATATTCTAAGACAATTTTGAAGTGAAAATACTTTAAGAACACATCAAGACCTTTAATTCTTGCTTGTGTCTGTGTGAATTTGTGTGTATGTATGTGAACGTGTATATACAGATATAGATATGAATGTGTAGGGGAGAAGGGGGAGATGACTAAATGTATAAGCATTTATATTGGTTTTATTTATTATTTCTATGCCTGTTCTTTATATTTTTTATATTTTATAAAATATTATTATGTTTTCCATTAAAATGATGAATTTTGTCAATATTTTGTGAATGGTTTTAAACACCCCCCTGCACTTTTTTGTAGGTTTACAGTTTTCTGACACCTTTGTCAAGCATTATATATGCTGATGGTCAAAAAGGTCTTTTTAGCAGACCACGGGCACAGACTGTGTAAAGGAGTTTTTCCAACTCTAGGACTACAGCTGTAGGCTTAGGGGTTCCAGGGGATGAAGTACATAAGCCAGAGGAAGCTTATGTAGGAGTCAGGGAGTATGAGATGGAAGATTCTCCTCCTGAATAAGCTCTCTTATATGCAGTACTGCAATTTCTGTGGCTCATCTCTTTTGGACAAGATGTGCCCAAGGTCTCTGCATACTTCCAGTTGAAAAACACAGGCCCTTTTTGGTGCACGCAGCCGTAACCACAGTGGGTCATGGAACCAGGGTGGAAGGCTCGACCAGTGAGTTCCATAGATGAATAACCTATTTTTCAACAAATTATGAAAGGCTTCAGAAATAATTATGGATTGACTGTCATAATGCTTGGTGGTCTTTTAGTGGTAGATATGGTTAGAATCCTCCTTTTTTACATAATCAATGAAGCATGGAAATACAAGACTACTCTTTTGATGAATCTATTTTATCTTGACTCAGGTGTGATTTATACTGACGAAGAAATGAACTTCTCAGCTCACTGGGTAGTTGGGAAATGATGTGATTTCAGAAAGAGGTGAATAGCAGCCTGTCCTCATCTCGAAAGGGTACAGTTTACAGTTTCCTTTGTGGCCAGACAGATTCTGGCAAATAGGAATAAGACCCTCCAGCTCCGGTGACTCCCCACCCAGTGCTTCTAACCTCCATAAAGCTTGGAAAGACTTGTGTTCATCAGAATATCCAGCCACAATACGTAGATAAATTGTAAAAGAAAGCCTATGTGAAACCTCCTGCTTAGTTTTCACGTCCATGGAGTGATTGCACCCACTTTGACCTCTAAGAGACCACACAACCATAATATATGTCACCCCTTGTTATATTATTTCCTGAAATACACTGAACTCAGAGTTAGTCAGCTAACAGCTTACTTGTTCTAAGACACGCATTTGAAAGAAGCTGGGGGTTTAAAGCGTGATTAGTATCTTGGTGAATTACTCAGATGAAAGAACATGATATCCAGTCATGGAAGAGAATAAGCATTCTCAAATCATACTGATTTTGTAAGTTGTTAGCAGAAATAAATTATGCCAACAGAGAAAGGGAAATATTTCTGCCCACAATCTGTCCAGAGGAACTTTTTTTTAGGTTTACTTCTTTCTTAAAACGACTTCGGTCTTTTCTTTAGAAATGATGCATGACCTAAGCAGCCATGTGGAGGTCCTCTTGCTGACATTCACTCACAACTGAATCCTACTGATAAATTCTTACACCACTGAAGCTTCCCCTCGATGGGTAGCTTAAAGAGCACCTTAATTCCTACAGCCAGGGCCTGGGGCTTAAAAATGCTTGTCCAGGACACAGCACAAGTTATAAATTCTACACTCCTGTACAGAATTCTGCTTTTGCTTTTAATACACCCTCAACTCTGAAGCTCCTTGATTGCTCAACTCTTCGTAAAACACAAACACAAAAGATGGATGTGTGACTTCATTTTGGACTGCAAAACAGAAGCTGGTTTTTTTCAAAAGACCAAATGTTGTAATTTATTTACCTTTCGTGCCTTCAAGATCTTGTCTATTAGATTTTATGACATCTGTGGCCATCGTGCCCAGCACAAGGAGGTCTCATCTTAGTTGATTATTTTCAGGTCTGTGTTATACTAAAACTTTCTGCAATCTTCCTCCATCCATGTGTATTTGCTAAATACACACACTTAACATCTTCTGGCTCCCATGTTAAAAAAAACATCCTTTGGTCCCACTTGGTTCTATTTTGGAGGGGTAATTCTTCACTCGGCAGTGTAACATAAAGTAAAGTAAAACCAGCAACTCCTTATTCAGTGGTGTAGAAAAAAAGTGAAATTAATTATGAACATTCTAGGAAAAGGAAACAAAGTTATGAAACACTTGCCGACGCTGGTGTTTGTAATCTTCATGAATAAGCAATGCAATAATGCTGGGCAAGTGTGCGTGGGAGGCACACTCTGAAGAAACTGGCTGTTTTCCTCTCTGACCAGTTGAGCTGTTATGAATAAAAAATGCTGTTGCTAAAGAAACCTGTAATAAATCCTGTTGGGAGTATTACATGTGCTGATAACATACATAAACTTTGTAAACATATTAAAGTGTCAGGTTTTAGTAGCTCTGGTTCATGTGGATGTTTGTAAATGTTAGTCGAGAAATGCAACTGAAATCTTGTTCCACCAGCTGGTTGCTCTTACGTTCCTGGTTCACACGAGAGCCTTCTCTTCCTTCTCCTCGGAACAGAACCTTGCTTTGTGGGGGAGATAAGGAAAAAGGGCTCAAGCCCTAACTCTGCTGTAGCTTCCCACCAAAACACTATTACTGGAGAAGCTGCGCACCCGGTGAGTTATTTGGAGAGAAGTGGGGTGGATGAGCTGGTGCTTGATAAAGGATTTATGCTATTCTGAACATCCCTGCTTTGTGTAGTGATGCCCTCCATTGACGCCTCCATCAAAGTACAGTTGGCAGCCCTCGGCCAGGCATCTAAGTTGTCTTTCGGTAGGTGGGAAGAGTTGGGTGCCCCCAAAAGGGATTGACAAAACCCAGCACGCTGAACAAGGGATTCTCAGCCTAGTCACAGGGAAATGCTGGGGTCAGAAGCTGTCTCAAATCCAGGCTGTCCGGGGGGTTTAGCTGCCCTTGGCACCGCTCCCCAGCCCTGCAAGCCAATATATTCTTTAACAAAAGAAAGCAGACCTCACTCTTTTCGTTTGAAACACACCAAGAAGGCAGCAGCCGCCTTGCTGCCCTTAATGTATCCAAAACCTCAACAGCTAAAATATTCAGCCAGGAGTTGAAAATCTAAGTTAAATTAGTTCTTCTGTCAAGCATGACTCTAGCCTGTGTTGATCTGCTCTAATAAACTGGCCATTTATCCCCTGGATTTGCGTGCGATCTCGGGTCATTTGCTTGCGCCCATTTCAGTGAGCACAGAAGAGGGTGTATGGGAGCAGGCGTGTGCGCAGCTGTATTCCAGTGTCAGTAAGCGATCGCCTGTTTTATTGTTTGTTGTGATTGATTTATTGCCTTTTTTGCCCAGGGTTTCTTTAAGAGAAAATCTCCAAGTCTCTGCAGAAGGAACCCGAGCTCAGAAGCCGCCCGTGCCAGGTGGACGCTCGCTCTCAGGAAGCTGAAGTCTCACGTTAGAAATGACAAAACATCTGAGAAGTGCCCGTGCGTCAAGGGTGAGGTGGCAATTAAGCAGGGCTTTGAAGGTGAGGGACGCAGGTGTTTAAATCCTGCCCCAGACACACCTTAGGCACCTAAGTCCTGTTCTTGGATGTGAGCCTTGCTGTGTCTGCCCTTGCGCTTTACAGGAAGCCGCAGGAATCACACATCGTTGCTATTCCAACACCCATCAATGAGCTCCTGTTTTATTTTACAGTGCCCCCAAAATCTGCTTTACCCTGCAGGAAATATCAAACATCTGAAATCCCATCTAGGACCTTTCAAGTTTAAACATGAAATGTGTCAGGACGTAAAACTGACACACAACAAGAAGCTTGAAAGGAGAAAGTTGATAGCAGCGCGCTACCAGGACTTGGTGTAGACCTGTGGTTCGGGGTTTTACTTTCATTTAAAAGCATCACCGTACGCGTTCCTTTATGTTTGTCCTCCTAATTACTCTGTTGTGCGAAGCCGAGGTATTGGCGCAAGGCTGGGGTGCTGCTCGGAGCGGGCGGGAGCTGGGTGCCGTTGCCGCAGCCAGAGGCAAGATTCCCCTTCACGGCTCTCCTGGCTCAGCTCCAGTCCCCAGAGCTGAGTCCTTCCCTAGCAGCACTGGAGGGAGATAAGTTTTGTGGCTCCTTTGCTTCGGTGGGTGCTATTTTTGACTACGTGAGTAAATAACAGGAACGTTTTAAAATGCATGGTCTATAGCTCATAATTTAGAAATCAGCACACACAAAAATGTTTATTAGTCAGCTATTGTATAACTGTACTACAATCATTCCTTCTTTTTAAGTAGCGTTGCTCATCGCACTGCTCACTGCTAACAAAAAAAATGGGGTTAAAGTAATCACTAATAAAATCTGTTGGATTTCATTATGACAAAGGGTCCAATAAGTAATCGTTTTGCTATTGCCAGAAACTCAGTTATTCAATTATTTATAAAAAAGTTGTAGCTCTTCTTCTTTTTTTTTTTTTTCAAAAGCCATAACATGTTTTGCATGAATAAATATTCTCTGAATATTTTTATCCATGGCATTGTCTGTGGTAATAGCAGACAGACAGACTTTTGTATAAAAAAGTACATGGTTTCAGCTGCCTTTTGTCATCAGATAAGATTGCTTTGTTCTGAATTACTTTGGTAAAAAATTGGCAAAGTACTTTTGAGTAGTTCAGACTCCAAAATTAGAAATGAGACAAAAATATTATTTTTTTTATTAGCTTTTATATCTCCTCCACCAGGCTTTCGCAACTTTTAATTTAATTTCAGGAGCGAAAGGGACAATTTACTGCTGGGGAAAAAACTTCTTAAGGATCTCCATAGTTTTAACGGATGAGTTTTCCTAGTAGTGACGGTCTATAAATGATTGAATGTACAATGATAGACAGCTTATTAATGTTAGCAATAAACAGCAGTGGTCAAGCCAGCACACTAGCTTTATTAACCAGAAAGCAAGATGAGCACAGTAAGCAAGAGATAATGAGTAAGTCTGATTTTTAAGTCCTAGCTCAGATTTTATTAGGCGTAACTTCCATTATCTTCAGTGAAAAATTTACGGTAAGAAGAAGCAGCAGACTAGGGATTTGCAAAGGCTTGATATACTAATAACAAAGCTTAAAAGAAGAAATTAATCTCAGAGTTAACTTTATTGACTTCAGTTGGCTCAATAGGTCAAAGTAGTAAAATAGCTGTTCTTTTCATATGCCTAAGAAAGAGATCGCCTCCCAGGCAGGCTATATATCATAGTTCTGAAAGGTACAAAGCATTGTTTTTTCCTATATAGGAGTCGTACGTATTCGGATCATGCAATTTTGCAAGTACTCTAGCATAGGAATTCTTCCAAACTCAAAATGTTTCCTGAGGTCCTGCAGAAAAAGAGCCCTCTCCAGCTCCAGTGAAGTCCATGGGACTTTCTCCACTGAAAGCAAAGGAGGCAGGTTCAAGCTCTAAAACCATCTCATTAATAAAAGCAGTATTTTATTCTGCCTGCAAAGACAAATAGGACTGTTTATATATTTGCTGATATACCATCCTACATCGACGTCTTTGAGAAGTCGTGATAATGTATGCATTTACAGTTTAGCATTAATTTTATATAGTATAAGAAATGTCATCATCAGCTGAAAGAAACAAAATTTGAAATTATCACCCTTTCAGGTGTCAGGTATGAAATGGGAACTGGTCTGTAATGTCCTTTAGTCTCTTGGGATAATAACATGTATCGTTCCACATGCAGCTGGTATACTTCAAGCACAGATCTACATGCACAGAGTTATAAAAAACCCAACGCAAGCAGGCTACCCCTATAATACTAGTAACGCTTTCAGCAATGGGAAGTGATTTTCTAGTATTTAATTATTTCAGATATGGCTACAAGGAAATACGTTCGCAGTTTATTAAAATACGATGAAACAGTTCTCCATCTGCTTTTGTTTCTAATGACTGCAATAGGAGTTTCACAGTCTATTTCGAAACAAACGGGAACTCATCCGAAAATGAGAAATACAGTTTCGTTGCAAAAAAGATGCACTTGTCACCGGCAAAGTATTCACCCTGACAAGGCTAATAGGAAAACATCACAGAAAAAATATTATCAGCCGCATACAAACACTTTGAACGAGAACTAACACTGAATAATTTAATCCCACCCAAGGACAGATTCAGCTTACTTGATGGCTGCTTGCTTGGCTAACTTCTGCTTTAAATTATTGCAACAAAATTGGTAACACCACCTATATTATATATAGAATATGTAGCATTACCATCCCTGCCATGCCAACTCTAAACATAGATGTAGATGTCAGTAAGAAATATATTGATGGTGAGCTATTAAAAAAATTGCTTCCAAAATGCAGTGTTATTTTAACTAACAAGCAACTCCTCTTTTCTTGTTGACATTTTACCTCCATGTGAACGACACCTTCCACGAGGGTATAAAAAAACCGAAGACATAATTTTACCAGTGTGTGTTTTGTCAGTTCTTTCCTGTTTTGTTTTATTTTATATAGCTGTGTTTTCATTACGGACTGTTGCGCATCTGCTTAATTTTTAATTCAGCAGTAGTTGCATGCAAACCAAGCGGGAGAGGCAGAGCATTTGCAGAGTGGAGCCCTCCCCTCGTGACTGTGACCAGAAGCAGATGCTGGAAGATCTGCAGTCCCGCATCAACAGGGGAACCGACGGAGGAGTGACTGCAGGAACGAACGAACGAACGCACGCACGCACGCCGGGGTATCACAAAAGTGCCATTGCAGCGAAAGGCAGGAGGCGACTGCCCACATCAGATACTGATGGGCTACCGATGTTACACATCATGGTAGCTGTACATCCAAACTGCTGTTCCACTAAGTCATACAGATAGTTTTACTCCCAGACGTAGGAGTTGTGGTACAAATGCAGAATTTTCTATCACTTTGCTTACAATAGCGACTTCCAAATTTAGTCCGTGGCTCGCTGGTAGTCAACAGGGTCATGGCAAATGCTCTGCTGGTCATTCACAGACCCGCAGCAAATAATACTTCATTTCCGTCAGTTAAAAGGTCAATGGGAAAGGTGCATATCTGTCAGTACTAACTTTTGAGGGTATGTGGTGGCCTGCAGAGCCAAAATATTTTGGAACTATTGACTTAATCTTACTTTTTTTCTAAGCAAACTGTAATCACTGGCAGATACATAGAATTTCTTATTTATTGGTATGCTAGTCTGCATATTAATCAGCTGCATATTAATCTCTCTTGTAGGACCTGAACAAGCAGCTTAATTTGTTGATCTTAACTGCTCTTATCAGAATAAAATCACAAATCTCTTTGCTAATGATATGTTTGCTTTTGAACTTTTATTGATCTTGTGCTATGTCTAGTTATGGTCCCGATCCTCCGCCTGCACTCCGTTGCTGACTTCAGAGGAGTTTTGCCTCTGCACAGGCAACTACGCATTTACTACTGATCATGAGACAGAAATTTAGGATGCTCGAACTAGAAACTTCACTAGGAGTTTGGGGACTGAAAGGACTGCAGACCAGACTTTTCTCCTCGTAAAGATTACTTTGTTAATAGGTACAAAACAAGTAATGCTTCAGGGCCAGGTCCTTCTGATGGGGTAAATTAACAAAGAAACTTTGATTTATACCTGCCGAGTGTCTGGCCCAGCACATTCTGAATTAGTCAGATCAGGCTTTGTTATTCCTTTACCTTAAAATGTGGGAGTCGACAATGTAATACATAGAATGGGGGACTCGGGTATTAAACAAATGAAGTAACATGGGCTCGCCGACTGCTTGACGGCAAGTGGTTTGTACTATATTTAAAAATGCATAGGTTAAATGGAAATCTGAAAACACTTCCCTAGCAACGGGCTTAGGACTTCTGCTTAAAGGAGACTATCTGGGTGAAAGAAACACAAATCCAGAGAGTCTTCCATGTTGTAGATGAATTTGACAGGTGTCTTCTTTATCCGCACTTGATCATTTTTTTCGAGTTCCAGTATTCACTAATAGCAGATCATTGATTTTTAAAGCCGAAATGATCAGTGTGAGTGGTGACCGTAACCTCTTTTATAATAACTTCCATAAACGCTCATGGTCTAATTTTTCCCTCGCGCCAAATCTCCGCTAGTTACACCAAAGCACGTTGTACCACCATCACCAAAGCATGTCGTACAACCCCCACCGAAGCAGACCGTACAACCACACTGTACAACACCAAAGCATGTTGTACAACCGCCACCCAACCACCTTGTACAACCGCCACCCAACCACCTTGTACAACCGCCACCAAACCACAACCGCCACCCAAGCACGCTGTACAACACCAAAGCCCGTTTCACAACCAGCCCTCGGCCGGCGGACGTCGCACACCGTGTCCAGGTGAGGCGTTCCGACCGTCCTTCGCCTTCGCTGCCAGAACGACGAGCCAGATTTCCCTTCCGACCCTTTCTAGCGGGGATCTTTCAGCCACTTGTTCCGCTGTGGATTTAACTCAACTCTTGCGCTTTCACCAAAAAAACTTCGAGCGAGTCCTCGGTACCTCCACCGCGTTGTACCAACCGGCTCGCTGTTTGCCGCCGACGCTTCCACCTCGTTTTTCCCGACAATTCCACCCGCGGAACGAGGTTGCCCGAGCCGGACCTCGGTGGGACGGCGCTGGCTTGAGGACCCCACGCTGGCGAACCGCGCCTGCCCTGCGCCCACCCCCGACACCGAACCGAGCCGGACCGAGCCGGGCCGAGCCGAGCCGAGCACCTGCCGCCGCGGGCTGCCCGCCGCGGCACAGGACAGCAGAGGTCGCCGCCGGCCCGGCGCTGGCCCGGCGCGGCGCACACCAGGTACCGGAGCAAGGACGGGGTGGATGGGGGGACCCGCTCCCCGACCCTCTCCCCACGGGTGGGATGGGTGGGCGGGTGTCCCGCCCCACCACCTCACCCCCGCTGTGTCGTCCCCCCCCGGCCCCGCGGGGGAGCCGGGTGGGCAGCCGCAGCTTGTGGGCTCCGCGCCTGCCAGGGGTTAAAGGAGTGGGTGGGAAGCGATGGAGGCTGCGGAGCCCTCCCTTGCCAAGGATAATAAATCGGATGCCCTGACATGTTTGACTTAGCCCTTAGTGCTCCCTCCGCTGCGCGGCCGTGGGGATGGGCGGGCTGGAGCCCCGGGTTCTCCCGTCCCCGGCTCCGCTTTAGGGGCACTTCAGGTGAATCGGACCTTGTGTGCGGGAGGCAAACCCTACAAAGGAGGCTTTCAAGGGCTAGCCGTGCCAAGCAGGGGAAGGGAGCGAGCGCTGAGCGAAAAAAAAATAAAAATAACAGCACCCCCCCCGTCCCCCCGTCCCCTCCCCGAGGAAGCAACTCAGTTACTTCTTGCCGATTAAATGCAGGCTGCCGCGTTTGATGACATCCCCGCGGTATCTGGGCGGCTGTCGGGGACAGAGGACAGGCAGGAGCAGCCCCTCCGCGGTAGGTGCGCAGAAAATCCCTCCTGCCCCAGAAACGGCGACGGGGCCGGTGCAGGCGGGCTGCCCAAACGGGATCCCCCCCCCCCCCCCCCCCCCCCAGCTGCTGCATCCCTCCACCGGCGGCGGCTCTGCCCGGCGGCCCTGCCGGGGACGGGGGGGGGGGTCACGGCGGACCCGGGTGCTCGGCGCTGCCCGGCGGAGCCCCACGCAGGAGCCGGAGCCCACCCGCCCGTGGCAGCGCCCCGAGACCTGGACAGCGCCTTCCCGGGGCGGGGGGACCGGGGGCTGCCTCGCTTTTCTTCCTGCCCCGGTGCCGGGGGGGGTCTCCTTGGCTCTGGTCTCCCATCGGCCCCCAAGGAGGAGCTACCAGCCTCCCCCCCCCCCCCCCCCCATCCCCGGGTACTGGCCCTGGCCCCCCGGCCCTCCCGGCTCCCTCCTGCCGCCACCCGGGACGCAGGCGGCATCGGTCAGGGGCTGGCTAAGTCGGAAGGGACGAACTCCCTTCATCCCATGGGATTTTAAAAAAAATAAAAAATAAAAATCAAAATCTAACCTAAAAAACCCGCGGCCGATGCCCATGGATGACCCAGGGCCTTCCCGCCCGGTGCCACCGACGTGCCCGGGGGCGAGGGGAGGCTGGAAAGCAGCGGACCGGGCAGAGCCGCGACACCTCCGGCCCCCCAGCCCGCATCGCCGGGCGTCAGGCTTCACCCAGAGCGATAAGGTGTCCTGCTGGGTCTTGGGGTGGGGGCTTCTCTCTCTCCGCCCTCCCCCCGGTTGCTAACCGGTGCCCGGGATGGAGAAAGGCGCTTAGGGCATCGCGGCAAAAAGTTACCTGTCGTGGCATCGCGCTTTCCCTTTAGGGAGTGGAAAGAGCTAGGAAAGGACGTTCCCCTTTAGCAGACATTAAAATATAAAGGAGCAGACGCAGGTCTTCCCGGAGCCAGCTCTGCTCATCCCGGTGAGGTGAGAGAGAAGAGCAGAAGCAGATGAAAAATCGCCTTCATCCCTCCAACTCAAGGAAACCGCCTGCAACGCGGGCGCGGAACTTACTCGCCCAGGCACCGGGGGGGACAAGAACCCCCCGGCCAGGTGAGGAGCACCACGAGAGGAAGCAGAAGTTATCAAAGTATAAATCTCTTCGCACTTACTTCTTCCCTGTCGCCGTACCCTGGAGGCGTGCTGGCTGCCAATGTATTCCATAAAGTTCAAAGTGATAAAAAACCAAGAAATCAGTCGCAATTGCATAGTAACCCTTTGAGAGTTCGACTTCTCCTTTTCCTTCTTTTTTTCTTTCCTTAAAAAAAAAAATAATAACCCGGGGTGGTAGGCGGCAAGGGATGAACACAGCAGCAGAAATACCTGCACTGAGATCCGAGGCTGGGCTTGGCCGGCTTGATGGCTTTTGCCTTTTTTTTTTTTTTTTTTTCCTCCTTTCCTTTCCTTTTTTTTTTTTTTTTTCTTTTTTTTTTTTTTTTTTTTCTCTTCTCCTCTCCCTTACCCCTCCGCTTTTCCTATTGCACTTTCCAACCTTCCGCCCCGCTACCTGCCGCAAACCTCAGAGGGGAGTCAGGAGCGGAGAGGAGCCGAGCAGCCGCCGCCGGGGTCCATGCCGGCCCGGGGACCGGCAGCATGTTGCGGGGGGTGGAGGGGGGGGGATCGCCGGGGGTGCGGACGGCGGATTGCCGTGTGTGTGCGCCGGGCGGGCGAGGTGCCGACAGGACGGATGGATGGCTGGCGGTGGGAGAGGAGTGTGCGGGGGGCGGGAGCACCGGGGGGGGGCGGGAGGAGGACCCAGCCCCGCCGCTCCGGAGCAGCCGCTTTCTGCGCTGCGGGCACCGCCGGGCGCAGGTGGGCTGGGTCCCGTCCCCCCCCCCCCCGTTCCCTCCTTCCCCACCATCACCCCCCCACCGTCACCCCAACCCCCCCAGCTCCCCGAAGGGAGAGACCCCGGGGCGGAGCGGGGAGGGAGGAGATGAGCCCCAGAGTCCCGGTACGGCGGGGGGGGGGGGGGGGGGAGGCTCGGCGAGCCCCCCCTCGGGGCAGCGAGAGCCCCAGCATCCTCCAGCGGCGGGGACGGGCACGGCGGGGGGGGGGGGTTCTCCCCGAGGGGGGCACAGCGCAGCCCCCCCGCCCCCTTGCCTGAATCTGCCTTCCTCCCGCCCCCCCCTCCCCAAGTCCTGCTCAAAATGGAGTTGGGGAGACGGGAGGGGGCTGAGGGGTCTCCAGCCTCTCCCTCTCTCTCTCCTCGGGATTTTCTCCGTTGTTGCCTTTCCCCCCGGGACAGGGATTTTCCGGGACGGGGCAGGGCAAAGCCGCTAGTCCCGTCGGGGTCGGGGTCCTCCCCACGGCCGGCTGGCAGAAGGGGGGGGGGGGGGGGGCGGGCAAAGCCGAGCCTAAACTGAGCCGAGCCGAGCCGGACCGCAGCGCCCGGGGGTGCCGGCATCCCCCTCCCCACCGGCGGCGGGACCCCCCCAAAGCACAGCGGCCTGTTTGACAGAGGGGCATCGCCTTTCCTTTCTCCGGCAAGGGTTTCTTATTTTTGGGTTTTTTTGTTTGGTTTTTTTTTTTTTTTTTGTGAGGGGGACACGCAGGCTAGAAAGGGGGACATGAGGCTGATTGAGGGGAAGAAGTGCGACTTCACCAAACCCTTTCTTGCTTCGCTTCTTATCTTGGTGGCTGTCGCTGGGATGAGAGAGAAAGGCGGATAAACCGGCGCTGATCGCATCAGGAACCTCAGGCGGTGTGAGGAGCAGCCGCTCTATTTGTAACTGTTTTCCTCGGTCTCTCCCCCCGCTGCCCCTCTCAGAGCTGTTAAATATCTGTACCATAAAATGTGGGGGATTTAAAGGTCTGTGGGAGGCTCCCTTTGAAAAGGACTCTGGGGAAAGTCTTTCTAATCCAGGATACTTGAGCCGGATGGGGTGGGATTGCCAGAGAGGCATAAAATAAAAGTCATTCGGCAGACAAGGCGAGGGGCTACGCTGACATGGAGAAAGCGCATTCGCCTCGGCGGTTTGGTTCGTTTTGTTGGCGATTGAGGCTTCTCGTGAGCTAGTACGTGTGTGGAAATTTCTGAGCGAGCCGGGCGAGCGGCATAAATAAACACGGCTGCGGAGAAAGGATGGGACACGCGTGTGCGCCAACCTACAGCCAGCCGGCCAGCTCGCTCGAGGAGCGTTAGCACCAGTGGGCAGAGAAAGCATGTCAAAAAATAAACGCTCCGCGAGAAACATAAGGAAAACATTAAACAAATGGGGAGTGCACTCCCTCTCCTTGCCCTGACAAAGCACGGCTGAGAAACTCCGCTCGCTGCCTCTCCAGCCTCTTCCCTTCCATGCGTCCCCACTGCGGTGGGACGCGTGGGGCAGAGGTGTCGGGAGACGGTCCTGGGGACCCCACGGGTCACCCAAAAGCCTCGGCCAAACCCACTCGTGGGGTGCGTGCCGACCAGGGGGGGCAAGCAGGACAGGGTACGCGTGAGTGACTGGCGGCGGCGGGGGGGGGGGGGAGGTCGCTTATTTGCGGTGGAAGAGGGGCAGAGGCATAGACCGGGGAGAAAACAAAAGCTGTGCCTTGACTCGAGATGGGATCTGAAGAGAGGCAGGGCGAGAGGATGCCGGAGACCCAGGTTACCCCCCCAAACCAGCTCCGGTGGGGGGGGTAGGGGGGTGGAAAAACACCCAACAACAATAACAAGCCCAACCCATAAACAGTTACCGCCGCTCTGCGATAAAAGGAGAAGATTTATATTGCCGAAATGTGTGGAAGGAGCTTGTTCCAGAGCAAAACTCTGGCGTGCAATTCTCTGTTTATGTCGCTCATCCCGATGAGATATCGGTGGCAAAGTTCAGGCTGACATCAGCCCTCGGGAGGCCGAGCCGGCCGGGCTGGGCTGCGCAGCTGCGCGTGGGCCTGCGGCCGGTGGACCGCCGGCGCTGGGGGGATCGGGCTCCTCGGGGGGGATCGGGCTCGCAAAAAAACCCTCCTCTCGCCAGGCCCCGGGGACGTGAGGAGCGAGCCAGCGGCGGCGTACGCGGCCGAGGGAGCTGGACGTAGTATTTCCTTGCCACTGAAGCTAGATGAATCAGAAACGGCTCCGGGGGGGGGGGGGTTTGTGCGCCTCTCTGTTTTGGGGTTTATTACAGAGGGTGGGGAGGGGGAGAGTGGCTGATAGTCCGTGTTGTTGCTGGAAAGTCAAAGATGTCAGAGGCCTCTGTTTTGCTGGACTGCGTTAAAACCAGCAGCAGGAGCCTGTAAAATCAGCTAGGTATTGGTTTTGGTTTTGTTGTGGTTTTTTTTTTAAATAATCCTTTAGGTCAAAGAGGAATAGCGTGTGGTGGTTTCACTATTGCAACTCCTGCCCAGTGGTTTCTCTGTGCAACTTTCCATAGCTAGAAAACGTTAATTTCGGTTTTCTGAATAGCTAATAAGTTGGGGGAAGAGAAGGTGGCCCCAGGATGCTCAGATGATATCCAAAATAAGATAATAATATTCAATTAATAGCTGATGTTGGGCGTGCTTAAAATTGCACTCTGGTCATAAAAACTAGCCGTGTGAACAGGACAGCTGAATGCTAACCCTTTGTCATTCTTCTCTAGACTGGAAATAGTTTGTGTAAGTGAACAAAAGGGTCACTGATTTGCCTTTTCAACTTGGGAAACACAGTAAAGAAATAAAGGCCTTGCATTACTTCTGATACGTAACTTGAAAATGAAGCATGCTGTGTCCAATATGACAACCTTATTTTTCAGGTGCTGCTCCGACTGGAGATGACATAGGTGAGGAGGTATCACGGTAGCATCCCCACGGACCGGCGTCAGTAGTGTCTGCTGAAGGGAGAAGGGTTAGAGGACTGGAGCAGGCATCCCGAGTAAAGGTTGCACAATCCAACACATCTACTGTTTGTTAAACACCAACAATATTCTTGGCACTGCACGGGGCCCCAGATCATGGCAGTCTTTGCCCCAGATTTTTCTTTTCCTTTACAAACTAAGAAGCAAGCACAGAGCAGGCAAGGCATGCAGAGAGGCACAAATATGTAAGAAATTACCCAACACACACACACATACATACGTAAGTATGTGTGTGTGTCTGTATTACTATTCTTTTCTGTATTTCCCAATCTGACAGTTGTTACATTTCTCTGTGTTTCCTAACGTAACCTGCTTGTTCTTAGCCGTATTGCATTTAGGAGGTTAGCCTTCTGTAACATCACGAGCGTTCTCAAAATCTGTCAATACCACAAACAGAAGATTATAAATGCATAGTCCAAATAAACCGAAAGAAGGGAGTGAGTAGAAATCCTTTACACACAGTAAGTTGAAAGTATGAGAGTATGTGTACGTTTTTAAAAATAAAATGCTTCCTAAAGATCCAGTCCCGGTATCTTTCATAATGTCTTTATGCTTCAGACATTTAAAAGATGTAATGGCAGAACATTAACAAAATGTGCAGTAAGGAACAATCCTAGACTGGCAACAAATAGACTAGATGATCTAATTGCTTTTTCCCATCTCCGACTTGTGCAATTCTGTCATTGTAATAAAATCCCAGTGTAATCAAAGTCTGCAGGATCAGGCCCTAAATTAGCATGTCGGTCAGGACTATCCCTCAGCCTGGGCCAGGTCCAAAGCCTGCTGCTGTCAGCTTGACCCTTCATCAGTCCGAGAGAGGTTTGGATCTCGTCTTCTGGATCACACTGGAAGAGAGCTGGATTATTGTTTTATTGTGCATAGGAAAAAAAAAAAAGCATATTTGTGGGAAAAACACATGGGCAAATTCTGCAGCGCAAACCTTCCAGATGCAGTTCGGTTAAGAAAGTCCAACAGGGAGGCCTCCAAATGAGAACTTTTTGGCACAGAGGAGGTTTTACCAGTTAATATGAGGATGACCAAATCCTGCTAAGTCATTGTTTCCCTGTATTCGTCTATCAGTTGGTCGTCTCTTGGACTTGCGATCAGATTGTAAAACCTTTGGGATGCAGACCAACTTTTTGTTCTGTGTTTGCAGAATCTGTGCCTAGAGCAACTGTATCTACAAGAAAAAAATCTCAGCATTGCCATTTTGTACTTTAGGTGTAAATACTCAACCTAGAACAGAAGTGGTTAACATAAATGTTTTTGTCATGTATGCTAAGTTGAAAAAAAAAACCCAACACTTTTGGTCTAGACTAATTTTAACCAACCAGAAAGCAGTACCAGAATAACTGCACTGGTTTAAATTTGCGCATCAGTTTGCCCAAGTATACTTGTCCTGTGGTGACAGCCCATAAAGTGGAACTATAACTGGGTAAAGCTGGAGGACGTGAGTAACCACCAACCAAGGTTTCACAGGACTCTGACACATCCGTTTGTCTAGGCACTGACTTCTCTGTGATTTGAGTATTTGGGAAGGCAGTCCACAACACCTAAGTTAGGAGCTGTTTTTTTCACTTTGGCAGTGTTTCCCATGAATTTCTATGGTGGTAATGTCAGCCTAAGTAGATCCCACACTTCACTTGCCCAAGTGACTTGCCCATTCTCACTTCCTGGGCTGTGCTGGTCCAAGAATTAGCAGATGTACATTGGATTAGGGAACTATTGGGCTGAAAAAATGAAATCCTGGTGGGAAAAAAAAAAAAAAAAAGTTTCTTTCCAGCAGATTCTGTTCCCTGATCTGGTTCACCATGAGGACACAGGAATGAAAAGCCTCACATGTGAAACAGTAAGGGCAGGGAGTGTCTCAAAGGGATCACTGAAGCAATCTCACCACTGAAGGTGAAATTACAGACGTAGGGTCCTTTGGAAAGGCAGGGAGTAGAAAAGCAGCCTGGTTCTTAATATGTGTGCTCACCCCCAGCACAGTTGATGGGCATGTTGTCTAGTGTGCCTGGAGAGGAACAGGCGGGTGTGAAGAAGGACGATGGTGCACAGTGTGGATGGAGTCCCTGGGCTGCTCTTCCAGCTATCCTCAACAACCCCATCCCATTGCCAGGAAATCCTGCAGCAGTTCAGCTCTGGTGACCTGAAG